>NW_004443952.1:25443147-25561722 GCF_000243295.1 Trichechus manatus latirostris
CAAAGCTAAGAAGTTTCCTGAATACAGTCAAACACTTTGAGGGATAGAGTAGCAGGGGTAGGGGTCTGGAGACCATGCTTTCAGGGGACATCGAGGTCAATTGGCATAACAAAGCTTATTTAGAAAATGTTCTGCCATCCTACTTTGGTGAGTGGTGTCTGGGGTCTTAAAAGCTTGCAAGTGGCCGTCTAAGATGCATCAATTGGTCTCGACCACCTGGAGTAAAGGAGAATGAAGAACACCAAAGACCCAAGGAAAGTATTAGCCCAAGAGAAAGAAAGGGCCACATAAACCAGAGACCTCATCAGCCTGAGACCAGAAGAGCTAGATGGTGCCTGGCTACCACCAATGATGACCCTGACAGGGAACACAGCAGAGAGTCCCGGATGGAGCAGGAGAAAGGTAGGGTGCAGAACTCAAATTCTAGTAAGAAGACCAGACTTAATGGTCTGGCTGACACTGGAGGTACCCTGGAAAGCATGGCCTCTGGATTCTCTATCAGCCCAGAAATAAAACAATTTCCAAGGCCAACTCTTCAGACAGGGATTAGACTGGACTGTGGGATGTAAAGTGAGGAGAGTACCTCTCAGCTCAAGTAGATACAAGAGACTAAATGGGCAACTTCTTTGTGGAGGTGAGATGAGAAGGCAGAGAGGGTTAGGAGCTGGTTGAATGGACATGAGGAATCGGGTGGAAAGGAGGAATGTACTGTCAGAGTATGGGGAGAGCAGTTAGAGTCACATAACAATGTATGTATAAATTTTTGTATGGGAAAAAAAAAGTTTTGGCCTTAAGTAATGTTGTTATTTTTCATAGTTATTTATATGGCTCACTTACTCTTAGTTTTGGTAGAATAACCTTTGAGTTTTGGCAAATACTGAGAACACTTTAGTACTGCCAGATAGAAAGTTTACTGCTCTTTGTAAAATAAATACAAATTGACCAACCGTGAAAAATTTGCCTTGTCTTACCCGGTAAGTTAAATATCACCAACAATTGATTCAGCTCAAATTTAATTATCAGTAGAAGAAGGATAATGTACAAGAATACTTAAGACAGCCATTTTTGGAAGAATGTTTTTGTCTCTTTAATGATTAGATAGTGCTTAGGCCTTAGGAATACAACTCTCTAGGCAGAGTGCTCATTTCCGTATCTTAAAAGTGCTTTCCATTGGGTGGAATTAGCTTTTATTTGAAGTTGAAAGTTCAGAGTAGGCCTAATGATGGGGCAGATGAGTATCAAGAGCAGAGGGCTACTGATGGGACTTACATTGTGCATCAAGAGTTTACCCTGATCTGAAGGATAGCTCCTCTTTTATTGGCATCCTTAGTCAAGCTTCTCTGGATTCCTGATTACAAATTCTAAATATTGGTATACTTCCTGAAACATAAGCATTGGAATCAGAGTCTATGAAGAAAAGTTTTACACTGAAGTAGAGACATTTAAAATGCTCCATAAAGTATATCTTTTATCCCTTAGCTCTGATTTTTACTTTTCGAATGAAGGGTATAGTATGGGGGCCAGGGCAGATGAGTGAAGCAATAGTATATAAGTGGGTGGTAGGGCATAGTGTTAAGAGGGAGGAAGCAACTAAGTGGGGTGGGGTGAAGAGGAACAGGTTTACATGAAGCCTTTCCAAAAGAGTGTGACACTTCAACTGAGTTTTGAAGGATGAGGAGGAGTCCAGGCAAGAGAGAAAGGAAGTTTTAGGGAGAGATACTTGCATCTGTAAAGGCACAGAGGTATGGAGATGACTCATTGAACTGCAGGTAATGGTATGGCTGGTGCTGTGGCACAGAGTAAGGGTAATTGTAGATACGAGAGAAGAGGTTGGAAAGATGGGCTAGGTCCAGATAAGCAATTTGGGCTTTATCCCATAGGTGGTGTATCCTGGTTAGTGTGATATAATCAGATTTATGAACTTTGGAAAGATCACTCTGAAAGTTTGGGCCGGGTAAGGCAAGACTAGAGACAAGCAAACCACTCCCATTAAGTAGTTTAGACCTGAGATGAAGCCATGGACTAGACAAAGTCCTGGTGGGATGAAGAAGAGGGAATATATTTGAAAGATATTCTAGAGATGGAATTGCCAGGGCTTCCAAGAAATAGGGTAAGGAACAGAGGAGACAAAGATACCAAAGCATTTGGGTAAATGGAAGTGCATAACTGAGTTAGAGAATAAGGAAAGAGGAATAGGTTTGGGAAAGAAAGTGAGCTCAGTTTTGGGCACTGACTTTAAGGTGCCTGTGGGACACACAATAGAAGATATCTGGTAGGCATTTAGAGTTGTCAGTTCGGTAGGCACTGGTGGATAGATGTTAATGAAGCCTTGAAGGTAGGGCTTTTATTTTATTCATCTTTCTCTTCCCCAGCACTGATCATCTGTACGTAGGGAGTATATAACATGAGAGTGAATAGATCTTGTTCCTTACAAGATGTGATACTGAATCTTGAGGAAGTTATTTCGCCTCTCAAGACCTGTGTTTCCCTTTCTGTAAGTGAGGGAGTTGAACTAGATCAGTGGTTGTCAGCCAGAGTTTTGCAGCATTCTGATACGTTGGGATCAATTGTGAAGTGTGGCAAGTAAATTTTTAACTAATATGAAACAGCTGATGTTTGCTTGCATTTATAAATTAGAGTTGATTATGTCAGTCTTTCTCAGTTGCATTCCAGTGTGCTTTCTTGAGTGTGGGAGAAAGAGGTGGAGTTATAGTTAGTCTGCTGGGATTTCATAGCTCTGGCTACGCCAGTGGGAGTGGCACACAGGAGTGTCATCCTTCATTAGGTGGGGTGGGAAAAAAAAAGGTTAAGAATAACTGTACTGAATGGTGGTTAAGGACTTAAAACTGCAAAATTCTGTGCTTATATCTAGGGTGTATCATTCTGATTATAAACAATCATTTTTATTTTTGCAACTTCAGGAACTCTATTTTAAGACCCTTTCAAAACGAAAGAAACAAGTCATGGAGAAGAATGGGAATAACCGAAAGCTTCGGGTTTGCGTTGCTACTTGCAACCGTGCTGATTATTCCAAACTTGCCCCAATCATGTTCGGCATTAAAACAGAACCTGAGTTCTTTGAACTTGATGTGGTGGTACTTGGCTCTCACCTGATAGATGACTACGGGTAAGATAAAAGCGTTTTTTTATGATATTCTTGATTGTAACATGGTGTACTGGAGAAAGCTTGGATTTTGAAGCCATATGGACCTAGCTTCAAATCCCAGTTCTACCACTTAGTTTTTATGTGGCCTTGGAGAACTCACTTAGCATCTCGGAGCCTCAGTTTCCTCAGTTATAAAATGAGGTGAAAACGTGTATTGTAGGTTATCACAGGGAGTGGAGAGTGATATAAATACCCATCACAGTGATGGTGCTTATTAGATGCTTGATAAATGATAGCTGTAAATATTACTATTGTTTGTTATTACATTCAGGAGAAATGCCACTTGTAAATACGTATTGCGTGGCTATAATAACGTGACTAATTCCTCATGATCTGTTTTGTGAGTTCTAATGAAGATTATACTTTAATGCTGGTGCAGTGGTTAAGTGCTCAGCTGCTAACTGAAAGGTCGGTGATTTGAACCCACCAGTGCCTCTGTGGGAGAAGAGACCTAGCAATCTGCTCCCATAAAGACTGCAGTCTATGAAGCCCTGTGGGGCAGTTGTACTCTGTCCTGTAGGGTCTCTATGAGTCAGAATTGACTCGAGGGTACAGAACAACAATTGATCTACAAGGTAAAGTAGAATGCTAATTACCATTTATCACTGATGTTTATTATGATGTCATTAGGTTTGTTATTGATCACAATTTAAATTCTAAAAATGAAGGTTGGGAAATCTTTGAGGGAGCAGAATGTGTAAACTAGAAATGTTCATTTTAGCTCTATCTACTTGAACTAAGAAAGTTAATAAAGTGGCATTTAGTGCACCCTTGTGGCGTGAGAATGTTAATGCAGTTTCCAAAGATGGTTAAAAAAAAAACAACTATTATGTATAAGGAGCCCTGGTGGCACAGTGGCTAAGCGTTCAGCTGCTAACTGAAAGGTTGGCAGTTTGAATCCACCAGCTGTGCCTTGGAAACCCTATGGGGCAGTTCTGTTCTGTCCTGTAGGGTCACTATGAGTTGGAATCAACTCGACGGCAACAGGTTTTTATATATAAAGGAAGCATGTGTTAAATTGAAATTGTCTTTTTCAGACTATTCTTTAAAAAAAAAAGACAACAACACCAGCAAAAACAAAAACCTGCCTCCAGAAATCTGGAAATTTTCTCTAAGAAAATACATAAAGACTAGAGAAGAAACTTAAGGACAGCTCAAGAATCCATAGGTTATTTTTAATGTGAACTGAATTCTGACTAAGAAAATCAATGTTGGGTAATAAGACAAGGTAGAAGAGAAATTTTAGCTGTTGCTTGAGATGAAAGTCTCAGTGGATTCTTTTGCTTGAACGAGAAAGTTTTGATAGGAAGACTGGGGGAGAGAGGCTCTCGGAATTATAGTAGGTTTCTTATCAGCTACTACAAAAATTAAGGGTAGAAAGGTAGTATAATTAGGAAACTTGACTAGTACTTAATGGGAATGTATGTTTAAAGTGCATTCTAAAATAAGAAATTGGTTGCCTCTTGGGAGGGGAATTGGAAGACTGGGAGACAAAAGTTACCGACTTTCACTGTATAACCTTTTGTACCTTTTGGATTTTAAACCATGTGAATGGATTTCCTATATTAAGATATTAAAACAAAGAACTTCGCTACTTTAGAAATTTAATAAATGAGACAGCATTTTTATATTTATAAAATTACTTAAGGGGAAATTAAATAGATAACAACAGACTAGTAGAAATTCATTTGTTCATTCATTCATTCAATAAATGTTTATTAAGCATCTAGAATGTGCTAGGTGGCAAATAAGACAGAAACATAATCTCTACTCTCATAGAACTTATATTCTGGTAGGGGAGACAGATGATATACAGATAAATAATAAAATAAGAGATAATAAAATGATAAAGGGGAACCTATAATTAGAAGTAAATTCATGGTCTTAATGGCTTTCACTATTAGAGGGAAAATAAACTAAGTATTCAGCTGAAGAAATTATAAAACAGTTACTTAAGAAAAAGGAGTTTAGCTTGTATCTGACTAATTCTCCCATAGCTAACCTTTTTGAACTCTGGACAAAATATTTTAAAAATTATTGAAAGACACTAGAGAGTGACCAACAGCAGGCAGAAACTGGAGGGGATTTGATCTTCAAGAGAACGGAACTGTACTAGGTGAGATCTGTGTTTATATAACTTTTCCCCTGAGAATACCTCCCAGTTCACACAATATAGGTTGGCTAGAACTCAAGCAGAAGGCCACAGTCTTTTAGGTTGAGGTGCCAGAAAATGGAATTTAGGCTGTCACACCATTTGGAAATTGGAGCGGGAGGGTTGGATTCTGGAAATGAGGGAGCCACAGAGGGGAAGCCCAAAATTATGTATATTAACTGTTCTCAAATTTTTGGCTGACAACTGCACATGAATGAGGGACTCCAAGAAACCCAGTAGAAAGCAATAGCTAGAGGCTGAAAAAACTGAGCAGAAATTTCATTTGCTGTCCACCTAAAGCAAAAACCAACTGTCTGCTCGAACAAAAATCAAGAGGAAAAATCAACTGCCTGCTTGAACAAAAATTAACTGCCTGCTTGAACAAAAACCTTAAGAGGAAGATATAGAGTACAGAGTCTCTATAGTGTCATCCACGTGTTTGGTATATAATTACAAATTATGTAAAGAAACAGGAAGATTTGACGCAACATCGAGAGAAAAAGCAGTCAGTAGAAACAGACCCTGAGCTGGTTCAGATGCTGGAATGAGCAGGAAGGATTTTAAAGCAGCTATCTCAACAGAGAAACTATAAAAAAGAACCAAATGAAAAGTCTAGAACTGAAAAGTACAATATAGGAAATGAAAAATCTGCTTGATGTAGATGCTGAAGAGAAGAAGGGATCAATGAACTTGAAGACAGATCAATAGGAATTATCCGGGTGAAGCACAGAAAGAAAAAAAGTAAAAAGAACAGAACCTCAGAAACGTCTGAGGCAATATCAAAAGCAATCTAATATACATTTAATTGGAGTCTCAGAAGGAGAGAAGGGAAAAAATTGGGCAGAAAAATCTTAGAAGAAATAATGAGCAGAATTTTCCACATTGGGTAAAACATCAATGTACATATCCAGGAAGGTTAACCCTAAAAAAGGATAAGTACAAAGAAAACCTCACCTATGCTGAATAGGTTTTGGCAGAGCTTCCAGACTAAGACAGACTAGGGAGAAAGGCCTGGTAATCTACTTCTGAAAAATCAGCCAGTGAAAACCCTATGGATCACAATGGTCCAATCTCATTGTACATAGGATCGCCACAAGTCGGGGACTGACTCGATGGCAGCTAAAAACAACAACAATGGTACTATGTATAGAGAATTCAGGAGATGATTTTCATCATTCAGATGCTTATAATAGTATAGTGACATGTTAGGCACCCTGATTCCCAGCTTTGTGTATGTGTGTGTAAAAAAATTAGTTTTGTTTTTATAAGTGAGATTTTTTTCTATCATAAAAGCATTTTTTAAAAATTGGTAAATACAAAAAAGAAAAAAAAGGAAAGAAAGAAAAAAGTCATGACTACTGTTAGAAGTATCGTCTGTTTCTTCCTAATAAAAAAAACTTCCCTCAGATGTTTCTCCTTCTAGGTACTGACTGGGAAGGGGTACAAGTGAGCCTTCCAAGGTCCTAACACAAAACCAAATGCGTTGCCATTGAGTCGATTCTGACTCATAGTGACCCCACTGGACAGAGTAGAATGGCCCCATAGGATTTCCAAGAAGCAACTGGTGGATTCAGACTGCTGACCTTTTGGTTAGCAGCCGTAGCTCACCATAGCTCTTAACCACTGCGCCACCAGGAGTCCTCCAAGGTGCTAGAAGTGCTCAATATCTTGATCTAGGTGGCAAGTACGGGTGTATTCATTTAGAAAAGTTAAACTGTATACTTATGATCTGTACTGTTTGTTATTGTATGTAAAGGGTGTGTTTGTTGTTGTAATTATTGTATTGTACTTCAATTATTTATTTTAACAAGTAAATAAAAAAATGTTTCTCTCTTCAGGGTTGATGTTAGATTGCTTTTCCTGTATTTAAGAACATACTGTCACATCTTTACTTCTCTCCTGCTTTAGAAATACATATCGCATGATTGAACAAGATGACTTTGACATTAACACCAGGCTACACACAATTGTTAGAGGAGAAGACGAGGCAGCCATGGTGGAGTCGGTAGGCCTGGCCCTGGTGAAGCTACCAGATGTCCTTAATCGCCTGAAGCCTGATATCATGATTGTTCATGGAGACAGGTTTGATGCCCTGGCTCTGGCTACATCTGCTGCTTTAATGAACATCCGAATCCTTCACATTGAAGGTGGGGAAGTCAGTGGGACCATTGATGACTCTATCAGACATGCCATAACAAAATTGGCTCACTATCATGTGTGCTGCACCCGAAGTGCAGAGCAACACCTAATATCCATGTGTGAGGACCATGATCGCATCCTTTTGGCAGGCTGTCCTTCCTATGACAAACTTCTGTCAGCCAAGAACAAGGACTATATGAGCATCATTCGGATGTGGTTAGGTATGTATCAGACTTTAGTCTAATGATTGTTTCTGTCAGAAAATGTTAGGTATATTTCAATCATTTTGGAAACTATTGTGGATAGAATATTACAGTAGCAGTCAGGAGAGTAAAGTTTTAGTCCATATCTCTTGTCCTTTGGTATGACTTGACCTCTCTGTGGCTCATTACCTTTTCTGTAAAATAGGTATAATGGATTGATTTTTTTAAATATTTGCTATATTTATACAGTGGAATGTGTTTAATCCATTAAGTATGATGTGAGAATATTTAGTGACAAAGACAGACCCTGATATATCAAAAAGAAAAAAAAAAGCAAGCTACAGAATTATATGTATAATAGGATATCATTAAAAAAAAACTATAATATAATGGAAATTTTAAGAGGTATATACACCAAGTCGTTTATAATATTTTTTTCTGGTTTATGGCATTATGGGTATTTTTGTTTATCTGTATTTTGTTTTTTACTACAATAAAAAAATTATTATGTTTAATTTTAATGACTATCTCACGGAGTTGTTGGAATACTTCAATGAGATAATGAATGTGAAAGCAGTTAGTAAGCCAGAAGTACTTGTTAATGTAAGGAATTATGATGATGATTATTAAAAAGCAGAAGTCATAGTTATACCAAACATTAGAGTTCATTATCTTTATATCTAAATAAGCCCTAAGGTCTAAAATCATCGATAACTGGCTGATCTAGCTTCCTGGAAATTGCCTTTTGCTAGTCAGAAGCAAGGAAAACACATTTACAAACCAGAATGTCGATTGATTTCTAGTGAGAATACTACTTAGAGGTCAAATCAGGACTAATCATCTGTTTAGGACCCCCTTTTCTAAGAGGCAAATCTATTGAATAATGAAGTTAATGCATAGAAAATTGATTTGGTGATTATGTAATCAAAGTGGTTGTGTATATTTTTAATCCAGTTCTCATTAGAACAGGAAAGGAATTGGGCTTTCCTGCTATGAGTATGAATCGACTCAATGGCAATGGGTTTTAAGGGTTTACTATATAAATTAATCTACTCTATGTATTTTTTATCCTTGCACAAATTTGTAATTATCAGGGAACCTATCTAGATAATGCTAGTGGAACAAACTTGGATCTCTTTAGTCTCTCCTTTTTGTATTCTTTAAGGAAACACTCGTACATTTTGTTCTGATTATACTGTTAGCTCTGTATATGTTCTGAAAATTCTTGTACTTCTGAAAAATTTGTAGTGAATAGAAAATAACTGTTATAAAGCAGAATGCAGCAAGATTGCACTTTGGGCTTAAAGTCCTATTCGAAACCGTTTAAACAGTTTCCTTATGAAAAGAATGATGACAGAACAGTAAAAACTGATTTTTTTTTTTAAATACTAGTGAAAAAGAAAACACAAACTCATGAGCCAGAGCCATTCACATCTGGCATAGTACATGTTGTGAAAATCCGGCACCTCCTTCTCCACCTGCAACTTCTGATGTTATCACTCTGCTTATAAGAAAGCTAGGGTTGGGTAGGGCATGTGTTGTTAGGTGCCATCGAGACAATTCTGACTCATAGTGACCCTATAGGACAGAGTAAAGCTGCCCCTATAGAGTTTCCAAGGAGCGGCTGGTGGATTTGAACTGCCAACCTTTTTGTTAGCAGCTGGGCTCTTAACTACTGTGCCACCAGGGCTATGCCACCAGGTAGGGCATAGGCCACACAAAACATGCAACTTTGTAACCAGAACATTAATCAGTAACAATCCTATTAGAAATATTAACAAAGTTAAAAGAATATGTTAAATTCCTAATAATGAAAGAAATACCACAGTAAATATAGGACTCCTACAAAACAAAACAAAATCATAGTACGATGATTGAAACCATTGTATGGAGGGGCTGAGGCTGCTGAGTTAGGGAGGCAAGGGCGGAGTGATAGAAGTTAGAGGTTGCAGGTCGAGAAGCAGTGCAGGCTTTGCACAAAATGTGTTCTTGCTAGGAGCGCATGGCTCTGGATCATTGTCTTGTGTTTTCTTTTTCACTGGTTCAGAAAGACAGATCTAAGTTTGGTCATTTTGCTATCCTTTCATAAAGAAACTGCTTAAATGTATCCACCTAGGACCTTAAGTTACAAAGTGCATTCCCACTGCAATCTGCATTATAATTGTTATTTTCTATCCACTACAAATATTTCTTTATCACACTTAAAGTAGAAGATAAATGGGAAGTGGAAACATCTCATTGAGTAAACTGCTGGAATTTTTCTTCCTCTTCACCTTTCACTTGTCCCTTATCAGCTCTTGTGTAGAATGATCTTCTGCATGAGACCGTAACATCCTCACTCTCGAAGATGCCCCCCGCCCCCACCCCCAGCCGCACAAAGATCAGAGTGACTTACCCTGTAAATGCTTTCAAGACAGAGTACATGGGCATACTGAACCAAGAGAAAGAACGTGGGTGAAATGGCACCATGACGGGTACTTTATTTCTCCATCGCTTGTTACATACCTTTACGTTAGGGTTACCTGCCTTGAGCTGTGGGCAATCATATGTGGATAACTCAACTATTGTGTTAAAGGTTGACATCATTCCTCTATTTACCAGTCAGGAATGAGCTAATTCACATTACAGAGACATGCATTCTAGCAGAACAGACTTGTGCCAGTGGTCAGATTACAGCCTATACATAGTAGCTCCATATCCTTTACAGTGAAGACAACTTTTTTATTGCCACTCCTCCCTTCCAGATTTTAATTCTTCTTGAAATAGTTTCTTCCTAATGGCCCTAAGGCCCGAATCTATATCTTGTAGACTATCTGAATTTTTCTTGATTTCATCTTTCTAGACTTCAGTTAACTGTAATCAGACAAGCAGTTTTGTTTTTAATATTTGAACCTCTCATGTTTTATCAAGTTTATGATAGATTTGTTTAGGTTTTTTTTTCTACTTTATGCAAAAATTTAATAATTGTATTTCCTCCTCAGTTTAGAAGCTAATATGGGACCAATAATTTTTTAAAATAAAAATTTGGAACCATCATGGTCTTTTAAATCAAATACTACCAAGAGTCTAACTTAGTAAAAATCCTCTGTTACTATTAAATCATAAAAAATGACTGCTGCTGGTTGAATTTAGAAATTAATGATGAACTACATAATGAATGATAAAATTGGTCGTGAAAATTAATGTCACAGGGAAAGATAATCGTTTCATTAAAAATAAGCAAATGGAGCTTATTTTCAGTTTTATGGTATAATTTAGACCCTGCTGATAAATGTGTTGTTTGGCATAGCACTGCCCGTGCAAATCTTTTACACTTTAGGTTTTTGCTAAAGAACTGTCCTTAGGATCCCAGCCTGGGGATGCATTAAGTCTTTCTAGTCCTTTGAACAGAGTTAGACATACTTGCCATTTGTTGAATCTGGCAGGTAATGGTATGGGGAAGCTCCTTTGCGTTATATGAAATATGTTTAATGCTCATTCAAACTCTAAATGCTCTGATTTGCAATGTATTATTATTCATTAATATTGCTGGTTATTCACTAGAAACATAAGGAGAATTTGGGGAAGATTCACAATTTTCTAATGCTTTGAAATACTTCAGATTTTAAAACAGTGAATCTCTGGTGCCTGCTATTTGAAGTTATATTTTATGTTTGTGGTAGCAAACACCTTTGTAAAATATGAAATTTGCTGTATCCTTGGGCTTGTTGCTATAAATTCTTATCATTTGATTCTAATTTGGGTACCCTGCTAGGCACGTGACAAACTTTTACCTTAGAATTTTTTAAAGTACACACTTCGGGGTCTTGCTTTTAGAATTTGCTTCTTCCTCTTTTAGTACTCTTAACTAATGAAGCAATGTGGTTTGATTTTCTTTAAACAGGTGATGATGTAAAATCTAAAGATTACATTGTTGCACTACAGCACCCTGTGACCACTGACATTAAGCATTCCATAAAAATGTTTGAATTAACATTGGATGCACTTATCTCATTTAACAAGCGGACCCTAGTTCTGTTTCCAAATATTGATGCAGGTAATTGAACTTGAAAATGAAATTATGTCACCTACCTTTACAAATTTTATTTTTATTACATCTTATTTTGATTCTTCCTGTTTTTCTCATCTTATCACTGAAAGCCACTCTTCTCAGATGCATTCAGTTTTCAAAGAATCACCAATTATGCTATAGATTGAAGACTTTGATGTTTTTGTAAAGTCGAATAGAAACTTAATAGGAAAGAAATAAGCAAATAAACACTAAAAAAAAAAAAAAAAAGTCTGTCCAACCTTCACTTTAACCAAGAGACATAAACCTTGCAGTTAAAGTGAAAGAGTTTCTCTAAGAAAGTAATGATGCTATTGACTGCAGTTAAAATAACCATTAATATTATTTCCTGTTCTATTGCTTATTTATGTTAGTGATATCTTAAAGACATCTTGAGCTTAAATAATTTAGATCTGGGGTCTCCAACTAGTGGATCCTCAAACCTGACCTGGTTGATCACCCACTAGTGGAGAATACTGTAAGTTTTAGTGCTAGTGAGGCCTTGGGCAAGTTAATGGGGATATGAGATATAAACAAGAAATGCCAGAGCAGGGCCTGACACCCAGGAATTTTCAAATACTGGTTGTTAACTGACTAGTCACTGCTGAGCTCTTAGGCTTTTTTTTTTTTTGGTAAAGGAGGCAGGACCCTTCCCTGCAATGCCAAGATGTTACCATCTTACTGGGAAAGAATTCTGCTTATAGTGCCCCTTGAATAATCTTTTCTGTTAAGGGAAGCAAAGTAGAGTGTTAGTTGAAAAAAAAATTTAAGAACCCCTAACCCAGATTTCTGCCTGGGTGATGCAAACAGTTAATGTACTCAGCTGCTAACTGAAAGGTTGGAGGTTCAAGTCTACCCAGAGGCACCTTAGAAGAAAGGCCTGGTGATCTGCTTCCAAAAAATCAACCATTGAAAACCCTATTAAGCATAGTTCTACTCTGACACACGAGGGGTTGCCACGAGTTAGGACCAACTCAACGGCAACTGGTAACTAATAATCAAGATTTCATTTAGATAATGTATTAATATTTCAAAAACTTTAACATTTATTCTTTTCTGATCTTTTAATTTTTTATATAAATATTTATAAAGTAATTATGTATGTCTCTCTTGTCAATATTCATTGTCAGGGATATCCTGTTTGTAGTATACTTTCCTGATTGTATACACTTTAGAATTAGAGATATCTTTCCCCTATGAAAATTGTTAAAGGATTCCAGGGAATACCTAAATCATGTCACTTCCCCATGAGACATACACAGGGAACAATAGTGAAATAAGAATCAGAGCCTTGCTTTATCATTATTTGGCTCAGTGCCCAGACCCCAGTACAAGACTCTTTGAAAAACTGAATTAGTGTGTATGTGGTTTAGGTTTAGGGCCAAAGAGGAGCCCAAATCTGAATCTTGGAAGAGTAGCACCTTCTGGTGTGCCACATACTACGATAATTGTAGATGATGGCCAGCATGCTCTAGCAAGATTGGATATAGAGAGAAGTAGCCAGGGCTGCTCCAAGAGTTAAACTCTGAGTCCACTTACCTACTTTGCCTCATAGAGAAAGTTCAAGACATGGAGAACCACATGCAGCTCCTGTTAAAGCAGTGGCTCCTGCGCACTGGTGAATATGACGCTGTTGCTGTCAAGCCTGCTAACTAATCAGACTAGCAACTTCTCCTCGCTTGGTACGGGATAGCTAGGGAAAGGGTGAATTAGAGAGATGTTTAAATATTGCCTCTCCCTATACATCTTACTTTTTTTCAGTCTTGTATTTAAAATAAGTTATCAACCACAGTGTCAGAATCTATCTGTATTTTCTTGGGGGTTAGTCACATAAGTGGTAGTGCTACCTGGTTATGCTATTTCTAGTGCAGGTGAGGAGAGCTGAGACAGGGCTCTCTCATCAGCTTGGCATGTAGAGCCTGAGACCTTTCTGTGTAGGAACTCTCAGCTTAAGAGATAAACTGTTGGCTTATTTTTAGCTTCTGTATCTTTGCTTAAGGTAAAGGTTCTTACTGGGATGTTACTAAGAAGGTATTTGCTTTGCTAAGTTCTATTTGAAAAGTTCCACCTGCTGCTGTTTGAGTTCCTAGTTGAAGCAGTGAGCCAGCCAGACAGTTTATGTATTCATCATTCAAGAAAAGATTAGTAATCAAAATTACTATTCCCCAGTAACTAGTGTGAATTTTTATAGGAAGATGTCTTTAAGTGGGGCTATACTTGCCAATGATAATTTCTTGCCAATGATTGTTTCTTTATCTCATAAACCATTTAACAGTCGGTTCTTTTCATTTTCACAGGGAGCAAAGAGATGGTTCGAGTGATGCGGAAGAAGGGCATTGAACATCATCCCAATTTCCGTGCAGTTAAACACGTCCCGTTTGACCAGTTTATACAGTTGGTTGCCCATGCTGGTTGTATGATTGGGAACAGCAGCTGTGGGGTTCGAGAGGTTGGAGCTTTTGGAACACCTGTGATCAACCTGGGGACACGTCAGATTGGAAGAGAAACAGGTATTTACCTTTGCTTATATTTCAACTGGCTAGGCTTTATACATACATATGAGTTATTATAAAGTATGCATATATCAGTGCCAGGCATATATATTTATGAACAAATGTGCGAATGAGGTTAATGACCAATTGTAGCCTAAAATCTATAAATAGTCTATAAATAGCACACAGTGATTACCAGATCTTTTAGGGTTCTACTTACATTTTTATTGCCTTTGTAATATCTATTACAGCTAAGAGCTTAATTATGGTCTTTGATGGCTGTGTTTAAGAAAGAATGTGGTGGAATGTGTCAGTAGTAGATGAGTGCTAGTCTTTCATTTTCTGGGCCTAGGAGAGACTCCTTCTAGTCAGTACTTTAGAGCATGGCATTGTAAGGTGCGCCTTAATATCTAAGTAAGGTGCCCCCTTAATATCTAAATTATATGTTGGATTATTATTATTCAGTTAGATCCTGTTGTTAACATTAGTCTGAGTTCTGATATTATCTACATGCAAATATATGTGTGTAGCTAATAGAAAAAAGAATGGAGTTCATGGAAGAGAACTAGACCAGAACCAAGGAGATTACTCCCAGCTTTGCTCTTCGTCCCCTTCTTCCTGATTGCCACGCTGGCTTTTTCCATTATCTTTAGACTTTCTTCCCCCTCATTCTCAGCATATTATTTTGTTCCCCACTTCATAGAGAAAATAAAAGCCATCAGATGGAAATTCTTTCAACTTAATTAATTATTCGTTAAGAAAATATTTAATAAGCACCTACTCTGTGCTAGGCACTGGGATTTGGCAGTAAACTAGACTAACAAGGGCTGAGTATTCATGTAACATGTTCTAGTGGGAGAGGAGATAGATGAAATACAAATAAAAACTAAGAAAAATATCAGGATTTTTGTGTGCTGTGCCGATTGTAACACAGGTTAACGTGATGGACAGGTGACTGGATAGCTATAGTAGACTGGATAAAGGAAGGTCTCTTTGAGGAGGTGACATTTAAGCTGAGATCTGAATGACAAAGAATCAGCTGTATCAGCATCAGGGAGAAACAGGGGACAGCCAGTGTGAAGGCCCTCAGATGAGAACAAGCTTGATATATTTAAGAAATAGAAGGGGCAGTATAGCTGTGGACTAGTGGGCAAGAGGAAGAGTGATACAAGAGATGTTAGAGAAGGAGGCAGGCCTTTATCAGCCAGGGTAAACAATTTGGAATT
This sequence comes from Trichechus manatus latirostris, assembly GCF_000243295.1. Classification (NCBI taxonomy): domain Eukaryota; kingdom Metazoa; phylum Chordata; class Mammalia; order Sirenia; family Trichechidae; genus Trichechus; species Trichechus manatus. The sequence goes on from NW_004443952.1 coordinate 25,458,574, forward strand.
TTTTTCCAAGTATGAGGGAGGAAAAGACATGATTTGACTTGTGTTCTGAAACAATCTGTGTGCTGTTTGGAGAATGGAATGTGATGGGGCAAGAGTGGAAGCCGAGAGACCAGTTAATTAAAGGGCAATTTCAGCTTTTCAGATAAAACATGGTAATAGTTTAGACTAAGCGGTAGTATTAGAGATGGAGAAAAGTTAGATAGATTTGGGCTATATTATAGGGCTTGCTGATGCTTAAATGTGGGAGGTAAAAGGAAGAAGGGAGTCCATAATAACTCCTAGGTTTTTGGATTTAACAGTGGGGGTGCTCTTTCTTCCTATGGAAGACACTGAGGGGGAGCAGGTTTTGGGAGGAGGTGGAATTAAGAGTCCTCTTACGGCCATGTTAAGTTTGAGTTACCTGTTAGTTATCAAAGGGGAGGTGGCAAGTAAGGAGCTAGACAGTTTCAGGGAGAGTTAGAGTTGGAGATACAAATTTGAGAGTCATTGGCATATAGATGGTGTATAGTTTGGATATTAGTTCAGGTACTGTAACAGAGAGAACCAAAATAATAGTGGCTTAAATAAGTTAGATTTTCTCTCTTTCTCAGTGGTTAGCTTTCAGGAGCTGATATAGCAGCTCCACAATCAGAGGCTTAGCCACCTAGTTGATGGCTGCTCCAGCTCCTAGCCAGTGGGAAGCAGGAAAGGGGAAGAGGCCCTTCCCTGTAAGGCCCTTCCCTATCTAGCTGCAAGGGAAGCTGAAGACTACAGTCTTTAGTGATCAGGTACCCATGTAAAAATTCTGCTACTAGTATAGAAAAATGATGTTGAGGACAACTTGGAGCCCTGGTGGTGCAGTGGTTAATCATTCGGCTGCTAACCAAAAGGTCAGCAGTTCGAATCCACCAACTGCTCCTTGGAAACCCTGTGGAGCAGTTCTACTCTGCCCTATAGGGTCACCATGAGTCAGAATCAACTTAATAGCAATGGGTTTGGTTTTTTGGTTTGGTACTTTGCCATAGATGGCATTTAAAACCAAGGGACTAAATGAGATTACCAGGGAGAACCTGTAAATAGGGAAGAGAATGGAGCTCAGGACCAGCCTCTGGAGCTCTTCAACATTTAGAGTTTTGGTGAAGAGGGAAGAGCCAGGAAGGAAGACTGAAAGGAACTGCTAATGAGGTCAGAGGAAAACCATGAGAATGTGGTATTGTTAAAGCCAAGAAAAGAACATGTTTCAAGGAGGCAGTGTTGAATGCTGCTTAGAGTTCAAGTCAGATGTGAACACAGAATTGAATGCTGAATTTGGCAACATGATCTTTTGTCAAAAGCAGTCTCTGTTTTCTGCCACCACACCATCATAAACTTACATGCCCAGCCATTCTTTCCTTCTTCCCTTCTTTACAGTGGAGGAGGGTCTGTCCTACCTGTCCACTGCTCATCCTTCTACCTGTATTCTAATCCCCACCCCTCTAGCCTTCGCAGGAACCTCACTCCATCAGTCATCCTTTCTCTTCCATGTATCTTTAACTTCCTTATCATTTAAACATGTCTAGGCCTCTCACATCTTAAAACAGTCCCTTCCTTGACCCCACCTCTTCCCAGCTACCACCCTTCTGCTCTCCTCTTCTTAGGCTAGCCTGTTGAAAAACAGCCATTTTCATGTACAGGCATACCTCATTTTATTGTGCTTCACTTTATTGTGCTTTACAGATACTGTGTTTTTTACAAATTGAAGGTTTGTGGCAACCCTGCGTCCAGTAAGTCTGTCGACGCCATTTTTCCAACAGCATGTGCTCACTTCATGTCTCTGTGTCACATTTTGGTAATTCTCTCAATATTTCAAACTTTTTTATTATTATTGTATCTGTTATGGTGCTCTGTGGTCAGTGATCTTTGACATTCCTATTGTAATTGTTATGGGGCACCAAACCACACCCATGTAAGATGGCGAACTTAATAAATGTCGTGTGTGTTCTGACTGCTTCACCGCGTGGCTTTTCCCCATCTCTCTCCCTCTCGGTCCTCTCTATTCCCTGAGACATGACAATATTGAAATTAGGCCAACTAATAACCCTACAGTGGCCTCTTAGTATTGAAGTGAAAAGAAAAGTTGTATATCTCTCACTTTAAATCAAAAGCTGGAAATGACTAAGCTTAGTGAGGAAGGCATGTTGAAAGCCAAGATAGGCTGAAAGGTAGCCCTCTTATGCCAGATAATGAATGCAAAGGAAAAGTTCTTGAAGGAAATTAAAAGTGCTACTCCACTGAACACATGAATGATAAGAAAGAAAAACAGCTGTATTGCTGATAGTGGAGAAAGTTTTAGTGGTCTGGGTAGAAGATCAAACCAGCCACAACAGTCCCTTAAGCCAAAGTCTAATCCAGGGCAAGGCCCTAACTCTCTTCAATTCTGTGAAGGCTGAGAGAGGTGAGGAAGCTGCAGAAGAAAAGTTTGAAGCTAGCAGAGATTGGTTCATGTGGTTTAAGGAAAGAAGCCATCTCCATAACATAAAAGTGCAATGCGAAGCAGCAAGTGCTGATGTAGAAGCTGCAGCAAGTTGTCCAGAAGATCTAGCTAATTGATCAAGGTGGCTGCACTAAACAACAGCTTTTCAGTGTAGACGAAACAACCTTGTATTGGCAGAAGATGCCGTTTAGGGCTTTCATAGCTAGAGAGGAGTAGTCAATGCCTGGCTTCGAAGCTTCAAAGGACAGGCTGACTCTCTTGTTAGGGGCTAGTGCAGCTGGTGACTTTAAGTTGAAGCCACTGCTCGTTTACCATTCTGAAAATTCTAAGGCCTTTAAGAATTATGCTAAATCTGCTCTGCCTGTGCTCTATAAATGGAACAACAAAACCAGGATGACAGCGTTATCTGTTTACAACATGGTTTACTAAATATTTTAAGCCCACAGTTGAGACCTACTGCTCAGAAAAAGAGATTCCTTTCAAAACATTACTGCTCGTTGACAATACACCTGGTCACCCTAGAGCTGTGATGGAGATGTGCAAGAAGATTAATGTTGCTTTCAGGACTGCTAACACAGCATCCATTCTGCAGCCCATGGATCAAGGATTAATTTTGACTTTCAAGTTTTATTATTTAAGAAATACATTTGGTAAGGCTATCGCTGCCATAGATAGTGATTCCGTAGATGGATCTGGGCAAAGTAAATTGAAAACCTTCTGGAAAGGAGTCACCATTCTAGATACCATTAAGAACATTCGTGATTTATGGGAGGAGGTCAAAATATCAACATTAGCAAGACTTTGGAAGAAGTTGATTCTAACCCTTATGGATGACTTTGAGGGGTTCAAGACATTAGTGGAGGAAGTAACTGCACATGTGGTGGAAATAGCAAGAGAACTAGAATTAGAAGTGGAGCCTGAAGATGTGACTGAATTGCTGCAATCTCATCATAAAACTGGATGAGGAGCTGCTTCTTATGGATGAGCAAAGAAAGTGGTTTCTTGAGATGGAATATACTCCTGGTGAAGATGCTGTGAACATTGTTGAGATGACAACAACGCATTTAGAATATTACATAAACCTATTTGATAAAGCAGTGGCAGGGTTTGAGAAGATTGACCCCAATTTTGAAAGTTCTGTTGTGGGTAAAATGCTATCAAACAGCATCGCATGCTACAGAGAAATCTTTTGTGAAACGATGTCAATTGATGCAGCAGACTTCATTGTTGTCTTATTTTAAGAAATTGCCACAGCCACCCCAACCTTCAGCAACCAGCACGCTGGGAAGTCAGCAGCCATCAACATCGAAGCAAGACCCTCCGCCAGCAAAAAGATTACAACTCACTGAAGGCTCAGATGATGGTTAGCATTTTTTAGCAATAAAATATTTTTTAATTAAGGTGTGTACATTGTTTTTTTAGACATATGCTATTGCACACTTAATAGACTATATAGTATTGTATAAACATACTTTGCAGTGGGAAACCAAAAAATTAGTGTGACTTGCTTTATTGCAATATTCACTTTATTGCAGTGGCCTGGAACTGAACCCGTAGATCTCTGAAGTATGCCTGTATTTACTTCCTCACATTGTTTAGAAAATGTATAGCTTGATATGATAGAGAAAAAGTGACTGCCTGAACAGCTGACTGGCTGACGAACTGACCCACCTTGGCTGACCAGCTGATTGAATGGCTGGCCAAGTAGATGGAAGGCAGGTGTCAAAAACCTAAATTGCATAGAGAAACACCAAAAATTAGTGTAACAGAATATATCTATTGTGAGTAAATACTATTAGAATCAGGCAGTCACCTGAACGTACCATATCAGGAAGGCACTCTGAAGAGGGAACAGTGAAAGCGGGTTATATAGGTCATTGTTATGTTAATTTCTTAGACGATAACATCAAAGCACCAGCAGGGTTTCAGGATCCATCAGTTACAGAAACAGAATCACCAAGGACATACTGTACATCCTAAAACACAACCTCTAGTTAGACCCTAGAGTTTCTGCTTCTAGAATTTGGCTGCACATAGATAATTTTCCAAAAGAACCCAATGCCTAAGGCAAAACATTCTCCGTTAAGTTGTTTACTAAGCTATTGTTTGACCTGAAGGTGATTACAGGGAACCAGTTCCTTCAAGGTTCGAAAGGAAGCATAAGGGCAGATCGCCTGAGTGGGTCACCCCAATTCCATGAACCCAGAAATCCTGGTGACTAGAAGAGTAGTAAGTGGATACTAGATTAATCTACTTATTTCAATAAGCAACAAAAACTTTCTTCTCTTTGGGACAAAAACTTGATTTATTCTCTCTGGGAATAAAGCATCCTAGTGCCCTTAAGTGTTTTATATTTGGAAATCTTGCCGAGAGTGCTTTAAAAGGTATAAAGTGAAAAGGTGATGTCTTACTAATAGAAGACTTACATTTGAAGGCTTCTAGTTTCAGGGATAATTATGAGCACAACACACTCCTAATTTCTTCATTCTTTGGTTATTCCCACTTCCAAATCCTTGTAACGTGTCACTGGATTTACCTAGGGGAGAATGTTCTTCATGTCCGGGATGCCGACACCCAAGACAAAATATTGCAAGCACTGCACCTTCAGTTTGGTAAACAGTACCCTTGGTGAGTATAGAACCATTTTTTGGGGGTGATTTAAAAGCGCAGCTGCCTCAGGCACCATTTTAAAGCTGTGATCACTGTTTAATCATCCTAACACAGTTCTCATTCTGCATGCCTGGGGGCCCCTAGCTGCTGGTTAGACAGAAGTTGCTAATATATCCCCTGTTACTCTACTAAGGGTTCCAATATGGAATAATTTTTTACTTTTCTCAGCTAATTAATGTAGCACTTTTTCTAGGAAATACTTCGCTAGCCTAATTTGAATTTCTGTATTAGTAACGTCATTGATACTCTTTAAAAATAGTCTAGTTCAGTATTTTAATTAATTCAGACTGCTCTGCTTTCTATTTCAGATTAATGAAATTTTTCCTATATTTGAATGTCATTTCTGAATGCCATTTTGTTTTCCCAGGGACGTAAAGATAAAAACTGAAAAAGCAAAGAAAAAGAAAAGAAAAGAAAATCACTGTTCAGAACTGTTATATTCTTAAATTGGCTTAACAAAGATAATGTTTCTTTGATGATATAGGCATTTTGTTAATGGTATCTCATGTTGGAAATAGTTGTATTTCAATCAACAATGAAATTAGACTTTCTGTTGGTAATATGTGGGTACTTAGTTACTGTGTTGCTGAAGAGATCCAAATGTTGTTATTTTAAAATGAAGAAGCATGGCCCATTCTTTATCTGAAGTCTCAGATTCCATTAATACCATGTTTTCAATAATATTTGACATGTATGGTAGAAGCATTTAATTTAATTGACCGTTTACATATTGCAGTTCAAAGATATATGGAGATGGGAATGCTGTTCCCAGGATTTTAAAATTTCTCAAATCTATTGATCTTCAAGAACCACTACAAAAGAAATTCTGCTTTCCTCCGGTGAAGGAGAATATCTCTCAAGATATTGACCATATTCTTGAAACTCTAAGTGCCTTGGCTGTTGATTTGGGTGGGACAAACCTCCGAGTTGCAATAGTCAGCATGAAGGTAAAATAACTCCTAAACTCTTAATTTTATATCCCTTCTGAGTAATTGATCTTAAAAGTATAGTTGGAAAGTAGAACTGGAAACACATACAAATGCTTGTGGTCATCTGCCCACAGCATTGACTTTTGGATCCACTGTGTTTGTCTCACCATTTTACTAATCATTAAAATTTCCAAGAAGTAGATTCTTAGGGAGTCCAAGGTAGTTGACCTGAGTTGACAATGGGGAGACCCCTTAGGCACCAGAGAAGGCTTTTGCCACCCAAGAGGCCTAAAATTCTGTACTTGGTAATAGCTGGAGCATGGAGTATGCTGGTTACTGTAACTGCCCAGGTGAGAACATCTGCATATGGTGAAGGGAATTATATCTCCTCTAGAACATGATCACTTGTGTCGGTTTTCCATTTTGCCCTTTTGCAACTGCTCTTTACTGAGTACAATATACCTTCAATCTGTTAACCAAACCATAAACCACAGTGTTTACAGAGGTTGAGAGAGCCTTCATAAAAGTACCAAATTGTCCACGTTAAAATGCTCTGATGACTTAATGAGGGAGAATAAGCCTAACAGAAAAGTCTTTGTTTAAAATGTTGTCAATGTATAAAGTTTCAGGAACTCGTGAGAAATAATGAGTATTTTAAACATAAAGTTAAAACAAATCTGTTAATATAATATCATTAGGTCAAATAAGAAAAAAAAATGACATTCTCAAGAGAAGCTAAAAGGTCTCCCTTATAAATACTCTTGAAAAAGTATTAATAGAGGAATATTTTCTTAACATAAAGATCATCTATTCCATATCAACAGCCAACATCCTTTGTAATGGTGAAATTCTAGAGGCATTCTTATTAAAATCAAGAAGGAAAGAAGGGCATTGTCTGCAACATTAGTTAACATAATTCTGGAAGTTATGAAGGGAATAAATAAAGCAAGGAACAGCAAAAAGGAATATTAAATGGAAAGGATAAAAGAAAAAAAATATTTATAGACAATATGAAGAAACCAACAAGCTTATAACCCAAAAAACCAAACCCGTTGCCATCGAGTCAATACTGACTCATAGCGACCCTATAGGATGGAGTAGAACTGCCCCATAGGGTTTCCAAAAAGCAGCTGGTGAATTTGAACTGCCAGCCTTTTGATTAGCAGCCAAGCTCTTAACCACTGAGCCACCAGGGCTCCAGTAAGTTTATAGAACTAATAAAACAAAATAGATGAATAGTATGATTAATATGTGAATATCAGTAACTGTCTACTTATATGAAATTATAGGTAAAGATTTGAGCTTTTCTGTATGTGTTTGTCAACCCTGACTGCATAATAATATTACCTGGAAGCTTTAAAAAGAAATACAGAAGCTGGATCCCACCCCAGGCTAATTAAATCTGAATCTCTGGGGGTGGGAGCCAGGCATCAATAGTTGTTAAAAGCTGCCCAGGTGATTCTGATGCTCAGTAGCAGTTGAGAAGCACTCCTTTAGGTTTATTTTTAATGACATTCATTAATGGCAGCTTTAGTCCTCATATTTGATATATAGAAACCATTAATAACCAGAGAATATAATGGAAGAAGAGATTCCATTCAGAACAACAACAAAGAAACTCCTAAGAATAATCTAAACTAGAAAACCATGTGATCTACATAAAGAAAATTATATAACTTTACTGTAAAACATAAAGGCTTAAAAAAATGTCCTACCATGGTCTCAGGGAACATCTAGCTCAATTGGCATAACAGTTTATAAAGAAAATGCTCTACATTCTTCTTTGGTGAGTAGTGTCTGGAGTCTTAAAAGCCTGTGAGCAGCCATCTAAGACACTCCACTGGTCTCACCCCTTCAGGAGCAAGGGAAAATGAAGAAAACAAAGACACAAGGGAAAGATTAGTCCAAAGGACTAATAGACCATAACTACCACAGTCTCCACCAGACTGAGTCCAGAACAACTAGATGGTGTCCAGCTACCTCCACTGACTGCTCTGACAGGGATCACAATAGGGGGTCCCGGAAAGAGCTGGAGAAAAATGTAGAACAAAATTCTAACTCAGAAAAAGACTAGACTTACTGGCCTGACAAAGACTGGAAAAACTCTGAGAGTATGGCCCCCGGACACCCTTTTAGCTCAGTAATGAAGTCACTCCAGAGGTTCACCTTTCAGCCAAAGATTAGACAGACCTATAGGACAAAATGAGACTAAAGGGGCACACCAGTCCAGGGGCAAGGACTAGAAGGCAGGAGGGGACAGGAAAGTTGGTAATAGGGAACCCAAGGTCGAGAAGGGAAAGTACTGACATGGGGTTGTTAACCAATGTCATAAAACAATATATGTACTAACTGTTTAATGAGAAGCTAGTTTGTTCTGTAAACCTTCATCTAACGTACAATTAAAAATTTTTTTTTAAAAAAAGTCCTAGATGAGAGTCCTATTTTTAAAATGTCAGCACTTTCCAAATTCATAAATTTAATATAATTCTAGTAAACATTTCGATGGAATTTTTTTAATTAATAAAATAATCCTAAATCAATAAGATTTAAAAAATTTTAACAACATTATTTTGAAATTTCTTTAAAATAATACACAAGTGAGAAGAGTAAAGAAAACAACTTTTTTTAAAAAACAGGAGTAATTAGGAGGGACCATCCCTGTCTCATAAGGTCCCTGGGTGGTACAAACAGTTTATGCTTGACTACTAACCTAAAAGTCAGTGGTTCGAACCCACCGAATGGCACTACTGAAGAAAGGCTTGGCAATCTCCTTTTGTAAAGATTACAGCCAAGAAACCATATGGAGTATTTCTACTGTGTAACACATGGGGTGGCTATGAGTCGGAATCTACTCAATGGCAATGGATAATGGGTATCCCTGTCTAATACTAAAACATATCACAAAGCACAGTAATTTAAACAGTGTGGTATTTGTGCCTGTCAGCATGGAAAAACCTGAGTAAATAGGATATACGTAGCATTACTGGCTTCAGTTATTAGAGCCGACTAGAAATCATCCACTTAGTGTATCTATTTATTTACCTAGGTATTTAAGCAAGAAAAATTTGTCAACTTGAAATGAAGAAGTAAAATATGACCTTTGAACGAACGAGATTTAGATTAGCTTAAGACAGGGACTCATCTGGTTGACTGTGGAATTTTCATTGCTTCAACAACCATATGCCAAGATGGCTTCCCAGGAAATGACTTGAGCTTATTCTGGAACCAGCGCAAGCCAGACACTAGCTCTCTCCTGTGCAGTCATCTCAATCTACAGCAATGTCTGACTTACCATGAAAAAGGTCAAAAGATTTATGGTGTTCTCCTTAGCTAAGACCAGTGAGACAGACTTCGTTGCTTTTCCTCTTGTAGGGTGAAGTAGTTAAGAAGTACACTCAGTTCAACCCTAAAACCTATGAAGAAAGGATTGATTTAATCCTGCAGATGTGTGTGGAAGCTGCAGCAGAAGCTGTAAAACTGAACTGCAGGATTTTGGGAGTAGGTGAGATTGTGAATTACATATCCAGGCAATGTTCATTTTTATGTACAAAGTTTACTAAGTTCTGATGCAAGACTGAACATCAAGTCAGTGTTGGCCCCGTGTGTAGATGGCTCCAGGTCCTGTCTATGAGACCCAGCATGGGGACTGCCGGGAACACCAACAAGCATTATGGGGAAAGCATTGGTGGTATAAATCTGTAGGGAACTGCAGCCTTCCGTCAGAACTGCCTTGTATTTCCTTGCAGTTCTTGGGTGGCGTTTGCCTTAGGAGATTTTGAGTGAATTGATTTGTGTTCTGAGCCAAGAAAGTTAGCACTCTCTCCTACAGTTACTAATCAGAATTATTTTCCTTGGGTTTGTGGTGGAGCTTAGGTATTTCCACGGGTGGCCGTGTAAATCCTCGGGAAGGAATTGTGCTACATTCAACAAAACTTATCCAAGAATGGAACTCTGTGGATCTCAGGACCCCCTTGTCTGACACTTTGCATCTCCCTGTATGGGTAGACAATGATGGCAACTGTGCTGCCCTGGCAGAAAGGAAATTTGGCCAAGGAAAGGGACTGGAAAACTTTGTGACACTTATCACAGGCACAGGTAAGAGGAGTAAAAAGAGGAGGTTGCTCCAGGAGCTAGAAAGGTACATTTGGGTTAAGTTGGTCCTTCCTATTGTGCCTTATAATTTCTTGCTGAAAAAATACTAAAGTTTATCCATCTTTTTGAGGAAAATGTACATAGTGGTTAGGAGTCCAGACTTTGAAGAAAGTTGAACTTGAGTATGAATCCCAGCTCTGGCACTTAGCTAGCTCCATGACTTTGGGAATAGTACTTAACCTCTCATCCTTAGTTTCCTCATCTGTCTGCTAGGGATTATAATACTTCTTGATATCTAAGGAAAATCAGTGTTCACTGTAATAATAATAGGTACTATCTGTTAACCACTTGTGAAGTAGGTTTTATCATTTGTTTTTTTATTTAAATAAAATTCACATTTTTATTGAAATAAAATTCACATAACATAAAATTCACTATTTTAATCTTTTAAAAATGTACGTATAATTCAGTGGTTTTTCATATCTTCACAGTGTCATTCAGCCATCACCTCCATTCTAGAATTTTTTCATCAGCCAAAAAGAAACCCAATATCCATTAAGCAGTTAATCCCAATTCCTCCTTCCTCTCAGTCCCTAGCACCACTAATGCTGGTACACCTGATGGTGGCCCACAGGTTTCTTTTTTATTCTTTCTGTTCCTCAGACTGGATAATCTCAATTTGACCTATCTTGAAGTTTGCTGATTTTTTCTGCCTGCTTATATCTGCTGTTGAGCCCCTCTAGTGAAAAAGTACAATAACTTGCATTTTAGTTATTTTAAGTTTCAACCCCCAAATTTCTCTTTGGTTCCTTTTTATTATTTCTAACTCTTTATTGATATTCTCGATTTGAGTGTCAAATAGAGACATGGTTCTCATCTCATCATTGTTCTCATAGTTTCCTCTAGCCCTTTTGGTCTTTAGTTTTTTCCTTTAGTCCTTAGTTCTTTGGTTTCCTTTGGCTCTTTTAATATATTTAAAATACTTGATTTAAAGTCTTTGTCTAGTAAGGCCAGTGTCAGGGTTCATCCATGTCATAGCATGTATCAAAACTTTTTTCTTTATGGCTGCATAATATCTGTTTAACTGTTCATAGATATTTGGATTGTTTCCACCTTTTAGCTATCGTAAATAGTGCTACAGTGGACATACAAGTATGTTTGTGTCCCTGTGACCCAAGTTACTCTCCTCAGCACTGAGTTAGGTGAGATAAAAGTAAGCCCTTTGAGCCAGTTCTCCAGGGAGCCACCAGACAGGTCAAAAGAAACTACCACAATTCTTTTGAGAATAAGGCCCATTCTTCTCCCCAGTACTGGTACCTATACTGGAATGTGGGTGGTTGTCCCACCAAGCCGGGAGCCACAAAGCTCTCTTATCGAAATTCAGCTGTTCTTCCTTGTTGTAAGCTTTTGGCTAGTTTTCAGAGGCCTGAAAAAGTTTGTTCTGACAGTTTTTGCCAGTTTATTTGTTGCTTTTGTGGCGGGATGGACTTTGGAATGCCCCACTCCACCATTTTCTCTGACCTCCCCCGTTTGATTTTTAAATGAGGAAACAGAAGGAACCCTGGTGGCACAACGGTTAAGCGCTCGGCTGCTAACCAAAAGGTTGGCGGGTCAAACCCACCAGCTGCTCTGTGGGAAAAGATACCTGGTGATCTGCTCCTGTAAAGATTACAGCCTAGGAAACCCTATAGGGCAATTCTGTTCTGTCCTATAGGGTCACTATGAATTGAAATCAACTAGACGGCACATAACAACTCTCCTTAGTAGACTTGTTCAGCCATTATCTCCTCTAGAAAAAATTTCATTAACATCCATACATCCTAAATGAGGAAACAGATTCAGCTAGAAAGGGGTTGAACCACATTTCATCCCAGACATGTCTAACTTTCAAACTTGTGTGTTTTTAAATTCTGCATTACACTACTTCACTTTTAACCTCCTGCACTTTAGCTGATGCACTTCCTGTCTGTCTTGAATACAGCTTTAGCAAGTTTGGATGCCATTTCCTATCTTAAAGCAGTTAGTAAGCTGCAAATTAAAAGGTTGGAAGCTAAAGAATAGGTACAACAAGAAGTAACAGATGGCAGAACAACTCTAAAAAGCAGAGCCTTCTGGGCAAAAATGCTGTTTAATCCTTCATAACTCCCAAACTCCATTATAACAAAAGACAGTCGTTTCTTCAAAAACAGAGCCTGAGACAAGGATTTAGGTACAGGTATTTTATCTTGAAGGCAGTCCTGAGAAGCAGGAGTGACCAAGTGGGAAGAGTGAAGCAGAGCAGGAAGAAAGCCATTAATGGATGCATTATAGAAGTTGCCTTCGATCAGTGGGGGCTGAAATCTGCTGGAACCTCCCAAGAAGCCTGCAGAATACCATCTAGAATTGTCCGCTTGAATCTGCTAGCTCCTGTCCCTCCTTGGTTGAAGATTGCCTCTGGCCTTGGGAAAAAGCCTTTGTGCAGAAAGCAGAGTGGATGGGCAGTGTGTGCTTAGGGTGAGTCTGAAACACTGAACTGTCTGCCATAGCTGTGGCTGATGTCAGAGTGCGCCAAGCAGATGTGACACAGGGCACCAGAGGAGCTGCTAAACAGATTTCCATCCAAAATTCTTCATACAAAGCTTTGGTACTTAGTAATTTAGTAAGCTTCAACTATCTAGAAAAATGGGCATTTTATAGAACCTCACATTGCAAAGCAATGCTAAACAGATGAGGCATTGCCATATTATATTTTTCTGTTTCAGGTGAAGAGCTACCTCAATAATTTTCTCTCTCATTGTAGGAATTGGCGGTGGCATCATCCATCAGCATGAATTGATCCATGGAAGCTCCTTCTGTGCTGCAGAACTTGGCCACCTTGTTGTGTCTTTGGATGGGCCTGATTGTTTGTGTGGAAGCCATGGGTGTATTGAAGCATATGCTTCTGGGATGGCCTTGCAGAGGGAAGCAAAAAAGCTACATGATGGTTGGTTTCTTTTTCCTAAGGAATTAAATGTCCAAATGGTAAACAGGTACTTCAAAGTAGAAGTCCCAAAAAGAGCTGAAAAGTTTACCCCTTTCACTTCCTAAAGGAAAAGCTGAGCTCCCTCGTATTCTAGTGTCCTTAATCTTGACCCATATTAACACCCCTCCTTTTCAGGCGTGAAGGTGGACAGGGGTCTTGACCTCTAACAAAGTGGGGAAGATTTCTTTCATCTTTGTTTTCTTGGCCTCTTGCACAGGGTGGGTACTTGTACACATTTTAATGAAGAAATAAATGGATGGACATGTTATAATTTTTTAACCCTGAAAGAGCTGTTTGAATTAAAGCTATTAATGGGCATGTTATGAAAGTCAGCATGGTTTCTGGTGTAATGCAAGAGAAAGTCAATTAACATCATTATAATAGTGTGCCCAGTGTAATGACAAAAGATGGCCAAGGAATGTAGTGCATATAAGAATGACACCAAAATTCCCTCCCCGCCCTCTGCATACAGGGATAAGAGTATCAGCGTACTGTCCTGGGGGCTAAGAGTCAGAGCAGAAGTAGAATCAGCCAGGCAAGTTTGGATGGCTAAGGGAGCTCTTCAGTAGTGTTGGTTCATGAAGGGCAAGGCAGAGTGTAGTGTAGCAAGAGGTAAGCCAGGACCAGCAGGTAATGGAGAAACCACTGAAAACTTTTAGAAAAGAAAGTATACTTGGCTGCCGTTGGGTAGAGTGTTTGGTATATGTCTTATGAGATCAAGTTGGTTGATTGTGGCATTTAGATCTTCTGAGTCTTTATTGAGCTTCTTTCTGGATGTTCTGTCCCTTCACCGAAAGTGGTGTGTTGAAGTCTCCTACTATTATCATGGAGCTGTCTATCTCTCTTTTCAAAGCCATTGAAAACTTTTAGAGGAAAGACGTCAGACCTAAATTTTAGATTCTTCACTAAACTGTAACTTTTGGAGGATGGCTTTGAGTGGGACAGTTCTAGAGTGACTTCCAGCTTTCTGGTTGGACAAATTGGGGTTGGGGATATAAGAGAAGAACAGGAAGATGATGGCCAGGTGCCTGTGGGACAGCTGGATACAGGGCTCTATGGTTCATGGGAGATGACTGGGCTAGAGATGGGAATTTTGGAATTGTCGGCATCAAGGTGGTAGTTGAACCTATGAATGAGACCCAGGGAGTGAGTCAAAAGACCAGGAGGGTGGAATCCTGAGAAACATCAACATTTGAGGGGCAGGGAAAGAAACGGGGGGAAAACCAGGAAAGGGTAATGCCACACAAGCCAAAAAGGGAGTGTTTCAAGGAGGAGGGAGTAGTCAGTAGTATTAAGTGCTGCAGTTAAGAGACAATCAGAGAAGTTCATTAGATTTGGCTACAGGGACATCATTTGAAGCCCTTAAAACTATTCTTCAAGATTTTTTCATTATCACCCCCCTAAGCAGCCTGTTTTTCCCTAATAACTCCCCTCCATGAAATGTTAATACCACAGGTATACTGTATATCTGTTTATGTATGTATGTATATCTTTGTTTTACACATAAAAAGAATAAGATTTTTTTGCCCCGGGACCAATTTTTGCCTGCTTAGGGGTGAATGCATGTCTTGAAGTTCCAGTCAAATAGTGGGAGCAGAAGCTACCTGCACTACCCTGTATAAGCGGAGAAGAAGTGCTTTAAGGATTCGCATCAGCACACGCAGATGGAAAGGAACAGTGTGAACAGAAGTGTGAAGGTTGAGAAGAAGGGTGTTATAGTCCTTAGAGTACAGTCCCTGAAGAGGTGGGAAGAGAAAAGCTCCAAAGCCCTGGTAGATGGGGATATCTTGGACAAGAGAGGGAAAGAAAGAGGGAAGATGAACAAATAACAGAAGATGGGGGACAGAAAAGGGTATCCCTGAGAGGTCAGGAGTACAGAAATCTGTTGATGGTTGTGGTGGTGGAGGGGAGGGTTAGGCCGGAAGAGGTGGTGAAGGTTTAGTAGAGCAATGAGAGGATGGGAAGGAGAACTGGCCAGGGCAGCTACAAGGGCCCAGGGAAGATAGGAGACCTCCAATTGGTGTCTAGGTAGTAGTCTGTCTGGTTGGGGTGTTTCTCCCACCAGAGCCCAAGTGTGACAGCAGATTAGGAAGGTGGATTGATCTGGGTTGGTGACTGGCAGAGTGATGGTGACAGAAAGACAGGGACTATAGATAACAACAGGAATACCTGATTTATTGAGCATTTACTCTGGTCAGAATTTAACTAAGTACTTTATGTCCATTATCTCATTTAATCCTTACAGCAATCCTGCAGGGGTAGGTATTATTACTCTAATCTCCTAGAAGAAAGAAACATACAGAGGTTAAGTGACATGGACACGGTCATGCAGCTAGTAGTGACAGAGCTGGGAACTGAACTGTTGTTCCTCAGCTGCTGCACCACACTGCATAGAATGTGGGGTGCTGGCAAATAGTGCAGCATTGCACCTGGGATGAATAAGGAAGAAGGTGAGTGTGGAAGGAGTCTGTCTGGTAATTCGGAGGGGAGGGGAGAAAAGAACATTTCGAGGACTCTCTCTAATATTAGAAGTCAAAAGCAAGGGAGCCAGAGGAGCAGGAGGCTATGGCCGGAGTGGAGGACTATTACCAGGTAGCAAGAGGGCAGCAAAAGCCTTGAAGGCAATGTATATATGGACATCTGTGCATGATAAAAAGCTTTGCAAATATGAAAAGAGTCTTTTTACTTGGGGGCTTGCTGCCCACAGGCACAGTTGTAAGGCTGGCCTCCCCACAGGCTGCCCACAGCTTATTAACTACTGCTTGCCCTTCTCTCTCCACTTAAACAGAAGACCTGCTCTTGGTGGAAGGGATGTCAGTGCCAAAAGATGAAGCTGTGGGTGCACTCCATCTCATCCAAGCTGCAAAACTGGGCAATGCAAAGGCCCAGAGCATCTTACGAACGGGTGAGTGTGGGGCTCCGAGCAGCTCTGCCACAGGGGGCGTCCTCAAACATCCTAGGGCTCATGTCCGCTGACAAATGGGGACCAATGCTCTGGCATGTCTGGTCAGAGGTATTTTTCCTACTTACTGAGAAAGAAAAAGGGAATTACATTCATGTATTTGGCAGCACTGCCTTTTTAAACAGGTTTGGTTTGTTTTAAATGAAAACCAAACCTGTTGCCATCGAGTTAACTGATTCTGACTCATAGCAACCATATAGGACGCAGCAGAACTGCCCCCTAGGGTTTCAAAGGAGCAGCTGGTGGATTTGAACTGCCGACCTTTTGGTTAGCAGCTGAACTCTTAACCTCTGCACCACCAGGGCTCCATGTTTTGTTTTACAACTATGAAAACAACATTTGTTCATTTTATAGGAAATTTAGAGAAATAGAGTAGTAAGAAAAAGTCCTACTACTCAAGGATATCCACTGTTAACATTACCTTCTAGTCTTTCTATTCATTTTTTTTACATAGTTGAGATCATGTGGAATAGTATATATAATTTTATACCCTGATTCTTTCACTTCAGAGTATAACATGATCATTTTCACATATTAAGCTTTAAATACTGTTTCCCATTACCAACTATGAATGTACTTAAACCATACCTGGCTGCTGGCTCACCTTTCTCTTTGGTGGTTTTGATTTGGCCTCTCTCCTAAACTTTTTTTTTCTTTTCCTGTAGCTGGGACAGCTTTGGGTCTTGGAGTTGTGAACATCCTGCACACAATGAATCCTTCCCTTGTGATCCTCTCTGGAGTCCTGGCCAATCACTATATCCACATTGTCAAAGATGTCATCCGCCAGCAAGCCTTGCCCTCAGTTCAGGACGTGGACGTGGTGGTTTCGGATTTGATGGATCCGGCCCTGCTCGGTGCTGCCAGCATGGTCCTGGACTACACAACTCGCAGGATCTACTAGGCCTCCCGGGGTGGACATGGGCCGAGCCTCCAGAACTATACAGTGAAATCAAGTTGTTGTCTTTTTGATTAGCATTTTTTTAAAAAAGCAGATGACTTTGGAAGAGAAATAAGCATTTTTGTTTTTTGTCTTCTCTTCCGAAGTCACCTTTCCCAACCCCCCTTTTGTAGATGCTGCTCTTTTTCCTAATAGGGGTCATTTCAGTTCCAACCCTGTAAGTACCGGTCACAATTCTCTGTGCCAAAAAGAGCTACTATATAAATGCTTACTTGATATACCAGGCCTTGCTTGGGGTGGGAGTTTGGATTAATAATTCTTCCTCTTCTGACTCCAAACCCAGTTCACAGATAGAGATCTATCTAGTCAGGGAACAGAAGGAAATCTCACTGTGAAACCCTCGAATAATTTTAAAAAAAAAAGCTTTACTGAGCTATTTTTAAAGTGTACAGTAGAGTCATCCCTTGGTATCCACAGGGGATTGGTTCCAGGACCCCCTCGGATACCAAAATCCTCGGATGCTCCAGTCTCTTACATAAAATGGCATAGTGTTTGCATATAACCTGCACACATCCTTCTGTATACTGAAAATCATCTCTAGATTACTTATAATACCTAATGCCATGTAAATGCTGTGTAAATAGTTGTTTCCTCACAGTTGAAGGCTTGCTTTGGAAGGGAGCCTTTATTTTCTATGAGTTTCTTGAGCTATTCTGGGAACGCTGATGCTGCGTGGTCATCAGCCAATGCCGATTTGCCCATGATCTTGAAGTTCTTGAGGTTGTAGCGCTTTACAGAGCTAGCTAGCCATCCCTTACTAGCCTGAAACTCCTTCCTCTTGCCCTCCTTAACCCACTCACAGTAGTACTCAGAGGCTAAGTGCTTCTTCACACATAGTTTTGCCATCAACAGGGATATGCTTCTGTGACATGTCCTCTAGCCACATGCTTCATGGTTTCTCAGTCTTTGCAAGCAGAAAGACCATTTTGCCATTGTAGGGGCAGCACTAACACTTCCATGAATTTCAGCTCCTTTGTGTGCTTTATTGTGCAAACACTTGATTTGTTCTTACCGACCTTATGGCCTGCTTCGGCAAGCAACATGCCACTTTTCAAAAGAGCTAAGATTTCTATTAGCTCGTCAAGAGATAGCACTTTATGCTTCCTCTTAGCCTTTGAAGGATTGCTTTGACCACTTAATTGCTTTTTAGGAGCCATTTTTTCACAGAAACAAAGGGTGCACACAAGTAGTGAACAAATGAGACACGAGGCAAACAATGCTCAAACAAATGCTGGAGAGAGACTGAGGATATGTGAAATGGAGGCTACAGCAGGGTATGCCTACGCATCACTTCATTCGCGTGGATTCAGCATAGTGTTCAGTGTGCGGCAAATTCAAGTGTTTTTGCTTTTTGGAACTTTTTTTTCTGAATATTTTCTATCTGCAGTTGTTTGAATTCATGGATGTGGAACTTGTGGATATGGAGGGCCGACTGTATAAGTTTTGGCATATGTACACGCATGTGAAGCCATCACCATAATCAAGACATTAGATATATCTGTCACCCCAAATATTATTTGTTGGAAGATGTTATTTTGTTATTATTCCAGCAGAATAGACTTTAGACCAGGGATATGAATTACAGTGCCCTTGGTGACCTTGTCCTTATCTTCTTAGGGACAGCTGGAAAGCCACTGGGACTTAAACCCTCGAAAGGAGATTAACTGTCCCAAAAGGATCTTTGCCACACATACTCCTCCCTCCGATAGCTTTTCATATTATGTTGAAAATAACCCTAGACTGTCTATTAGGGCAGTGTTTGTATGTGTTATGATAGTGTCCAGATCTGTAGATTTGAATTCTGGCTAAATAAGACTGTGCTTTCATTGGTGTCAAAATACAAAGGCCAAGGCAAGGAAATTCTTGTTATCAGTTGCAACCTGGAAGAAATACTAAAAGCAACCATTTATCAAGTGCCTACTGTGTGGTAGGCTCTGAACTAGGTGCTTCATAAATATCCTGAAGTCTCACAACCCAGGAGGTAGATATCGTAATTCTGATTTTAGAGACAAAAACTAAGGCTTAATGTGTTTAAGTGATGTGCCTATAGCTATGGGGCTAGTGAGAGAAACCGGATTTGACTCCCACGTCCGTCTGTGCTTTTTCTGCGAAATCACCCAAGCTCTCATTTTCAAAAAACACTTTCAAAATGAAAATATACCCTAATTTACTCCAGGCTACCAAAAGCTTTAATAAGAACATCTGACTTGCAAATAACTTGATGTATCCTTGACCCTCTCAGCTGTGAATTTAATCAAATATTCCTCTCTGCTATGGAAATTTTGCCAGCACAGTATTTGGTCTAGGAATGTGACAGGTTCTTACGGGTACTTTTAGGTTATCTAAAAAAGCATATGCATATGTTTTTCAGATCTTTTCTTTTCATTTTAGGAAAACCTGAGAATTTCTACAACATATTGTTTCAGTGTTAACATATAAAATAAATTGAAGGACTCAAGATCACATTTGAACTGCCTTCCTTCCTGGTGGGTCAATGTGAAAAATAGGTTGGCTGATTCCTAGACCTCTGCCAGCCCTTAAATAATCTCCTGGTTATTGTTGAAACATTCCATGATGACTCCTGTGAAGGAAGCTAGTCTGCTCAGCCATCAGTGTCTCCGACAAGATGGTGTACTGTGAAGGCGAATCAGTCATTCCTTGGTGAAATCTGCAACTGCTCTGTACACCAAACAACTGCTTTGCTACCAAGTTTCATACCAAATACTGAAAGGACTGAACTGAATCAAAAAGCAAATCTTAGTTTTTATTAAGTTCATGGATAGGCCAATATATCCTGACATAAATTATTACATATAATTAAATAATCACATTAAGTTAAAATCTTAATTTATTTTAATGTAAATTTGTTAAAGTTTTGAGCCAAATTCTAAAGAAAAAATAAATACATTTCTTCGTGGAAATTCTAACAGTCATATTTTGTTTTGCTCCTAACTTCCTCTATAAAAAGCATTTCTGTTCCCAGAAGAGATTTATATTGTATGTTGCTTACCTTTTGAAGGTTACATAATTTCTTTAAAGGTACCTAATAGCATTGATTTCTTAATGAAAAAGAACTATGATTAGTAAGCAGAAAGCATTGTTATAGAACACTTAAAATTTGACATGAATAGAAAACCCATACTAGTACTCGTTGGTGTCAAGTCGATTCTGACTCACAGCGACCCTATAGGACAGAGTAGAACTGCCTCATAGGGTTTCCAAGGAGCGGCTGGTGGATCTGAACTGCTGACCTTTTGGTTAGCAGCCAAGCTTAGCCATTGTGCCACCAGGGTTCCATGAATAGCAAAGTGGCCTCAAAAAGAGGTTTGAAACTCAATGTTGAGCCACACGCAGTCCCTGGGGCCAACTCCCCCTTTTTATAAAGCCTCGTGGGTAATACAGGTGTGAGAGACAATCTGAAGTTACGATTGCTAGATGTAAGAGACAGTCTGAAGTTATGATTGCTATGTAACATAGTACCTCAAAACTTGTTAGGTGCCATCGAGTCGGTTCCAACTCATAGTGACCCTATGTACAACAGAACAAAACACCTATGCCATCCTCACAATCGTTGTGCTTGAGCCCATTGCTGCAGCCACCGTGTCAATCAATCTCATTGAGGGTCTTTCTTTTTTTTGCTGACCCTCTACCAAGCATGATGTCCTTCTCCAGGGACTTACCCCTCCTGATAACATGTCCAAAGTATGTGAGACATACTCTCACCATCCTTGCTTCTAATGAGCATTCTGGCTGTACTTCTTCCAAGACAGATTTGTTCATTCTTTTGGCAGTCCATGGTATATTCAATATTTTTCACCAACACCATAATTCAAAGGCGTCAATTCTTCTTCAGTCTTCCTTATTCATTGGCCAGTTTTCACATGCATATGAGGTGACTGAAAACCTGAAAACTTAAAAAGGCTTAAAAAACAGTTCCGTGGGTCAGGAATTTGGGAAAGGCCACTGGCAGTTCTGGCTCAGGGTGTCTCATGCACTTGCAGTTAGACAGTGGCTGGAGCTGGCACAGCAGGAGGCTACAGTACCTAGGGACTGGCCAGAACTCTTTCTCTGCATGTAGTTTCTCAGCCTCTCCATTTGGTCTCCACGCAAGCCAGTTTGGGCTTCCTCACAGCATGGCGACTTGAGGGCAGTAAAGCTTTTTACATGGTGGCTCGGTGTCACCAGCAGGTGTAATCTAGCAAACCAGACATGAGCTGCATTGCCTTTTACGACCTAGCCTTAGAAGTCACATAGCATCACTTTTCTCATATTGTCCAGTCACCTCTTGGTCTGGGGAATGACAATGACTTTGTTGACATTTTAAAATTTACACCTACACCCTCAATAAAGCCCATCTGGTGTGGGAGGTAAGATGGATCCAGACGACACAAGACGATACCAAGATTAATGAGGGCCATGGGAGTTCACAGGGCCAAGGGGAGTAAGGAAAGAATTGTGGAGGTGGCCTTTTAGTTCTTGAATTGGATTTTGACATGTAGCTGGTAGGAAATGGGGATAGCATTAGCAAGACCCCGAAGTAACAAATGGTCCATGAACAACAGTGAGTGATTGCACTGGGTGGCTAAAGGGGAGGAATGGGCAAAGACTTTAGCCAGATTAAGAAATACCAAACTAAGGAAGGGGAAGGAAGGAGGAAAAGTAATGGAGGCTTCCCTCCCCACCAAACATGATTAACATGTAAGAGATTGTGGACTTTCCTTCTTGACAATGGCAAGACCTAACCCTATCCTGAGAGTGGTATCAACAGTTTACATCAATCTCCAACTTGGAAATAGTATCAGGTCAAGAAGCCCTGGTGGCACAGTGGTTAAGCATGCAGCTGCTAACCCAAATGTTGGTGGTTTGAACACACCAGCTGCTCCTTGGAAGAAAAAACCTGGCGATCAGCTCCCATAAAGATTTCAACCTAGGAAACCCTATGGGGTAGTTCTCTCTGTCCTGTAGGGTCACTATGAGTCAGAATCCACTTGACAGGACACAACAACATAAGCAGATCTCTGAAATGAGGTATACTGTTTAAAACTATCACCTAAGATGTGTCCGGTACTATGCCAGGTTCTGAGGGTACATAATGTTATTGATACCTGAATGTAACAGTCTAGTGGACACAGCTGGTGTGCAGGTTGATGCAATCCAACAGAACTTTCTGGGACAATGGAAACGTATAATCTGGGCTAATCGCTTTGGATGCCACCTAACCACATGTGGCTACTGTGCGTGTGTAATGGGACTAGGGCTAGAAAAGTGTTTTTAATTTCATATTAAATAGTCACATGTGCTAATGACTACTGTACTGGACAGCACACGTCCAGATGATTTTACAACAGAAATATTAACTAAGTGCTAAGCATGGCAAAGACCCCCACATGTGCTAAGGGAATTAAGAGCAGCCACACACTAATGCCATCCTGACCCAGGTTTACTGGCTGAATTCAAAGTAATAAAGGTCCTACTATAGTATGCATAACCCAGAGAGATCCCTGCTGAAACATTACCCAAAACCCTACACTAAGGGACAGGGACAAGAGCCCATCTGCAAAAAATGTCTAGGTTGGCAAGGGGATTCACAGGTATGTGTTAGGGGGCAACAAGGGGTTGATTTTTAGCCATGGAACTCCCTTTCAAAATGAAAATTTCCACAGAATGGTACCAAAGAAAACAGAAACTTGGGACTGTTTTAGTTCAAGGCAGGGGTGAGAGCCCAATGGCTATACCTCCTCAGCTGTAGAAATGACAAAGGAAGTTCCTCATTCCTTCAAACCTCACTCCAAACTGCAAAACACCTTGAGGCCAATAAAGAAGCTTCATGTTTATTGTTTGAACAGAAATTTATTCTCAGAATAATGCACAAAAGCACAAGTGAGGCTACTGTTGGGAGGTTTCCCTCCCTTCTTCCTCTTCCTCCCCCCTCCTCTCTGAATGCCAGGGAGAACACAGATGAAGGAAACATGCAATCACAAACAATGATCAACTCTAAAGACAAAAGGTTTGGTCCAAAAGAACTCAACATAATTAATCCAATTACTGTGAACAGCTTCACGGAGTAGGATTAAGATATTGCAGATGTAGTGTTCCCACAGGGCGGCTCTTCAGTGCACCAGGGGGGCCTGCTTGAGTGAGATGAGGACCGAGCGCATGCGGGAGACATCTTTGGCCTGCTTGCTGGACTTGGGGTTAAAGTCACACAGCCGGGCCACCCGTTCCCACTCAGTGCCTGGGGAAGACTCGTCAACGTCGTTTACAAAGGCTTCTTCTGCTGCCCTGGAAGCAACAACAGAATCTGTTGGTTTAATGTAGAACCCCTGTGAGCTACGTGGCTGCGTTGTTACAAAAGCAACTGCCTCTTCATGCCTGACTTAATGACATTCTGGTTTTCCAAAGAGTAACAGCCCCTGGCCCAGGTCAGACTCAGGGGCAGACACGTAGCCAGCTCTCCCAGGGACAAGTGTGCCCAGACTGCTGTGTAAAATGTTGGAATACAGGTGTTTGGTTCAAGGCTCACTCTTTCCGTCTCTGCCCATACAGAGTGGTAAAAAAGCAAGTCTTTAGCCAGCTACACAGTGCTTTTATTAACAAGAACAAAGCAGCAGGCTGGTCAAGAACTTAAACAGTCGTTTATGCTAGGCTGTACTGAGTTTCAAGTGAATTTAGAGACTTCTAAAAAGTCCACAGGTCATTGCAAAATAGAACGTGGATTCATTTCCTAAGGCTGGAGAGAAACAGGGCAGAGCAAAAGGAATTCAAGACCAAAGCTCCCATGCTAGCAGGCACTAGAGACTGAAGCCATTCTGGAAGAGGATTTTGTTAGGACAGTTCAGCCAAAAGTTTGCCACTTTCCCTCCAGCCAGGTGCCTTGGGCCACTCAGGACATACTCTGGCAGGAAAGCTGATGTTAGTTTCTTTTTGGCAGGATGCTGCTCCAACATTCTTTCACATCAACGTCAGCCCACCCCAGTTGGGAACTGACTGGTGGGAGCTACAGCCCAGGAAGGACAGTGGTAAGAGGAGGGAAGACATACTATATTCATCTACTCCAACAAGCATTACGGGCAAAGCAAAAGCAATGGAAATGACTGGTCTGTGGGGAGGGAAGGGTGGCACTATCACAGGGATGGCCATGGCAAACACCGCTGAAGCCCAGAGCCACTACAACACTGCGACTTCATGGCACACACAGTTAGGGGCAGTGAGAAAGGTTTACTTAACTGTTCTAGGCTGTAGCAAGGATGGTTTATGTTTGTGCTTAAAGGTGAAGAGAAGAAACAAGGAAAAACTTTAGGTCAGATATAGAAAATGAGAATGAGCTCAATGCAGATGGTCAGTAAGCTAGACATGCCCTTGCCACTCCATCTATGCCTGGGAACGTGCAGCTGGCTTTGCTGGGCCACCCTGCTGCCCAGCAAACCCAGACTCAACCTTTCCAGTCTCCATTTCTACTCCAGAGAGGATGTGAAAAATACAATCAACCACCACCTGTAAGTCCAGCATTTCACAAGTCTCATTGCAAATGCGTCCAGGGGCCCAGGAAACCCAGCTCTGTCTTCTGAAAGGGATGACCATCACCAGGTCACAGGCCCTAAGAGGCTTCACAGACCTCAGTCTACTGCCCACCCTTCCAACAGGTTCCTCTCCTCCTCCATCCCACCTCCATCTACCTCATATAAAAGATGGCCCCAATTTTTAAGGAGGAAACAGTGAGAACTGTTTTCAAGTCTTTAGCAATACTGCTCTCATATTGAGAATCCTTAAAAAAATAATGAAAGTTGTTTTTTTTTCTCCCAGACCATGAACAGAGTTTTCTTGGGGGGAGAGAGGGGGAAAGGAGCCAAAATGGCTGGTGTCTGTCAGCTTTGACTATCTCGACCTCAAAGCTGGGGGCCTCTTTTTGCTTGGGTGGGGAGCAGGGCATCTGAAGTTGGCCACCAAACAACGATTTCCCACATATAAGCCCACAGAGAACAAACTACAGGTACCCATCGGAGACACCCGCTTCTGCTCAGGACTCTTCTGCCCCAAGGGAGAGGCAACCAACCCCAGTTATTTATTTTTTAAGGAACCAAGTATAGGAAATGCAAGTGCTGCTGCCCACTGCTCCCAGCCTCCTGGGATTTTCACCTCCTTCCAAATAGGGAGACTTCTCTTTCCTAGCTAGGGGCAGGGAGGCAGCAGGGCACTGGAAGCAGCAGTGGTGGCAGCAACAGCAAGAAGTAAGAGTCCACCCAAGTCCCAAACCCTTCCCAGACCAGATCATGAAGGACTCACATTTGGAAAGGAAGTTAGCTTTCCTCACCTCCAAAACCCTGAATATGAAAAATGGTAATCAAAGGTGCAAGAAGTCATAATTCTGCAAGACCTGTGACCATCAATGGATCATAAACCCAGCTTATCAACTCTTAGGAGCCCCACAGTACCACTTTGAAATAATTTAAAAAGCAAAGCAACTTGTGACATAAAAGGAGCATTAACTCTAAACAAAAAGTAGAAGAATCAAAACAAGAAAAGGAATTAGTTTTGCAACATACACATAACCAATCACGTCAGCGAAGGGTTGTTTGTAGAAAGCTTCATCTGCCACCCTAGACAGCAAGAAGTCCAAAAGGCAGGCAAGCAGGCAGGAAAAAAGAGAGAACATTGAGAAGCAGAAACATCTAAAATCCACAATAGCGGAGTGACTCCCAGGGCTCCATCCTAACCCTGGCGAGGCCTCCAGCACTGGAGACTCACAGCAGGCCGAGGCTTCCGGCTGACTACCCTGCATGGGATTTGCCAGAGCGCGTGCTGCACCTTCCATTCCTTCTGGGTGGTTTACACCAGCAATAACGAGCATTTATTAAGCAGCCAATTACGGGCTAAGCCCTTTCATGTACATTATGCTGATTCAGTCCTCAACCTAACAACTTTGTGACTCTGAGCATTCTCACCTGCATTTTACAAAGGAGGTAATTGAGTCGCTCAGCTACCCAACAGTGGCACCAGAGCTCACAACCAGGGCTGCCTGGCTCCAAGTCTAGGGCTCTTTTTCCTGTACATGAAGGCTTCTTCCCAGGTAGTGTGTGCTCAGGAAGCCATGCCACCTTCCTGCTAGTCTCAGTAAAGATCACTGGGTGTGAATGCTGTCAAACACTAGATGTGCTAGTCAGTTTTATTCTAGATTATCCAACTACTACTTTTCCACACTGGCTGGGCAGGATACATTTTCAGCATCCTGGGAACATATTTCATCATTTCAAATCCCTACCTTAGAGACAAAAGCAGCTGGAGGCAAGTGGTACGGTAGAAAGAACTCCAGGCACCCTGGCTCTGGCACTGGCTTGATGTCTGTGCCCCGGAATCAGACAGACTGTTCAAGAGACTGGTGCAGCTTCTGAATATTTCCATGCCGGACTTCACTGGCTCTGACAAGGTACAGCCTAGAGGCCAGAACTTCGCCCCTCCTCAACTCTCACTCACATCAGGAAGGGGATCAAAATGGTAGGACTCTGGGGCAAGAAAGAAAGGGCATCCTTCACTGGGTGGAGGAATTTCACTGCAGGGGACATGGCTTTGACCCTCTGCTGCCCCAAGTGAAATCCCTGGGTTCAGCCAGCCCAGCCTTGTCCACTGTGGCTGGGCACAGAGCCTCCCTCAAGGAATCTGACCCTGTCCTTTGCCAGGCAGGTTTGGGGTGGGGAGTGGAAGGGACATTTCTTTAAGAATAATCATGCCTGCTCCTTACCCTACGTGCACAGATTTATTTGAAGGGAAGCCGTAGTAATTTTAATTTCAGTTTATTTTAAACTCATACATACTCCTCCTTCTTTCCCATTTGGCTTAAACATAGGTGGTGTTTTGTGGAAATTTAAAGAAAGCACGAAGAGCAGTCTGATTAACTCAAGTGACTCAGCAGGAAAACAGAGAGTTGTTTGTGGGCAGAGAGAGTGGGAGGGGAAGAAAAGGCAGGCCAGCTTGTAAACCCATAATCCTTTCAGTTTACACAAAGGGCTAAACCTAACTGATTTCAACTTGAGCTTGCTCCTACTGGAAGAGAATAAAGGTTTAATGGCTCCTGTCAAGACATCAGTTTAAGACAACAAAAGCTTGAATGTCAGGCTTTTGCTTCTTTGCAGCTAGCCCTAAGACTACAGAGCTTGTCAGTGACAAGCACAGCCTGTCAAGGTTACAGGCTCAGAACAAAGAGAAAATTACACACATCAAACAGGCAACCCCTCCACCTACTTGTTCGTCACCAGCAGACGGATGGAACCAAAAGCAGCAATCCTCAGCCAAGGTAGGAAGGGGGGCACAGAGAAACTTGGGAGAGGGAGAGAAGGAGGAATGCCTTTGGTCCTACCACACAGCAAGCTCAGAAGGCCTACACCCAATGCCAACCTTCCATAAATAACCCAAAGTGGGTACAGAAAAAAATGTTGACCATCACTGAGAATCACGGATTTTCCAAACTTTTACAAGCTTTGAAAGGGCTGTAAAGTCTCAGCTCAAAAGCTTCCTGCAACAGGGGAAATGTTTCTGTTAAGGTTTGGAAGGGAACGCGTTCTGGGTTATTCTTGGTGAGTGAACATATACAACTGCAGGAGCCAGTCACTGATTCTCTGACAACTGACTCCTATGAAAAGGGAACTCTTTTCCACAGGTTGTCACTTAATAATGCATGGCTCTTGTATAGTGACATTTAGGCCTCGGTAGGAGAACAGGAGGAAGGGAGATGTAGTCTGAAGCCTGACCCAATAGATGTTAGATTCTGCAAGGGCAAGGACCAGTCTGCCTGCTGACTGCTGTGGCCTCACCACCCACACAAGGCCCGGCACAGACGTTCTCCTAATGCTTTGCTGACTGGGGGCTTCTGGAAGGAAGGAGGCTGATGATACACTCACAAAAATAGACCCTTTCTACCCCTAAGTCTCCTCTTTCAAACTTCTCTGCTTTTCTGCCTTACATTTATGGGTTCCCTTAACATCCAGCTGCAGCAGGAGTCATCCAGGGAGAATGACACTTGCTTGAAATGGGCACCCCAATTTTCTTTTCTCAATTCCAACTCACAGTGACTCTGTAAGACAGAGTAGAACTGCCCTGTAGGGTTTCCAAGGCTGTAATCTTTATGGAAGAAGACTGCCACATCTTTCTCCCATGGAGCAGCTGGTTCGTTCAAACCACTGACCTTTTCGTTAGTGGCCAAGTGCTTTAACCACTGTGCCACCAGGGCTCCTTAAAAAAAAATTCACCATTTACCTCTAGACAGCCAATGAGAAAGATGAATTACTGTGTATATGTAAATGGGACCTATTTCTTTAGACTCTAAAACAGTTTAGAGTCAAAACGGATGGGGGAGGGGAGTCAGCAATATCAAAATCTCCTGCGGAGGGTGAATGCCATTCGAGAAGTCCCCTAAAGTGATTCTAAATGACTCTCACTCCCATACCCTGAAGAATTATTGGAATAAAAAGTAAAAACCATCCCTTTTGCCTTGGAACCCTGGTGACAGTGGCTCGTGTGCCACTGCTTTATGCACTCAGGGACAGCCCCCTGTGCTGCAAGGTTTCTGAAAGGCAAGTGACCTGGTTTTCCATCTCAGCTCTACTTTCTCAATGGGTAGTGGGCAAGTCTCCTCCCTTCTCTGGAACTCAAGAGGTTCATCTATGAGACCAACCAACCCAACCAACGTTCTACAAGTCCAAGTAAAGAAAGGTAAACAAAAGCCATTGCTACTGAGTTGATTCCAACTCATAGCAACCCTATGGGACAGGGTAAAACTGCCCAAAGGGTGTCCATGGCTGTAAATCTTTATGGAAGCAGACTGTCACATCTTTGTTCCACAGAGCAGCTGGTGGGTTTGAACTGCCAACTTTTCGGTTAGCAGCCACGCTCTTAATCACTGCACCACCAGTGCTCTTCCAAAGAAAGGTACCAAAGCCATAAATCAATACCTGGAGGGACTAATCAACCTTTGACGCTAAGCTCCTAAAAACGCGGGTGATTACTCTCTCCAAGGACAACTGATTCTGTATATAAATAGGTATCCCTTTCTTTACAGAAGGAATACAGTTCAGCAAAACTGGCTTGAAAAAAATGTCTGCAAAGAGAAGACTGTTTCCAATATAATCATTTTTTAAGTCTAAAAATCTGTGTGTCAAGTTGTGTGAGCATCAAGATCCCTGCACAGGGAGGGTCAGCCCGGTTTAAAGTACCTCAGAACAGAGCCATGTCGAGGCTGCTCACTAGGGTGACACTGCAGGGCCTCACATGGTGCTTGCACAAAGCACCCACTCTGATCTTTCTTTACAGACTGGAAGTTGCAACTGGAGGAAAATCATCTTGAATGAATACAGGAGGTAAAGGAGCCTGGACCTGTCAGTAATTCATACTGACCACAAGAGCTCAACAGAAGCCCCGTGCAGGTGACGCCACCGGAGAGCAATCCCCAACATACTTGCCACACAACTTCAAACGGAGTGTGGCAGGCACTCCTAGAGAGTGCGCCCCCCAGAGGAAAGAAGGTGGCCAGGACGGTGACTCAAGCCTGGCACCTGAGGGGCCGCAGGAAGAACTAAGGATGACCAAAGGGAGAAAAACAGCTGAAGGGCTTCTGTATAAAAGAGTAAATCTGTTCTGTCGTAGCTGCCCCACAATGGAACACGCTGGCTGGCAGTAAGCTCCCTTTTTCTGGGCAGATGCTCTTCTACTAGAGCTGCTAGAGACCAACGGCACGTAGCCCAATCCCCTGCTTCCCTCTGTGCAGTACAGGAACCTCAGGCTCTTTAGTATGATAATTAAAACTATTCCCAGATAATTATAACTATTCTCAGGCCAAGTCAGGCCGGCCTTTACACTGAAGTGAGAGGATTGACTAGTAAGTGACAGCTGGGCTTTGAAGTCAGCAGGGGAAAGAAGGGCAATCTGTCCACAGTGAGGTGAGCAACTCTGCCTATGCCTCTCTTTCTCTAAGCTACTTCCAAGACGGACCCAAGTGGCAAGCATTAAAGACCACAGCTGCTGACTGGTGGTGATACAAGAATGAACGTGTTTTCTCCCCACAACTATTTAACCTTCACTATGAGTGACTGAAATATATTCTGACAAGAACATTTTTAAAGTTAATTCAAGATTTTCTTAGGCATAGATAAACACCCAGAGAACCCTTATTTCTGAAGTCACTGTGTTGGAACATCCTTGCTACCTAATTAAAAGCACATTCCGCAGTCAACAGACCGCTTCATGAGGCAGCATTCAGAGGGCAGGGTTGTATTTAAGGGATGCAATGTGGCCAAGTGTATAATCATCTTGAAAGAAATAAGATCCTGGTATATCCAGGAAACTGACGTTTCATTTCAGGGTTTTATTTTTATACATGGACTTAATCCATGAAATAACTTTTCCTTTAGCTGCATATCATTATAACCCATTGCTGTCGAGTCAATTCTGACTCATAGTGACCCTACGAGACAGAGCAGAACTGCCCCATAAGGTTTCCAAGGAGCGGCTGGTAGATTCGAACTGCCAACCTTCTGGTTAGCAGCCAACCTCTTAACCACTGCGCCACCAGGGCTCCACTGCGTATCATTATAAAAAAAACAAAAAAACAAACCTGTTGCCGTCGAGTCGATTCCGACTCACAGAGACCCTATATTAGGGACAGAGTAGAATTGCCCCACTGACGTTCCAAGGAGTGCCTGGTGGATTCGACCTGCCGACCTTTTGGTTAGCAGTCATAGCTCTTAATCAGTACACCACCAGGGTTTTATAGGTGATGCATATTAATCTAGATCTTACTTAAGAGTTAAACTTATTACAACTGGGATGACTAAAGGACAGGCTGAATTATGCTCACAAGACCCAGAAAAGACTTGCAACCCTTATTTCAAGCACTTTTCTCAAAACCCCGCAAAAGACATTTCACACTAAAAGAGGCAGCAGCAGAAAACCTAGACTGGATGTTGGAAAATGGATTTGATCCAATCCTGGAAAATAAACTGTGATAGAACCCCCATGGACTAACCTGTTGTTTGCTTTTGTTTTCTGTAGCTGCTCATCCTGCCTTGCATACCACTCTTCTAGCTCCTTGATTGCTTTTTCTTTCCACTCTGCTTCCTGCTTCCGAGAATTGGCATCTTTGAAGGAAGGGAAAAGAAAAGCAATACAAATGAGGCAAAATACAAATTTAAGTTAGTTTCATCAGTTTATTTTGTTCTCCTTGAATTTACGGTGAGTGGGTGCGTACACATTCGTGTGCGTTTGGGGCATAGTGAGGACAAGGAGATAAAATCCTGTCTATTTTCCCTGTTAGTACAATCAATTATTGAGCTCAATGATCCTATTCTTATTTTTCACATTTTATCCCAGTCACCAATACCTTAGTTGATTACTGGTTATGTTTTGTATGTGTGTGCGCTGGGAGGAGAATGAAAATACCCACTGACTTACGATAGAAAAAAGTATTTTGGGGCACCAACTGGGGAAAAACCAATTATGGATGATTCTTTAATAACATTGCCAATATTAGTGCATATTAGATCATCCTTAACTCTTCTCACAAAATATATTCCATACCCCAGGTCTGACAATGAATGGTTTTGTAAAACACAAGGTGGAACTCGTTACTAAACGTGATAAAGCACTTCTGTGATGAAGCTGTGAGTTATTACAGTGGTAGAACATAGACTATTAGAGTTGGAGAGGACCACAAAACATCTATTCAGACTGCATAATGAGTTTGTCTCAGAGCCAGGACAGAACTTAAAAAAACAAAAACAATTATAACACCTCCAAATGGAGAGAACTGCAGTAGGTGTGGGTAGGGATCACTAAGAGTTAACCAAAAGGCTCTAGAAATGAGAGAAAACATACACCTAGATTTGCCAGACTGGATTGATTCTCATCATTTATCAAGATTACAGACTTTTCACAACGCCACACTGATTTCTCTACGCCCTCCTTTTCTTGAAGGCTTCAGGCAGATTTTTTTTTTTCCTAGGAATAAATGTGGGTTTTCCTAAGGAATTTAGCTGAAACGACATATGTGACCAGTAAAGAGTGGGAGATAAAGAAATACAAGTCATACCTGTTAGTGCAGCTGACAACTGAAGTCACCCTCATATTTTACTTTAAACACATTTTTAAGGACATCCTCTCTGGTAGTGTTTTATAGACATTTCATTTAATCTTTGCAACAATCCCAAGAAGGTAAACTCTAGTTTCATTTCAGTAGTGAGAAAAACTAAAGCTCAGAAAGTTAAAGTGTCCTTCCTAAGGTTACAGTAAACAGCAGAGCCAAGACTCAAACCCAGGTCTGACTTTAAAGCTCACATTTTACTTACTTCATGATGCTGCCTCCAAAAGAAGGGACAGAAAGGGAAGCAAGTCTAGAATAATGATAGGATGTGCTCGAAGGTGGTCACCAGTGATCCAGACAGAGTTTTAAAACTGCAGTGCAAGAGTCCAACCTATAATCAGCATCTTTGGAGAAGCAGAGTAGAAAACAGTGGTGGTATCAAGTAACCACTTGAAAGGAAGAAAAATGAAGCATTCCTGGACATTTTTAGGGTCTTTGCAAGAAAAGTCTTACATTAACAACCTGCAGAAGGCTGTATCTGTCACAACTAGAAATAGCCTAACAGCAGCCAAAAACTCCTCCAAAGTTTCATGTTATAAAAGGCTTTTATCCTGTTATCTAACTTATCAAAAGGCGACCTATCAATCAGAAGGAGAATCATTTTACTCAGATTTTCCACTGATGACTATAAGGTAGACACAGTAAACTTCTGATATGTCTGTCCATGGCATTACTCACATGTGTGGAATGGAGGATGCTATGATGCAATGGGAGACGCTGTGGGGTGACAGTACCACATAGACAGGGACTGGAAAACAGCAAATTTAAAATGTAAGGTCTCCTTGGCAACAGTGGTGAAATTACAGAACCAACTGAAATAAAATCATAACAGAATACTATGAAAAATTATACTCCAACAAATTTGAAAATCTAGAGGAAATGGACAAATTTCTAGAAACACGCCACCTACCTAAACATGAACAGAGGTAGAAAATCTGAACAGACCCATAACAATAGAAGAAATTGAAAAGGTCATTAAAAAAAACTCCCAACAACAACAAAAAAGCCCTGGTCCAAAAGCTTCATTGGAGAATTCTACCAAACATTCAGAGAAGAGCTGACACCAATTCTACTCAAACTATTACAAAACATAGAAAAGGCAGGAATACTCCCAAACTCATTCTATGAAGCCAGTATAACCCGAATATTAAAGCCAGACAAGGACACCACTAAAAAAGAAAACTACAGACCAATATCCATCATGAATATAAATGCAAAAATTCTCAACAAAATCCTAACCAGTAGAATACAACAGCACATCAAAAAAATAATACATCACAACCAAGTGGGATTCACACCAGGCATGCAAGGTTGGTTCAACATTAGAAAATCAATCAACATAATCCACCACATAACTAAAAACAAAGGAAAAGAACATGATCATATCAACAGGATGCAGAAGAGGCATTTGATAAAGTCCAACATCCATTCCTCATAAAAAACTCTCAGCAAAATAGGAATAGAACAGAAATTCCTCAATACAATAAAGGGAATTTTTACAAAACCAACAGCGAACATTATCCTCAATGGAGAGAATCTGAAAGCATTCCCCAAGAACAGAAACAAGACAAGGATGCCCTTTATCACCACTCTTCTTCAACATTGTATCTGAAGTCCTAGTGAGAGCAATAAGGCAAGAAGAGGAAATAAAGAGCATTCACATTGGTAATGAAAAAATAAAATTATCCCTATCTGCTGAGGATATGATTCTATACACAGACAATCTTAAGGACTCCACAAGAAAGCTACTAGAACTAACAGAAGCATTCAGCAAAGTGGCAGGATACAAGATTAACCTACAAGTATCAGCTGGGTTCCTCTTCATCAACATAGACAACTGTGAAAACGAAATCAGGAAAACACGACCATTTACAATAGCCCCCCAAAAGATAAAATACTTAGGAATAAATCTAACCAGGGACGTAAAAGAATTATACAAAGAAAACTACAAAACACTACTGCAAGAAACCAAAACAGACCTACATAAATGGAAAAACATACCATGCTCTTGGATAGGAAAACATTATGAAAATGTCAGTACTACCAAAGCGATATATATGTATATATATAAAATGCAATCCCAATCCAAATCCCAACAGCATTCTTCGAGATGCAGAAACTGATCACTAACTTTATACGGAAGGGAAAGAGGCCCCAAATAAGTAAAGCCTTATTAAAAAAGAACAACAAAGTAGGAGGCCTCACACTACCTGATCTCAGAACCTACTGTATAGTCACAGTAGTCAAAAACAGCCTGATACTGGTACAACAGACACACAGACCAACAGAACAGAACTGAGAACCCAGATGTAAATCCATCCACCTATGGATAGCTGATCTTCGACAAAAGACCAAAGGTTATTAAATGGGGAAGACAGTCTCTTCAACAAATGGTGCTGGCAAAATCGCATACCTAGCTGAAGAAAAATGAAACAGGATCCATACCTCACACCATACACAAAAACTAACTCAAAATGGATCAAAGACCTAAATATAAACTAAAACCATAAAGACTGTACAGGAAAAATTATGGACAACACTAGCGGCCCTAATACATGGTATAAACAGAATACTAAACATAATTAAAAATGCACACAAAGGTGAAAATGAACTGAATAGGATCTCCTAAAAATTAAACACTAACACTTATGCTCAACAAGACTTCTCCGAAACAGTAAAAAGAGAACCTACAATGAGCTTCATTTACACAAACATTATTTATTGACTGTTTAGGATGATGTACTGCTAGTCACACGCCTTCTAAAGAAAAGACAGGTAGTGGAAGTAGTTATGTTGTCACTGGAGGAAAAACCTGCCAAGTTAAACTTATGCTATTAAAAAATAAAATAAAATAAGGGAAGTCTGAACTAAGGAAACCGCCCCAGTGAAAAGAAATCTTATCACGTTTATTGCCTTAAAAGGGCAAATAAGAGTAAAGGTCTATTTTCTCTGGCCATAGATAAGCGTGATCATGATTCAAGGGTAAAAACTCTGAAGTTTGAATACAAAAACTACCAAATAATATGGCAATTCCAGTAGGTTCCTAGGACTTGCTTTGCTAATGTAAAAAGTTGCTGGGATATCAGAGAAGTTTCCAAACCAGCACAAAACAATAAATATGTTTTCTGAATTAAAAAAAAAAAAAAAAAAAAAAGAGAACCTACAGATTGGGAAAAAATTTTTGGCTCTAAAATATCCAACAAGGGTCTAATCACTAAAATTTATGGGAAACTTCCAACACCTCACCAAAAAAAAAGACAAATAGTCCAATTAAAAAACGGGCAAAGGATGCGAACAGACACTTCACCAAAGAAGACATTCAGGCTACTAACAACAATATGAAGAAATGCTCATTATCATTAGCAATTAGAAAGATACAAATCGAAACTACAATGAGAAACCACCTCATCCCAACATTGCTGCCACTAATAAAAAAAAAACAGAAAATAATAAATGTTGGCAAGGATGTGGGGAAACTGGAACTCTTATACACTGCTGATGGGAATGTAAAATGGTACAACCACTATGGAAAACAGTATGGTGCTTCCTCAAAAAGCTAGAAATAGAAATACCATATGATCCAGCAATCCCACTCCTAGGTACATACCCAAAGAAATAAGAGCCGTGATACGAATATACACACCCATATTCATTGCAGCACTACTCACAATAGCAAAAAGGTGAAAGCAACCTAAGTGCCCATCAACAGATGAACAGATTAACTGTGGTCATACATACAATAGAATACTACACAACAGTAAAGAATAATGATGAATCCACAAAACATCTCACAACATGGATGAATCTTAAGGGCATCATGCTGAGTGAAGTAAGTCAATCATCAAAAGATAAATATTGTACGAGACAGCTTTTATAAAGTAACAACAAAAAGGTTATACACAGGGAAAAAAAAAAAAGACTCTTTAATGGTTACCAGGGATGGGAGGGGGAGGGAGGGAAAATTACCAAAGAGACAGTAGACATGAGTTAATGGTGAAGTAAAGGCAATAAATACCCAATATGGGAGAAGTCAGCACAACATGACCAAGGCAAGAGGGGACACTGAGAAGAACGAAGGAATAAAGGACAACTGTGGTAACTACTACAGCATGGAAAATCCCCGCAACAACAGAATCAATAATCTACAAATAAATACACAGATGGACAGGTATGTCAAGAGGTGAGGGAGGGGTGAGGGAACACACCCACCGGTAGATACAGGTTCGGAGGTGGAAATTTCTAAATACATGACTATAGGTGCTCCTCATATATGAATACAGACAACAGAGCACACAAGCGCAACAGTCAGGGAAACCTCTCAGACATAACTAAATACCCCACGGATGAAGTTTCCGGGCTTGAAGGCTAAGGACCATAGACTTGGGGGACATCTATGTCAACTGGCACAACATAGTTCTTAAAGACAATGTTGTACATCCTACTTTGGTGAGTAGTGTCTGGGGGGCCCTAAAAGCTCGCAAGTGGCCATCTAAGATACAACTATTGGTCTCTTCTAGTCCAGATGAAAAAAAAAAAAACCTCGTTGCTGTCAAGTGGATTCTGACCCATAGCAACCCTAGAACAGGGAAAAAAACTAAAGAAAGACCCAAGGGAGCAATTAGTCCAAAGGACTAATGGACCAAATGAACCACAGCCTACACAACCCAGTGACCAGAAGAACCAGATGGTGCCCGGCTACCACTACCAACTGCTCTCACTGAGATAACAACAGAAGGGACTGGACAGGGTGAGAAAAATGTAGAACAAATGATCAAACTCACAAGAAGGACCAGACTTACTGGTCTGACAAAGACTCGAGGAAGCCCCAAGACTATGGCCCCCAAATACCCTTCTAACTCAGATTTGAAGCCAATCCCGAAGTTCATTTTTCAGCCCAAGATTATGCAGGCCTATAAGACAAACGATAACACATATGAGGACATGCTTCTTAGATCAATCAAGTACACAAGATCAAATGGGCAACATCTACCCAGAACCAAAGACAAGAAGGTGGGAGGGGACAGGAAAACTGGATGAATGAATACGGTGAACCTGGGGTAGAAAGGGAAAGGGGGAGAGTGCTGACATAATGTGGGATTGCAGCCAATGCCATGAAACAATTTGTGTATAAATTTTTGAATGAGAAACTAATTTGCTCTATAAACTGTCACCTAAATCACGATTTAAAATAAAAAAAAAAATAGTGGTGAAATTACATCCAAACAATTATTTTTTGATTGGAAAGTGTTTTCTTTCAGTGTATTCTAACAGTCATTTAAAATTTATATCATGTAAATTTATCTCTAACAAACTAATTTAAATAAAAGTCATGACCATCTGCACAGATTATAGTTACTGCATAAAACAGTCCATTTAAATTGTCTTCTTGCTTTTACAGATTTATGAAGAGTCACTGGCAATAAGAATTTAGAATTCTTAAATGCTTAGTTTGATAGGACAAAGATCCAAGCCTTAATGCAATCTCTTTGAGTACAGGAGAGAGAAAGGGAAGGAAAGGATGAAGAACCCCCTTAGAGAACAGGACACTTCAACAGGTGTCGTCTTCTCTGGCCACCCTCACAGAAAAGTAAAGTCTTTGAGAATGCAGCAGGTAGTGAAGTTGAAAACCATAACTTTGACACTGATTCTCTAATTTCAGGATCTTGTGCTTTCTCCCAGTTCTTGCAAAGACAAAAGGTGAAACTGATGAAACACTTAGTTCATGGGCTGATTTAATTCAATTCAATTCAATTGGAATGGAGGGCCAAATGTCTGACTTACTTCAAAGCATCCTGAGTTAAGAAAACAGCATTTCATGGAATATTCCCAAAGTGCCCAATTTGATAATTGAAAAAGGAAGTGAAATACTTGCAGACATCAAAGTATACTCTCTTTACAGAGAAAACAAGCTATGCTAAACTTTTGGGAAAGAGAAAAGATAAAGTTGGGTTCTGTAACATGAAAAATACTCCAGCAGTACTAATACCAGCTAAATCTTACCTTTAAGCCTACTCAGAAGACACACAAAAAGAAAGACAAGCAAGGATCAAGGCAGCTAGCACCATGAAGACTTTTTTTCATCTTTCTAAAGCTGCACTATCCAATACAGTAGCTACTAGCCACATATGGCTATTAAAATTAAACACAATTTAAAATTCAGTTGCTCAGTCACACTAGCCACATTTCAAGTGTTCAAGAGCAATATGTAGCTAGCGGCTACCATATTGAACAACACTGAAATACACTATTTCCATCATCAAAGAAACTTCTTTTGAGTTCAAACATAAGTGTGCTCTTTGTTCTGAAAACCACACAAACTGGACTAGAGAGACAATAGATTCGGCACTAACTGGCTGTGTTATCTGGGTTAAGTCCCTTCTTATTTCTGGATTTTAGTCTCCGTATCTGAAAAATAAGGAATCATTTCTTTTCAATGGTTCTGTAATACTGCTGGCATTGTAGGAAAATGAAATACTAGGCATGAAGTATACGATGCTTGTATCTTAAAGTGGATTAGCCAAAAAAAAAAAAAGAAAAGGTGCATGTTTGTGTGTGTATAAAACATATACATACATGCTTCATTTATATAAAGATAACCCAAATGTCAATTATTGAATCTAGGGGGTACACAACGTTCATTTTACTCTTCTTTCAACTGTTCTGTGTTTGAAAATTTTAAGTAAAAGTTGAGCAAGGAACACACCATGTGTTACATTCTTACACTTCTACCATACCTCTCCAACCCAGCCATCCATGTACAGACATCAAGTCTCTACTTATCTTGAACCAACAGGTGACACTCCATATGTACACATCTTGTCACCAAAGGCCAAGCTAGTGGCCACTGATCATAGGCGTTGCCTGCCTGGCCAGATGGCCGTGTACATTACATGTGTTTAGGAAACAATGTAGGGGAAAGGAATGAGTAGGACTCTGAAGTAGGGTAGACTTCAGCTAAAACTCTAGCTCTACCACTTCTGAGTTATGTGATTCAAAAACTTATTCTACCTATGATGTTTGCTTTCCTCACCCATAAAAATATAAAAACTAATCTCACAGGGATGTTAAGGTAAAAAAAGACATATTGTACATTTCCTAATGCATCTCACATTTCTCTCTTAAGTGTTATCTTAAACTCAACCTCCAAATGACAACTAGACTGTGAAAAGCAAATGTCACAGACTCGGGGGACATCAATTGGCACAACTTGGATATAATACCTTCAAGTTTATAAGTACTCTCATAAATACCACTTTAGACTACCCTTGAGGTCAGTAATGTTGCTCCTACTTCACACGTGAAAAAAGATACTCTAAATGGTTTGAGAAATCAAGTGCCCGCAGCTGGTTAAGGCTGGGCCTTGAACCCAGCCTTTCAATCCAAGTCCACTGTTCTTTTGACAGGACCATTTTGCTCTTCCTGTGAAAGGAGAGGATGCACTTGGGGGCTCCCTGGGCTGCCCTACTCCTCAAAAAATGACCTGTAATTAAGCACCTCCATGTGGGCGGCCTTGTGACTTTACAGTTGAGAAAGTTATCTTCTCAAAGAGCAGACAAGGATATTATGGCTAACTCAAATTAAAAAGAGATAAAAGTGAGTCAAGGTCAACTATTCCACTGAAAACAGACACCCAACGACAGAAAGGGATTCCTTACCAAGGGCTTCCAAGCGTTCCGTTTGCTCTTCTCTCCATTTCCGAATACTTTCAGGCTCTGATTGCAATCGATCCACTTGTGAGATAGCTGCATAATTGTCTGTCGGACCATTACTCTCCTTAACACAAAACACAAATGTGCTCTATCAGTACCAAAAACTCCTTCCTGAAATGCACTCCATCCAAGTTAGAACCTCTGGTTATATACAGAACTGGTGGCTACTGTAAAATGTTAAAGGAAGGTTATAAACAGACTTATTACCTTAAAAGCAACAACATAACTTTACATGCCAACATGGTGCTTACATCCCGATAGGGTGCTTTGAACATTACTGCACTTAATTTTTACAATCCCACAAAGGACGCTAAGTACTTGTTATCCTACGTATTAACAAATGGAACCTGAGTTGGGGATAGAAAAGCTGGGTGGGGGGAGAAAGGACTTATTGGGGAAACAATGTTACCAGTTTTAGTTTTCTCCTCTGTCACAGAGATTAAGTGGTATCTTCAAAGTAACAGAGGTTAAGTACACAGCAGAACAAGGACTAGAACTTAAGACTTCTAAACGCTATTATGCTATGTGGGGGAAAAGTCACTAATACTACCTGATCAAAATACAGTGCATTCTAGGAAACAGAGTCCAAAAGAAAATGCATAGTTACTACAGTCACACCCAGGAACAGAAGGGTAAAAAAGCAGCCAAATGTAAAGTCAGAAGTAGGGGGAAACTCTTCTTTGTAATGGGGAAGATATGAGGGTTAACAAAATAGACTAATAAACACTCAAACAGATGTTAATCTTTACAGAATTACTTCACCTGCCGAACCAGGGAATGCTACCAGGTTAACCCAATGAGATTATACACAAAGATAGAAAAAGGATTATTTAAAGTATTAATAACTAAATTACCAGCACTTTCCATGTGCCAGGCACATAAAAGCTTTATCTCCCAACCACCTTGTAAGTTAAGTTTTATTCCCATTTCACAGTCAGGGGGTTAAACTGAAGCACAGGGAAATGGCCATGTCCAAATTCACAGCTCGTAAATGATAAAGTCAGAATCTGAACCCAGTTCTGTCTCAGAACTCCTAAACCAGGGATTGGAAACTATGCTCCAGGCAAGCTGCCTGTCTTTGCAAATAAACTTTTACTGGGACACAGCCATGCCCATTCATTTACATACTGTCTTTGACTGCTCTTACATTACAATGACAAAGTACCTGGCCCCTTACAGAAAAAGTCTGCCCACCCCTGGTCTAAATCAGTTAGGTTAATTTCATCCCTCTCACCAACAGTTAATTAGTTCAGGGATGGGCAGAAACTCACACATAAGCAAATCACCAGGTTATTCCCCCAAATTACGGTGATTATTTCTGGTAGGTCCAGAGGGAAATGAAGACTTTTGTTTGGAGGTTGGGAGAAGAGGGGAAAGCTCCCATCTTGTTCTAGATAATGTGATGAGCATATGTAAGGCCTGAAACTGCTGTACCCATTCTGCTACAAGGGAAAAAGCCTCAATACAAAACAGTCACACACAGTAGGCAGAGGGAAAGCATCCTAGAGAAGCTGAGCCAGAGTCCTGGTCCAAGCACACCGGGCCTATCCTGGAGCTCTTTCAATTACAGGAACCTGTAAGTTCCTTTTATTGTTTATGTCAGTGCAAACAGGGCTGGCAACTAAAAGTTTAGTAATACAGAGGGAAAATAATGGGGGTCATCATAGATACCCAGTCCCCCTCCCTCCAATACAATCTAAAAGGTTCAAATTCTGGCCCCCACCATACATTACCTTTTGTCACCTTAAACATTTGATTTAATCACTGTGTACCTCAGTTTATTAATGTGCAAAATAGGAACAGCAAGAGTACATATCCCTCAGGTTGTTGTGAGAATTAAATAAGACTAAACATAAATAATGCTTAACACAGTGCCTGGAACACAGTGTTCAAATTAGCCATATCATCATCATAAAGGGTCATTCCTTGAAAATAAAGCTGATATTGCTAGGGCCAGGCCGGTAACATAAAAGAGTGCTCTTCCTATCAATACCTCTTCTCTTTAAATTCTCCACTTTGGTAGATAACATTCCAGCTACTAGCACACCTAGGAAAGTCAAATGAATGGAGTGTCTCTGTAGGTCTATCAATTCAAATTACAGGAAAGGAAAATGCTTGACCACTATCATTCAACATAATCAGAGTACTCTATACCTGGTAGTATTCGCCATTCATTATTGCATCAACAGCATCTGCAAGATATAAGATTTCAGTCTGTTAATCAGGGTTCCCAACTAACTAAACCCAACTTGAACTATTTTCTAAATCAACCCTAATATTTTTTTTCTATTTGTTCTCTTGCTTCTCCCAATTCCCTATAGTGGGCAAGTTCTCAGTGCTTTAGAAGTCTTTAAAAACTATATCCCCCAACTCAACAATTCTACATCAAGGAATTCATTGTAGAGGAGCTACTGAATATGCCAAAAAAGATTTTAATTAGTTTTCTGTAACTTCGTATTTCTAAAACTTGCAGAATGCTTAAAAAATTATATGTACACAAACAGCTTAAAATAGAAAAAAGCCATTGACAAAAATTCTTAAGAAATATCTCATTTTTGTATTATAAAATAAGGCATAGGATTAAAACAAGTAGCGAAATGAAATTTTAAAAAGTATCAGAAAAATGTTGAAATAATCAAGATACATAAACCAGCAACTGAAATATAATGAAAGCTGAGGCTGGTTGGTAAATGTTTATTTAGATGCAAGATTTGCTGTAGTCATACATCAGATTAACGATGATCTTTCCTCTGAATTCCTGGCTTGCTCAGGTATAACCACTTTTTAAAGACTGATGATCTCATAATAGGTAAATTAAATATTTTTCTTAATTAAACTTTTTAAAGATTGATAAGCTCATAATAAAGCAGTTGAGCGCTTAACCATTTACACCACCCAGGAGCTCCAATAACTTGTATGTAGACATCATCAATTTTTCCTTTATGGTTTGTGTTTGCTTTCATGATTAAAGTCTTTCCTACTCTGAGATAAATTCACTTTTCTTCTGGTACTTTTTTAATGGGTCTCTTTAATACACCTGGAATTTAACTTTGTGTAAGATGGGAAAGAGATAGTTTTGAATCCTACAATCTCCAATGGCTGGTCTCGCCAGGCCTAGATTCTAGTTAATATGTTACAGCTAACACACTGAATATCCAGTTAATATATTCCAGCCCAGGGCCATTCCTAATAGGACAGAGACTTTGATCACCACTCCATACAGAAAGCTAGAAGTAATCCTTATCCTCTACCTTCATCTGTATCACATGTTGCCTGTCCTTTAGTTACAGAAGACTCAACCAGACACACAGGCACGTGCTTTGAGTTCTTTAGTCATTATTGTACTGACATTCTTCTGTGAGCCAACAACGGGCCCAAGGCAAAGGATAGTCTACAGAAAAATGCAGAAGGGGTAATCAGGGCCTCAACTTATCAGGACAACTGAGTTAGGCAACCTGATGCTCCAGAAGAAACTTCCTAGGACATTTCTGGAACTTCAGACAAAAACAATAGCCTAAGTTTCCAAACATGAAAGACTGCTCCAAATCCACCTTCAACTTCCCATGTTTCTCAACCATTTGAAGTCAGGCAGACTGGGTCTGAATTCCAGCTGAGCCAGTTATCAGCTTGTTACCTTAGGAACATTGCTTCACCTCCATGAGCACCAGTTCTTATCTGAAATATGATACTACCACTTAGCTTGCAAGGGTGCTGCACAAATCCGAAAGTATATACAGAGTACTAGGCATAGAGTAATGTGCTGTAAATTACAGCTATTACAAATTAAACATCATGAACAAGATTTCCCTGAACTTCTCTATCATTGCTACCAATAAAATGACTCCTTTGGAGCCGTGGTGGCGCAGCGGTCAAGAGCTACGACTCCTAAACTCTCTCAGTAGCTCCATAATCACCTATTCTCCCTGCTGGAAAACCTGGTGGCATAGTGTTTAAGAGCTCAGCTGCTAAACCAAACGTCAGCAGTTCGAATCCACCAGGCGCTCCTCGGAAACCCTATGGGGCAGTTCTACTCTGTCCTACAGTGTCGCTGAGGGTCAGAATTGACTGGACGCAACAGGTTTGGTTTTTTTTGGTTTATTCTCCCTGCTCAGCTCTTATGACAGGGCTTTTGAATGGTTCTAGACTTGTGTTGCTTCTTTCTTGACCACTTGGTCTTCCTCAATATCCCTGAAACCACTTTACTCAGCTGGTTACCTCTCACCTCTAAACTTATTTCCCTTCTCTGGGTCTCCTAACAACTGAGGGAGGCATCCAAGGCTCAGGTCTAAGTGCTCTGGTTTTGTCTGCCTCCATCCTCATGGGAGGAGTTTTCCCCAAGGCTGGGGTTAGTGTGGATATCCTCCTCTCTCCCCAGTCACAGTTACGGTTTAAGTATCCTGTACAACACATCAGAAACAGAGTTCCCACCTAAAATCTCTCAATTTCCTCAGTATATCCCAAAACCTATA
The DNA here is from genome assembly GCF_000243295.1 of Trichechus manatus latirostris. Lineage (NCBI taxonomy): Eukaryota > Metazoa > Chordata > Mammalia > Sirenia > Trichechidae > Trichechus > Trichechus manatus. Next base: position 25,502,940 of record NW_004443952.1, read on the forward strand.
GGTCTCAACATCCTTTTCTTCCCCATTTCCGAAGAATAAGAGTAGCTGGAATTCAATGGATGCTTACTATATACCAGGTACAGCGTATAAGCACTTTACAGGTCCTCTCTAATGTAATCATAACAACCCTACATGGCATATACTATGCACCTTTTACGGAGAAAATTGAGGCAGAGTGGTGTTAGCAGTTATGTTAACTTGCCTGACACCACAAAGCTAAACATTCAAGCAGCCTACACAATAACACACAATCTTAACCACTATACTAGAGTTACCTCCCCAAAAAAGAGAGAGAGAGAGAGAGAAAGTGTCTAACTAGTTATCTAATCCTCAAGTGCTGACCGCTGCACTATTACCAACCTCAACCACACTGTCAGGAATCTGGCTTTCAGTCACTACATGCTTAGTTCACTAAGAAAGTCCTTCCTAGGAACTAAGTCAGCAATCATCCCTTCCTTCCCTTTGCTGAAGGCTTGATGCACAAGGGACCTAAGTGCATCTATTCTCTTTACCTCCCTGAAGTGCCCATCACACTAAGATCTGCCAGTTCTATACAGGACCGCTGGACCTGACACTTTTTGCCCATTCCTTTGACAAGCATATGAGCACCTATGTGCCAGACACCCGCTAGGTATTAGAAATACAGCAGTAAGCAACACTGTCCTTGAGTCAGGACAGTCTTCTAACTAGGTATGTGGTAAGGACCCCTAGTTCTCCCCATGAGTTTTGTGTCTCTCAACTCTGTCCTACCCAGGGCAGCCACAACTGCCTTTCAGAACTGACAATCTCTTATCCCACCACATGCCTGCTAAAACAACTGCAGAACAATGTGTGGTACAGTCTAACGGCGGAAAGACATGGGGCTCAGCTATTAGTTGCCTTTTTCTTCAGTCACTTCTCTCTAGAACTCAGTTTTCTCTTTCAGTCACAGCCCGGTTCAGTCCAACCTGCTTACCATAAATTATATATTCATGGTCTGGCAATTCTAGAGAATACTAAAGGCTTACTTTTGGGAAAACATCCCTTGCCCCAGCCCCCCCGCCATTCTTTATGGTAGCACTTTTGGTTTCCATGTAGGTTCTTCTTGCGGGACTGATTTGCTTAGAAGGCAGCATAGTATGGTATAGAGAACACAGAAGCTGCAAACTAGCAGCCCCCCCCCCATTCTCCCTCAGATCTTCTGCTTGGCTGGCATAGTACTTTGACATTTTTAAACCTGAATGTTTTTTAGCAGAGCCCTACTCTCTAGCGCACTAAAGCCTCAGTCTCCAATGTTCCTTATTGTCTCATGTCCAGCCTGCCCATCTCATTTGTTACCTGCCAGGTCTCTTTTAGATTAGAGTTTAGGTTAATACAGATAACCCCTATCTGCCCCACCAGTGCCTTATTTCCCTTTAATTGAAACATTTTTAAGTAAATGACAAGTCATGTCTCATTTCTTCTGGCTAAACTCCCTACTTTCCTACACCACTGAATAAGTCTCTTCCACTCATCCTTTCCTCTCACCTCTACAATTCTAAGCATCACACACAAGTAAAGCATTCAAAGGTCAAAATGGCACACAATCACCGCCCCTGCATCCTCATCCCTCACCCCTTTTCGCTTTAGTTTGGTTGGAAAAAAAGTCACACTGCATTCTCTATTCAGCTCTTCTTCCCTCCCTAATTGATCCAGGCTAATCCTAGGTTCTGCAACACTGGCTAGCAAAGCCGTTCCCAGAGGAAGAAAAGCTCCAGAAGTCCCGGTTCCAATACAGCTCAACAAATGCTAAACTCCTAGCCCTCTGTTGGTTCAAGTGTCTTTCTCCAGGGCTAGACCATCTTTCCTGAGTTCCCGATTTACTTCTACTTCCCTCCCCATAGCCTACGCGCTGAATACCTTAAGTGCTTCCACGCTGAACTGCATTGCTGTTTTTTGTCTCAATATTTCAAAAACAAATTACTACTCTTAATTTTTCTGCCCCCCCCCCCCGCCCTTTCCTAGTAACTGGTTCTGTACTGGAGTCAGCCTTGCCTGTAATCCTGGTCAAAATGCGCCAATGCGGCTGTTTCAGAGGCCAGATTCAAGACACAGCAAGTGCTTAATGAAAACTTGCTCAACTGAACGGGACTCCTAGAGCTTCTCAGCTTAAGTACCACTCATTCTATTTTCTTTAGTTTCTCGCTCCGCCCCCGCCCTAGGTTTCTGCATGACTGGGCCGGGGTCTCGTTTCCTCTTTCCACTCCTCCCTAACCTCCTGGTTCAACAAGGAACAAGAGTTACACAGAAGCTCTCGGAACCACTCTGTCCTGAATTTCCAGACAAGTTCCACCGCCCCAGCGCGCCCGCACTCTCACCCGGACCCCCCGGCGGCTCGCCATGCGGCTGGGGCCCGAGGGCGCCGCCGTCCAGGATGGCGAAGGCCTCGTCGTTCTCGATGCCTGCAATCTCACTCTCTTGCTGCGCCAGAAAGGCCGCGGCCGGGTCTTCTTCGCCGATGCCGGCCACCCCGTTCCCTAGCGCGGGGCCGCCTGGGGCGCCAGCGGGGGCGCCAAACGGATCCATCTCAGCCATGGCGGGCAGTTCAGCGGCACGGACACTGACGTTTGGAGACAAACCAACCAACCCACCGACACCTTGCCAGGAAGCGGCCGCTGTGCTAGCGAGTACGATCCGAGGACTAGAGGGAGGAAAGTGAAGGCGGAAGCGGAAACCCTGCCCCTATATCCGGTTGGTCTAGGGAGCGATGGATAGCCGAAAAGGGAGCAACCAATGAGAGGGTAGAAATGTCTCAAGAGCTGCTCAATCAGCAAGAGGAGAGGCGGGCCCCCGAAGAAAACTCGTGACTCGGGCAGCGCCAGCGGTGAGGGAGGTGAGTCTCGCGGTCCGAAGGGAGGCGGTAGAGGCGCTTGTCTTAAAGTAGGAATATTTGCCCCGCCTTCTGGAGCCGGAATGACCAGGGACCGCCACCCCTAAAGGGAATTCTTGTCCTGAACCGGGAGGTGAGGTAAAGTTAGGGCGGTGATGTTTGGCGGGTTACAGAAGAGGCAAGCCAATTACGCTCGCTGAGCCTCGGTTTCCTTATTTGTAAAAGGGATAAGAATCCTTGCATTGTCTCCCTCCTAGGATTATAGGGAAGACTGAATCCGTTTATGGATATGGACTGGTTATAACTATTTTGAAAAACTTGTTAACTCATTCATCCAGTCTGGATTTTTTTCTCCTTTGGAGTCTACTGACGTAAATGTAATTGATTCAGATCCACTCTAATTTTTCTCCCCCGTAAGTATTTTTATAAAGAGGTAGATGTATCGCCTTTTAAAAGCACTTTTGCGGACAGTATGTTTTTGCAGAGCTATACAGAAGTTTCTAGAACTGGAAAATCTCTTAGAGATCATGTCATTCATAGGGAAACTGAGACCCCGCTGTGTGAGGGATTCACTCACACAGGGAATCAGTGGCCAAGAGGAGACCCAGGTCTCCTGGGAACCACAGAAGCTCTGTGATGGTACCAGCGACACCCTTTGTAGGTGCACATCTTTCCCAGCTAAGGACAGCAGGAACTTCCCTTAAAAAAAAGAAAGTTTCTTCAGTATTTCTTTTAAATCAAAAACATGTTAAAACATGGCTAGTTAATTTTGTCTATATCATAGAAATTATAAAAGAGTGATTCCAGTTAATCATGTTCTTGTTGAGAGATACTTAAGCACTGTGTAATGGAAGGACCTATCTTCTTCATCACCACCACTCTAAAAACAAAACCAGAAGCAAACCAAAAACAACCAGAGGTCAGACATGTCTCTAGAAGTAGTCAGCAAGGGACAAGAAGGTGGCTTTTAAAAAAATACATATTTGATGACAAAAAAAGAATTATTTTGCTTAAAGTGTGTATTTTCTTTTTAAATCATTTTAAGTATGTAATGTAGGAGATTTTGAAGAAGAACATTTAAGAAAAAATGGTAGGGCCTGCAACTGACTCAGTCTCCTCTCCCCCTTCTACTTGCATAAATTGGCAACAATGTATAAAGTATCTTCATAGTCTCCTTGAAACAACCCTGTGAGGAGGATGGGGTCAGGGACTACCATGAGTAGGTCCAAGGGAGACAACCATTGGTTGCTCCCTGTGATGGTAGCTGAGGGACTGAGACTCATTCTTTCTACAGCAAGTGCATGACTGGGGAAGCTGTCCTGAGATTCCCTTATTAGAGGAGGTATCATGTCTCATGCCAAAGCAACAAACGTTTATACACTCAAAATTAGGGGAATCAGTTGGTATGTTCAGGAATGACTTCACAGAAGAGGTGGCTTGGAGCTTAATTTAGAAATATAGGTAAAATTTAGAAGAGGCAATAGTGAGGGCCTAAAATTACTGTGGAATCCTTGGGTGGTGCACCCAGTTAAGTGCTTGACTAATAGTCAAAAGGTTGGAGGTTCAAACCCACCCAGGGGTGCCCTGGAAGACAAGCCTGGCAATCTGCTTCTGAAAGGTCACAGCTTTAAAAACCCTATGGAGCAGTTCTACTCTGCACACATGGGGTTGCCATGAGTTGCAGTTGACTCAGTGGTAGCTAACAACAAGATTACTGTAGGGGACGGTGGTTCGGTGGTAGGATTCTTGCCTTTTATGCAGACCTGGGTTTGATTCCTAGTCAGTGCATCTCATGGGCAGCCACCGCCCATCTGTCAGTGGAGGCTTTAGTGATGCTGAACAGGTTTCAGTGAAGCTTCCAGACTCAGTTGGACTAGCAAGAAAGGCCTGATGATCTACTTCTGAAAATCAGCAGTGAAAACCCTGTGGATCACAATTATCTGACCTGCAACCCATCATGGGGATGGCAGCATTTTGTTCTGTTATGTATGGGGTCTCCATCAGTTATGGGCTGTCTTAGTCATCTAGTGCTGCCATAACATAAGTACCACAAGTGGATGGCTTTAATAAAGAAGTTTTTTCTCTTACAGTCCAGTAGGCTAGAAGTCCGAATTCAGGGCACCGGCTGCAGGGGAAGGCTTTTTGTCTCTGTCAGCTCTAGAGGAAGGTTCTTATGATGCATCAGTCTTCCCTTGGTCTGGGAGCATCTCAGCACAGGAACCTCAGGTCCAAAGGACACTCTCAGCTCCCAGCACTGCTTTCTTGGTGATATGAGGTCCCCATGTCTCTCTGCTCGCTTCTCTCTTTTATATCTCAAGAGAGATTGGCTTAAGATACTACCTAATCTTGTAGATTTCATCAACATAACTGCTGCTAATCCATCTTATTACATCATAGTGATAGGATTTACAACACATAGGGAAATCACATCAGATAAGAAAATGGTAGACAGTCATACAATACTGGGAATCATGACCTAGCCAAGTTGACAGATGTTTTTGGGGGACACTATTCAATCCATGACAGGGGCCAACTCAACAGCAGCCAACAAGATTACTGTTGTGCGAAAGTTCAGAGGTAAGAAAATGAAATGTTTAGATCACAGTGAATAAACTAGTGTAGCTGGGCCTGAAAGACCCAGGAAGAGGAATGATTGAAGGTAAATCTGAAGACACCTGCCGGGGCCCTGAATGCAGTCCAGGCTGAGGAGGCTTATTAGCAGTAGGGAACCATGTAAGATTTCAGAGATGAATGACTTGGTGAATATGCTGCTTAGGAGGTTAATCTGGTCCCTGAGTGCAGAATCGATGGGCAGAGAAGTGCTGCAGTGGCATAATGAAGGTCTGGGTGGGGCAGTGGTGTGGAGCTGATGGGGAGCATTGATGGAAGAATGAATCCAACAGAGAAGCAACTGACTTGGTGTCAGACTGGAGGAAGGGACTGGGAGAGCAGAAGGAAAAGATGACTGAGATCATGAGTGTGTGATACTGCTAGGGTGACTGGGTTGAGGGCTCTCAGGAGCTCAAGTGAATGATAGGAGACAAAGATATAAAAGGAGACGACCAGGAAGTAGCTAGATGTGTGCTCAGGAGAGCAATGAGACCACAGATGGAGACTGGAGAGGATTGAAGACTGAATCTTAGAGGATGGCCATATGTGAAGGAGACAGAGGGGTGGGTCAGAGAGATTGGAGAGAAGTTAGTATAGACCTGTGTCATGGATTGAATTGTGCCCCCCAAAAATGTCTTTCAACTTGACTGGGTCATGATTCTCAGTATTCTATGATTGTCTTACCATTTTGTCATCTGATGTGATTTCCCTATGTGTTGTAAATCCTATTACTACGATGTAATGAGATGGTTTAGTGGCAGTTATATTGATGAGATCTACAAGATTAGACAGTGTCTTAAGCCAGTCACTTTTGAGACATAAAAGAGAGAAGCGAGCAGAGAGACACAGGGACATCATACCATCAAGAAAGCAGTGCCAGGAGCAGAGCACGTCCTTTGGACCTGCAGTTCCTGCACTGAGAAGCTCCTAGGCCAAGGGAAGATTGATGACACGGACCTTCCTCCAGAGCTGACAGAGAAAGCCTTTCCCTGGAGCTGATGCCCTGAATTTGTACTTGTAACCTACTAGACTGTGAAAGAATAAATATCTCTTTGTTAAAGCCATCGACTTGTGGTGTTTCTGTTATAGCAGTACTAGATGAATAAGACAACCTGGGTCATGGAAGTCAAGGAAAAAGAGTTTGCAAAAAGAAGAAGTGATTGGCAGAAAGGTGAAGAGTGAGGGCTGAGCAGATGGCTATTGGCCATCAAGATCCCAGGTGATCTTGGTGAGAGAGACATCAGTTAGTGCTAGGAATGGAAATCATATTGCACTAGATTAAGGAGTGAAAGTGTAGTGGACAGGTGTTGGTTTTGCCTGCCTACCATCCAATTCCTCTTTTTCCAAAATCAGCACCCCGATTTTCCTTTGGGAAACCACTTATCCCTTGGATGGAGTTGAACTGGTCCATGTGGCCCACGCCTGGCAAATTAGAACATTCCATCTCCTGGCCAAATGATTTGTTCAGGAATGGATAAGTGAGTCAAGCCAAGTCCATGAGATTCAATTCCAGAACTGTTCTAAAGTCTTTGGGGAAGTAGGGCTCTTTCTGCTGGGACTGATGAGCTGGTAAAATGTAAACTTGGATCTTCTTGTGGTCATCTCTCCATCAAGAGAAGAGAGCCAGACTGAGAGTGAAGCCAACATAGAGGAAGGCAGAGAGCAAGAAAGACAGCCTCGTGCTGGAATCATTGAGCACCTGGATTCAGACACTTCTTTTTTTTATTATTGTTGTAGTTTAAATGAAGTTTATATTTCAAGTTAGTCTCCCATACAAAAATTTATACATACATTGTTATGTGACCCTAATTGCTCTTCACTTACTGTGACAGCACACTCCTTTCCACCCCTGATTCCCCATGTCCATTCAACCAGCTCCTAACCCTCTCTGCCTTCCCATCTCACCTCCGGATGGATTCAGACATTCTTGAAGTAGGAAATCTACTTTTTGACTTTCAAGTTCTGTGAACAAATTATTTTTTCCCGCTTAAGACAGTTGTGTTTTGATCACTTGCACATGAAAGAATTCTGTCTAATATAGAATGAGAGGTGAGGGTGAATGTGAATATAGAAGACTTTATTAGAAAAGCTGGCAGCAGGGAAAGGAGGAAGAGCTATAAAGCCATGGGAATGTTAATATAGGAGAAAGTTGAATACATTTGTAGCTGAGGATAAGGAGAGATTGAAATTATAGAACAAGAGGTAATGGAAAGGAAGGGCTGGGGAAGGATTTTAGATGCAAGGGTGAAGACAAACACCCCTGAGTGACTCAATTGCTTTAGTAAGTAAGAACCAGCAGAAGAAAGGGGAAGAGGTTTAGAATTGTCAAGGGGAAGCTGAATAGATAATGGCTGTTATGAATTGAATTGTGTGCCCCAAAAAGATAAGTTGAAATTCTAACCACTGTACCTGTGAATTTGACCTGTTTAGAAATAGAGTTTTTCTTTTATGTTAATGAAGTCATACTGGAATAGGATGGGTCCTAAACCTAGTCCTTTCAGAGTAGTATCTTATAAAGGGAGTACAGACACAGAGCAGTACGCACACAGGAAGGAGAGACGTTGTGAGGATCCAGCTATAAGCTAAGGAATGCCAAGAAATGCCTGGGGCTACCAACAAGGAAGGGCCCCTCCTAGAACTGATGCCTAGATTTGGACTACTGCTAGCTCCAAAACTGAGAATAAATCTCTGTCCTGTAAAGCCACCTACTTGTGGTGTTTTTATTATGGCAGCACAAGCAAACTAGAACAATGGCCAAGAAAAACATAGGAGGAGTATTCCATTTTATACTGTCTGGATGCACAGTGAGTCCTGCATGTAGTCCTGAGACTCTGAGAGCAGAAAAATTACAGGGGCCAAAGGTCTGGAGTTAGGCATTAGATCTCCCTAGCCAGGACCTCTGAGGCAGGAGAGGCCTGAAGAGATACAGAGAATAATGGTGAGGGGAGCTCCTCCTGGGTGAGATGGGAGGTATGGGGAGAGGGAAGTAGTAGGCAGTATGGCAGGAAGAGCCCCAGCCTCTGGGGAGGCAGAGATCAGACCTGTGCAGTATTTTCCTTTCTCAGCATGCCTAGAGCCAGACCAAGAGCCACACAGTTGTTTCTGAAGGGTCCTAGATGAGACATTAAGACACAGTTTTCTACCCTCTAAAGCCAAAAAGGATCTGATTCAGGAGAAGGGCAGTGAGAAATTGGTACAAATAACTACAAAATAGGTGATGATGGTACTGGTAGGGTGGGGAGGGGGAGGGGGCAGGGGGAGAGGGTGACAGTGAGCAAACAAAGAAGTGGAAAACAGAATGGAGTAGAACAACGTTTGAAGAGGAAATGGCTGAGAATTTCCCGAAAGTGATGAAAGAAGTTAAGCCACAGATTCAAGAATCACAATGAACTCCAAGCAGAGTGAGAATAAAGAAATTTACATCTGGAAATCTTAGTAAAACTGCTAAGAAGTAAAACCAAAAAAAAAAAAAAGAAAAATTGTCAGGTTGATTCCACTCATAGCAAACCTATGGGGCAGAGTAGAGCTGCCCCATAGGGTTTCCAAGGAGCAGCTGGTGGATTTGAACTCCTAACATTTTGGTTTGCAGCCAAGCTCTTAACCACCATGCCACCAGGGCTCCACTAAGAAGTAAAGACAATGGGAAAATCTTAAAAGTAGTGGGGGTGGGGAGACTTAGAACCTTCAAAGGAGCAATAATAAGACTGACAGCCGACTTCTCAGTTGAAATTCAGGTGAGAGACACAGGCTGGACATAGCTATATGGTAGTTATCTATCCATGGAAGAAGATAAGGCTGGCTAGTGAACTGAACGGGAGCCCCAGTGGCACAGTGGTTAAGAGCTTGGCTGCTAACCAAAAGGTCAGCAGTTCAAATCCACCAGTTGCTCCTTGAAAACCCTAGAGTGCAGTTCTATTCTGTTCTGTAGGGGTGCTGTGCGTTGGACTTGATGGCAACAGGTTTGGTTTAGTGAGCTAAAGATAAGCCTTGGGTAACTCCAAAATGTTAGGGGAATGCAGAGGAATAGGAAGCCCATGGAGGCGACAGAAAATGGCAGCAGAAATGTAGCAAACTAGGAGTGATGTCACAAGAAGTCAAGGGGGAGGATTCTAAAACAGTGGTACTCAAACCTTCAAGTATCAATCATCTAGGAAATTTGTTTAAAATAGTAGATTTTGGGGCTCCACTCCCATAGATTCTGATGCTGTATGTTCTGGGATGGGACCTGACCTAATGTAGGAGGCACACATTTTCAATCTACGCACTTAAGTCTGCAAGTATCTTTATTTTTTATAACCAATTTCTATTTTGAACCTCATTCCTTCTGATAGAAAATGAAATCTAGGTCAGCTGTAGTTCAACTCAATCATTTAGTATTTTCAGGTTAAATAAAACCTGGGTCCATTCAGAATTCTGTCCTTTTCCACAGGCTGGCATGTATGATTCAGAGACTTACATAGCATCAGATACTGAAGGAGGGAGGTGGGATACCTGTTTGGCCTGTGATCCTCAGCAACCCTCCACCGCGTCAACAGAGTTTAACTCAGTTCATCTGATCTTTGGTCAAGGTCACCCTTCCATGCTGGTGTCAGCTGAATCGTGTGAGTCCCTGAGGGTCCTTGGTCATCAGTCTTCACAAGTGTCCCCCTCTGGGTCCTCATGCTTTCCCCCAGTTAATTTCTGGGCCCTCCTTAGGGGCGCAGAAAAATTTATCTGCCCCCAGTGCCACTCCAAAACCATGGGAGGTAGAGTGATGCTGCTCAGGGCCCCTCAGCCCTCAGCACCTCTGAACAGCCATCTTGATCTAAGTGCTTGCTTCCCAGGATCCCAAATGAGAAACTGGCACCAACTTCTGCTAGTTGTGGATTCCCAAAAACTTCACTGGAGGTTGTCTCATGACCCCATCTAGGCACGGGCAGGGTGTAGAGACCTTCACCAGACCCTAAATCTCTAGCTGACTTCTTCAGCTCTCTTCCTTTTGCAGCCTGAGGCAACCCTTTATGTGGAGGAAGAGAGTCAAAGTGGTCTAATCTTTATCTTGCTCTTTCCACTGTATTATTTTAGCATGGGCTTTATGCCCTGAGTCTTTCAGGACTTTGCTTTTGATACTCAGAAAATGCTTTTGGAACTTGAAAAGATATTTTCCTTCAAGGGGTCTTGTGAATCAGTCTTCATACTATTTTGCTTGCATATCCTCCCTAAAAGAGTTTTTAAAATCTATATGCATTTTGTGCATTTTTGACATCTGAATTTTTTCATAGTAACTTAGTTGTAAAAAATGTAATTTCCAGCCTATTATAAATATCCTTGAAAATAAAATTGTTTAGATTGCTCTTTTCAGTATATCCATTGGAATCTAAATACCATAGAGCTTTGATATCCACCATCATCCATTTAAAAAAAAAATGAAAAAGCTTTTCATTAAGAAATTTTAGATTATTCCTTTTGCGCTATGAACTCATCCACTTCACTTTCCCCAGAGAATTTCATCTTATTGGAATTTTTATGCTTGTAAGGCTTTTATTGATCAATCTATCATCCTTCTCTGTAATATAAATTTAAATTATAAATATAATCGATTTTTAAAAAGTATCGTATGACCATAAGGCTCTGACTGTTCATATTTTCTTCTGTATTGACTTATTGCAGTTATTAGTAGTATAATTAAACAAAATACACCAGAAATTTTCATAAATAAGTATTTAATTTAAAATGTGAAGTTTTATTAGAAGTTCTTGTCTTACAGAGATGGATGAGCTTATACTGGTTATCTATTGCTGTGTAATTACCTTAAAAAGTAGTAACTTAAAGTAACAAACATTATTTCAGATGGTCACTGAGAGACAAGACTCTTGGAGGGCTTAGCCCTAGAGTTCTGACTCAGGATCAGTTGTAACAAATTTACCACACTAATGCAAGATGTTGATAATAAGAGAAACTGTATGAAGGGAAGAGAGGGTTTATGGGAACTCTCTGTACTTTGTGTAATTTTTCTGTACACCTAAAACTGCACACATTAGAACAAAAGAATGGCTGAAAATTCACGAACTAACCATTTCAAGAAATTAGAAAAGTAACAGCAAAATGAAAACAAAGTAGTAGGAAGGAAATAAAAATCTGCAGAAATTAATAAAATAGAAGCAAAATAGCGAAAATGAAGTTAAATGTATGTTCTAAGAAAAATCTAATAAAACTGATAAACTGGTGAGACTGATAAAAGTTTTTAAAAAAAATTCAAAATCAAGGAATGAAAATGAGAACATAACTGCAGATTCCAAAGACATTAAAAAGATCGTAAGAAGATAATACAATTGTATGCTGATACCTTTTACGATCTGGGTGAAATAGAGAAACTTAAAAATAACACAAGAAGAAATAGAATTGAATAGTCCTATAACCAGTAAATATGATTGAATCAATTAAAAACCTTCCCACAAGAAAACTGCATTTGGTTTCATTAGTGAAATTGCCGGTCTTCAAAAATTCTTCCAGTGAATAGAAGCAGAGGATACAGTCCTTGACAAATTTTATGAGATTAGCATAATCTTAATACAAAACCTAACAAAGACCATTAGAGAAAGGAAAATTACGGGCAAAGTCACTCACGAATACAGTTGCAAAAACGCTGAGTGGGAGTCAGATGGAGTACACACATTCCTCCCAGGCTTTCCCCACTAGATGTATCTGTAAAACCGGGACAGAATGCATGGAACAGCTATTTGAGGACTTTGAAAAGTAAATAGTGGCAGGTGAATTGAGGAAGACAATGAAAATATGAAGCACCAAACTGGCGATGAATTTACCATTTTTCATTCTTGGGTCCACCTGCCGCTTGGCTCCAGGCACAGGCACAGCTGTGGCAGTCCACGGCAGAGTGGGTTTAATAAAGCACTAGCTTTCTGCCCAGAGAACCGAAAAGGGGAGCCCAGGAAACAATAATACAAAGAAGATCATAGAGAGTGAGGGGCTTGGGAAAGTGACCCCTTAAAATTGTTTATAAACTCCAGGACTCAGCCCTGATCTGTGCATAGGTTGATCAAATCCTAATCTGCTTGTAACACTTTGATAATTGAATTTACTATCATCCAGGTCCCAAGTGGCCACTAGGTGGAGCCCACACGAGTGATGTCAGGATACCACTGCAATGTCTTTGAAAACTGAAATGAAATTGTAACCACAGCCCACAAAAGGTACGTTGAAACTTACGGCCTGAATCTAATTAGGCCAACTGCATGCTAAAACCAAACCATCAACACTCTTCATAGGATTTAAATAAGACCCAGCGTTTCATAATATTCAAAATGTTTAAATATAATCCAGAATTACTGGTACATGAAAAAGCAGGAAAATCTCAAAACCCATATACCATGCCAAAACGGGGTTTATCTTGGGATGCAAGGCTGGTTCAGTATTTGAAAAATCAATCGGTATAATCCATTAATTAACAGTCTAAAGAAGAAAGAATATGATTATATAAATTGATGCAGAAAAAAGCATTTGACAAAATTCAGTAAAAACTCTCAACAAACTAGGAATAGAATGGAACTTACTTCTCAACCTGATAAAGTGCATCTATGAAGAAACTAACATCATATTTAATGGTGAAAGATTAAACGCTGTCCCCCTAAGATCAGGAACAAGTTAAAGATGTCCCGTCACACCACTCCTATTCAGCATTGTACTAGAAGTCCTAGCTAGTACAAGAAAAAGAAATGAAAGACGTACAGACTTGAAGAAATAAAATTGTTCTTGTTTGCAAATGACATGATTATTTACATAGAAAAGTTTAGAGAATCTGTTTTAAAAAAAAAACCCTTTAGGAATTAATAAGTGACTTTAGCAAGGTTGCAAGATACAGGGTCAACACACAAAAATCATATCTGTATATTCTAGCAATGTACAATTGGAAACTAAAATTTAAAAATGCCATTTACAATAGCTCTAAAAAAAAAAAAAAGAAGGGAAATCTAACAAAACATACCCAGGATTTGTATGCTGAGAACCATGGAGAGACATATTGTGTTCATGCGTTGGAAGACTTAACAGAGTTTAAATGTCATTTCTTCAAACTGATCTATAGATTTAACATAATCCAATCAAAATTCCAGGGCTTTTTTTGTACAGATAAACTGATTGTAAAATTTATATGAGATGACAGAGGAAGTAGAATAGCTAGCCAGTTTTGAAAAAGAATAATAAAGTTGGAGGGATCACACTAGCCAATTTTAGAACTTACTAAAAAGATACCATAATCAAGACGTTGTGATATTGTCAGAGAGATAGACACATAGACCAATGTAACAGAGTAGACAGTCCGGAAATAGACCAACACAAATATGGCCAGTTGATTTTTGACCAAGGTGCAAGGGCTATGCAATGGAGGAAAAAAACAGCCTTTTCAACAAATATTGGAATATCAGATGTTAGTATGGGAAAAAAAAAGAACCTTCACCTAAACCTCACATCTTAAAAAATTAATACAAATGGTTTGTGGATCTAAACGTAAAACTGTAAACTTTTGGAAGAAAACATTGTAACCTGAGGTTAGGTAAATTGTTTTTAAGACACCAATAGCATGATCCATCAAAAAATTTTTTGATAAATTGAACTTCACCAAAATTAAAAACTTCTGCTCTGGAAAAGACACTGTTAAGAAAATGATAAGACAAGCTACATACTGGTAGAAAATATTTCTAAATCATATCTGACAGAGCACTTTTATCCAGTCTCAAAATTTAACAGAAAAAACCCCATTAAAAAATGGGCAAAAGACTTGAACGAAAACTTCACTGAAGAGAATATATGGATAGCGAAAAAGCACATGAAGAGATGTTCACCGTTGTTACCCGTGAGGGAAATGTAAATTAAAGCTGCAATGAGGTACCGCTACATACCTATGAGAATGGCTAAAATAAAGTACACGGACAATACCAAGTGCTGGAAAGGATGTGGAACAACTAGAACTCCCATATATTGATGGTAGAAGTGCAAACTGGTACAACTACTCCGAAAAATAATCTGGCAGTTGCTTATAAAGTTAAGCATACACTTACTGTATAACCTATTCCTGGGTATTTAGAGAAATGAAAACTTAAGTTCACACAAAACCCGTACACCAGTGTTTATAACATCTCCTTTCTTAAAGTGCCTCAAACTGCAAGCAACTCAGATATCCTTTAACAGGTGAATGCATAAATAGTGATATATCTATATAATGGAATCCTACTCAGCATCTTTTGTTCAAAGATATAACACCGATCTTTTGAAAGTAAACGGAATTTTTCACGTCATCCTTTAAATGTTGCAAAATTTGCAACTGAGACACAGACTTTAGACGTGATAATGGGAGCTCTGTCTCATTACTGAGAATGGGAGAAATGCAGAAAGGACGCTTGGTAGCAAATATTTTCCAACATATTTGTAACAGATCTTGAGTATTCTTAATTCCAAGATAGATAAGATAGATTAGACAAGATAGATAGATAGATAATGGATACTTGCCATGGTTCCATGGCCTGAATGAAATAGTGCACTGTGGCCTTCAGTGTTTCTGAGCCATGCTGTCTTTTTCTGATAACAGTTTAGCATAAAGAGGCAGGGCTAGTAAGCAAAAACTGATTGCCACCAAGGAAATGCAAATCAAAACCACAATGAGAGCCCACTTCACACCCACTAGGATGGCTGTTTTTAAAAAGACAGATAATAACAAGTGTTGGAGAGGAAGTGGAGAAATTGGAACTCTCATACATTGCCGGTGGGATTGTAGAATTATGTGGCTGCTTTGGAAAATAGTCTGGCAGTTAACCTGTGACCTAGAAATTCCACTCCTAGGTGTATACTTAAGAAAGATGAAAACATATGTCCATACAGGATGAGCAGATTGAGCAGGACAAGTGGGAAAGAGAAGGAGATGGAACAGAATTGAACCATGAGGATGTCTGAGTATCCTGCATGTCCAGTACAGTTGTCGCTAACCTCATGTGGGTATATATATGAGACTAGTTCGAATTGAGCTGTGCTGCAAGGGTAAAATAAACACCGGATTCCAAAGACAGTATGAAAAAAAGAAAAAGGAATGTTAAATATCTCATCAATAATTTTTATGTTGGCTTCATGTTGAAATGATAACATTTGGGTATATTGGGTTAAATAAAATATTTTGTTAAAATTAATTTCACTTGTTTCCTTTTACTTTTTAATATGGCTACTAGAATAAATTATATTTATGACTAGCTATTTCTGTTAGACAGCACCGGTATAGATGTTCCCTCCCTGGGACATGGATTGGCACAGGAAGGCCTCAGTGAATGGGGTGTGTGTGTATGTGTGTGTGTGTGTGTGTATTAATAAATGAGCAGATGAATAAACAAATTCATGAATGAATGAGTGAATATGGATTGATGAGAATTATATATGGTTTTCAAGGAGTTGATCAATTTCTTCTAATTTGTTGAGAATTATATATAAATACACGAATGAAGGGGAAACAGAGGTAGTTAGAACTGAGGAAAGTTCACCAAGGCTTTGAGGCAGGGAATCTCAAACAGCATTTTAAGGGACCTTACTGTAAATACCCAAAGAACCCGTTCTTAGCCCTACCCTGTTTTCCCCTTTTAAAAAGTACTTCTGTAGCACTTTAATATATGCCAGGGACTGTCTTAGGCATTTTGCACTAGTAACTCATTTAAACTTCACAACCACCCTGAGACAGGCACTCTTATTATCCCCTTTTTACAGGTAAGGAAACTAAAGGCACAGAGATGTTAAGTTACTTAACTTTCTTAGGATCACTCAATAAGTAATGGAACTAGGATTCAAACCAGACCATCTGGCCTCAGAGTCCGTGCCCCAAACTATTAGACCACCCTTTCTCATCCTGTTGTGCTGCCTCATCCCCAAGCTTCTTTCCACTGGAGATAAGGTTTCTTTGTCTTTTCCCCCATTACTGATCTCTCTTCCACACCCAGTTCCTCAGACTTCGTATTCCTAGAGAAAGTTCTCATTGAACCTTGCCTACTGGGAACAATTTTAAGTACCCCCTCCCCCAATTCCTCTGCAAATGAGAAATGAGCATACCATAGGTACACGGTCAAATACAAAAGCCAAGTAACCCTGCTTTCCCTATTTCCTCTGTCCCCATCCCTGAGCCTTGCCCATACCACCTTCTCCCCCCTCAGCCCATGACCTGGGTCTGCCCTCCCCTGCCTTCTGGGAAAACTAGAGAGAAGTGGATGTTGGAGGAGCCTGAGGCTTCACAACTCCAAGCAAATGTTTTACCTGTCAGCCTAGCAGATGCCTGAGAGGTGGTTACGAGTGTACACAATAGGGGGCTTTCCAGACATCACCTTGGCCAGTCCCCCAGAGATGCCTCAGTACCACCCACCAGGGACTCTATCCTAGCTTCTTCTTGGATATGCCAGTGACAGAGTAGCCCTGACTTTCCACCCGCTGGGAGCAGCCCTAGCCCAGCATCTCCAACATGCCCTTCAGGGCCAAACAGACTGGAACACTAAGAAGGAACCAACAGGCCATCTTCCTCTTTCTCTCTCATTAAATTGTGAATAATAATGCAGTTACTTATTCTCCCACTTAAAAAGCTGTTTAAATCCTTTGAAGAATCTTGCAAGGTAGCTTGGCTATACAACAGGCAGGACAGTCAAGTGCCTCTGGTGGGGGAGCCAGGGTCTTCCACTCGCCTGTCTTTTGGTCCAGCAAGTAGGCATTTGGGTTGATGGTATAGTCCTTTGTCTGGACATCACTAGCTGTGGTGACACCTCCACATACAAAGACTTTGCTGTCCCCAATGGAGCATATAGCATGGGACACATCCAAGGGGCAGTTGTTGGGCAAGAGAGGCACTGTGGTGGTCGTCTTGTTGGCCTTTATCTTCTGCAGGTTGATTTCCACACTCTGCCGGTGACTGTGCACACAAAGGATGTTGTCCTGATGGAAAGAGAGCAGGGGTCGGTGGTTGAACTCAATGGGGAAGGTGATACACTGAACCACGTCCCCAGTGTTGGTGTCAAAGCAGTCCACTACCCCAACCCGAGAGATGTAGCCCTTCACCAAGCACCGCCCAGTGACAATGTACAGGTTCCGGTCGCCCTTGGTGATCACAGCTGTGCCATCCATAGGGATGCTCATCTTCCCTGCCAGACACCAGGCCTCCTTACGCTCATCATAGCGATAGATGTTGGAGACATACCTCCTTGGGGCAATGCTCCCACCCACTGAGTACACTGTCCCCCCACAGGTCACCATGGTGTGGAAGACAAGCCCAATGGGCAGGTCAGGCAGCTTGGTCCAGGAGTTGTCATCCATGTCATACCGCCAGGCTGTCTTCAGCCCTGAAATCTGCTCTGTAGTGCCACCAGAGATGTAGATGTAGCGACCAGCAGAGGTGGCACTAAGTGCTGCTGCCCGATAGGGCATCTCTGAGAGCTTCAGCCACAGGTTCTCCTGGATGATATAGGCAAACACTCCATCGTTAAACTTGCCATGGGCCTTTTGGCCACCTAGGATGACCACCGAATCAAGCAGGGCCCCTTTCCGCTGGTAGCTCAGCAGGCTGCATGGCCGCTCCTGTTTGCGGTCCATCAGGACACTCTCAATCAGGGTTGCGTGGGCTGAGCTGTTCTCCAAGCCCATCAGCTTGTTGCTGGCAAACATCAATGTCTTGTTGGAGACGGCATTGAGATTGATGTAATTGAAGAATTTCTTGAAATACTTCTCCCGCTCATCCTTCCGGAAGTACACCCAATTGATAAGTGAACTGAGAGCCTGGTCTTCATTGAGCACATGCAGGTTTTCGTCACGGAGCAGGCGGCCAAAGATGACAGGTGGGCAACGCATGAAGTGCACGGAGCCCTCAGGACTGGCCCAGTAGTGGAAATTGTCGCGAATGCCAGAGTAGGCCAAGTCTGATACCTCTTTGAGTTCAAACAGCTCCGCCAAGAAGAGGTAGCGCAAGCAGTTGGCACGGCGGATGGACTTAATCAGGAAATCATTGCAGTGGATGCGAAGGCGTGGTGTGTTGAAATACTGGGCTCCACGGAGCAGCTCCTCCACGTTCTGCTCTGAGATCACTACCTTGCCACTGTAGAAGTAATCGAGGAGCTGGTCCACCGTGGTTGGGCTCAGGTAGTTGGGGTCAATTGTGATAAAGAGCTCATCAGTGGTCTTCATATCATTGCTGGAGATGAGGCTCTTCACCAGTGGAGAAACAGCAGCCAGCACATTGCGATGTGCAAAGAAGACATGGTGGTCCACAGTCAGGGCCATGTCCCAGTACTCCTTGCGTTTCCTCTGTTTGTTTAGGTTCTGCAGCACAAAGCTGTTATAGTTTTTCTCAGTGAATTCCAATTTCATGGTGCTTCTTGCTGGCTGAGGCAGAAGTTCAGCATCAGGTACTGGAGAACAGACTTTCTCAGGCCTTTGGGATTCAGATTGATGGTTATTTGCAGAGCAGTTGACCAGGGAGGAGTGGGGGTGAGAAGGAGGATGATGTCATAGAGTGGATGAGGTCATCACAATGCAGGCCCCACCGAGGCCTTTCTCAGAGGCCCAGGGGCCTTTCTCCCCTATGACAAGGCTTGGCTAGTTACCAGCCCAGGGCCCAGAGCTCAGGAGGAAATTCAGGGATGTCTGCAACTCCCACCATGGATTTTCAAAACTTGAGTTTCAGACGACTTCTGGAATATCAGAGCTAGTTTGGATGAGGTGGGTGGATGGGGTTTGGGGGGAAGTACGGGATGGTTAGGCGAAAGGAAAAGGTTTTCAGATTATCTAGAAAAATACTCCCATTTTATAGGAGGAAAACTCAGGTGCAGAGAAGAGAAGGAACTTGCTTAAGATCACACAGCCAGTTGGAAGTAACTTAGTACTCTTTCCACCTGTCTAGGAAGTTAACTATTCAGCTTTCCCTAGTCTCTAATCCTGGGACCTCCAGGTACCCTTTTCTGTCAAGCATCCTGGGCATCAGAGAAGAAAATCGGTGTCCTTTGGCTTCTGACCTTTGTGACCATGGGCATCATTTCTTTCTTTAAAATAGATGGAGACGTGACTGCCACTTCCTGGCGCAGGGATACAGGAGTTAGCTGCGTGCTGAGGCTGGGAGGGCCTCTAAAGCTCTGACTTTCAGATTCACTGCAAACAGGTTCACATTTCCAAGTCTGTAGTTGTAAAATGTTGGGGGCTGGGATTACTAAACGCTTTCCGTCAAACGTGGACTTGGACAATCTAGTCAGACTCTAAGCCTCAGTTTCTCCATCTGTGAGATGGGAATAATAATAGCATCTGCTTCACACTTTGTCTCCCACAGTCATGTTCTCATTCTCTTATTCATTGTCTCCTTCCCTCATTCTTTCACACCTTCCAGACATAGTTTATTTATTAAGAGTTTAAATGAGGAAATGACTAGAAAGTGGTAAGCACAGTGCTTGGCTCACATTAAACGTTCGAAAAATGTCAGTAGTTTCCATTCTTCCAGCCCTGGTGTTCTTTGTTGCTCCCTCCATAAATACTTGTCACTGTTGTTCATGTTTCATCGCTGGCGAGTCTGTGAAATCCACTCTGGCGGCCTTCCTGAGCCGCCTTTGGCCACAGGATGGGGCTGGTAGGTCAGCTCCAGCCTAGGAGGAAGCAAGGATGGGCTGGGCGCTAAACCAAAGAAGCGCACCACCCCTCGCTCCCTCACTCAACAAGGCCCTAGCCCAGTTTCAAGAAGAAAAAATGCAGCGGTGCTTCCTAGTTCGCCACTGCTCCCACGGACTGCAGGCCCACCGTGCAGAGGGGGCGGTGGCAAATCCAATGTGAGGATTAGGGCCTAAGATCATCAGAAGCTCCCTCTCCCCGCTTGATAGATGGCGATACTGAGCCCCGGAGGCGGGTGCGCGCCCGCCTGGGTTCACTCTGCGAAGAGGCGATTGAGCTGGGATTTCTTCCTTGTCGTCCAGAGAGGAGCCATCTCAGACCCGGGCATCAATTTGGCAGGGCCCTGATCCCTCGGGGCCGCGTGGGTGGGATGTTCGCAGACTCCGCCAGCTCTGACTCAACGCCGGCACACCCGCTTCCTGGCCGGCGTTGGGCTCCAGAGCTCTAGTGGTGCATCTGTGCGGCTGCTTCCTGTGCCAGAAGAGGGATGGGGACAGCCGGAGCGCCCCACGGATGGGGAGGGGCCTGGGGCTGGCCTCCTACGAAGAAGCAGAGAGCCCAGAGGCCCCACCTGGGGCCAGCCTTGGGGGCTCGCAGGAAGATTCTCAGGACATCCCGGCCCTGTCGGCAGTGGCAGTGGCTGGATGGGACTGGAAGGACTTGGGGTCACGCCACGCCCCTGATCTCCACCAACCTAAGCCCCAAGCCCCACTCCAGATCCTCGGGCCTTAGCGTCCCTCCCATGAAAGCGCACATTTTTACCGGAGCCTCTCCAGCTCTTTCCCTCCCTCGTTAGTCATGTTCTCATTCCCTTATTCATTGTCTCCTTCCTTCGTTCGTTCACTCCTTTCAGGCATAGTTTTCTTCTTTATTTTGGGATTTGGTACTTTGAAAATTATTAATTTTTTTAATACTGAATTCCGTTACCTTGATGCCTGCGTTCCATACAGAGCCTTAGTCCCTTGCGATATCTGGATCTGCATGAGTCTAAGAACTTGTTGTCGCCCTTGGAAGAAGGCTTAGACTTCATTACCCCCTCTGCCACGGACTAGCTGTGTGGCTTAGGTAAGTCCCGCCAGGTCTGGTCTGTCCTCTCCCTGTGAGAATAGCGGAGCTCTACCACAGCCCTGGTAGCACAGTGGTTAAGAGCTGCTGCTGCTAACCAAAAGATCAGCAGTTCAGATTGGCCAGCCACTCTTTGGAAACCCTATGGGGCAGTTTTACTATAGAGTCTCTAAGAGTTGGAATCAACTCAACAGCAAGGAGTTCCATTTGGTTTGAAATGCTCCTCCAGCCCTGACCTTGTGGGAAGCAGCAGCAACGTGGGCAAATGGGGCTTCTTGGTCCTGATGACAGAGACCCCTTCTCACTCCCGTTGGCAGCCTTGTGAGAGGGAGACAGCCCTCACCTCCAGGACCAGACATGGGTGCATCAGGCCCTGCTGCTTCTCAACATTCCTTTGCCCCCACACCCTTCAGCCTTGGGGATAGTTCCGTGGAGGAAGTGGCCATCCTCCTTTATGCTCCTTCTACTTCACATCTGAGAGCAGCCTACCAGCCAGTAAGAAAGTTGGCCCTAACAAGTATCATGGAGTCTGGAGAGGATCTGATCTAACTCTAGACCTTGTACAGGTGGGCAAATTGAGACCAGAGAGGGAAGGACTTCTGAACTCAAGAGTTCATAGAGCTCATGCTTGGACCCCGGGTTCCTGACTGCCTTCTCTGCCCTCTGGCTACAAAAGAGAATGGGGAATCTGGTTTTTCCCCTGTTCTTATTGGACTTGTGGGGGTTGCTGTCTTCGGGAAATCCATTAAAGTGAGATTAGTGCCCACCTGCCCAGCCAGCTTCACTGTCTGGCTCCTCTCCAGACCTGGAAAGCTCCCCTGGCCCAGCTTTCCCCTTTTTCCAGCCAACTGAGGAAACAGACTGGTCTAAAGAAGCTGGCTGCATGCTGGCTTCCTCCACCTGGTAATGTGTGGTGTGTGTGTGTGTGGGGGGGCTGTCTCTAGGAGCAACCAGGAAGCCCACTGATTGGCCATTGAGTTGCTAGTAGCCGTTTGACCAGGTGTGGCTAGAAAAGGACCTCAGGTTAAGGCCCTAAAACCAAGTCTCTTCGCCCCACGCACCTTCAGCTTCCTGCCCAACTCAGCATTCCTGAGGCAAATAAGCTGACCATCCCTAGGGAACTGTGAGTTAGCTATGAGAGACAACTAGAGAACAATGCTGTGTTCAGGGAGACGCCCTAGGGGAGGGGACCCTAATATTCTGACTTTCAGGGGACCATCAGTTGATATGTCAATTTTTTGGAAAGGCCAAAAGAAAATGAGGGGTTTATTTTAAAGATACACCGATTTGGCCTGCAACTATCTGAAAGCTCAGAACAATCTCTCTCAGTATCTTCACCTCTTTTGTAACCAGCTTTCCCACTTATGTTTTCCACTTGTAACTTGGCTTGCATATAGCTTTGGTTTGCCATGGCCTAATTTGAACTCATGGCATCCTTATTTTTTCAATTCCACTGCAAACTGGTAAATTCTCTCCACACTTCCTAGCTCAAATTCCTGATGTTCATGGCCAGTCTAGGGATTGGCTGCCCTTGGATCAGGTGCCCACTCTAATCCAAAAAGCCCTTAGGCAGTGAGTCGCATGGTTCACAACATGGCCACCCAAGCAGCACAGTTCACTGGGGAGGGAATGGAGGCGTTCAGGGGCTTGAGTTACTCAAGACAGGAACGCAGTCATGGATTGCCTCAGTCACCAATTGAGAATCGGGTATGAATCACGTTGGAGGAAGATATTACATAAAAGAAAAAGATTTTATTGTTTTATTAGTCAGTATCCCTGGATGAAATGAAGGGCATAGCATGAGACTGTTCAGAGTGCAAAGAAGACCTTCAGGAAGTGTGTTTTAAAGGCTGGTCTGCTCAGACTCCCATCTTTAAGCAGGCAACCCCCTCACTACCACCCCTGCTGTCTCACCAGATGGAGATGCCATGATTTCAGGGACACTCAGCTTTGCATCTGGGTTGGTCCCTCCCATATGGACCATATGAAATTGCTATTCAAGAGAACTTCGTGTAGTTTGAGGCAAAACACAGTGTCAAATTAGCGTCTCTAGGCTCCCTGCTTGGGACATCCCTCTGGAACATTTGGGCCCAGCACACATTCCTGGAGGCAGCAGAAGCACAGCTGCAGCCACAGCTGCCAGGAACAGGCCTGGGCTCCCTCCCCCTGTGTGAGGGGGGAGGGGGGAGGCCAAGGGCTTCCTCTAGAGGCCCTGACTGAGCTCACCCTCACCCCACACTCACTGACTTCATCCATCCAAGGCTGCTTGGCCAAGAGCCCAGGCAGTGGGGATGGGGCTCTCTCTCCAGAGCAGGCCCTGGTCCACCTAACAGGTGGGGGAGGGGTGAGCTTCAGGCCTTGCCCAGCTTCCCAGAAACCAGGGGTAGCATATTGACTTCTGAAATGCCAGAGGATTTTAAGAGAAAAGGTGTGTGTGCAGGGGAGGGGAGCGGCAAGGGATGGCAGTGGTAGTAGTACTTAGCTACTTAAAGGTAGAAAAATGCAAGGAAGTGCTGCTTTTTTCTCCATTTGTTCTTTGGCAGTCCCATTGGAGAATTTCAAGCGGCATGAAGGATGACATCATGTCTTACAACTGAGAAATCACAGCAATTCTGTAAAATGGAGCCCCTACCGCCCATGTTTCTGATGGAAGCTGCTTCATATCTACATGTCTAAAGTTGTGTTTTATGACACATTTAAATGAGAGTTTAATGTTCTTCAATTTCTACCAAAAGTAGATTACACTGCATGAAAATCACATAAAATCAACTTCACTTCTTAGTATCATAAACATTTGGAACACAAAAAGTCGAGGGATGGATGTTATAAGTAAGAAAGGTACAAAAGATGTTTGCTTAAAAAAATAACAAAAAAAATTTAAAAATTGGTTTTCCCCCTAAAGTCCAAATCATTGTAGTCTAGGTAACCATCGCGATAAATGCTTCATATGCTCATTCCTTTGATAAGAATGAGTTCATGCAGAACTGTATATCCAAGTGTGTGTACAAGAGACATTCACGCGCATCACACACATAAGCACATACATTCACAGGGACAGACACACAACTGAGTTTTTGTTGTTCTAGGCACTTCACATCCATGTTCTTAAGTTTGCCACCTTCCCATTAGATTTCACAGATTACTTCTTTGGAGGCAGGACATTTTCCTCGAAGAAACCTTGGTTGACAACATTCCCTGCAGGGAAGTATCTGGCCACCACAAATGAGGACCCATCACTTGCAGATGCCTTCCCTACTCCCATCTTCTTCGTATTCTTCCACACCATGGCTGTGAAGTGTCCTATAGGTAAAGAGGCAGAGGGAGAGAGAAACAGATTAGTCAGCAGAGCCTTAAGGAGGATGTTGCAAGGGATTCTTGAACCCCTGCACCATCTTGCCAGGTTCAGGGAAGTTCCATTTCACAGATGCCAGAGGAAGGAGAGAAAAACACACCAACTGCCTGGTTTCCCTAAGCATCAGACCCACTCAACCAGACCTCACTCACAAAGGCCACACAGACTTTACTCATCTCACAACTTTCCAATGTCCAAGGCTTCATGATGTCCCAGAGATCATGACAGAGCCCAGTGACCCCAACAATTAGAATGCCTCCCAACCTGGCATCTGCCTCCAACCCTCCCTCCAAACTGTACTCTTCAAGGTGACCAATAATCTCCATGTTACTCTCCAATGGTGACTTTTTGTCCTCATCTTATTTGACATCCCAGGAACATTTACACAGTTGACTCCTCCCTTTGCAAAGCACTCTCCTCTTTTGGTTTCCATGAAGCCACAAGCTCTTGGCATCCCTCCCTCTCACTGCTTCCTCCTTCTCTTATACCTCACTTGTAATGGTGGAGGACCTGCATTTCCCAGACTCAATCCTGAGCTCTCTTTTCTCTCTATACTCTCATTAGGCGATTTCACCTTTTCCTGGCTCAAATTTAGTTTTCCAGCTCAAACCTCTCTTCTCTTCCAGACAAAATGACTTACTAGACATTTCCATTTGGATGACTCACTGGCATCTCAATTTTTTTTTTTAAATGAATGGGAAACATTTTTAATTTTATTTCATTGCTGTTGTTGAGAATATACACAGCAAAATATACACCAACAGTTTCCACATGTACCATGTAGTGACACTGATTACATTCTTCAAGTTGTGCAACCATTCTCACCCTCCTTTTCTTAGTTGTTCCTCTGCTATTAACACAGATTCACTGCCCCCTAAGGTTCCTATCCAATCTTCTGAGTTGCTGTTGTCAATTTGATCCCATATAGATAGTTTTTAAAAGAGAGGCATCTCAAATTTAATCCAGTCAAACCTCACTCTTGATTTTGGTCCCCCCCAGTTTTATTCCTCTTCTAACCCATTTCCATCAACAGTACCTCTATTCACACAATCCTAGGGGTTGTCTGCATTCCTCCTCTTCCTCATCTTTCCCACAACAATACATCATCAAATCCTGAGGAGTCTAACTCCAAAAATACATCTCAAGTCCATCCACTCATCTCTAATTCACTCCCAAAACCTTGGTCCCGACAGCAAACATTTCTCACTTGAACCATTGCAACAGCTGCCTGATTGATTACTCTGTATCCACCTTTGCCTCTAATAATTTGTTCTCCAATTAAGTAGCAGAGTGATCTTTTTGAGACTTAGGTCAGAGCTGTTTACTTCCTTGCTTAAAAATCCTTCTACAGCTTCTAATGCATCTAGAACGAAATCTAGATTCCATCCTCAGCTTATAAGGATCAGTCTTGCCCTGCTGACCTCTGACCTCTTCACTTTGCTCTCATGCCTTTTCCTCATCTTCTGTGAATGCTTTGGCCCAGTGGTCTCCTTTCCATTCCTTAAACACATCAGGTTATTTCCCACCATAGGGCCCTTGCACACACTAGCTGCTGTGTGAAATACTCTTGCTGACCAACATCTTAGGTCTCAGCCTAAATGTCACTTGTTCAGAGAAGCCTTTTGCAATCACCCTTTTACTTCCTGAATACTTCCGCCATGAAATTCTTACCCAACTCTTGTTTTCTTCCCTTCCCTCTTCATGGCATTCTTACAGTTTGCAGTGATCTATTTGGTTACTTGACTATTGTGTGGCTCCTTCACTAGGCTATGAGCTCCACATGGGCAGAGACCAAGTTGTTTTACTCACTAAAGTACACCTAGTATCTTGGCAGAGCCTGACATATGAAAGGTGTAAAATAAATGGAATGAATGAGTGAATGAAAGGTGTATGGAAGAACCATCTTGGACTCAGGTTCTGCCCTTACTGACAGTGCAGGCCTTCTGTGTTTTGAGCACTTTCAGACCTTGACAGGTTCCTGCCTCCTTCGATTCCCCCTGCTCTGAGTGAAACAACCCAATTCCTTCTCAAACTATTGCCCCATCCTCCAGACATTTCCATGGCTTCTTGAAGCTTTGTAGTAACAGTTCCCCACTGCTCAGGCTGCCTACCTCCCACTCACTGGTTCTTAGCTTAGCTTATAGGTCTCCTCACTCTTTGAGATCAGAGAGTCAATGCTATAACGTACTCTGCTCAATGATCATAAATTCTTTTCATCTTTTGGGAGAAGAGGTCGAGAGTTTATCCCTCCCATCTTTACTGTTTAGGACCCACACAGATCCTCTGACAGCTGACGTAGTCAATGGCATATTTACTTCCATCTCACAGGATGGTACTCATTTGCCAAAGCAACTCTCAAGAGATTATGTTCCCTCCTAAATACTTGTCTTGCAATTATGGCAAGCTCTCTGAGGGCAGGTATTACTCTTGTCGACCACATATCCCTAGTATTTAGCAATGGAATTGGAACATAGTAGATGTTCAAAAGTATTTGATGAAAAGAGGAAGAGGGAGGAAGGAGGAAAACTGTGATAGGAGTAGCTAAGCTTCCCATACAAGGTTAAGAGAGAAAGAAGATGATATCCCCACTCCTTTAATTCTTTAGGGAAGAGACAACTTGGTTGTCTCCATTGCATCTTAGGTATGGTAGGAACTGGATAAATGTTCATTGATTAAATTTTTTCCTTTACAGTTGAACTCCTTTTTTATAATTTTTAAAATTGGGTATAATTTATTTATGTGTCTACATCCACAAAGGATTTGGGGTTACTTATGACAATAAAACATAAACATGAATCAATACAGTTAATATCATAGTCGATGTAATACATCTGAAGCAAGAATTAAAGGAAAACAAACCCTAAGTGCAATTATGCATCTTTACCACTTTTTTATTGAAAAATTTTATACACAAATTGTTCTGTGACATTAGTTGCAGTCCCTGCAATGTGTCAGCACTCTCCCCCTTTCTTTCTCTTTCCATCCTGGGTTCTGTGTCCATTCATCTAGTTTTCCTGTCCCTTTCTGCCTTCTCATCTTTGTTTTTGGGCAGGTGTTGCCCATTTGGTCTCGTATACTTGATTGAACTAAGAAGCACGTTCTTCACGTGTGTTATTGTTTGTTTTATAGGCCTGTCTAATCTTTGGCTAAAAGGTGGAATTCAGGAGTAGCTTCAGTTCTGAGTTAGTAGGGTGTCTGGGGGCTATAGTTTCAGGGGTTCCTCCAGTCACCATCAGACCAGTAAGTCTGGTCTTCTGTTGTGAATTTAATTTTTGTTCTACATTTTTCTGCCAGGGACCCTCTATTATGATCCCTGTCAGAACAGTCGGTGATGGTAGCCAGATACCATCTAGTTCTTTTGGGCTCAGGCTAGTGGAGGCTATGGTTCATGTGGTCCATTAGTCCTTTGGACTAATATTTTCCTTGTGTCTTTGGTTTTCTTCATTCTCCTTTGCTCCAAATGTGCCAGGACCAACAGCTGTATCTTAAATGGCCTCTCGCAAGCTTTTAAGACCCCAGACACTACTCACCAAAGTAGGATGTAGAACATTTTCTTTATGAACCATGTTATGCCAATTGATCTAGATGTCCCTCAAGACCGTGGTTCCCATCCCTCAGCCCCAGTAGTTCAGTCCCTCAAGGTGTTAAGATGTGTCTAGGAAGCTTCTATGACTTTGCCTTAGACAAGTTGTACTGACTTTCCTTATATTGTGTGTTGTCTTTCCCTTCACCAAAGTTAACTCTTGTCTACTACCTAGTCAGTGATTTCCCCTCCTCACCCCTCCCCTTCCTCATAACCATTAAAGATTGTTTTTTTCTGTGTGTAAACCTTTTCTTGGGTTTTTGTAATGGTCTCATACAATATTTGCCCTTTTGTGACTGATTTATTTCACTCAGCACAATGCCTTCGAGATGCATCCATGTTGTGAGATGTTTCCCGGATTCATCATTGTTCTTTATTGTTGCATAGTATTCCATTGTGTGTATGTACCATAATTTGTTTATCCATTCATCTGTTGATGAGCACTTAGGTTGTTTCAGTCTTTTTGCTGTTGTGAATAATGCTGCAATGATCATGGGCATGCATATGTCTATTTGTGTGACAGCTCTTATTTCTCTAGGATATATTGCTAGGAGTGGGATTGCTGGATCATATGATATTTCTATTTGTAGCTTTTTAAGGAGGTGCTGTATCATTTTCTATAGTGGTTGTACCATTTTTACATTCCCACCAGCAGTGCATAAGAGTTCCAATCTCCCCACAACCTCTCCAGCGTTTGTTATTTTCTGTTTTTTTTATTAGTGCCAGTAATGTTGGGGTGACATGGTGTCTCATTGTAGTTTTGATTTGCATTTCTCTAATGGCTATGATCGTGAACATTTCCTCATGTGTCTGTTAGCCGCCTAAATATCTTCTTTGGTGAAGTGTCTGTTCATATCCTTTGCCCATTTTTTAATTGAGTTGTCTTTTTGTTGTTGAGGTATTGAAGTAGTCATAGATTTTTAGAGATTAGACCCTTGTCAGATATGTTGTAGCCAAAAATTTTTGCCCAGTCTGTAGATTCTCTTTTTACTCTTTTGGTGAAGTCGTTTGATGAGCATAAGTGACCACTTTTCTTTTTTTTATTATTGTGGTAAATATATATATAACAAAACATTTGCCACTTCAATATTTTTTATAGGTACAATTCAGTGACATTAGGTATGTTCATCATATTGTGCAACCACCACCACTGTCCATTTCCAAATTTATCCATCACCCTTAAACAGAAGCTCAGTGCTCCCCTAAGCAATAACGCCCCCTTCCCCTCCCACCCCTTTGACCACTTATTTTTAAACTTGTATTAACCACTGCTTAATAAACTCCAAGGTGCACCGCAGAATAGAGGAGAAACACTTTTTGCCAATTCACCCTTGGTCCTTATACTTTTGAGTCACAGCTCCAGGCTTTCAGCAGCTTCACCAGGTGTCACTACTTGTATAGGCTGTCTTTTCACTAAGGCGCAAGCCCTTGCTCATACAAGTCTTCTTTCTCAGGAGATCACATGCTTTGACCATTGACCCACCCACTCTCTGTTTCCCAGACAAGGAAGAAGCTGCCATTCATCCACTGGTTGCCAAGAAAATAATTATGGACACAAAGTGCACATCAGCGGCACAAATGCTTGTGGCAGCCTTTTCCAAACAGAAGAAACTAAGTAATCTTTCCTCTTACTGGGGAGTTTTCTGTCTCCACAGAGATAACTAAGTTATGGGTATTCAGAGATTAATTAAAGGACACAACTTCCTTAGCAACCGTCAGATACACACTGGTTTCTAACTCTCATCTACTAACAAAGACTTTTTCCCCCTAAAGGGATCACATCCTCTTCCCTGCTATAGACACAAACTTCCTAGAATATACCTTGAAAAAATATTAAATACGTTACAGTATATCCTTGCAAGGGAATAATGTGCAATGGTAAGAAAAGGAACACTCCTTTTGTATTGATACGGAACAATCTTTGACAATCTGTTGAGTGAAGAAAGCAAGTGCAAAACAGAGCATATAGGCTGACACCAGAGTGTAAAAAGGGGAAAAAGAGAACATATATACACATATGCTGATGTACGCGTAGAATACTTCTAGAATGATACAAGAAACTGGTAACACTGGTTTCCTTTGAAGAGGGAAGGTGCTGAAGACAGGGATGGAAGGGAAACCTTTCACCTTCTATAGCCTTTTGTAACAAAGCTTTTGAATTTCACATCATGTAAAAGTATCACTTATTCAGAAATAAACAAATAAACCTAGTCATTAAATAGAATGTAAGAAAGTAGTTCTAAGAAATAATTTCTCTCCACTTAGCTCATAGTACAGGACTCAACTGACTGTGCCTTTATCAAAGGATCCTGACCCGGGGGGATAGATTATGGGATATTCCAAAGGCCCTTTCACCTACAGCACAGACTCAATAGTTCACGCAGCAAGGATCAGCTGGGGAGAAAGCTCTGGGGAGGCTGAGGCATGGAAGATAGGCCCAAGGGTCTTTAAGGGTCTTGCAAGCCCCAATTAGAACACCACTCAAAGTTGTACCCTTGTCTTAGGATCAGGCTTTGTCTGTCCCAAGCATTGCCCACTGGCACCTGGGATGGCACAGAGGCTAGTTGCTCTGGGGTTTTCCTCTTTTAGGGGTGGGATATGTGGAGCGATAGGTGGGATGGCAGTGAGTGATCATGGAAAGCTGAGTTCCATTCCCAGCTCTGGTACTTGTGAAGTACCCAGAGAGGCTCCTGCCTTGGAACAGAGGCCATGGAAAAAGCATCAGACAAGGGGTAGGTGGGCAGAAGGCATAAGAGAAGACTCTTCCCCACTCTGGGCCTCAATTTCCTCCTCTGCAAAACAGGGAGACTATAGCCCTACCTTCGAATGGTGTTGGGAAACGTTAATGGCAGTGGATGTGGAAGCACTTTATAACGAACTATCAAGTGTGTGCACACAAGAGCAACGATAATAACTTGATCTGCAACGTGTGGTTGCACATTAATCTTGCTCATGGGAAAAGCAAGTCCAGAAGTGACAAAATAAAATGCTTCATGGACACTCATCTTTATTAAAAGAAGACAAGGTTCTGCCTGCACACCTTTAGTCACTGGTGGAGGCTATTACTGCCCCCTCCCCACCTCCCAAATATAATTGCCACAGAATCATCAGCTCTCACTTAGGCCCTGATAGCAGCTCCATGTCTCTGGCCAGGAGACCTGCAGAAGTTAACTGAGAGGAGAATGCCTCAGCAGATGCTTCTACCTCTGCTCCATAGTCCTACCCACACAGGTTTGCAAGAGCCCCTGCCCGAAAGAGTGAGTAGCAAACCACAGGAAATGCTGACTGGCTCTGAGAACTTGTCACTTCCTGCTTCTGAGGAAACCCTGGGGAGGAGGAGGCCACAAGTGGCTCTGCCCATGGGTGGGATAGGGCTGGAGTGGAAATGGGGTAGGCAGAGAAGCCCCTTTCCAGTTCTCCGGGT
This sequence comes from Trichechus manatus latirostris, assembly GCF_000243295.1. Classification (NCBI taxonomy): domain Eukaryota; kingdom Metazoa; phylum Chordata; class Mammalia; order Sirenia; family Trichechidae; genus Trichechus; species Trichechus manatus. The sequence continues at coordinate 25,534,474 of NW_004443952.1, forward strand.
GCCTCCTAGCCAGAGAAATGCACACCTTTGCCTTTTGAGTAAAGTCAAAAGAGAAATAGGGAAGAGGTAGGAGAGGACATAAATGGTGGATTTTCAGAGGATTAGTTCCTCTCCACAGCCAGACACCCAACCTGCAACCCTGCACAGGCCCAGACCACTGGTTGGGACCCTGGCACTCACCTGTCCCTGAGGTAAAGCCTGGCTGCTGGAAGTTGTAGTTCTTGATTTCACTGTACCATCTATCAACCACCTCCTTTCCTGTATGGAGAAGAAACTGTTCTAAAACTCTGCAGCAAAATCAACCCAGCTGCCTATTCTGTCCATCTCCTCCCATTCACCCCTAACCACCCATCCCACAATTAGATGTCTGATAAAGCACCAATGGGCTGAAACATCTTGAATGTCTGTAGCAAACTCCCAGGGATGCCCATGAGCATGTACAGGCAGAAGTGAGGGCCTTGTTGGGGATTGACTGGCAAAGCCCTGGCCTGGGCTCAGGAGGCTGCATCTGTGTCCCAGCCCTGTCACTGACCTGCTGTGCAATCCTGGGCCAAGCCCTTCCCTTTTCTGCACATCAGTACAAAAGGGTTGAACGAATGTACTGCAAGGGCCTTCTAATGATGCTCTGATTTTCTGAAAGACTCTGCTCTCATCCCCATGTCTGGCTCCTGAAATATGCACAGGAGTAAAGCCAACTGGGCTGGCAGGCCAAGGTCCCTGCTGCCAGCAGGGAGTTCTTCACCTGAAGCATCTATTGCCCAGCAGGTGATGATATGAGAAAACTCACAGCAATTCCCTAGGAGCATCTGATGGCAGGGCCAGAGCTAGGAGCCTACAACCTCAGAGCAGTAAGTCTCAAACTTTAATGTGTGTATGAATCACCTGGGGTCTTGTTAAAATGCAGATTATGATTGCAGTAGGTCTAGAGTGGGACCCACATTCTGCATTTCAAACAAGCTCCAGTGTTGCTGATGCTGCTTGCTGGTCCATGGGCAACATTTTGAGTATCAAGGCCTTAGAGAGCAGTGGCTATGCATTAGCCTTGCCTGGGGAGCCTTTAAAAACTGCTATGCCTGAGCCCTTCTACAGATCAGCTGTATCAGTATCTCTGGAGAAGAGACCCAGGCATTGGTAGTTTTATAAAGCTCTCCAAAGATTCCAGCATGCAGCTGGGGTGGGGAACCATTGCTGTAGAGACCACCTACCCAATGCCCTCTCTGTAGAGATGGAGAAGCTGGGGTAAGAGAGGGCAGCAATTTGCTCAAGGCTCCACAGCTCAAGTCTGGGATGGAACCTGGATCTCCTGACTGCCCACTCAAGGCTCTTTCCCGTCCCTCTCCCTGTTGCCCTGGGCCCGAGGGACATAGCCTGGGCCTGGGGAGAGGCTTGCAGGCTGAGGGTGAGGCCTCAGGGGGAGGTTTCCTCACCTGGGGAGCAGACCTCTCCTGCAGGGAACGGGACCAAGCTGCACAGGAGGCCCTGGTCAGGCTGCACTGGGGAAACCAAGAGGACTTGGACAGGGCCTCCCCTGGGAACTCCCAGGAATGTGAGGCAGGAGGGAGTGAGTCATCCTCACTGGGGGGCTGGAGAAGGCTTCAGAGGGACATAGCCCTCTCCAACATTTTTCCTAAAAAGCCATTTCAGGGCCATCCGAGCCAGAAAGCTCAAGAATGTTCGGTCAGTGTGGTGGGATTATCATTCCAGACTGAGAACTTAGATGGAGGGTTTGTCTTTTTATTCTTCTTTTTCCAAAACGAACAAAGTTCCATGGCTTTTCTCGGATTATAAAAGTAATACACCAGCACTATAAATTTTTTTTTAGAAAAATGTAAAGAAAGTAAAATTCCTTTTTAGCTGGGGATGCTTTGGTGTCCACAGAATCAGCTGAGACTTTGTACAGAAAACAGTTTTCTGGCCCCACCCCCACTGCTCAGGCTGGGAGCACTTCCAGAAGGGGCCCTGGTCAGTCTGCCCCATCTCTGTGTCCCTGGCACTCAAGCACAGACCCGGCCCTGAGCTGACCATCGCAGACCTTGTGGTGAACTGAGCTGGCCTCTGGGAGAAGACACAGAGAAGGACTTTGGGTTCCCTCTTCCCCTGTGGGCCGGTGGCTACACCACAGCAGCGAGGAGGGCAGACCTCTGAGATCTCAGAGGGCACTGGGGCCAGGAGGGCTCTGAAGAAGGCTTGTCTTAGGCCCAGTTCAGGCAGAGGGGAGGGCAGCTGAGGACGTGACCCACCTGGCTGATCGTAGGATGCCCAGGCCAGGTTCTCCCCGCATTGGCCACGACTGGACTCCGGGCTGTGCTTGAGGATCCTTGTGCTGGCCAGGGCCTCAGAATACCTGCCAGAGTCCATGGTGCTTCCTCAGGGCAGGCACAGCCCAGGGAAACCCCCAAAGGATGAGCCCCAAACTGGTATGACCAAGCATCCTTCCCAGCCCACAGAGGGTTTGCAGAGGAAATAGGCGTGAGCATCACACCTGCATCTCTTTTGAGCTTCACAACGTCCCATTTTACAGAGGAGCAAACTGAGGCTCAGAGAAACATAGGGACTTGCCTAGGTAAGTGACAGAGTGGTTACTCAAGATTGGTTGTATCTGACCCCAACACCCATGTCTCTCCCACCACCTCAGGGCCCCTCAGTGACTGCAGCAGTAGCACTGCAAAGGTCCTGATCACCCTGGGGCACTGAGGGGACTCACTGCTGAGCCTCCTGGTTGAGCTTCTTGCTGAGCTTCAGCGGGGGGACACCGTGCTTCTGCCGGTACTCATTGTGGGCCTTCAGGACCTCATTATTGAACTGTTTGGAAGCTGCAATGATTTCAAAAAGGAGAATGTTTCAGAGCAGAGACGAGACCCACCAAAAGTATAACGGCGTGCTTCAGAGCAGTGTGTGGCTCAAACCTCATGCCACATGAACAGGCTGCTGCTCCTTCCTACCCCTGCTCCCCAGTCAAATAGGCAAATACACCTTTGTGCATCCTGCCTCCATCCCTCATATCACCCTCCACATCTCTGCACAGCTGAACCCCATAAATTGTGCAGGCCTTATGGGCTGTGTTAGGGATTTGGGTCTTTATCCAAGGCAGTGGGAAGCCACTGAAGGGTATGGAGCAGGGAAGTGAGCTGGAAGCCTGAAAGATTCTGCTGGCTGCTGAGTGGAGGATAGACCAGAGGAGGTGCAGAGATGTTGGGGGCCAGACAGGACTTCTGAAAGAAAGTATTTGAAGGATGCTGGAAATCTCAGACTGGACCTGTGATGAGTGGTAGAAACTGGGGAGGACTGGAATTGGGAGCACAGAGAGAAGAGGCCTGGCTGGGTGGAAGGGTGTCTAACCTGGGCTGGTGGGACCAAAAGGACCAACAGATACAGTGGGGGAAGAGGCAGAGCTTGCACCCAACTGAGTCATGACCTCAGAAAGGGCAAGGTCAAGGGGGCTGAGTTAGGGAGAGAGTAAGTGGATGAAGCCAAGGGCAGACAAAGCCAAAAGTGGACAGAAGTCACACCAACTTGTATCTGAAATGGAATCCCATCCATCCACCCATCCAACATCCACCCAACAACCTCCACCATTCATCTAACACTCATCAGTCCACCCCTCCACTGATCCATCATTCATCTAGCATCTCCATTCCACCCATCCATCCATCATCCATGTATCCATCCAACCCCAATCTATCCACCCATTCATTTATCCATTCATCTGCCACTGAGGGTCTCCTCTATGCCAGCCTTAGGAATCTGGAAGTTACCCTCCAAGGAAATGGGTATCAGTTGAGTGGGTCATGAGTGATGGCCACAGAGGGCCTTTAAACTGAGCCAGTCCCATCTGGAGAGGAACGTAACCCTCAGGGCTAGCCATGGGTGGGGAGCAGGAAGGGCGTAAACTGAAGCAGGAAGGAAGCCCAGGTCACATTTACCATTCACCTTTCTTCTCCTCTGTTGCCTTTCACCCCAGAGGCTGAAGGGATGACCTGACAGGAAGTCATCTTCCCCTCGCCTTGGTCAGAACTCTCATGTTTCCTGGGCCTTCAAATCAGATCCCATGGAGCCTTTGAGGGGACCCTGAGGGGAAGAAGACCTATGGCTTGCCCTCAGGGTACTTTGAGCTAGATGCAGTTCTAGGGGAGTTGAAGATAACTGCAGATCATGCCAATGCGGGTCAGTACATCCAAGGGGGCTCTAATGAACTGAATGGGAGAAAGATGTGGCAGTCTGCTTCCGTAAAGATTTACGGCCTTGGAAACCCTATGGGGCAGTTTCACTCTCTCCTATAGGGTCACTATGAGTCAGAATCAACGCGATGGCAATGGGTTTGGTTTCGGTTTTTTGGAATAAATTGAGGAGTGGTACCGACCTGATGACTCTGGGGGTTTGGAGGAGTAGGCCAATGAGGCCAATGAGGTTTTGGATGACAGGCAGAGATAGGGAGACATTGTGAACAAAGGCAGGGAGGTGGAAACCTGGAAATGTTAACGGGGCACAAGCAGGGGCAAGGAGCCACAAACTACGAGAAGTTTTCAGGTCTTTGTAGCCAAGAGGAAGGCCAAGGCCTTGCTGATATTAAAGCCAAAGATTTCAGGTTTAGCATGTAAATGCAGTATTTGGGTATGCAGTTACTGTTGTAGTTGTTAGTTGATATGAGTCGATTCCACTCATGGCCAGGGCACCTTATGTATGCAGAGCAGAACTGCTCTATAGGGTTTTCAAGGCTGTGACCTTCCAGAAGCAAATTGGCAGGCAGGCTTGTCTTCCAAGGTGCCTCTGGGTGGGTTCAAACTGCCAACTTTTCGTCTAGTAGTCCAGCACTTAACCGTTTGCACCACCAGGAACCTAATGGAGTCACAGAGGCTTTTATTTAAGAATATCTCATGTAAAAATGGCATAAGCCACAGCCACTCCTGGGAATGGGATGGAGGTCTCGGCTGACGATAGGCTAAGAAGGAGTCAGTAGGCTGATGTTGCAGGCAGAAACCCACAGGATCCTGGGTGATGGGCTGCTTGCCCTACACTAGCACGTCCCCAGCTGGAATCCTTCACCCAGCTGGCCCCCACCTTGTGCGAGAAGCAGTAAAAATTTGGAGTGTGTCCAGAAGTGGTAACGAGGTGGGTAATAGGCTGGAAATGGGGTCTTTCTCTCAATCAAAGCTTTTTTTTTTTTTTTTTGCCAGATAACAGTAGCATATTTATTCACTTTCCAATTAAAATTTCAAAATCGAAATAGCACTGATAACAAATATACATCCAATTTAGTTTCAAATGCAGATAAAACTGGTTTAATTCTTAGCTCAAATTTCAATTCAACTTCCAAAATCCAAATAGAACAAGACCCTAGTGTACCTTCTGGCAAATTCTAATGACATTGATGAATTTACTGATTCAAATTCAATTTGAAACACATGCAAATTCATAACTCCAGCTAATATAATTTGATTTGTTAATTGAATTTCCAACTAAAATTCAAAAATACAAATAAGAGCATAACAAATATTGGCATGCATATTAGTTGTAATACCAAATAACACTGGGGTACTTATTAGTTCAAATTTTAATTAAAATTTCTAAATACAGATAGCTTTGGTAGCAATCAAAGGTGATTTTGTTTTTCAGATTCCAAATAAAAGGAGTTATTAGCTCATATTTCAAATCAAAATACCAATATTCAAATATCTCTGTTAACAAGGACTTTTGCACTTATTAACTAAAATATCAAATAACAATGATGTACTTATTCAGATTTCAAATGGCAATGGTTTGTCTATTAATAGTAATTACAAATAACACTATTTTGTTTAATTCCAATTCATTCAAAGCTTTTTAAAGACTGAAAGGGCAACCTCACAAGATAGTGAGCTCTCCAGCACTGGGGGAGTTCAAGCAGATGAGCCCCTCTTAGAGGGATTCAGGCACTGAGTGGAAGGCTCAGTCAGATGGCCTTCAAATTCCTTCTAAGGTTCCATCAGGGTGGAGCTGAGAGGAGACAAGATGAATGACTGACTCCAGACTTCCAGGAATTAGTGACTTCTCTAAGGAGACTGAGTGATCCAGCACAAGTGTATGTATACATGCATGGGCATGTATGGGTACACACACTCAAGGTGACAGAGGGTCCTCCTCTGGATGACAGGCTTGTCCTTTCCAGCTCCCATGTTCCAGGCAGGCCATGTTGGGTCTAGTGGGACACCATGGGAGATGCATGAGACTGAGTGGCAGGGGCAATGGTGGCCACAGATGCATCAGGGAAGGCTCCCTGGATAAGGTGTTCCTAGATAAGTTGGAATGCGGTGAGAAGGCAAAGGGCTCAGAAAGGGCAAGGTGGAAGGGACCTAGGCTGTGAGGAGGAGGTAGGGATAAGGAGAGCAGGTGGATAGCTAAGGTGAAGCCAGTTCTGGGGCAGCCTGCATGCTAGGGTGCAGTTTGCTGTAGGCCCTGAAGGCTCCTTGGCAGAGGGACATATAAGGCTGCTAAAAACTAGATGACTGCACTCCCAGAATGTAGAAAGTAAAAGGGAATCAAAAGTGAAAGTTCCAGTATCCAACCCAAGCTCAGTGTTCGGAAGCTAAACTCGGCCCTTGTCTCCAGCAAGGCCAGGTTCACTGGCCAGAGTGGAACCTAGCCTGAGTTCTCAGGAAGGGGTCAAGAGTTTTTTCTGGTAATCAGGAGGGAAGGCCTGGTCTCCCCACCCCTGGATGGGATGTGTGGGCGCCCCACAACCACACCTCATGATGGCCCCTGGAATCCCCTCCCACCACAGCGGCCAATCCTGGCCCAGGCATCTCTTCCACACAGGGCCTCAGCCTGGGAAAGCAAGATATGACCTGGACCATACCCAGCAAGAAGCACTCCCTGACTTCTGTAGAAATAACCAAGAACACAGATAAGGTTATGAAACAGAAGGTCAAAGAAAAACTACCCATGCCCATATTAGGCAGGGAGGGCTCTCACAGCCACCCCACAATGGGGGAAGGGCAGAAGGGTAAACTGAGGCTCAGAGAAGTCACACAGCCTCAGAGTGCCAGCCAGGAATGAGGGAGGGCTGGCCCATCTATCCCACACTGGTCCTTTCTTCTGCTTGCTGACCAGCCATTTCTGGGTGCTGGGCCGGTGCGTGATCTCATTTACTTCTCCCCACCTTCTGAGGGAGCTTCCACTACTGTACCCATTTTTTTTTTTTTTTTGATGAGGAAACTGAGGTTCAAGAAATGAAGTAACCTGCCCAAGTTCCCACAACTAGTCCAGGGGTAGGCCCATCTGGAGGCAACCAAGGTCTGATGCAAAGCCACTGCCCTTAACCCCACACCACAGTCCAAAGTCATGACACAAAGGAGATCACAGAGGGGAGAGAGAGTGGATAGCCAGACTGAGGGGGAAATCAGTTCAGGCCTATGGGGACAGCAGAGGTGCAGAGAAAAGCAGACCTGGGGTTGGCAGCTGCCTTCTCATCTGAAGAAGAGAATAGGAGGAAGGAAGAGGAGAGGGAAAAAAAAAAAAACCCTAAGATTTCATAAGTGTCTCCTCTGTGCCAAGCCGTTTATAAACAGACCTGCCTGGTGGCCCCAGAGGGCAAATCAGGCAGCAGATTTGCGGCTTAAATGTCAGAGCTGCTGAGAGGTGGAAGGGGCTGCCTGGGTTTGCTGAGCTCTGTGACACTGAGGGAGGGACAGGGCTGGCCACTATCTCTGATGGAGTTGAGGGTACAGGCAGCCTAGGTGGGACTGAACCGGAGGCCCTTTAAGGTCTCTTTGGGGCCCAAGCCTCTAATGTTGAATAAAGATTCTGAGGAGGTCTGTGCCCTCCTCCCCCTCCTGGTTCTTGGTTGGGGACAGGTTTTTCTCTCAGCATCCCTCGTTCTCTCACTGAGTCTACCTGCCTCATTTCTCTGCCTGCTCCAGACTCCGCATAAAAGAGGCCTGAGACAATCAGGTCTACAAAGGGGAGGGCAGATAGGGGTCAGGGCAGGAAGTGTGAACAGGCCCCTGTCAGTCCCCTTGGCAAGAGGCTTGATGCAGCCTGGACCCAACTTTGGGACAAAGCTGATTTTACTGGTTTATCAGGAAGAAAGAATAAAAAATTGGTGGGAGGGGCCAGAGATAATGAGTTCCAGGTGAGTAATTCCTGCTTTTTAAGCCTGAGTTCTAGGAAATTCAAGAGGTAAATCCCAGCTCCGCCTTTTACTAGCTGTGTGATCTTGAAGAAGTTGCTTAATCACTCTCTGCCTTATTTCCTCTCTATATAAAGTGGGGATAACAGCATCTAACTAATAGGGTTGTTGTAACAATTAAATGAATTGATCTGTGTAAATATTCAACAGTCCTGGAACATAGTGTCGGCTATAATTATTATCATTACTCTTGGGCAGAGGACTAAAGGCCTCTGGCCTTGGGAGAACCTGCCCTAATCAGATGGATCCTCTGCCCTTAATGGGAACAGGGCTGCTGGTATTTAAATTGATCTGTGGTGGCATCTTTCAGTCCCTCTGAGTTGGGATATGTGCTGAGTGGATGATGAGTGAATGAACAAATGAATGAAATTCTCACATCAGCACAGGGAAGCTGCTGGGACAGGAGTCCTCTCCTTACTCTGATGAGGAAACTGAGGTCTTTTGGGTGGGGGGCTGCCCAGGGTCACACAGTGAGTTCACAGAGAGCCCAGTCTAAGAATGGGACCTTCCCTCTTGGCCCCTCTGCTGCAAGTCTCTCATTCTTTCCGTTGTATACACATCTCCCATGTTCCTAATGGCAAGAGTGATGGTCGATGAAGAGTTGTTCAGTTGCTTAAAGGAGCAAGGATTTTGTGTCCTGAGAATTCGCCCAGGCTGTCCCCCACTCCACGAGAGGTTGCTCTGGCCAGCAGAGACGCCCACTCTTTAGGCCTGCCTGACAACACACACGCCCCTGCAGGCACTGGGCAAGTCCCTGTCCCTCTGGGTGAGAAGGAAGGATGACATCTGTGTTTTCCACATGTCTTCAGAGCAGGGAGACCCTTTCTTTGAATGAAATCTTTAATAAAATCAATGGATGAAAACAGAGCTGCTGGAGTTGACCTGGCCCACACAGCTTCCCACTGCAGAGACCTGAGAGCCCACTCAGCAGAAAATTCCTAGACTAGTTGGTCCCTGAAGGCTTTTCTGCTCTGACTCCTCTGGTACTGGGAGATGTGGGTCTAGCAACATTAAGATTCTTAGAGATGATAAGAGGGTGTAGGGGGTCCTGGCTGGGCCAGAGTCCAGGCTGGGCTGGAAGGTATAAATGATCAGTGTGGTAGAGGGAGAGCTGACAAGCTGGGAAGACAGAGACCTGGGCTCAAATCCCAGTTTAGCCACTTACTGGTCAAGATGTGACCTTGAGCAAGGTACTCAACTTCTCTGTAAATCGACAAAATGGGTTGATAATAACTGCCTTGCAGTGCTGTTACAAAGGTTGGTAACACATATAAAACACCTAGCTCCATGCTGGGCATGCAGTTTAATAGCTGGTAACATATAAGGAATGAGCCCTGGTAGCGCAGTAGTTGAGCACTTGTCTGCTAACGAAGAGGTTAATGGTTCGAGCCCACCAGCCGCTCTGCGGGAGAAGATGTGGCAGTCTGCTTCTACAAGGATTACAGCCTTGGAAACCCTATGGTGCAGTTCTACTCTGTCCTATAGGGTCAGTATGAGTCAGACTCAACTCAACAGCAACAGGCTTGGTTTCTTTGTGGCACAACAGTTAATGCTCACCTGCTAAACAAAAGGTCAGTGATTCAAATCCACCCAGCGACCCCATGGAAGAAAGACCTGGCAATATGCTCGTGTAAAGATTACAGCCTAGAAAACCCTGACGGGCAATTCTGCTCTGTCACATGGAGTCACTGAGTCAAAACTGACTCAACAGCACACAACAATTATTAGGTACAAGAGGCTTCCAGTGAGCCCAAGGCCATCGCCTCTCTCTGACTCCATCACTCTTGCTGTACACTGAAGTCCAGCAGGGAGACAAGAGCTAGGAGCAGGACCTGAAATCCTCTCAAAGCTGGGCCGAGCATCTCCTGGAATTTAAGCTGCCCCAGTTGTGCAGTGATTTTTCAGCAATGCCCACTATCCCAGCAGCTGTGGGGTGTATCTGTAGTTAAAGAGTAAAGTGAGACTGGCACCTATGCAGCAATAAGGAAACTGAGGCCTAAACGAGACCAACCTTACAACTGTCTTTATGGCATGTCATAAAGTCCCTGTGTAGATAGACATCTGTGAGTGCTACCTGACCTGAGAGCTGAGACAAGGTTGGGCTTGTGCTAAAGGCCCATTGGGCCTGGGTCACCAGGTCACCCAAAAATGTCACTTTCTCTTGGGAACTCTTAGGGAAGCCACACACTGTCCTATGGGGGAAGTCTAATAAAATGCATATGGCTATGAGGGGAATAGGCCTGGGCCAGGATTCTGGATGTGTGTGTGCATGTGTGGGTCTTGGGGGCGGGGGGAGGGTCATAGCCCTAACCTGCCTTCTGCAAGGTCCCCTCCTCTCTTCTGAATGAGAAATCATCATCCTCTGAAACCTGCCAGATGGTCACCTCCAGTCCTACAAGGTATCACTGCTGTCCTGTACCCACACTCACGCCTTTGACTCTTCCCTCTCATTTACAGTAAGTTGGTCACCAATTCTTGCAGATCCATCCTTTCCTCCTCTCCAACCCCCGGCCCTAGATGCCTCTATCATCTCTTGCCTGGGAAACTGAAGCCGCCTCCCCCTGGCCCCCCACCTCCACTCTCCATCCCATCTACCCTCCATGCTGGCACAGCTCTAGTCCTGCTGCTCCTGGATCCATGCAATTCACTGGCACTCCAGCCCCATAGGGTAAAATCCAAATTCCCAAGACCTTCTTGGATTTGACTGCCTCCTCTAGGAAACCTTCCATGGGCTCCCTTGCAGAGGAGATCTCTTCCTCCCTTGAGCTCCCGCCCCTCTTCACCTGCACCTGTCTGTGGCTTGGATCACTTTCTACATCTTGTTGGAGCCATGTGATGCCTGCCTATTTCCCTAATCAGCTTTATTTATTCATTTCATGACAAATGAACAGTCCTTGAGGACAGTCCTTGCAGACTGAGTCAACAGCTTGGTAGTGAGCTGATAGATGACAGAAGAGAGAAAAGGGAAGGAGGGACGCAGAGATGGATAGATAAATGGATGAACAGATAGAAGGATAGACATATAGCTGGATATTAGTTCTGGAAAACTGATTCTTAGGGAAGAAGCCAGAAACTACTGATTGAAATGCTGCCTTAGAGAATTTGTAAGTTTTCTCCTAAATTTGCAAAGAAAGGAGCTGATTTCCCAAGTAGAGGTCTCAGAATGCTCTCTTGCATCTGCCATGCTTTGTTCCATCATTGCCCATTATCCTTGGTCTTTAACTACATGACAACCCCCATGTTACCTTTCCATACTGGGAAGGACCCAGGAGATCATCTGGGTCACCTTCATTGTACAGAGACAGAAAGAGGCACAGAGTGGAAAAAATCTGCTCAACATCACACAGCAAGTGATTATGAAACCCACGCTAAAAGCCAGATCTGTCACTGCAGCCCAAGGAAAGGCAGATTAGGAGCAATGCCAGGGAAAGCTCTTATTCCCACTGCTGGCACCTCATTATCCCTATAGGTGGCACAGGGTTAAATGGGTTTGGATCTTGGAGAACAGACTCAAGAAGGACCTGGCTTTACCATCTGAGGCTGACAACCCCAACTTTCCATCAAGCAGAACTTCTAAGCTCTGTTCATTTCAACAGTTGTTTATAACAGCCTTCCATGAGCTGGGAACTACAGAGATAAAACCTGGCCCCTGGCCCCAGACCTGTGGGAAACAGGTCTGTGGCTGGATACATGTGCTAAGTAAACTGTTGGGAGGACTGCAACAAAGTGAAGGCAGGACCGGGGCCATTGCTCTGCCTGAGAGCATCAGAGATGGATCCTGAGCCCAGGAGATGGGCCCAGAAGGAGGGGAAGGATTTTCAGCCTCACAGAAGGGGTGAGGTCAGTGGTGGTGGTGAGAACTGGGAAAGGGAACCCGGGAGAAGGGAACAGTGTGACAGTTTCCGGATAACTTATAGGGTACAGGTAAGGGGTGAGAACAAACTCCCAGAGGGCCCGAGGGTGGTCTGGAGAATGTGTATTTCTTCACCCTGCAGACAATGGGATGGAAGGTATGAGCAGGGAATGACAGGCTGCGCCCTGCATTTTAGAAAGTTCACTCCGACAAACACTGTGAGAGGGTGGGCAGCCAAAGGCCAGAGATACAGGGAGGCGTCTGTGCGGGGCGGAGCCAGACTGAGCCTGGCACAGGGCTTGGCACATAGGGGGCGCTTAGGAGAGGATGAACCACGGAAAGAATGAAAAGGATTTTCAGAGCTGTCTTTAGGAGGGTTGGACTGGGCCAGCTGCTTTGTAGCGAGAGATGCTGCCACAGTTTGGTGGCTTTTTCTAATTCTAACTCTGTTCTCCTTCTGAAACAAAGCAAACGCCACGCCTTGGCTGCAAGCTGAGCGATAATCCCATCAGCGCCTGGAAGCCCTCCCTGACGCAATCTCTGGCTCGCAGCCAGGGGGACCCTCCCTCTGTCTGCCTTCCCTCCCTCGCTCCCAGCGGCCTGACGGCCACCCCAGCTTCCTGGCTGCCCCGGAAACTGCCCGTGCTGCGCCCGAGGGCACTTCGCACGCGCGTCCCTCTATCCCACATCCGGGGGTCCCGCAAGGGAACCCGAGCTGTGTCCCCCGTGCGAGGGAGGCTGTCCCGTTCCCCTAGGGACCCAGGATGCCGCACGTAAGGGTGGTGGCGAGTGTCTGGGAGCCTGGGGCTCCAGAGCCATCCCTCACCCTCGTGCGGCCCACTGCCTTCTCACCTGAGTTGCCCATGGCCGGCCCGCTCGCTCCTCGGCTCCTGCTGAGGCTGAGCTCAATCCCGGCCCCGCGCCGCTCCGAGTGCCGGGCGGGAGGCGGGCCGCAGCCCCTCCCCGCCGGCCCGGCCCCCGCCTTATAAGGCAGCGCCAGCTGCAGGCCGAGGCGCCCGGGGCCACCCCGCCGGCTGCCCGGAGGAGGCGCCGCGCCCCCGCCCTGCGCCTCTCGGCCCGGCCCCTCAGAACTTTCTCCTTGAGCCCGGAAGGGACCTCAGCGACCTCAGCGCTATACAGATGCGACGGGGCACCTGAGGCCCCAGCCCCGAGATGTCATCTCCCGGGAGGAGAGTAGAGAGTGCGTGGGGAAGCCTGCACCTCCCACCGACTGCGGGTAGCTCCTCAGCGCCGAGCGCGCTCGGAGCATCGCGGCGCTCAGTCACCGCGCCAGGGACCGCTCCCGTGCTCCCACCGCCTCTGTCTGACCCCTGCAAATACCTCAGGCTCCGAGTCTGTCCCCTCGCCTCCCCAGTAACCCTGAACTTCCAAGGGCTTGTCTCTTTCTCTCCCCAGTACACTGTCTCTTAGCGAGTCCGGGTCGGAGTCCGGGCACTCCCGCACCCGGCTCTGACCTGTCCCCTAGTTTCTCATTGCATATCACACCAAGTCACATTCCCTACCTGGGTAGGGATCAACCTCAGACCCATCTCCTCAACTCCCTAACTTTATCCCATGCTCCAGTCAAACTAAACTTCTTGATATTCCCAAACTCCACCTTCCAACTTTGCTCAGGCTGTTCCTCAGCCTGCAGTGCTCACCCATCTCTGCCCATTCAAGTCCTATCTGTCCCTCAGGTCTGTGGTCCCTCAAACTTCCAGAATTCCCGACTTTCCCCAGTCCTTGGGGTCACTGGTCAGTAAACATCTGGTATTAGGACTTGGTCCCTGTCACGGCCCGCCCCTGCTTGTGAAGAGCACTTCCTGTAATGCACAGCCTGGGTCACCTGTGTGAGACTCCCCAGAGCCACCCCTTATTGGGGAAGGGACTCAGTAAACCTTGTTGTCAGTTGTTGTTAGGTGCCGTTCAGTCGATTCCGACTCATAGCGACCCTATGTACAACAGAACGAAACACTGCCCGGTCCTTCGCCATCTGCAAAATCATTGTTATGCTTGAGCCCATTGTTGCAGCCACTGTGTCACTCCATCTCGTTGACAGTCTTCCTCTTTTTCGCTGACCCTCTACTTTACCAATAAACCTTAGTTGAAGGAAACTAATTTTTCCTACTTTAAGACTTTCCAATAAGTAGGCACTGAGGTGAATTGACCGGCTGGTTATAAGGGTATAATTTATAGTATCAAAAGTTTACAGCTGTCCAGTAAGGTAACGGCAGGGCTGAGTACTGCCCTCTCTACTCCTTCTCCCTGTGTCGGGCAAAGGGAGGATGACGGTCAACTTTTACTATACTTTAGTATTTCAAATAGTGTTAGAGTGGGCCAAGCTGGTGCCCACTCTATTTATAAGTCAAAGGGGACTTCTGGTCCCAGGTGAGAATCTTACTCCCTCTGTTAAATTGCCTCTCCCATTTTGGAACAAATCCTCATTGAAATGACCAAATGAAGCTAGTAGGAAGAATTCCATATGGCCCCTAGAATCTCTAGAAGGCTGTTTCCATGTAACCTAAACTTCAAAGCCATGGACGTAGACAGCTGAACACAGTGGAGACACTCACTGCATGCAGAGGGAGGCCCATCTGAAGATCAAGTTTCACTCACATCTCCATTTTCAGAGATGAGGGCTGGAGGCAAGAAAGGGCTTGAGTGTGGATGGGGCGTAAATTCTTACCTTACTGGTATCTTTGGAGTCTGTGTAGTGTGGGATGCTGTGGGCTCGTAGCAGCAGGCATATGGAAGGGACAGTATGCCACGTGGAGTTAGGACAGTGCCAAGCTGACCCCTCCCAAGGGCTGTGGGCTGGTTGGAGAGGGAGTCACTGCCCAGCTGGTGCCCAGGCAGCAGACACTGATAAGAAACAAATCGCAACAAAGGTCAGACACAAAGGGGAGTGATTAGCCCAGATTCCCTGCAAGAAATCAGTTTTCTTCAGGCTTTTTGTGTCCTGTTTAAGAACTCCTTGCCTACCCCAAGACTGTGAAGATGTTCTCTGTATTCTTCTAGAAGTTTTACAGTTTTAGCTCTTGCATTCATTTTGAGTTAATTATGGTATGTGGTGTGAAGTAAGGGTTGTGACTCTTCCTTCCTCTCTTCCTTCCTCCTTCCCTTTTTTCTACCCTTTTTTCTTTCTTCCTTTCTTTTATTTGGCATGTGAATATCCAACTGTTCCGCTACCATTTCTTGAAAAGGTTATCCTTTCCAAATTGCGCATATATGTGTGGGTCTATTTCTGGACTCTATACTGTTCATCAATACTATTATCAATAGGTTTTTCAATACTATTGCTCTTCTCAAAGATGTCTATTTTTACACTAATACCACGCTGTCCAGATTACAGCAGCTTTATAGGAGATCTTGAAATCAGGTACTGTAAATCCTTTTACTCTTTTTTTCTTTTCAAAGTTGTTTTGTTCATCTTAGGTCTTTTGAGTTTCCCTACATGTTTTAGAATCAGCTTGTCAATTACTGGGGGGAAGAAAGCCTACTGGGATTTTGATTGGGATTGCATTGAGATTGCATTTATAGATAAATTTAGGGAAAATCGACGTCTTAGTAATGTTGAGTTTGCAGATCCATCAGCATGTATACCTTTTCATTTACTTATATTTATAGCGTTTTTAAATTGTCTCAACTATGCTTTGTGGGATGTTGGTCTATAGTTTTCTATTCCTATAATGTCTTTTTCTGATTTGGGGATCAAGGGAATGCTGGTCTCAGAAAAAGCTGCAAAGTGTTCTTCTATTTTCTGAAAGAGTTTGTATACAACTAGTATTATTTGTTTCTGAAATACTTTCAAGGAATCATTAGTGAACTTCAAACTCTGCTTCATTAATAGATACAGAACTATTCAGATTATCTATTTCTTCTTGAGTGAGCTTTGATAGCGTGTATCTTTTAAAGAATTTGTCTATTTCAACTAAGTGTTTGAATTTATAGGCATAAAGTTGTTCATAATATTTTCTTGATATCCTTTTATTGCCTGTTGGCCTGTGGTGACATCCCCTGTACCATACCTGATGTTGGTAATTTGTGTCTTCTAGAGGTTTAGTAATACCATTGATCTCAAAGAACAAGCTTTTGGCTTCATTGGTTTTCTCTATTGTTTTCCCATCTACTATTTCATTGATTTCCATTTTTATCATTATTATTTTTTTATTCTGCTTACTTTGGATAATTTACTCTTCTTTTTTTTTCATTTTCTTAAGATAGAAGCTGAGGTCTAATCTGATACATTGTGTTTTCATTTTCACTTAGTTCAAAATGATTTCTAATCTCCATCATGATTTATTCTTTAGTTATTTAAAAATGTTATTTAGTTTCCAAATATTTTGCAATTTTCGGGATATCTTTCTGTTATGGATTCCCAGTTTAATTCTGTTGTGATCAGAGAATATACTTTAGATGATTTCAGTCATTTTATATTTACTGAGCCCTGGTGGCACCGTGGTTAAGGTGATCGGCTGCTAACTGAAAGGTTGGTGGATTGAAACCACCAGTGGCTCCACAGGAGAAAGATGTGGCAGTCTGCTTCAGTACAGATTTACAGCCTTGGAAACCCTGTGGGGTCACTATGAGTGGAAATCAACTTGACGTCAACGAGTTTGGTTTTTTGTTTGGTTTTGTTTTACGGGCCAGAATGTGGCCTATCTTGGTAAATATTCCGTGTACACTTGTAAAGATTGTGTGTTCTGTTGTCACTGGGTGGAATGTCCTATAAATGCCCATTATGTAAAATTGGTTGACAGTGTTGTTCAAGTCTTTTATATTTTTACTGATTTTCTATCTACTTGTTCTATCAAATATTGAAAGAGAGACGTTGAAACCTTCAACTATAATTGTATACTTGTCTATTTCTGCTTTAAATTATATCAGATTTCCTTCATGTACTTTGAAATTTTTATTCAGTGCATAAACTTTTACATTTCTTATCTCTTCTTGATAATTGGACTCTTTTATTATTATGAATAACACGTCAACATAAAGAAAACAGAAGTCCCCACAACTGGACCTATGGTGCAACAGATTGCTTTTGTGTGGCCTTTCTTGCCATGGTCTTGTAACTCCCACCCAAGTGATTGGGTGGGACTGTGCAAATAAGGCAATTGCGGCCCACCAAAGGGATTGGTCAGTTTTGCCTTAAAGCCAATTCCAGGGCAAAGAGAGTATCCTGCCACCACCAACGAAGAATAGCTAGGAGCAGAGAATGCATTTTTTGGACCCAGGATCCCTGTGCTGAGTTCCTGGAACCAGGAGATAGAAACAGAGAGAAAGCTCAAGAAGCAGTGGCAGAGAAACAACAGCAGGAGATGGCAGGAGGCAGGGTGGTGGGATTCCCGGCCCATGGAATGAGAAAGCTGAGTGCCTGGGGTGCCTCTGGGGACTTACTGGCAGGACCTAAAAGAGTTTCATAACACTTTGCCAAGCAGGGCCGAGGCCTAGGACCAGAGCGCGTGAATTGTACCTGCAAGCACAGCCGAAAAGAGGCTAACTTGATGGAAGAATTGTATCCCGAACGTTCCTGAGCCTACATTGTAACCTGTTATTTCCCTAATAAACCCCATAATCATGAGTATTGTCTGTGAGTTCTGTGTGGTCATTGCAATGAATTATTGAACCAAGCAGAGAAGTAGAGTGTGCAATGGGAGGGACGGATGGTGTCAGAATTGGTAAAGATGACATAGAGAGGAGGCATGTCTAACCTCCACCTCATAAGAATCAGCCTCGGGCTGTTAATCTTGATTTTCCTTCCCCTGTGTGAAGTTAAGGAGGTCAGATACTGCCCCCACACCGTTTTTACAGGACGAATAAGAAATATCATGATAAACAGAAAATATTGAAGTTGTCAAGGATTTCATTTTACTTTGATCCATAATCAACACCCATGGAAGCAGCAGTCAAGAAATCAAACAACGTATTGCACTGGGCAAATCTGCTGCAAAAGACCTCTTTCAAGTCTTAAAAAGCAAAGATGTCACTTTGAGGACTAAGGTGCGCCTGACCCAAGTCATGGTATTTTCAATTGCCTCATATGCGTGCAAAAACTGGACAATGAATAAGGAAGACGGAAGAAGAATCGATGCCTTTGAATTATGATGTTGTTGAAGAATATTGAATATACCATGGACTGCAAGAAGAACAAGCAGGTCTGTCTTGGAAGAAGTACAGTAAAAATATTCCTTAGAAGTGAGAATAATGAGACTTTGTCTCACATACTTTGGACATATTATCAGGAGGGACCAGTCCCCGGAGAAGGACATCATGCTTGATAAAGAAGGTCAGTGAAAAACAGAAAGAGTCTCAATGAGATGGACTGACACAGTGGCTGCAACGATTGTGACTATGGCGCAGGACCAGGTAGTGTTTTTGTTCCATTGTATGTAGGGTTACTATGCACCAGAATCAACTCAACAGCATTTAACAACAGCAACAACATCATTATTAAAGGACCAGATATCTGTTTATACTTCTTCCCCTGAAATCTACTTTGACAACTCCCACACAGTGATTGGGTGGGACTATGCAAATAAGGTGCTTGTCGCACACCAAAGGGATCGGACATCTTGTTAATAGTGCAAATAAGGTGCATGGAACCCCTGTGGGGGTAGAGCCATGCAAATAAGGTATATGGAACTCTAAATATGGGATTGATCAGTTTTGTCACCTCACTAGGCTTAAAAGAGAGCCAATCCCAGAGCAGAGAGGGGACCATCCTACAACCAAGGAAGAAGAGCCAGGAGTGGAGTGTGTCCTTTGGACCTAGGGTCCCTGTGCTGAGAACCTTCTAGACCCAGACAGAGAAAGCTGTAACATTGGAGAATGGTGTGAGATGGCATGAAGCAGCGGCAGAGCAATGGTGGCAACAGAACCAGGAGATCAGCGCGAAACTGTGTGGTGGGCTTCCTGGCCCATGAAGCAAGACGGGTACAATGGACGTGTCCACCTTCAGAGCGAGGAGCTGAGTGCCTTCGGGCAGGAGGCTTCCTGGAAGAGTGAGGGTGCCTCCGGACACTTACCAACGGAGCTAAATGAATTTTGTAACACTTGCCCGAGCAGGTAAGCGGCCAGGCTGAGGGCCAGCAGGCCTAGGGCCAGAAAGAGGCCTGCCTGTGGGCACGACTGAGAAGAGGCTGTCTTGATCAAAGAACTGTATCCTGAGATGTTCCTGATCCTGAATTGTAACCTGTTACTTCCCTAATAAACCCCATAATCATGAGTATTGTGTGTGAGGTCTGTGTGGCCGTTGCAATGAATTATCAAACCCAGCAGAGAAATAAGTAGAGTGTGCCATGGGAGGGACAGCTGGTGTCAGAGTTGATAAAAACATTGGAGAGTGGAAGTATATTTGATGTCCATCTCACAGGAATCAACCTTTGGCTGATGTTGATGTTGATTCTCCTCTCTCCTCCCTCTTGTGAAGTCAGACAAAGAGGTCAGATGCTGCCACCACACCGTTTTTACATTTGGTGCCATTTTGACACAAACTCTAAGAAGTCCCTGTATTCTTCCTTGTGAGACTTTATTTCCCCTTCGTCACATGTTCCATGGCATGTTGTTTGTACAGTTGAATCACCTACTCTCTTCTGTCTTGTATAGGCAAATCATAACTAATGATAATGCCACTCAGGAACTCTTAGCTGACAAAGTTTCTGACTAGAAACAAGTTTCCCACAACAGGTACTGACCGTGTCCTAATGACTGTCTGTGACTGATGCCAATAGTGACACATGCCAAGCTCACTGAGAAGTGAGCCTTGCCTATGTTGGTGGCATAAGGATGATGTCCCCCTCCCCTCTCCATTATAAACAATTACAGCCCCCCAACTAGCCTAGGCTAGGGGAAGCAGAAGAGGCCTTTGCATTGGATATGGGACTGAAGTTTTAAAACTACCAGGAGAGAGACCTGAGAAAAGAAGTCAGACTGTTTGAATAACTGGAGGTAACTAATAAAGTTGTGGAACCAGGCAGAGATGTGGTTATAGGAGCTCCACTACCTTGTTGAAAACAGCACAGCCAGGAGTCAGTAATTGGAAAAATAAAACTGTTTTCATATTTATACTCTAATAAATTGAGACTGCAAAAAAAATAGTAAAACTAGTTTTATATTGAGGCAAATGCTGTTGGTGGCCAACACAATAGCCCTTGCCTTCTTATTTGACCCTGTGAATCTTAACTTGGCTTGGGCAGCGACGTGTGCAATCTCCAGACTAAGCCAATTACGGCCATCCTGTTCCCTGTAGCCAGCGATTGGTCTGTTGGTGGTGGTGGTGCCACTGAGTCGGTTCCAACTCTTAAAGACCCTATGTACAACAGAACAGACCCTATGTACAATAGCAATTGGTCTGGGGGTGGGCATATGACCCAATCCTGGCCAAGGAAATACAAAGGACAGCTATTGAGTGATTTCTGAGAAATATTTTTCTTACTCATCAGAGGCACAAGCATCAAAAGAAGGCACTGTGGCTCTCGCTTCATTGCTTCTTGCTTAGAACACTGTTGTGTGAGGATGTGATGCTTGGAGCTTGGCTTGGAGCTGAGACAGCCACTATGAAACCATGAGGACAGAACGTGATCTCTTTACCATAGATGTGAAATGAGGATTTGGTGGCGTGAATGTCATATATTTGCCATCCCTGGCCTGCAGAAGAACGATGACCGGACTTATGAGAGAGCAACTGTTTAGTGTCATCCAGTGACAATCAAGTCTTACGCCAGGGTCCTCCATCCTGGAGCTCTTAGGAAGTCTCCTGATAGAGCTGGCTCTGGAGCTAGGCATATAGGAGGCAAGCAGACTCTTCCCCAAGTTGGCCTGCTTCTTTTTGCATTAACTGATTTAAATATTATGCACTCAACATAGTCTTTCCTCCTTGTTGCAATTTTTGCTCTGGATATAGAGTAATTGTTTTATTAGTCACTCACTCTGGATAATTCACTTTTTCAATTTCCACTGACTGAGCTATAGGACTCTGATGACTGATGCATACAAACACCTCAAGGTGCGTGTCTGGCCTGAGAGTAAGGCGCTGCTGAGTGCTCACAGGTTGAATTGGTTTGGGGTCCAATGGCCTGTCAGAGAGATGTATACTCCCCAAAGGACACATCTAGCGGGAGGCTTCTCCTAGGAACAGAATTCTTTCCTGTGGGAAATCCATTCCATCTGGTTTAGGTGGGGCTAAACCTCCCCTAGCTTCCCTCCTAGGCCACAGAGGTGGGACGTGACTCAGGCCAGGCTCATGATTCTCTTGGTATCCATTCTGCAGACTGTGGCCTGGAAAGGAGGCCTATTTCATCTGTCTGTCTTTCTAGTATCTGGGTTTTAATGAAGTGCTCATGGCCACAGAGGCCTCTGACTCTTTCTCGGGAATCCACTGCTACGAAACAACAACAGCAACAACAAAAAACCCAAACCTGTTGCTGCTGATTCTCTTAGAGACCCTACAGGATAGAACCGCCCCATAGCGTTTCCAAGGAGCAGCTGTTGGATTCGAACTGCCAACCTTTTGGTTAGCAGACTGAGCTTTAACCACTGTGCCACCAGGGCTCCTCTCTGCTACTAGCCCCTGGAAAAATTATAGGGGGACACGTACCCCATTTCTTTCTCCCCTCTATGGCCCCAGTTCTCTCATATAGGATCTCAATTCAAGGCCTCTCGAAACCTAAGTCTCGGCCCTGGAAAGAATTCTAGAGAGCCGCCTACATGGGCTCCACCCTGCTCTGTTGCTGGGAAGCCATTGACAATGTTCACAAGGCAGCCTGGTGTGCTCCCCACAGCATCTGGGGGTCAGCAAGATTATCTCCCTAAACTGACCTGACCTGGACTTGTTTTTCCCATAACCATCTTTGGAGTTCTCACGATTGTGCTCCCAGAGCAGGGCCAATCTTTAGATCTTTCTCTCTCGATACAGTCTCCTCCCCATGACCCAAGCCTCTGTCTCAGTTCCTTCCTAGACCATGGAACTTCTATTGCTTTTCTAATAAAAAAATCTAGTCAGTTCCAGCTGTTGTCTTATCCACATGAGAAAGGGCTTCTATAGAATGTAGTATCATACAAAATACATACCGCTCTCACTCTACCAAGTTCCTCTTCCTGTCCCCCCATGACACACACACAAACACCATGGGAAGATTACACATCCCAACCCTGTTGAACTCAGGGGAGTCCATGTGACTTGCTTCAGCTAGTACAATGTAAGCAGAAGTGACAGTTTCATTTCTGAGCATAGGCCTAAGAGTCAGCTGTTGTCTCTATGTCTTTTACACCTTTACCAGGACACTGGAAATGTCCCCAGTAGGGACTCCTCTACCCAACTGGGTCCTGCAGTAAAGACGGCATAGAGAAGAGTCACAGCTGACCCACAGTGGACATGTGATGTGAGCAAGATAGAAGACTTTGTTGTTGTAAGCCCTTGAGATTTTGGGGACTTAGCCTAAGTTGGGAGTCCCTAGGTGGTGCAAATGGTTAATGCACATAGCCGCTAACTGAAAGGTTGGAGGTTTCAGTCCACCCAGAGATACCCTGGAAGAAAGGCCTGGCAATCCACGTCTGAAAAATCAGCCATTGAAAACCCCTTAAGGGCACAGTTCTACTCTGACACACATGGGGTCGCCATGAGTAGGAATCGACTTGACCACAACTGGTTTTAGCCTAAGTTGATTGATACAACCACTCAGGTCCTGATTAATAAGCTCCGTGTCTCCATATTCTAAAGTTCTCTCTGCCCCAGGAGGTACCCTGGAGCCGGAACATCAAGGCCAAGGCAGTGGGGAGTAGATCTGTCTAGTCTGTTTCTTGGTCTTAGAGGGCCTGAAGCTCTCTCTGTCCTGGAGGCCTAGTGCTTTGAACTTGACTCTCTGCCACTGCTGGCCCTCTAGGTCTAGTCTGACTGGCTCTGTTCTAGCTTCCCTACTCTCACAGGGCCCTTGGCTTGGGATACTAACTCTCCATTGACTTCTTATTCTAGAGCAAAGGACACAGCTCATCCAAGAGTGATCAATGGTTTCATTTTTAAACATCCACATTGCTTGGAAGTAAACACGCATGATCATATAAAATTATATTTATTAAAATAGAAAAGCTTTCCAGTATATTGCATTGAAGACATTTATACAGAAAAAAATAAATTGCAACAAACATGCTACATCAGCATTGAGATATTTTGGAAGCTTTAAGTGCCCACTTTTCAACAACATTTTGGTATAATAAACATATCCCTATATATTTCAGAAGATACATATTATAATACTGAAAAAAATACTTCATGTAAAATCTAAGTTCAGGTGCATACAAACAAGAAATATTACATTGAATAGCTTATTTCAAACTGAAACACATTCAAAGTATTCAATTTCTTAGACAACATGCAAACACTTTAATACTTAGATTGACATTTTTAAATATATAAACCACAATTCTTTATAATTCTATATCAAAAAGTTAGACAGAACACTTATCTACATTGTGCATATCACAAAAAGCAAATGTGTCTTCATGAACGGAAAGTACTGGGTTAACACGTGATTGTCATTTTACAAATATGGCTATTCACCTTCATAATAAAATAGAAAAGTCATTTATTATTTACATGAACTACTAATTATTTCACTTTTTGGGGCTCCTTATATAAGTAGCAGCAATTGGTTTAAAGACTGATGTTTAAAAACTCTAACTCAGATGAATACCTAAGAATATATATCTGGTTAATATAAAAATTGCATAATGCAAGATGCTTTGAGGCAATGTAACTTCTCCCTTTCACAAAAGTCACAGACACACATCAGTGACAGCTGAGATGGTCACTTACAATATATAATTTCGTGAGTGTCATTTAATCAGCTTGCTTTTGCTTAACACGATAGGTGAGTTCCTGAATTAAATTTCTATAAATTAATTTAAATCTGACTGATGATTTACATTAGAATTTCAAAGATGCTTTATCTTTATTTTATACTCAAATGCAGTGGCTCTTTACTGTGACCCCCTAGCTTCTGGATAAAGTAGGCAATTATCTGTAAACAAACACAAACATACTAGGGATACCTTAACACTTAAAGAAACTCTGAAATGAAGTTTCTGTGATATGAAAATATAGTAAAGCGAGTTATCCTTCTAAAAGTGAACAATCATCTCATTTATCAGTGACATTAAATTTGATTTAGAGTGGAGGATCTATCTAATGAGTAAAATGGAAACCATAATGCAGTGATCCACCAGAACGATACATTAGTATTTGGAAGAATGTATTTTAACATTTGTAAAAACAAAACAAAACATACCCCTGCTAAAATTGGTAGGTTTAGAAAACACTGTGTGGTGAACAGAGGTGATGTGCTTTTATGTGGCCACTGCTCCACTACACATCAGCAGTCCTGAATGTCTCTCACAAGTAGGAGAAATTTCCTTGAGGAACATGTTGCACCTGTTGTAGGTAGTCAGTTCTGTGTTGAGAGCAAGTGCAAGGCAAGGCCCAGGCTGAAGAGGAAGAAGCAGGAGTGGCATGAAGGTCTGGCCCTGGTGCCAACTGATGGCACACTGCTGGAGACCTGTACCTGGGAAATGATGAGGGCAGAGAGAGGGACGTGGGATGCTAGAGTAGGGCTGTCGGAGTTGATAAGGGATTCGATCTTCTCTGCTTCTTTGTTGCAGGCCTCAATCTGGAATGGGAAAATCAGATTCTCTTAATGTAAAACCACAGAGTCTGTGAAAAGGTCATGTCAGATCAATTCCACACATATCCCTGCAACAGTCTGGCCTCAGAGGGAATACACTCCTCTTGGTCCTTTTCTTAGCCAAAGTAACAGTTTATTATAGTCTTCATTTATTACATAAATAATAGCAGCATTAATGGAAGTCAAACTAGGAAAGAAATGCTCCACAACGCCACTGCCCTAATCTAGCAACTATTTTCATTTTTCCACAATCCTGTTCACTTCTTATCCACATGTAGAGAATATCTTACATGGTTAAACATAATGTAGGAAATATACTTTCAACTGCTATTTAAATATGAGGATGAAAACAATTAGAATTAGTGAAGTTTATGATGGCAGTTGATAAAACACTGGCATTTATCCCCTTCACTGGAGGCCTCACTTCTTTGATGTTGAAACTTGGGCCTACATGAATGAGGTTCCACACACCTCTAGATCGTGAGGAAGAAAAACGGTGCCTACGAACCCAGCTCGGTGGGATTTTCCTCCACAGTGGGAGCACAGCCTTCAGGAGACCAGAGTCTATTCTGGCTCTGTCACCGCATGACCTGTGCCAGACCCTCCCTCTCTGGGCCTCGGCCGCCTCATCTGTACAACAAGCAGCTTGGATTCAATGGCTTCTCAGATCCCTTCCATCTTGGCACACCTGGAGCCACAGTGTCCCAACCTCTCCCTTCTCCCAGCTCCTTCGTGTTCTGCTGTTAAATGTGCACCAAGCCTCCGTCACCTAGAAAAGTGCTCATGGTGCAGCTCTGTCCTTCAGAGACTGCCTTGCTCTTCTCCCTCCTGCCCTGCCAAACTTGTCAAATGCTTCCACTTCCTCATCACCTGAGTCTTTCCTGGGTCCTGCTTGTGCTGACCCCCCTCCTAAAGCACCAAAATCAAAAATGAAAAGATTGCCTCAGTGTGTACTGAACCCCACCTGCAGAGCTTTTGGATAACGATCGACTGGAATGATCAGGATCACAATTTCAGATTCAATGCTGAAGTATCCAAATACGTCACACTGTGGGACAGACACGTGCATGCGGATTTTCTGAAGTATTTCCAGAATCGTTATTGGCTTTTTGTTTGTTACCTAGAAAGAGAAAAAAATTATATTACCTGAAAAAAGGAAGAATTCCTTATTACTGCCTAAGCTAACTTGCTTCAGGCTGCCAGTCGAGGAGACTCTTGACCAAGGAACCTCATCAGAGCTCTGCTAGGCTGAATTCTAAATCTCCAGAGTCCACAGCAATGGACTCGGCTTGTCTGTGGAGCTTTGTAGCCAAGATAAACACTCTCACTCAAAGCATTTTTCTTGAAAGTGACTATTCTGAGCTGGAGGCCACAGGTAGATCAGTAAAGCCTTCCTGTAAAAGTACAGTTTTTAATCAAAATGGGGATAATTATCTAGGTAGTGGCAGGTGTTGGTGGCTACATTTCCAGAGTTCTGTGTCCCCAAGAGTAAGCAGCGAAAGTAATAGTAATAAAAAGGGAAGGCTATCCCAGGAAGGTGGCAGGCTCTGGAATTTTCCTTCAGGAGGAATGGGGACTAGTGTGAGGGGAGCCAACCTTGAAACCATCGGGGGCATCTACTAGTCTCTGGCTACCTGGCTCTGCCTCCAGCCCCTAACTGTGCCAGCAGGGGGCCTTTCCTAGGAAAGGCTTTGGGGTGACTGTGACATGTGGAGACCAGGTCACCACACAGCCAGAGTGTAGAGGAGAGGAACACAGGACTGGGAGTCAGATAGACTGGGTCCAAACCGTAGTCCTACTGATTATAAGCCATACAGCCTTCGGCTAGTTGCTTCTCTGAAAATTAATTTCTTCATCGTAAATGGGGACAATACATTCTACTCTGTAGAACTACTGAGAGGTTTAGCAATAATGTTTGAACAACAGCTGACATATAAAGCAATTTACCTTAGCAATAGTATCCAGTTTTTCCTTGTCGAATAAAACTCTTAACATCCCAGCACATAACGGGCAACAAGCACCTGTTTAATCAGAAATCATTTTATGTATGTTCAGAATTAGAAACAAGGAGAATTAAAAATAGTTGGTGAAATGATCAGCCCTTCATTTTGTGCTAAGAGTGTTACAGCTGTCCTTCCTGATGACTGCACCTTTAGGCCTGTTCCTTGACCAGCCTGGGATGTACAATCTATACATTTACCCAAATCCTTCCTACATCTCTGCTCTCACCCTTTACCACTTCTCAGAGGAGGCAGCTGTGGGGTAAGACAGCACAAAGAGGGCTGGCCTTTTGAGAGATGTGGGGCCTCGACCCTGCTCTGCCTCAAAACCCACTGGGTGAGGCTGGCCAGTGCTTTCCCTGGGCCTTTGTTTCCTTCTGCAAAATGAAGGAGCTGGTGTTTCAGGCGATCGACAGTATTTGATTCAAATTTTTTTTTTTTTTTAATATTTTATTGTACTTCAGGTGAAGGCTTACAGAACAAAGAGTTTCTCATGAAACAGTAGTACACATGTTGTTTTATGACATTGGTTAACAACCCCACAACATATCAACC
>NW_004443952.1:25561822-25577397 GCF_000243295.1 Trichechus manatus latirostris
ACTTTTGGTTTTGTTGATTCTTTCTATTGTTTTTCTGTTCTCTATTTCATTTATTTCTGCTCTGATCTTTACTATTTCCTTTCTTGCGGTGGTTGTGGGCTGATTCAAATTTAATTTTAAAAATTAATCAAACGTAATATTATACCATATTTTAACAAAAGAGAGATCAGTAACCAATACATTAGTAACCTCCCACCCAGACCCTCCCTATCCCACTGTCTTGCTTGTTGCCACCTGACTTCGCATGGATTTGCACAGTAATGTGTTCGGTCTGTCTCTTCCCTCAGAACATGGTCTCCATGAGGGTAGAGGCTTTGTTGTGCTCACTACTGTGTCCCCAGTGCCTAGAAGAGTATCTGTCATGTCCTGTAAGCTCAATAAATATTTGATGAATTAATGGGTGAAGGAATGAACTTGGTAGACTCCAGGCTAACCTGTTTTGTGCAGACTCAGAATAAAGCCTCTCCGCCCCCGCTGTTCAACTGAAGAGTGTGAGGTTATAAGGTAAGCTGTTGAGAAAACTGCTACTGCTTACAACAGTCTGTATGAAATAAGACTTTCTTGATTATGTACAACCAAAATAATTAAATTAGATGCTAAGGCTAATCTGATACAACAACTGTCTTCCGTTTCTCTCAAGTTTAAATGTTTGTGTTCATCAAAACTACTTCAGTTATTCATCCATTAATTACTAATTCATTCACTTTATAATAAGTAAACATATGCATTTGAACTTTTAGTTCTTAAATACTGCTTTATCTGTTTATAAATTGGTGCTTGGTGTAAGATTTTATTTGAAAAAAGTTTGCCATATTGTTTTAATACCACCAGACCAGATGATGTCTAAGGGGACCACAGCTTTTTAAGGTCAACCCAGAGTGATGCCGTCTATCAGCCTACCGGGTGGGATGATGGGTTTGCACCTAGTCGCTGAAAGCGGAGGACACTTCACAGCAGCACACTCAATGACAGAACTGTACTCTGAGAGGACCCCGACGGCCTGGCAAGGTCCATAGTAATCGACGGCCACCCGGTCCGAGTAGGCAGCACACACGCTACTGTAGGTCTCACCATTGTGTCCACACACAGGCTCTGTGGCTCTGCAGAAGGGCTGGGGGCAAACAAAGCACAGTGAGCCTGGAAACTTCTATGATGTACTTTTCCTAACTAAGAGCATACAGCAGACCTCCCTATTTTTAGGAAGAAAAATGACACAGGCATGAATTCCAGGGACTCTCTTAAGCTCCTGAGATGGGCGGAATGGGGACAACAGGGATATCCCAAAATGAACTGAAGAGATTACTTTTTCAGTCTCTCTAAGACTTGGGTGCTCATTTCATGTGAACTGATATGAGATAAAAATCCCCCCTCCCTCCAGACTTCTATTAGTATTCCAGACATGCCTGTTTGAAGAAAACAAGATTGATCTTCATGCAGATATGGAGGCTTTGTCATTTCATACTGGGTACGGAATGAGAAGATTCCTATACCCAGAGAGAAGACTGGGGTGATCAAAGTGGCATGGATAGACTCCGGATCTATCAGCTGGGTTAGGAATATGTCAGAGAAAAATCATAGCCAGGAAGGGGGAACAAGGTGGAAGAGAAGACTGGGAATTCAGAGTAGAACATACAAATGCAATCAGAACAGAAGCTTTAAAAGAAAACAAGTATAGGAAAGACAAGCTGAAGGGATTTTTCTGACTATGAAGACCAGGGAATGAGAAGCAATCATGTCAGCTATTAGCTGGTTGTGGGCTGGGGATTCTGGGCCCAAACATGAGAATCCCTCAGGGAAAGGGGTCAGCACACAGGTCAGTGGTGAATGTGGGAAGCACCCAATGGGAGTTGGCCTCGTGGTTATTTATTTATTTTTAACATGAATGCAGATTCCACAGCCCCAAAAGATCGAGAAATAAGCTGGTATAAAAAGACATTAAGTCTTAGAGAAATTTTCAATCAATTTTCAGTGCCACAGAAGGTGGGACTATGGTAGGAAAAGTGGAAAAGGAACTCTTTTCTTGGTTGTTTTAACTCACATTCTTCCTGATTTGTTTTTTAGTGAGTACCCACAGAACTAGGGGAAGTGAAAATGGTGCTGATGCAAGCCAGGAGGGTGAAACTTCAAATTATTTTCCTAGGAATGGGCGGCAAGGAGCCACTCTCTACTCTTGCTCATACACAATGTGCATAAAAGTGCACTCAGTAGCAAGATGGCCCTCCAGAGTGAGGAGAAAAAGCCAATCCTGGGGATGATTCATTTTCGGTGGAGGATTGAGCTCTCTAGACTTAAGAAGATTCACAGAAGATTCTCAAGAGGTCTCGCTGCTTATTTATCTATAAAAGATCATAAACAATCTTATGCTTAGTGTACTTTGGTTCATCAGCCAAACAACTATACCTGGCACAGGCCTCTGTAAGAGAGGGTTTTTCCTCTTTGGTATAAAGTGCAGAGATTGTTGTGTTCCATGTGGTCTGTGTCACAAACAGGATCGCGGGCCTGGTCACAGGTGACCTGTCTTGGCACACACTCATATTGGCTACATCCAAATTTATCAAAAGTTGTCAGGCAGACTTGTGGTTTTGGTATGCATCTAAAAAACATGAATGCAGCACCATGAGCCAATGGAGGGAGGGACTGTGGCGAGGCTGGCAAAGCACTGGGGTAGGCATGGGAGGTTGAGGAGAAAGCAAAAGATAAACGGGAAACAGAGCAGGAGAGTCAAGCACGCATATAAAGTAGGCTACCAGGTAGAACATTTCACAAAAAATCCAGTCATTCTGATTGGTGAGCTGGGGAAAGCATCCTGGGGGAGATGGTGTTCTAGCTGGAAACTGGAGGGTAAGGAGGGCCGCACAGGCTTGGCAGGCGGAGGATGCAGTATGAGCAAACATGTGATGCGGGTGACCCTGAGGGCAGGAGCAAAGGATGCATGGAGTAGAAGTGGCATGAGATGAGGCCAGACAGGTGGGCTGGGTTCCAATGATGGAGGCCTTCAAGTCAATAATGAATGAAACATTTTCAGGTGCCTAATTTTCTCCTAAGAAGCCCTGGTAGTGCAAACGGTTAAGCGCTCAGCTGCTAACACAAAGGTTGGTGGTTTGAGCTCACCCAGCGGGTCCACAGGAGAAAGACCTGGCGATATGCTTCCCTAAAATATTACAACCTAGGAAACCCTATGGGGCAGTTTTACTCTGTAACATGGGGTCACTATGAGTTGAAATTGACTCAACAGTACCCAACAACAATTTTCTGCTGGAGTCCCTGGGTGGTGCAAATGGTTAACACTCTTGGCTGCTTATCAAAAGGTTGGCGGTTCAAGTCCACCCAAAGGAACCTCATAATAAAGGCCTGGGGATCTACTTACAAAAAAACTTAGCCATTGAAAACCCAGTGGAGTATAGTTCTACTCTGACACAGATGGTGTCACTAAATAAGAATTGACTCGACAGCAACTGGATAATTTTCAGCTTGGTTAGTATGAGCCTGTTTTGAGAGAAGGCTTCACTCTATGTCCTGAAAAATTTGGAGGGAAAGCTTTCAGTTTTTCAATAAGTATGATGTTAGCTGTGAGTTCTTCATAAATGGCTTCTACAGGTTGAGGAAGTTCCCTTTCTATTTCTAGTTTTTTAACTGTTTTTATCATGAAAAGGTGTTGAATTTTGTCAAATGCTTTTTCTGTGCCTAACAGGATGATTGTGTCATTCCAGAGAACCACCAAAAACCCAAACCAAACCCCTTGCCATTGAGCGAATTCTGACTCATAGTGACTCTATAGGACAGACAACTGCCCCACAGGTTTTCCAAGGAGCAGCTGGTGGATTAGAACTGTCGACCTTTTGGTTAGTAGTCGAAGCTCTTAACTACTGCACCAACAGGGCTTCAGAGAACCACCAGACAGGTCAAATAATTACAGTTCTCTGGGAATGAGGCTATGAAAGAGCTGCAACCCTGTTCTGCTCCCTGCTGGTGGCTGCTAGGCTGGTTTTTCTTTTTTAAACACCATGATTTGCAGGTTTTCAAGCCTATTGTAAGGAGCCCTGGTGGCACAGTGGTTAAAGTACTTGGCTGTGAACTGAAAGGTCAGTGATTTGAACCCAACAGCCAGTCCACAGGAGAAAGATGTGGCAGTCTGCTTCCGTAAAGATTTACAGCCTTGGAAACCCTATAGGTCAGTTCTACTCTGTCCTGTAGGGTCGGCTGACAGCAGTGTGTTTGGTGTTTTTTTTTTAAGCTTATTGTGGAGCTGGACTGGGGGTGGCTGTGGGGAGATAGGGGCCCTGGTGGCACAGTAGTTAAGCGTTTGGCTGCTAACCAAAAGGTTAGCAGTTCGAATCCATCAGCCACTCCTCAGAAACCCTATGGGCCAGTTCTACTCTGTCCTATAGGGTTGCTATGAGTTGGAATCGACTCGATGGCAACGGGCTTTTTTTGGTGGGGAGATGGGACTAGGGAAAATTAAAACACCACAAAGCTCACTGTTCTTACTGAGATTCAGCTGTTTTTCAGGGGGGTACACAGTAGCTAGAGTTACTTACCCTAACTAATAAAGCATCTTTTCAAGTATTTAAGAAACACTTGTTGTTTTCTCTATGTTTATGTCCTTGGCCCATTTTTCTAGTAGGCTATTGATCTTTGCCCACTTTATATTAGGTTGTTGATCTTTTTCTTACTGCTTTGTAGGGGGTCTTTATATTTTTATATTGTAAGGATATCAGCCCTTTCTCTATGATATGTGATGCAGTTATTCTTCCCAGTTTGTCATTTGTCTGTTACTGTGCAGAAAATTTTGATTTTCATGTAGCCAAATTTTTCAATCTTTTCTTTTATATTGGTTTGGGTTGTATCCAAAAAGGCCTTTCTCACTTTGAGATCTCTTTTGATTGCTTTTATTAAAAAAGCAATACAACTTTATTCAGAAAGGTTAGAAAATGGAGAGAACCAAACAAACAACAAAAATCAAAATAACCTTCACTTCTACCTCCCAACATGACCTATATAATCCTTTTGGCTTATATCCTCAGCCTTGCTTTTCTTATGCACAGCACCCTGTCTCCTTTCCAAAGAAACTTTCTGGGCTTAGTTTTCATGGTATAAACTTTGCTATTATGGGCAACCAATTCTCTTTGCCATTTTCTTTTAACACACAAGAAAATGTTTTCCTCCCTCCATCCTGTACCAGAGTTTTTAGGACAGGGAGGCACTTGCTTATTCTCCACAAATTCCTTCATAAGGCAAGGACTGCGGCACTGGGAAGTGTTCTTCTCAGGTCTCTGAGGAAGCAGAAACACCAGTTCTAACAGAAAACTCCAGTTTCTAAAGGCTGAAGCCTAGAAAGTCAACAGGACCCTTGTCCTGGCGGCCAGCACATACAGAAAGCCATCATTAAGCCCAGGCAACTGTACTCTGAGCTCAGTGAGGAAGTTGCAAAGAAAGGAGGCCAAGAAAAGTAATTTCAAGTAATACCAAAGTTGCATTTCCGAGATTTCTCATATCCAATCTCTAAAATGAAGGTATGTAAGTAGAAAAAAACATCCCCTTAGTATCAGGCATAATAAAAACCAAACTTGTTGCCATCAAATCAGTTCTGACTCATAGCAACCCTACAGGACAGAGTAGAACTGCCCCATAGGGTTTCCAAGGCTGTAATCTTTACAGAAGCAGACTGCCACATCTTTCTTCCACAGAACGGCTGGTGGGTTTGAACCACCAACCTTTCAGTTAGCAGGCGAGCGCTTAACTACTGCACCACTAGGGCTCCTTACTATTAGGCATAAACAGCTACTAACATGAATACATACATTCCTTGTCTCATCTGCTATGACTCCTTGCCTCACACTTTATGTTTCAGTCTTACAGAGCTGCTATAGCTCCCAGCATACACTATGTTCTCTCATTTCCAGCAGCCAAGATTTTTGTTCCTGTTACTCTCTGCTTTCACCAGCACCATCTTTCTGCCCCTGCAAATCACCCCCTGCAATCTCCTACTCATCTTTCTAGATTCGGCTGAGTATCACATCCTCTAGGGGCTTTCCTAGGCCCTTCCCCAGGCTTCATTAACTGCTCCACTTCTGGGCTGTCAATCACAGCCCGTTACCAAGCGTTTTACCCAGCTCTCTTTCCCTCTAGGCTCCAAAATCTTCAGGGCAGAGACCACTTCTTATTCATCTTTGTATTTCCATTGCCTGGTACTTAGTAGATACTTTGTAAGTACTGGTTTTGTGTTGAAAAAGATAGGGAGTCTTTTGACTTACCTTTGGTTTTTTTGGCAAGGATTAGGATTACACGGATCCTTTGAGATGCAGGATCCAAACTCAAATTGATGGTCTTGGAGACCCACACAGCGAGCAATGCAGGCACTGGGGTAAGTGCGCCCGTTCTGCCCACACACAGGGACAAACTGATCGGCGCAGTTACAAGGCAGGCCTGAAAAGATGAAACAACCTCAACAATACGTACTTGTCTATTCCCTGTCCTATTTCCTTCTTAAGGTGTATCATATGGAGGTCTAATGTTAAAACAGAATTGTAAATTAAGTCCTAAAAAACTTCCCTCCAATCCCTGACAGGGTTTTTAAAGGCAGCAAGGCTCTGAGAAGCCATAATGGCTGCATAATGGCTTTCCTTTGTTCCGTTTCATTGCCAGCTAACTGAGGGCTTCCAGATCTTGATCCTAGGTAGAGACTCCCATAAAGAAGGCTATAGGTAGGAAAGGTAAAGAATGTTTTTCCCAATCTGTTATATAAAATCTATAATTTAGATTTCTGAGCTCTGGCCTGGGGAATTTCTCTAATGTGAAAGGGTGACACCAAAACCAAGACAGACCTGGGAGGCTGTAAGCTCCTCACATAGGTTCCTTCCACTCTAATCTCCTTACAGAGGGAAAATAATGAGAAGGTAACTTGGCAAATTATTGTAATTTTGAAAATTATGAACTTTTATGAATGTCTCTCTCTGAGTCACGTTTGAGTCCCAAGAAATGTGGTGTACTTTGTGGCCAGTAAAATCTCCTCAGATTCTGCTAGCTAAATAGTCATTAATTTAATTTATCCCAGCGCACTAAGGGACATACACTACAGACAAAAAGGGTTCTGCTAGTTGTAAAGTTCACCTTCCAAAAAAAATTAGATATAACTAAATTAAAATGTAAAAGTTGATGCTACAAATCTTTAGCACAGTCTTCATCCTCACACCCCTCTATGGCTTCTCTAAGGAAGAAGGCGGTGAAAAAAACATTAGAACAGATGCAACCTAGAAAATACACGGGCATTTTGAACCACAGTGTAGGGGGTAAATAAGGTAGTTTACCAGGTAAAAAAGTTCCATTTAACTAAAACCATTCTAATCACTGACCCTGTTCTTTTTGACTCATGGAATTCCAGAATATTAGTGCTGGAAGGGCCCTAAGAAATCATTTAGTTCAATGCCTTCAATTCACAGATGAGCAAACCAAGATCCAGGGAAGGAAACTGTCTTGCTCTCAGATTCTGTATTTATTTTATTGGGTATATTTGCAGTTAAACCCACTCTTGAGAAATAGTGCCAGTCTTATCTGTTAGACAAGCCCAGAGAAGCTGCCTTTAAGGGAAAAATGGGTCCAGTGGGATGAAGGCCCACTGAGGACAGCCTCTGGGTGACCACGGTTACCTGTGAAGGTGCGATGGTCATCTTCTGAACTATGCTCACTGAGGCAGAGGCGGGTAGAACACACCAAATTGCCAGCAAAACAAGAACAGACATTGCAGTCGATATTAAAGGATGTTCCATGACCTAAGAGAAAGAGAAATAAAATGTTGATCTATATTTAGAAATGAGCATAAATAAAAAATTTAATAGTTTAAAAAAGAAGTTCTTGAAAGATTACTTCTGAATATACAAAAGGAGGGAGTTATGTCTGTGATCTTTGTATTTTCTATTTACCTTTCACCACATCCCTCCAAATTTCTAATGTGCTGGTCTCACCAGACTGCTCCGTATTTTCTGAGAATGTTTTGGCCTGCCCCTCTGCCTGGAATGCTCTTTTCCTCCTAGAATTTCACTCATCTCTCCAGTCCTGATACCATTTTTGGGTCAAAGACCCTCTGATGTCCTGGAAGGAATGACTAGCTCCAGTCCTCCTAGAATTTCACTCATCTCTCCAGTCCTGATACCATTTTTGGGTCAAAGACCCTCTGATGTCCTGGAAGGAATGACTAGCTCCAGAAGAGTACTTGGTCTGCTCCTTCTTGTGGCTCACACTCTTCCCATCTTATCATGTGAAGCCTGACCCCAATCTGCAATCTCAGTTTCAGCTCTGCAAGGTATTAGCATGTTCTTTTGTACAAAATAGGCCTTTAGTCAGTGAAAAGTTATGGCAGGAATGAATTGGTTTATCCTCAGATATTTTCTGATACAAGTTACCCTACCTCCACAAGTAGAAAATGGACTAAGAAACAAATACCTGACTTGCTCTATGGCAGAAGTTTGGAAGCTCTTTTTAGCCAAGAGTACTCTTCTTTCCAATGAGATCTCACACAGAAGAGTAAACAAAGAAGCATATAAAAGGTGAACTACTCTAGTTGATGGGGGTAGAGTAGGAGTAGAATTGTTAAGGCTATAAACAAACGATGGTTAAGGACGAAGTGAGAAATCAAGATCCCAAGACTTTTAGAGAAGGTGATCAAAGGGTGGCATTTTTTAATATGCCCTCTCTCAACTCCTAACCAACAGTGTGGTTCCCACCCTCCAATTTGCTCTCCACGATACCAAATTCTGAGTTTGTGCGTGTGGTGGTGGTGGGGCATGTATGGGGAAGGGTGGAGAAGGGGGTACCTGTGGTCTTGCCTGTGAAGAGCATGGGCATTAGAGCCAAATAGGCCGGGACTGAATCCCACTTTGCCATTTACTGGCTGGGCGATCTCTTTAATAACCATCAGCTTCCATGTCTGTGAAGTAGGGATGATAACAGTACCTACATCAAAGGGTAACTGGAGGATTAAATGAGATAATCTAGGCCAAGACTTAGCATAGTGCTTGGCACACGGTTAGAATTCAATAAGTATTAACTATTCCAGTATTAGCTATTAGCCTCTTCTTGAGGAAGTTTCTAAGAGGATTCTTTAGAAGTCCTAGAGCCCTGTATAGTTTGAAAAATAATGCCCTTAAGTGTCTGATTTGTAGTGCTTACTCTTTGAGAAGAATCCATTCAATGTTTTTCCAACAAAGCTAAGACAGTATCTCGTATTAAAACCAAAAATAAATAAGGAATGTAGTTAAACACTCACTTTTTCTTTTTCCTCCAACAATACAAGACTTCTGGAGGTCTATACAGTGCATCTCCATACAGTTTTCTAAGAGTCCACTTTGCCCACATGAACAAATTTTATAACAACCAACTTCCCCTGCAGATGATGGCACCTGGATTAGTGTCCCTTGACGGACAATGAAATCAGAAGCTTCTCCCAATTTGCAACCTGTACAAACAAAAATTAGGTGAGATAGATGGTACTGCTCTATGACATTGTTTTATGACATTAGATATACTTCACGAAAGACTTCTAGGTACTGTGTGGCTTTTAAAGATTGTGCAACAAAACTTCCACCAAATTAAGGATTTTGCCTTGATCCATTGGCCAAAAATATATCCTTTCAAATAAAAATTCTATGTTCTGTGGGATGTTGATAATTAAGGACTTATACCCTAAAATTAGCTATAGTTAAGCACTAAAATGCTATTAACTTTTTATTTCTTTGTGCCACTCAAAAGTTTTTAAAAATGGAACATGGAAACTGACGTATTTTTAGAATAATTTTTGTCGGAAAATTTTTTAGTGATGGAACACAAACATACCTTAAACTGAAAGAAAAATTGAATATTTGGGGGGGTGTAAGAAAAACCCATTTTATATCTTAACCGTTTCTATCTTATTATAAGGTGAGTTTTCTTAGTTTAACAAAACAAGAAAATTCTTAATTGAATTCCACATTTAAAGAATATGGATGTCACTACTTTAAGCAAATACACCTTGTTTTCTTTGCCAAGGAAAACACTGGCAAAATTACAACACAAAGATAATAGAAAGAAAATACTATCTTGAAATTTAAAACACCCAAACATTTTCAATTTTAATAAGGTTTGTTATGATTCCATAGCTGATATATTTAGGTATTATGAAAACACTACACAGGTGATCCTTTGAGACATGTTTATTTAACCTTTTGTTCCATTTTACTTCACAAATATTTACAGATGTTGATTTTAACACGATAAAGAAATATTTTCAACTGGGAAATTGATCAAAGAAAGCAAAAGATGATCACAACTATGTTCTAAAGGGACCTACAGAGAGATAAAGACCATCAAGAGTCTACAGGATAAAGATTTTTCAGTCTTAAAATCATACGCATTTAAACACAATATTAATCTTCATGGAGGTATTTATACATCCTATTGATTATATCATTTCTCCATATACTAAAGGAAAGAAGAGGAAAAAAAAAAACCCCACAAACAATGTATAGTGCGTTTTCTCAAACATTACAGCATGGAAGAGAAAGTACAAAACACTGGCCCAATGTTCTCTTTTGTTTTGTATTCAAAAATCCTAAAACTCATTTTGAGAGTCAAGCTTTGGATTGATATTTTTAGTTTACAATCTAAACGACAATTGAAGATTACAATTATCTTTTTTTTTCTGCTTACATAAATAATACATGCTTACTGGGAAAGTCTCAAAACATTGCAGGAAAACAATGTATAAAGCCCCTTGTAATCTCACTCCAAAGAGAACCCCTACAAAAAACACTAGCAGCACCTATCCATACTCATCCCACATCCACACCCATCTACCTCTTACCTTGAACACAAGAGTATGGAAGGCAGGGATCTCCAAATGGACATCCTTTTCGGTTTACCTCACAGAGCTCATTAGCGGGGCAAGGATTTGGGTTACAGGGGTGAGTTACCTCTTCTACAATGTTACCTAAAGTACTTGGTCCTGAAAAGCCAATGAAACATCAGTTTAGCCAACCTAAAAGAGTAACAGAGGTCTGTAAATTCTCTGAGTTAATCGTGGGTGGAATAAATGGAGAGCTCATGAGCATTAAGGCAAGGCCTGATTCTAGTAAGCTATTAAAACAGTTAGATTCTTTGATCATTTGTGAATTTAGCATAAACACACATAAATTCATTTATTTACTGAGTACCTACAATATGCCAGGCAAGGTTGTAGGCACTGGAGTTACAATGGTGAACAAAACAGACAAGTCCCTAACATGGAGTTTACATTCTGGTAGAGAAACAGACTTACACACAAACACAGACACACACAATTTATAAAGGTCAGATAAGCATAAGAAGAAAAAAGTTGTGGAAAGTGACAGATACATTTTGGATAGGGTGGTCAAACAGGTGGTATGTCTGACAGGGATTATTTAGCACATTGTACCAAAAATGATAATTTATTATGGTAAGATGGACTCCATCATTATATTTGTTAACTTGTGAAATAACGACAAAAGAAAGGTCTCAGCTAATATAAACTATGTGTAATATTTAAACAGAGCACTGAAATTCAAACAAAGCATTTCAATCTTCCTCCTGTTGAAACAGTTTCCTTCTACTCATACAGCTGACTGTTCTAATAGAGACTATGATTATGAATACATTAGTTTCGCTTACTTGATTTCAGGCCAGACTCAGAATCTAAGACTATCTATACTATCATTTTACAAACAGGGAAACTAAGGCTCAAAGAGGTGAAGCTGATCTGCTTAAAGTCACAAAGGGTCTCTTTTTTGCCTTACTGAACACCAAAGTTTAGGGACATAGTTTGTTGAGAAATGTGGCAGATATTACTAGCTGCAAATCTAGCATCCACTCTTCTCTTCCTCTTACTAATGGAACCCCAATTTTATTTAGGCTGGCAATGGACCCAAACTTTCCCAGTATCCCTTACGACTAGGGATAGCCAATGAGATTAAGAAGTTGTTTGTTCTCCCTACTCCTTTTTACCATCTGGAACTATGATATGGTGGCTGGAAATCCAGCAGCCATACCGTGATGATGAAGTACATGAACATTTATGACAGAAACCAAATGTTAAGGATGGTGGAGAAAGAAACAACCCGGATTCCTGATGATAATGGAGCTTACTAAAGCAGCCCTGGAACATTTACTTCTGGGCTTTCTTTTACTTGTATTTTGTTGTTCTCTTATATGCAGCCAGACTTAATTCTGACTTAATTCATTGCCTTTCCAGAGAGCTCATGACACTAATGCCCCCTGGTGGCAGCATAGTCCTAACTACTTGGTGTACAGGAGTTCTGCTTGCTATCCTCTGGTTTCCACCACACATTTCCACCTTGCTGCCAGGAAGCTTATATCTAGGATCCATCAATGAGACATCAACTTATGCTTCTAGCTCTTGGCAGGAGTATTTGGCAGACAGAAGCTGAAGCAGTGAGATAGGTTCCATTTTCATGTACCAACCCAGACCATCATGCCTTACTCCCTATCTGGTAACTCAAGGCAATGTCTGGCTCAGGTCCACTGATACTCTGATGACGAAAAGCTGAATACTACCTAGGGGGGAGTTCTACTGCCTGGTCAAATAATGGCAAGGAGACAGTAATGACATAGAACTGGTTATATGAGCATGCTGGCCCCTGATTCACTGCTTAGAATTCCTGACTGATAAGAGTTTACAACCTCATTCCACTGGTAGAAGGAAAAACGAGTAACTATTCTGTGCCTTTTTATAAGATTATGTTTCAAGAGCCAAGACAAGAAACTTGAACTGAAGAAAAGCAAGAGTTGTAATCACTTCTGCCTATATGTTTTATGATGACATTTATGTCCTAGGCCAAAAAGGCCAAGCAAATAAGATAAGGTCTATGACTGAGACAGTCTAATTAAACCACATGCTCTCAACAGATTGTTGCTCATCTAAAACAAACATCAATGGCAGAGATAAAAGGAAGAAGTGCTTGAAATATCAAAAAATAAAATAAAATAAAAGTATTTACTGAGATATGTATCCAAAGGTATACAATTTTCCAGATCATCTGTAGGTGATAAAAGCTCACAAATACTTTCAGCTGTATGGTCTTCAGGGAATTTGTTTTGGTCTCCACATTTTTTGAGAATTTCCACACAATCTGATCTTGAAAAGAAAAATATACAGAAATTTAGGGTTTAAGGAACTTCCTCATGTTGTCTGGTCAATATCAATTCTGTTTCTGAAGCCTTCCAGAAAGTGAGTCTTCATAACTTAACAATGTTCCACAATTGGTTAGGTATAAGTATGGCAAAAGAGAACAGGAGTCATAATGGGCCCCCGGCTGAATAATAAGTAATATATTACACTATAAAAGCATCCCTAACTTTCTCTTACCTGCAATCAAAGGCCTTGTTAAATTTTACTGTTAGTACCATCAATGTGGTTTTTCAATCTCTTCGGAAGGAAATTTGCAGAATCATACATCTGACCTTCAGGACTCTATGCTTCCTTTTTTTCTTTTTCTTTTTCTAATATCTATTTAGTTATCAACATTCAGATGTTTGACACCTTACTAACAATTGGATTGTCTACTACTTAAAAATTTTCTCCAGCTTCAAGAGGGATTTGACTCCTCTTCTGTAAGTTTTTTGTGCTAACAGGGTCTATAAATTTCCCCCTTTTGCATGTCACGTAACAGTCACCCTTCAGAATCTGCCCTACTCAGGTCATCCCCAAGTCATGTCAGAGAAGAGATCTGGACCCTGTTTAAGGTTGAAACAATCTATAATCAGCTATCAAGAACCCAGCAGCACTGAGCCACACACCAATAACTTAGGGGCTAGATATTAACTTGGTTTTGGAAGAGCTTCTGGGGAGGGGAGAGAAGAAGGAAAGATTGTTGAAGAGAGGCTGACAAATTACTATGTAGTTAATGGTTGTGGTTTCATCCACCAAAGCAGCTCCCATCTTTACTTTCTAAATCTCCTAAGCACACCACTCACAAAATGTTTACTAGGAACAGGTCCTAATGACTATACTCACTGACTCCTTCATTCATTCAATACTTATGGGATACCAATTGAGTGTCAGTGTTATGTTAATCCCTGAAGAAAAGCAAAAGAGGAAAGAGGATACAACAACAAAAAAAGGCACAAAAATGAATAAGCTCTTCAAAGAGAGCAAAGTGTAACAGAGAATATAAGTACACAAATTAAACTATAAAAATAAAATCGAGCTGCACATCTAAGTTACTCAACAAATGTTTCTTTAACTGAGTAAGTTCTATAAGAGAAGTACAAATAAAGTTCTATAGGAATTTGTAGGAAGGATAGATTTCTATCAGCTGAAGAAATCTCAGAGATTCCATAGGAATGACTGGTATTTGGGAGGGGCCAAGAAGGAGAGGCAGGACTTAGATAATTGGAAATGGGGGGAAGGGCATTTCAAGCAGAGGGGGAAAAGTTGGAAAGCATTTGGCATGTGGGGATGATGGGCAAAGGGAAGTGGTGGGAGAGAAAACTTTAAAAGTTAGGCTGTGGGTAGATCATGGAGGATCTGAACCAAAACTGGAGAGTCATTGTGAAGAAACAAACTTACTTGCAAATGATACTTCCCCGGGATTTACTATGACAAGGCTTAATCTGCAGTGAACAAGCTACTGCTTTCCACATTTCCGGCTGGCACTTTTTAATGTCAAGAACAGGTATGTTTATAAAGGGCATCTTTATGCTTCCTTTCTCCCACAGCTTCATATCATTCATGGCTCCTTGATCTGACTGAGCATTACAACTCCTGAAAAGTTCTGTTGGCCTAAAGAGAAAAAAGGCCAGAAGGAATCAAGTAGCGATTATTTTTTAGAGAGAATGGGTAAAATCCTGACATATGAATACTTCAGGAAAATTTGATTTTCTTAAAGAAGAAAGCACATACCAAAACCAAACCCATGGCCACTGAGTTGATTCTGACTCATAGCGACCCTATAGGACAGATCAGAACTTCCCCATAGGGTTTCCAAGGCTGTAGTCTTTACCGAAGCAACTGCCACATCTTTCTCCCCAGGAGTGGCTGGTGGGTTTGAACCGCTGACCTTTTAGCAGCTGAACGCTTAACCACTGCACCACCAGAGCTCCTTAGAAAGCATGTACAACCCATCAAAGGATATCAGCTTCAAATATATGAAGATTCAATGTAGATACTAGCATAAAGAATCTGATGGCATGTTTTCTTTTTAACACAGAGTTTTGTGAGACAGTTTCAAACTTCAGAATGCTCTGGACATGTCTACCACCTCCAGACTTTCCCATTTCTTTCATTTCACAAAATAAATATTAGGGGTCCAAGTTTTTAAAATTGAGGTATAATTTACAAAAATAAATTGGACAGATTTTATGGGTACAGTTTGAGGAGATTTGACAAATGTAAACATTCTTGTAAGCACATCTAAATCAATTAAGAAACATTTCCATCATGCCAGAAAGTTCTCTTATGCCCATCTCCAGCCAATCGCCCCTTTCCTCAGAGGCAATGACTTTCTGATCTTTATCCTCACAGATTACTTTTTTTTTTTTTTAATTTTTTAAAATATTTTATTGTACTT
>NW_004443952.1:25577869-25606612 GCF_000243295.1 Trichechus manatus latirostris
ATCCTTCTCCAGCTCTGTCCAGAACCCTCTGTTGTGATCCTGGTCAGAGCAGTCAGCGGTGGTAGCCGGGCACCATCTAGCTGTACTGGACTCAGTCCAGTGAAAGCCTTGGTAGCTCTCACAGATTACTTTTGCTGCTGGCAACAAATTCTCTCAGCTTTTTTTTTAATATCTAGAAACATTTTTATTTCAACTAAATTTTTGAAGGATATTTTCACTAAACATAAAATTCTGGCTGGACCTTTTTTTTTTTTCTTCCTTTGAGCACTTTAAGGACACCACTCCATGGTCTTTGGTCTTCCATTGTTTCTAAAGGGAAGTCAGCTGTCATTTTTATTGTTATTCCATTATATATAATGTGCCTTTTCCCCCTGCCCTTTGGCTACTTTTAAGATATCTCTTTACCTTTGGTCTTCAACAGTTTGACTAAGATGTGCTAGGTGTGGGTTTTCTTTGTATTTATCTGACTTGGGGTTTGCTAAGCTACCCCAAACAGTGGGTTAATATATTTGATCAACTTGTTAAATATTTCAGTTTAATCAAATACTTTTCTGTCCCTTTCCTTTTCTTCTGGGTTCCAATTATAGATGTTAGATCATTTATTCTTCCTGTGCTTCAGTTTAGATCATTTCTATTCAGCAGTCTTCAAGGTCATTGATTCTTTCTTCTGTTGTGTCCAATCTGTTTTCAATTCTCTCCAATGAATTTTTATGTCAGATATTATATTTTTCCAGAATTCCAGTTCTAGAATTTCCATTGATTCTTTTTTAGAGTTTCCATATCTCTCCCCAAACTCTCAATCTTCTCACCTATATCTATCTTTATCTGTAGATCCTTAAACATATTTATCACAATTACTTTAAAGTCCTTATCTGCTTTCCAATATCTGGGTCATTGGTGGGTTTGATTGTTTTTTCTCTCCACTGTTGGTCACATTTTCCATTTTTCCCCTCATCTCTAGTAAATTTTTATTGTATAATGGACACTATAAAGATACTGTGTGGGGATTCTGGATTTTGTTATCTTCCTTTGGAGAATATTGAGTCTTTATTCTAGCAGGCAGTTAAATTATTGGTAAATGCCTTGTTTGTGTGGAGACATGGTTTCAAGTTTTGTTAGGGTGGGCATATTTTAGCTTTACCCTTAGTCCTGGGATGTGGCCTTTACTCCCAAGGTGTGGCCCTTATGAGGTTTCAATGAAAAGCCTGAAATGTTTACCAGACCCTTCTAACTTGGCATAACTTGGATTCCAAACTGCCCAGCAACAGGCAAATGCTGTTATTTGTGCTTACCCTATTGTAGCTTTCCAGCTATTATTTTTCCCTGGGTTCCTGGTAGTCACATCCTGCACAAGTACAATTTAGGAATCAGCCAAGGATTTAATAGGAGTTTTGTATATTAATTTTGGGGCATCTCCTTTTGTGATTCCCTGTTTTCTTGGAATTTCCCCCTTCAACATCTAGCCACTTTGGTGGCCCC
Source organism: Trichechus manatus latirostris (assembly GCF_000243295.1). Taxonomy (NCBI): domain Eukaryota; kingdom Metazoa; phylum Chordata; class Mammalia; order Sirenia; family Trichechidae; genus Trichechus; species Trichechus manatus. The sequence goes on from NW_004443952.1 coordinate 25,579,349, forward strand.
AAATTCTGATCTCTGATGCCTCAGCCCACTAACACTGCTGCTTTCTGCTTGGTCTGTATTGCCCATGCAAGGGGACTGACTGCCTGTGAGGGAATAAATGTGGCCCTCGCTCAGTGAGGGTCTTAAGTTTCGAGAGACATAACCCCTCCAATTTCTGTCTGCTTTTAGTCACTCTCCAATGCCTTCAAACAACTGTTTCTTAATATTTTTGTGCAGTTTGTCATTGGTATTGGCAGGTGTGTTAGTAAGATACAAGCTACTCTACCATCACCAGAAGTCAGAACTATGTGCCCAAACTAACTTCAAATATTTCACAGATTTCAAATTTGTTCATTACCTCAATCTCTAAAGCCAGGTTCTTACTGGCTGATACTCTATCACCAGTGTAAATATATCTCAAATTTCTTACTCAAAATAATAATCTGAATACTTTTGAAAGAATAGGATGTGTGTTAGCTTGAGGTAAACATCCTCTAACAAAAATATCTAGCACTTCCTTCTGGCCCAACTAAATGACTCTCTTACTTTTTGCCTTCTTGATTTCTGGGCTGCAGCTTACAAAGCCAGCCACCTCTCTTTTAGAAACTCTGTCTCTGGAGTTTCTAATACAGAGTTCTCTCATGCTATTCTTCTGGATGCCCTTTTTCCACTGTCTTCACTGTTTCTTCAGCCATTAACTGTAGATATACCCCAAGGCTCAGTTCTTGGTCCTTTATTTTTCTTATTATACTTGATACCTCAAGGAAAACACCTATTCAAATTGCTTCTGTAAGGACAATATTTTGTATGAAACAGAACTCATTGAAGGGGAAGTCAACTGGTCTGAAGGTCCTTCCAAGTAAACTGAGCACAGGTGGACACCTGGATGATCAAATAGTTCACAATGATTTATTCTGCAATGATTTGCATCCACTGGTGGTGTAGTAGAAAGGAGAGGGGAAGAATGGCAGGTTCTTTGAATTCTAGGAGCTCAAGGTATCTCTAGATTAAAAGGAATTTTGTTACAGTGCTTCCTCTCCAGAGGTGATTTACCAGATGAATACAAATTTAAAGATGAAATCATAAAGAAATACTGCTTCTTTTTAATCCAGCAGGAACAAAATCAGAGTAAATTGGTATTTTCACTTATTTTAAAACAAAATAATTCATGATAAAATATCTCTGTTCCATGTATAATACTTTGCTCCTACCTGTTGTTAAAATTAGTACAGTAAGTAAGGTTTCTACAGCCCAACTGGCAAGGTTCTCGAACATCTGCTAAACAGGTCAACATGGATACTTCTGCTGGATTATATTCACAAAAGCGATCAAACTCTTGCCAACTTTGTGTATTACCCCAGCTCATGCTATAAAGTTTAGTGCACAATTCTCTGAAACAAAAGCACAAATGCAGAAACATATAGATGAGCCAAATGAATATTTGATGTGCATAAAACTTGAATTCTATGAACTATACTTTGGAGTATAAATGAGAAAAAAGTAAAAAAAAAACACAAACAAACCAAAAGACTAAGATCCATCTCCTAAATTTAAAGCCAGAAAAAAAATCTTTTCTATGAAAACTGTCTTTCTTTTATCATCCATCTTTTCCCTTTTTGCCATGGTTGCTAGAAAGCTAAGTGCTAAATTTAATGTTCAGTTATAGTAATTGCACATCCATAGTTTTGATAAAATTATTTCCTCCTATATCTTTATCTCTTTTACCTGAACTTAAAGTAAATTACAAGGCTTTACCTCCATAAAGCTACCTTCCCCACATCTATGTCCCAATCACATGATATATCCTCAGATATTTTTAAGGATACATTATAGAGTTAGGGTTCATTAGTTTCTCCCTGAAAAACTATCTCACAGCCACTTATATTCCTTAAGATATACCAAGATAGCCTACATGTGAAGACTTACAAATTCCAAACCCTCCACACACTATTGTAGTTAATACATGGCATTCGTATTTTTAGTACTCATTGATACAAAGCAACTTAAGTGGGTGTATATAGCTAAAACAATATCGGTACCACTTTCACACATTATATTCATTAATTTTTTTAACTTATAAAAGTAATGCATGTTCACTATACAAAATTTTAATACCAAAGAAATATACAATGTCACAAGCAAAAATCTTCCACTCCCCTCACATTTTGACTCTCATTCATTACCTTATGTGGGGGCTATCTTTACTTTTACAAATTTGTTTATTCACTCTACCAGTGCTTATTGACTGCCTATTCTGTGTCAGGCCCTGTTTGAGGCACTGGATATTCACTGGTGAATAACAGACAAGGCCCCTGTTCTCTATGGAGCTTACATTCTATGGGGATGAGGAAGTTGAGATCACGTATCTTGATCTGGAAATCAGTCCTTTCTCTAGTCCTTAATCTTCTGTATGATCTCGGACATATTATATAACATCTCAGAGATAGTTTCCTATATGTAAAACAGGAATTATGCCGCTTGCCTCAACCACCTCATAAGGTTTTATGTGGATCAAACAAGATGGATGTGAAAATATTCGGCAAACTATAAAATCTGCATCAAGGTAAGAGAAAGGAAACTGTTTCTTACTGAAGCTCTTCAGGGACTACACGGCCATTCCAATCTCTATTGGCTTTATGTAGGAATAAATTCTTTTGTGGATATTCAAAGAACTACTCAGCATCCCTCCCTTAAATACATTTAGTTACTCCTATAAGCAACCGAAAATTCCGTAATTACAGGGCCAACTTAACTTCCCTTTATACCTCTTTGTTAATTGTCTTTAGATTTTCATATCTTTGGTAAAGTTTGATGACCTATTCTAGGTGCATTTTTTTTTTTTTTTTTTGGCTAAAGGTGTATCCAATTTAGAAATCACAGGAAAGATTGTTTCAATCTTGGTATGTGAAATTCCTTTCAGGATATCCTAGTAACATGTGATCCCTTTCACCCAAAATATCTCTAATAAAGCAAACTTCTATTTCATCTGTGTTCTACCATGATGTTAGATATCATTAAACTGTACTTAGTTAGGTTGTGTTTCGTCTGTCCTATATTTGTATTGCTGATTTTTTATCCCTGTGTATCACCCAAATGAATGCAGTACACTGCTATCTAACTTTGGATATAAATGCAAACCCCGGCTAATCATCCATATAACAAAAGCTTGATTAAGTTCAAAGTTTCCTAATTTAATAAAAAGAGTATCTCTTAAATGTCAGATCAAAACGTCTTCTAAACTGTAAGCTTACTTTATGATCTCCTTGAGGGCAGAGTAAATAGTTCATCATCTTTAAGTACTTATTGCCCTGCCCAATGCCCCACACCCCAACACACAGTGCTTTTAGCATTCATTGTATAAAAACAATGTTTTGTATAAATATACTGCTCAACAGATATTTGCTGAATGAAAGAATGAATAAGATTTTATATCTTTTAAATTCTAAGCCTACACAATGCAAGAATACAACATATATTTGCTAGGTTTAAAATCACTAAAATGCTATTTTCTATTGGTTTTAACAAAGGAAAATGAGATACTGACCTACAAGTTGAAGTGTTTGCTTTAGAACAACAATGTAATTTAGCTCCATCAAGGCCTGTGGAAGGAGGAGGGTGTGCAGTGACTCCAGGTTGATGAGATAGTGAGCCTTTAAGAAAACAGAGCCAAAGAGGATCTTGAGGCAAGGGCAGTTTCTTACAACCCTCGATGAGGCTATCAACGATCTCCGTTTCTGTTTTCTTCGACATCAAAATTCTCTTGCAGGCATTTTGGCAAGCATGATCTTCAGCTCTGTCACAGCAATATAAACCTACATATTCAGAATATAAGTAGCTTAATTAGCTGGTTTTATATTATACACTGCTTAGAAAAAAAGACCATGGTTAGGTACATCAAAAAACATTACTAATATGAGTCATGATGTCAACATCTGCAGTATATATCAAAAACCAAACTCACTGCTGTCGAGTTGATTCCGACTCACAGAGACCCTAAAGGACAGAGTAGAACTGTCCCACAGGGTTTCCAAGGAGCAGCTGGTAGATTCGAACTGCTGACCTTTTTGGTTAGCAGCCAATCTCTTAATCACTGTGCCACCATGCTCCACCTGCAGTATATAGGGCCTACCAAATTCTCTCCATTACTTTGAAGTGTAGTAAACATGTGAGGAGCTAACAGCGGACAGAGTATCTATTACTAGAATTTACCATTGTCCCCAATCACGGGGATCTCTAACACCATCCTTATGTAAATGTAAGGATATCCTATTCCTTAGAAGTCCTTATATGCAAGGTATTTTATATACCTGGAAAAGGTATTGTATATAAAATTGAAATTATTTTCTTGCTAGAAACAACTGTCTAACAGGAATTATGTTCGTAATGAGAGATGACTAATTTCTATAGCAACAACCACAAACACCATATTTCATCACATTCCAGGACACCATAAAGCTTTTATAAGTCTGTATAAGTTAATTAATCAAACACAATTGTAATTACAGTGAAACCTGTAAGAGCCGGAACTTAACGGGACTGCCCTAGTTTTTCCAGTTCCTGCAAGTTTTCTGCCTTTGACAGGGTGCAGTCTTACCACTTTTCTATCGCTCTCTACTAGTGGAAAATATTTGAGTCTTCCTTCTCTGACAGGTTTCCACCTTACACAGGTTCCAGTTTTTGGAGGTTTTACTGTATACAATATAATATTCTGCCAGGGTATCAGTTTACTTCTGTGGAATTTCTGCCTTTTATTTTCTACAAAGAATCATAAAGTGAAAGGATACTTTTAACCAGACTGTAGAATTCCGAAGTTTCTTTGAAGTAATTTTCTTGAGTGCCTTTTACTTTTTAAGAGACCTACTCAAGCATGCCTGTTTGTAGACTTTTTTTTCCAGATTCCGATGTATTAGCACAGACATTAGAGATTCCCTTACAGCATCTTTCTGCTTATTTTGAGCTGCTTGCTAGCTCTTTAGCTTCAGCAGCACTTCTGTATAGTCTAAGTGTCAGGGAAGTCCGATCTACCTTTACAGTGAATGAAGGTTATTTGTGGCAAATGCTTCATCCTCTGATTTTCACCATAAAGCTACACCACAGACTGTTAAATGCCTTAGAGTTCTGATTCAGATGATGGCCAAACAAGACATACGGCGCTGCTTTAAGTTCAAAAAAACATATCCCAGTGTAAATCAATACGTTGGCACCTAGCTTATAAGTCAGTCTGTTGTCAGTTTGGTTAATTAGTCAGTTCTTTAAAATTAGGTCATCTCTAGATGAAGAAAATGGGTTCTAGGATCCACAAAGCTGAGACTTTGAAGAACCCAGTAAGATGCAGGTTCAGTAAGAGCCCTGATCAAAGAAAGTATCAGGCTTCTCTTTTTTTGTTTTTCAGGATTCTCATTTTTATGATATTTTTATTGAAAATGTAGCAAACACCCTTCATATGCTTATCTACAATATATTTTTGTAAACTTGTATGAGTTTCCTTGTAGGATAATAGAAATGCTGGATCAAAAAGTATGATTATTTGAAATTTTAATCGCTATTATCCAACTTCCCTCCAAAACCTGTGTACCAATCAATCTTCCCAATCTCAGTACAGAAAGTGCCCATTTCTGCATATTTTCAACAGCTCTAGTCTTTCTTGGCATCTGTTAGCTGTGATGATGATGTCCAGTCTTCCAAACCTAAATACCAAAGACTGCTGTTTTCCAAGTAACTCAGACAACATATCTACGGGAACTTTTACTTTCTTTTAATAAACTATTTACCAAAGATTGAAATGAGAGGGATATATCCCTTTTACTTACTATCTGTTGGGTTCTTCATTGGATACGATTGGGTATAATTGTTCACACAGTGTATTAATTGTGGGCTAAAAGAGGCACAATAATTTTCCACTGCTTTGATCTGAGATGGACCAGGAGAAGAGTCTGTTCGAAAAATGGCTTGACAGTATTCTCGGCAGTTTGTGTGATGACCTGCATAACTGCAACAAACTGAGCCCACTATGGGGGGGAAAAAGATGACACTGAAATGGAAACAGCTGGTTATCAACATTAATTCATTGTGATAATGATGGAACAATATGTGTCTTTTTGAATTTGAGAAATAAGACAAGGCCATAGAAAACAAGCACTTAAAATCAGCATCACTGTAGGCCCAGCAATGGGGACATTCAGGCACTCACTGATGTAAGAAAGTCATTATCTGTCAACTTATAGTCTATAGTCCAGTGGTTCTCAACCAGGAGCAGTACTATCCTCCTGGGAGAGTTCAGATGCATGTGGAAGTATTTCTGGTTGTCATGATGACTTGAGGACTACTGCTGGCTTTTAGTGCATAGGGATCAGGGGTATCAAACGTCCTGCAACACATGGTACAGTCACACACAATCAAAACTGTCTCACAAAATGCCAACAGTGTCCATGTTGAGAACTACTGAACTAAGTTTCTTTCTACATTGGATTTGTGGAGGTTTATTTAAAAAAAGTCTCACATTTATAAAACAAGACCAATAAAAACTCATAGATACCAGAATCATTTCATAAATCTGACAATTATATAACTGTATATCTTGAAACAAAATCCTAGAAGTTTTTATACTGTTCTATGCTATTTAAGCATTTCCAAGAATATGCATAAGTTGAGACAGTCTTTACCTCACAATTTATATGACCGGCTTCAATACAGAAATTTAAAACCCACATTTGAAATAAATAGGGTCTGGATTTATGTATTTAAAAAAATCAGCGGAGGACAATTTAAGGTATCTGTATAGAGCTAGATGAGTGGCTAGGGGTGCGGATGTAGGATTTATAATGGAGAGGAGTAAGAGACTCTTAAAAGAGGGGCTGAAATTAATGTCACTGAACTGTATATGTGAAGACTGTAACAATGCCAAGTGTTTTGTTACCTATATATTTACTACACTAAAAAAACATAAAAAGGGGCTGAGGGGTCTGTGGAAGGCTGAAGGGAGCTAAGGTAGCGGTATGGCAGGAAGAGGTTAAGAGGAAGCCCGGTAGGAAATCCTTGATAATTATCAGAGATGGATATGGAGGAACTAGAATCAGGTTAGTGGCAAATTCCACAGACTGATGAGCAGGGAATTCAGGTGACCTCTAGAAATAATAATGAAAATAATCATATACCAATTAAACTAAGACTGAATGATGCCTCAGTTTCCTGGGTCAGGAAACTTGTACTGTATACCTATTGTGCCACGTAAGTTTCTAGCTTGTAATTGCTACCAAACTTTCTGTGCTCATTGCTGAAGAGGTCATTTTTATCACAAAGATCAATTATTAATGGCTACATTTACCACTGTAAAACTCAATGATATTAAACTGGTGGTGGTGGTGGGGACACTGAGGACAGAGACAAGTGAGAATAGGACATGGATACCTATCTTTTGGCTCCCCCATCAGGCTGGCTTCCTCACCAGTGTGGGAGGATATAGGAGGTGCCAGAGACCATCGGGGAAATATTGAACTAAGCCCATTAGGAAGGGTAGAATATAAAGTATAGTTAGTTAATGTTTCTTATTATCCTTTGATACACTGTACCGCCGAGCTAATGTTAACAACTCGGTTCCTCAAATTTGTTTTCCCATCTCTAACTGCTCTCACTATTCTCTTCACCTGGAATGCGCTTCCTCCAATCTCCACTGCTCACATTTTGTCCATCCTTCAAGGCCCAGGTGAGCTACTAACTCTATGAAGGCACCTCGAAGCACCCCTGCAGGATGTGATTCCTCCTTCCATTGAACTCCTACAGCACATTATCAACGATCCTCTCACATTTTCTACCATGAGCTAGACTCCTTTGTGTAAAAGCTGTGTCCCCCTCATAGATCCGTATCTGCCACACAAAGAGCAAGCTAAGCACTTGATAAGTGCCTACTGAATGAACTGAGAGGCAGCCCTCAGCAAGCACTACATTATATGATGTGGGTGTGCTTAACTTTTGAAAGTGCTCCTATTTATTCAAGTGGGACATGAGCTTCCTCTAGGCATATCTAGTGCTGGTACCTGCTTTGTAGATCTGTAATTAGGACATGGGAATTGTTATAATACACGAATGGCGTGAATACCCCCAGAAAAAAGAGTCTATCAGAATCCTGCTCTGCACATTCATTCAGATGGTTCACTAATGACATTGTAAGGCCAGGATCCTGGCAATATTTATGACAGCTAAATAATGTTAACCATTGACAATATACTTACTTTCATTTCTGTTAATGCAACTGAAAAGTGCATTCTGTAAATTAAAGAAAAAAAAAAAAACAGAAATTAACAACCAGACAGAATTTCTAATTTTAATCCACTTTATGGTTACATAGAAATCAGGATATCAAACTATCTCATTCTTTTCCAGATGCAAGACTGAAAACAAAGAACCTGTGAAATGACATCCTGGTGAAAAGGAAAACCATCTTCCGTCACTGTATTAAGGGATCAGGATTATCACCCCAAGCCATAAACTAACCACGTTATAGCAAACTAAGTTTATGTAAAAGCTGCACCAATGTGTGTGTGTGTGTGTGTGTGTGTGCGCGCGCGCGCGCGCGCGTGTTGGGGGGGCTACAATGTATTAATCTCAATTACTTCTTGCACGATATTAAAAACCTTCCAGAAAATAATCTAATAAAGGACATTTAGGGAAATAACACACTTCACATAACCACTACATTTTACAGTTGAAAGGACTTTAGAGATGACCCAACATCATCTCAAAGATTCCATGCACTGGAATCACCTGGGGCACTTAATTAAATACAGCTTCCTAGGCCTTACCCTAGACTATAGAATCAGAATCTAGCGGTGGGACACAGAAATCTGAATTCTAAATAAGACTTCAAAGATGGTTCTGATGTAGCCAGCCTGGGACCAGAGTTTGAGAATCTCCCTACTATTTTATAAGCGAAGAAAATGGTTTCCTTAGCAGAGGAAAGAAACCTGCCCCAGGTCACAGAGCAAGTCAAAGGCAGAGTCTGAGACTAGAATCTGTGGTTTCAGAGTTCTTAGACAACTGTTCAGGAAACACTACACTGTATTAAAGTCATTGTAAGGAAAACACAAGAAAATGAGAACCAAAACAAGACAGTAGAACATCCCTTCTACAAAGCTATTCAGATATTCAGGGCTTATCAGCTATGATTAATATCACTCACAATTAGAAGATAATGAATTCTTAAATAATATGGGGATAAATAAAACGGAGATGGAAATCAAACACACCTTTATTGTTGAATAGAGATGATTTTGGCTTTTAATTGTAGCTAAATCACAAGCAGGCCATGTGATCTGGACTTGCTGAAGGACCAGCTTTACCAACATTTAAAACCTAGCTTCAAAGATCCATCTGTGTAGTTGTATGAGAAGCTGTACTGCATTCATTTTCTCCACCAAACAATATGCCATTGTAGGAATAAGCCACACTTGATTTATCCATTTAAAGGAAATGGAAATACAGCAAAATGAAAACATGTGAGCTTTACAGAGAAGGGCTAATGAATTCAACCTGTATAAATTCTTTCTGCTAGACATTTCACTAAGCAATATAAGCACAGTGAAAAAAGTAAATATTCTTGGTGTTCTTTAATAATGATTTTGCTGATTGTTTTTTATATTTCTTTTCATCTACATGCCCTTGTTATAGTGTGACTTTTTATCTACCCATTATAGACAGCTCTCTATTTGGGTTCTCTGGTCTCTGAAACACTTTCTGTAAGATGATCTAAATCAATATTAAAAATCAATCTGCTACCAATTTTCCAGCCCCATTTGACTGGGTGGATACAATTCTCATTGCCCTTCTCTTTCTAACAAGCTGGTTGTTCCTTTTGGTTTTGCCTTTTTTGACCTTGTACCTGAAGAAATGTGCTTGTTATCTTGGTAGCTGTCCTGTGTTGCTTTTTTTGTTATTCTGGTATTTGGTACTCTTCTAGTTACTATAAAGTCTCTAGAACAGTGGTTCTTGACCAGGGGTGATTTTGCCTCTCAGGGGACATTTGGCAATGTCTGGAGACATTTTTGTTTGTCACAACCGAGGGGGAAGAGAGGGAGGTTACTACTGGCATTAAGTGCATAGAAGCCAGGGATGCTGCTAAACTTCCTACAATGCACAGAACAGGCCCTCACAACAATTATTTGGCCTCAAATGTCAATAGTGCTGAGGTTGAGAAACTCTGCTCTAGACACTTACACATTTGTTCAAGCTGGATTTTTGACATTTGACCTTACAAATTAATAGAAATTATACTCTGGGTCTGCCTTGTGAACCTAGCTTCTGAGAAAGGTGCTAAAGGACACAAAACCTGAGAGATGTCAGAGAGATCATCTAATCCAACTTCCTCATTTGACAGAAACCAGAGACCAAGGTGTAGGAAGGGAAAATAATTATTGACCCTAGTTTTTACTCACAAACAAGGGTCAGCAAGCGACAGCGCATGGGCCAAATCTTGCCTGCAGCCTGTTTTTGTAAATAAAGTTTTATTGAAACACAGCCACATCCATTCATTTATGTATTGTATATGATTACTTTCACCTTACAATGGCAAAGCTGAGTAAACACAGATTATATGGCCTAAACCAAAAACCAAACCCACTGCCGTCAAGTTGATTCCGACTCAAAGTGACCCTATAGGACAGAGTAGAACTGCCTCGTAGGGTTTCCCAGGCTGTAAATATTTACAGAATCAGACTGCCACATCTTTCTCCTAAAATATTTTCTATCTGGCCCTTTATAGGAAAAGCTTTCCAATCCCTGATGCAGGAGAAGGGCACAGCTCTCCCCCTTGATGTCACTTCCAGAGTTCAGAGATGTTCCCCGATATCTCTCTTTTTTTAATGTTCATTGATAGATTTTTTTCACACGTAATTCATGGAATTAAAAACTTTTACATTTTCACATGGCAGTACCTCTAGTGTTAGTAAATACCATTTTTATGCCTCTGTCTTTGGCTGTACCTCTTTTATGGTTTAAACAATGAACCTCCATTCTAACATACTGGTTTGATGAATTAATCAATTCTCTGTTGCTTATTTTATACCCATCATGATTTCACAGACTTTGATAATCCTCTTCTTTGATGAAAGATTTCTAATCTTACTATAAGCAACCTACTTTTCACCGAGTAAACTACTGCAGATTAATTTATTTGATAGGGCTTAATACACACATACACAATAAACGATAGCATTAGCTTACAGTTTTTCCCATTTCTTAAGATAGTCAGTCTTAGGGTTTTACTAAAGTCAATTCTTAAGTTTTTCAAATGTCTGATTGCTATCTGGTGGTAAAAGTAGGAGAAAACTATGAGTTTATACTCAAATTATATGCAACCTCTTTTGACCTTCATGCTTCCCAGTACCATACCCAACGTGCCTCCATATAACACCTCCCTCACCCCACTTTCTCAAAAACAGATCAAAATCACAGTGCTATTGTAGATGGTGAGACTTTGTCTCACTTCCTCTGGACATGTTATTAGGAGGGACCAGTCCCTGGAGAAGGACATCATGCTTGGTAAAGTAGAGGGTCAGTGAAAGAGAGGAAGACCCTCAATAAGATGGACTGACAGGGTGGCTGCAAAAATGGGCTCAAGCAAAACGATTGTGAGGATGGCCCAGGACTGGGCAGTATTTCGTTCTGTTGTACATCGGGTCCCTATGAGACAGAACCAACTTGACAGCACCTAACAACAATGGAGGTAAGGATCTACCACAACCTCAGAGACTCAAAGAACACATCAGTGTATTGGAGGTGACAGGGACCCAGGGGATCTTCAAATCCAAAAGCCCTCAGTATTCAGCTACACAGACAGCTGTACACAGCAAGTGAAGGGCACAGCCAGGGCTATAACCCAGACTGTTCCACCAATGCTCTTTCCATGATATTATGCTGTTTGAATAGTTTGGATTATTTTTCTAGATGCAGTCAATGCAAGGTTGAATTTACAAATCTATCTGAACAGGCACTCTCCTATTTTTTAAATTACCAACTTAAATCATAAGAGAAAAAAAAAGATCCTGAAATCTTTCCTCAGGTAGCTGCTTTCATTAACCAGTTCCCCAACCTACTCCCACTGGTTTCAGAAAATTTCAACAAGCTCTTTCATCTAGTGTTACAAGCAGGCAACCTGTGGGTAAACCCGGCAGAAGAACTAACAGAAATAGCAAAATCAAAGTCAAAGAAACCCTACATATTCCTTCATGCCATACTGACCTTCCTTTTGGGGAGAAGAGTCATTGGGTGCACCTGGAAGGTACATTCTGATGGTCCAACCTCCCTTCGAGAAGTCAGCTCTGCAGATTTATTTTCTGCCCCAACCACCCACTCTTCCACTTAAGTGACCCCTTTATAGTGTTTCTTCACTTGCCCACTAGTCTCAATCCTTAATACTACCTGCGACTCCAGCTCCCTCTCCTATTCTCACCAATGATGAGGGCAATGAAAACTAAACAAACGCTGATCATATGAATCTTATTTTAAAAAATCAGGTTTGAATTTTGGGTGTTTAGTCATTTTCGGATGAAGACCAAAGAGAGCACACTTTATGAACTGTTTGTTATTTAATGCTTTCTATTCCCAAGCCAGGTGGAGCCCTGGTGGCTTAGCGGTTAAGAGTTTGTCTACTAACCAAAAGGTCGACAGTTCGAATACACCAGCTGCTCCTTGGAAACCCTATGGAGCAGCTCTACTCTGTCCTATAGGATCACTATGAGTTGGAATCAACTCGACAGCAGTATGTTTATTCCCAAGCCTACTAGTTAAAAGTAAAGGGGCTGCTCTGTTACTAAGGCTTCAAAAAATGAAAGATGTTTGCATTTCACGGATGGATTTAAATTTCTCCCAGTTTCAAGCTTTGCATTTCATATGAGCAATCCAGCTCATCAAATGCTAAGTTGGAGAGGTTAAATAACTGACTTTTAAAAACAGTCATGTTCTTAAACATCTACAAACATCTTCCTCATTGTGGACACGATGGCTGGCAAGAAGTATAAGTGACTACTATATGTAAAGAAATTGGTATCATGACATGGATATCTTCAATTTCTTCAGCCAACCAAATGATAAATGTCACTTTAAATAGTTGGATAAAAACGAAAACTCAAAACTGAAATAAGATTAATATGTCTAGAATGCTCAGAGAAGTTTGTTCATTATCATCACAGAGCATCCAACCAGGCAGAAGCAAATTCATTGGCAAGTAATGCCTGCTGAGTAACACAAGGGCTAGAGCACAACGTGGCACAGAGTATGTGCTTGTGGTAGACTGACTGCAGTAATGGCCCCCAATTTTTCATATCTCCCTGTATATACGCTCTTCTGTAGTTTCTCTCACACCAACTCTGAACTTCGCCAAGTGACTTGCTTTGGCCAACTGAATATTAGCATGCTTGAAGCAGAGCCTGAACATACACTTGTGCATTTCTGCTTCTTCTCTTGGACCCCTGCCACCTCCATGGAGCCATGCCTGAGTTAGCTGCTAAGGGGATGGGAGAAACACATGGAGAAGAGATGAGCTGACTTAGCCAAGGGCATCCTAAACAAGTCAGCCCCCAGGTGACCTTCCAGCTGACTGCAGATGCATGAGCGAAACCAGTGGAATCAGCTAAGCCTGGCACAGATCAGAACAGCCCAGCTGACCTACAGAGTCGTGGAAAATAATAAATTATTATTGTTTTAGGCTATGGAGTTTTGGGATGGTTTGCTACACATTATCATGACAACAGATAACTGATATACTACTCAATAAATATTTGGTGAATAAATGAATGGTGCATTCTCTATTCATTCAAAGAATACCTAATTCATAGACTTTTTCATAGGGTTTCTCTATAAAACTGCTATTTACTCTGAAACAAAGCTCCTTACATAATTCAGCTGTCCAAAATTTAGAGAAATTTCTATAAAAAGTTCTATGTAAGTACTGAGTAGCATCTATTTGCAGGGAATACATTTTTTGCTTATCCTCTAAGTCTTACCTGCTCTGTGAATACTTTCCCAGTATCCCGGGCAGGATTTTTAACTCCAGGCTCCAACAGTGTCTTATACACACTTATAGCAATGCACTTTTCTCACTGTATTGTAATGGACTATTTGAATTTCTCTCTTCCCATAGACTAGACTATGAGCTTCTTGCAGACAGTGGCTAAACTTTATCTTTGTACTCTGAAAACAGTGCCTGACACACACTAATGGTATCAGTTTAGTGAATGTAGAGTGAATAAATAAATGACAGATACAAAGACAACTGAGACATAAACTCTATGCCCAGGAACTCAGAGTTTAGTATTAAAGAGACACATAAACAGTTACATTATAAGATATAAGGTACAAGTGCTATAATAAAACTTGTAAACAGTTTAGAGGTAGCAATCAACTTTATGTGTATGGAGGGAGGAGGGATGGGCAGAAAAGGTTTCAAGGGGGTACCATCTAAGTCAGAATCTGAGGTAAAAGTGTTGCCAGTTGGATGGGGTAGTGGTGTGCTGGGACCAGCCTTCTGGAAGGAAAGAAAAAAAAGCCCTGATTTGGAGCATTTGCTGATATCTGTGGGGCAGATATGCCCACCATGACTAATTCCATGTTACAAACTGGCCTGCAAAATTCCTGAATATTTAACAATCAGTTCCTGCTAGCTGGTAGGAGCCAGCTCCAGCATACTGCTGTATAGGGGAGAGAGAATTCCAGGTGGAGCCAAACAACTTGTGCAAAAACATGGTAAATCTAGGAAATTACAAGTAGCATGCTAGTAGTGTAAAGGGGACAAGAGTCAGGGTCTAGATGGAGAAAAGCTTGGTGTATCAGGCTGAGGAACACAAACTGTATCCTATAGGAGAGTACTGAAGGGTTTTATTAAGGAAGGGAGTCACACATGATCAGGTTTGGTCTTTAAAGAGCTCACTCTGGGAGAAGTGGGGATAGTAGACAGGAGGAGAAATTAAATAGGAAAGCTACCTGGGCAGCTATTGCAGTAGTTCAGAAAGGTGTATAAGGTAAGCTGGTAAGCTAGTATAGCTAGGTAGTAATGGAAGACCTGAAAAGGAGACTGACATAAGATATATTTAGGAGGCAAAATCTTTAGGGCTTGACAGCCAGTTGTTTGTGAAGGTGGTGAGGAAGAGTAAGAAGAGTAAATGATACACCTTAAGTTTTTAGTTTATGTGTCCAGGAGGACTATACGGGGACAACCAAGCAAAGAATGTAAGAAAATTAAGCTTTTATTTCGGGATACGTGCGTGCGTGTGTGTGTGTGTGTGTGTGTGGCAGGGGGGTGGTGGTGGAGGGAGGGGAATGTAAAGGGATATGATGGAGGGAAAGGAAGGTAGGGAAAGTAACAATCCAGTTTTGTTGATTTGGAATGCCAGTGGAACATCAAAAGCACACGAGTCCAGTAGTGGGTCTGGAGCTCAGAAAAAGAGGTTAGTAAAAAAGATTCTGGAGTTGTCATCATATAGGACAATTAAAGCTATGAGGGTAGACGAAATTGGCTAGGGAGAAGAATTTCGCCACTAAGGGATGTGACCTGATCAGATTTCCCTTTAGAGATTATCACTCAGGTGACCTCTGAGAAGAATGGACTGGAGAGGAAGTACACTAGCAACAAGGAGACTAAATAGGAGTTAACTCTCCTCCCCAAAATACAATACAAAGCATGACAAACCAAAACAACATACGAGTGGAACATAATCAAGGTTTTTATGCTGTCTTAAGCCAGTACTGCAGGACCTATTCGGTTTCGCTCTTTTTGGAGCTCATCAGCTGCAGGTAACGGCTCAAATCTCTTCTAACACCATTTACAAAGCTTCCGATTCACAATCTTCTATTTACTATATCTTAATAAGTCTCCAGGAGCCCTGGTGGCACAATGGTTAAGTGTTTAGCTGCTAAGCAGAAGGTCAGTGGTTCAAAGCCACAAGCGGCTCCACAGGAGGGAAGACTTGGTGATCTGCTCTTGTTATGATTTCAGCCTAGGAAACCCTATGGGGCAGTTCTACTCTGTCCTAGAGGGTTGCTATAGAATTGACTCAACAGCACACATTTCTCTGAGTTTCCTTAGCCTTAACAAAAAGCTTTTACATTTAGGTCCTAAAGGCTTCCCGTGAGCAAAGTTCTTTTTGGTCAAACACCCAAAAGCTGACTGGGTGAAGGACAACACAGCTGTTCACAGCCAAGACTGTCATCTGCCATATCAGATGGTCTCCTCTGCTCTTAGAACCACTGCAGCACAGATCTGAACACTGAAGCTTTGGAGGCCACTCACTGGCTGTCCAGAGAATCCTGCTGGTCCTGATATCCTTGCCCCTCTTATCTTTAAATTGGGCTATTTTTTCATCCCTTTCCCGTTATGCTTCTGGCAGTAAATCTAGAATCAAGGTTAATTTGAGAAAAAAGGGAACAAAATAAAATAAATAAATAAAAACCTTTAAAGCAGAACATTTTATTATGACATGTCCTGAGGATACACTGTGTAGCCCATGTAGGCATACATAAATATACTTCAGATACTGGCATCCAGGGGCAGAATAAAGTATATGGTGAACTACCAATTGTGTAAAAGTGAAGTAGGGGGAGACTATATATATTTACTTTTACATGTATAAATTATCTCTGGTAATTTAGGAACTGGGTGACTGGTGTAGAACAGGTGGGAAAGAGACTTTTTACTGTATACCATTTTGAATTTTGAATTATGTGAATATTCAAAAAATAAAATTTAACACATACTTGAACCCATATCTTATGCACTTAGCTGTGCTGACAGGGCAGTGCGATAGAACTGGAACTCACAAGGCTGATCATCTTTGTTTTTGCATTTCTTAAGAGTTTCTTTTTAATATCTTCAATCTTATTTTTATCTTAGCATTCTCACAGAACCAGAGCCCCACGGCAGAACAGTATTTAAGTATTAGCAACTGTTTACTTTAAAATTTAACTGCCTTAAAAAAAAAAAAAAATCTGTCCTCACAAAAATACCTCCTACTGAATTTCTTTCATAATTTCTCATCTTCCTTAATGAAATGACATCAAATAACTGGACTGAGGAAAGTGAGAAAAGAAAGGAGGGAAATGAAAATGATAAACTTCTGAAAATAATATAAAGGAAAGCCTAGAGAAAGATCTGTGAAACAAGAAAGAAACAAGTAAAAATGTAGAAGTCTGATGATAAATTTGTAGCATTGTACTTCACTGGCTCTTGCAGCAAATGAAAAGGTTTTCATGGCCATAATGTTAAGAAAATGGTAGGTAAGATCTGACATTAAAGGTATGAAATGGATTTATGAAACCCAAGTAAAATTTGTCTTTAAAGCTATTACCAGGTTTCTGGAATTCACAAGCCTCCCATCATCTTAATGATGTTTATTCTGACATTCAAGAAAAAAAAAAATGACTATCAACAACCACATTAAAATAAAATTAAAAAATCACCATTTTGATGGCTAGAAGAAAATGTCTATAACTTGTGGACCAAGTCTGTACAAAAAGAACCAATACATGTCTCACACCTCATTAAAAACATGAACCCATTTTTACTTCAGTTCTTAGCAGACAACGTGCACTAGTATGGCTGCAACGATGGTTCAATGCCAGCATCTAACTTGGTGCCTGTGTTGTTCCAGCTGCTGAATATTCTGAATACCATCCCTAGGTCTACTATCACATATCTGTGATGAATCCCATCTGGCCTGACCAATATATCTAGTGGGCCAAGGGCTGAGCCTGTGAAAAAGCACAGAACACTTAGAACTGAGTGTGCCCATGGTATTTCAACATGCCCATGTATCCACTGGCTGATTTTGGTAACTGTTACAGACCAGGCCTTAGTGACCCCCAATCAAACAGGTATGATTCTGAAAGAAGTACTCTTTCTCAAGTATAGGCCAAGTAGAGTTGTACAGTTGCAAGAGGGCTCATCAGGTGACTCGCCTGTCAGTTGCAGAAATTCCCTCACAGTATGCGAACCTTTGCTAAGCCTCTGCTTGAACCAGAAGCTAAGCCTTTGCTTTAACACTTCTAGTGGCAGGAAGTTCTCTTTTTCTTGGAACATCTCATTCCATTTTGAACACAGGTAGGGTTCTCCTACTGAGATATCAACTCAGTATATGACTCCTTCTCTTTCAATTCCCTTAAGGAAGCAATTATTTCAAAACTCAGCTCTCTACTCTTTGCTTTACATTTTCATGGAGGTTCCACTTTCATTCACTCAAGGTTCAAGGGTCACTTTGAGGCTGACTTTGGGCATGATATCGCTCCTTATCTTTAGTTCTGTATTCCTAACCACCTCTGAGATATGGGTGCCTACATTTAAAAAGACTTCTCTCAATATGCTTCAAGTAATTTTTAATTTTTAACCTCAGACTATTTTAAACCCCCCTCCCAGCATACACGCTATTGTTACTGTGTACTTTAATTCTTTTTTAACCTCACAATACATTATTATTGTTTTATATAATCTGTGTGTTTTAATTTACCCACTTTGTATTTTCACCATTTCTTTTTGCATCTCAAATGACCTTCTGCCTAAAATAGATCTTTTACAACTTCCTTTTCAGAAGGATTTCAAGAAAAGGTTCAGTAATGGCAATTCTGTTTTTATTATCTAGAAATGTCTTAATTTTGTCCTCATTCTTGAAAAATATTTTTGCTGGATACACAGTTTTCGGTTGATAATTATTTTTGTTCAGAACAGTTTAAGTATCATTCCACTGTCTTCTGGCTTTCCTGTTGCTATTGAGAAATCAGCTGTTGATCTACTGGTTATTCCTTTGTCAGTAATGTATTTTTTTTTCTGATGACTTTTAAGATCTTCGGTTTATGATATATGTCTATCATGTGTGGATATTTTAAAATATTCTGTTGAGGATTTGTTGGGCTTCTTTAAACACTGCCTCTGCCCCATACTCTCTTCTTCTAGTACTCCAATTAGAAGATTTTCTCATTCTGTCCTCCGAGTCTCTTATCTTATTCTCCTAGGGCTGACATAACAAAATACCACAAAGTTGGTGGCTTTAAATAACAAAAATTTATTGTCTCACAGTTCTGGAGACTAGAAGTCTAAATTGGAGCATTGGCTGTGTTGACTCCTTCTGAGGGCTTGAAGAGGGGAACTGTCCCATGCCCTCTCCTAGTTTCTGGTGGCTGCCAGCAATTCTTGACATTCCTCTGTTGCATATAGATGCATCTGCATCCGTTGTTACATGGTGTCTGTCTTCCCAGTGTGTCTTCTTTTATAAGACACCACACAGAAGGATTAGAATTCTGATATACTCTACTCCAGTTATGACCTCATTTGACTTAACTGATAACAAAAGAAAAACCGTATTTACAAACAAGGTCACATTGATGGGTACAGGGATTAGGACTTCAACTGATCTTTTCAGGGGACAAAATTCAATCCGTAACATTTCCCAAACTCTTTATCAGCCTCATCCTCTGTGCTACTTTTCCATATAATTATCTGTATAATTTCTTCAGTTCTGTCTTCCAGTTCACTAATTTTCTTCACTGTTACCTAATGTGCTGTAACACCCATCTACAGTATTTTTAAGTATTACACTTTTCTGGAAATTCTCTTTGGTTCATTTTCAAATATGCTTGTTCTTTATTCATATTTCCAAGGCTATTTTATTTTTTAAACATATTAAACATTTTATATTCTGTAGCTAATAATTTCATTACCTGAAGTATCTTCAGGTTTGATTTTGTTCACCATTGTTTCTATTGGCTCTTGTTTGATGAACTTTGTTTTCTGGTGAATTTTGTAATTTCTTTACTGTGAGCTGCTTATTTTCCTTAGAACTTTACTGTGGAAGTCCTGAGAAGTCTGGTATGAAGACTGGTTCCTCCAGAGAGGATTTGTGCTTGCTTTTCTCAGGTACCTGAGGGTCACTGCCATTTCAGAACAACTTCAAATAAATTCTCACCTTGAGGTTTTATGAACACTCGTTTAGTATGAATTTGGGCTGCAAACTCAAGTAAAAGCCAGCTTACAGTTATGAATTCTCAATGGAGTTAACATTAAGGTTTGAGAGAAGCAATTTCTCTGGCAGTCCTCTGGAACAGGTGAAGGTGAGTTTATTTCTTGATCGCCCAAATACTGAGGGTGGAGTCTCTTTGGGAACCCACATTTATTGGTGGGAAAAGGAGGGAACTTCAATTGGATTTCACCTTTACTCAGGACCTAGGAATTTACTCCTGACTTCTGTGCCCATAAAGCCACAAAGCTATGAAAATTGATCAGCAAATTCCCTCAAGGCTAATGCCTCCTTTCGTGTTCTGCTTACACCTCTAGATTCCTGCCTTCACTTAGCTTTTGGCCTGACCATTTTTTCTTCCCAGCAAATTAATCCAACATTTTAACTGTTTCCATCAGGAGGATTGGTCCAGGTACCAAGTCTGCTCTATTGCCAGAAAGAGAAATTTCAAAAAGTACCTTCAAGCTTAGAAGAATAGTAAATGCATCCCAAGAAACTAGGCTTAATAGCTTAGAATTGTTTTCTCTCTCTATCACCCTCTGTATTCAATCCAACATAACAAATTCTGTTGATGGATTCTGCCTTCAAATCTCTGATTTATTCTTTAATACTTGATTCTATTGCTATCATTCTAGTTCT
This sequence comes from Trichechus manatus latirostris, assembly GCF_000243295.1. NCBI lineage: Eukaryota > Metazoa > Chordata > Mammalia > Sirenia > Trichechidae > Trichechus > Trichechus manatus. Next base: position 25,599,955 of record NW_004443952.1, read on the forward strand.
GGGCATTATTTCTTTTAAGCTAAGCCAGGGGGCTTTGGGGGAGCTAAAACGTAGCCTGCACACAACTAAGAGTTTAACCTTTCTAAAATATTGGACTTGTTATTTGTTATGTTGGTCTCCCATTACAGAATCTTCATCATCTTCCTCTACTTAATAATGGGTTGAGTCCCAAAATGTTATCTTTCCAGGATCTGATCCCACTTTGCCTATCCAAGCATAGCTTCTCAGTTCCAAACAGGAGTATCACCTCTTTGCCCTCTGCATAACTTATGTGCATTTCTGCTAACATGCCTTTGATCCATAGTCTTTTTACCCACATTTTACCAATCCTTTCAGGCCTCTCTTTGCGAAGTTTTCCCTGATAACTCTCAACATGCCCCCTCTGCTGTCTGATTTCCCTGAACCCTTGTGTGTGTAGTATATATTTTAATTATCTTGACTCAAAAAATAAAATTCTTTAGTATTTTAAAGAATTTAAATTTAGTATTTAAATTTTTTAGTATTTAGTAAAATACTTTAGTTAAGCTATAAGCAGCTTAATCAGAATTCTAACCTAGATCTGACTTCAAAATCTGTGCTCTTTCTAATATGTAATACTTGTTGTTAAGTGCCGTTGAGTTGGTACTGACTTATAGTGACCCTGTGTACAACAAAACGAAACACTGTCCCATCCTGTGCCATCCTCACAATTGTTGCTATGTTTCAGCCCATTGCTGCAGCCACTGTGTCAATCCATCTCGTTGAGGATCTTCCTCTTTTTCGCCGACCCTCTACTTTACCAAGCATGATATCCTTCTCCAGGGACTGGTCCTTCCTGATAACATGTCCAAAGTACATGAGATGAGGTTTTGTCATCCTTGCCTCTAAGGAGCATTCTGGCTGTACTTCTTCCAAGACAGACTTGTTTATTCTTCTGGCAGTGCATGGTATATTCAAGATTCTTCCCTAACACCGTAATTTGAAGGCATCAATTCTTCTTCGGTCTTCCTTATTCCTTATATAAAACTATCTCTCAGTATTCAATTAATATTTACTGATATACATAACAAAGAATTCAGACCCCATAAAATCAAATAAAACAATGCTCTGCATTTAACTGGTTTATCTTAGCTTGGTTGGCAAGAAACAGAATCTTAAACGGCATTAAAAATTTTAAACTTTATTCATTTAAATAAATTTCTTAGGTAACCCCTCAAAAGAGACTCAGCAGCAGCTTAACAGTAAAGATAAACATTAGTTCCTCCAAATGTAATTGCTCATTCTCTGAATCTCTAATTAAACTATACGAAACTATCCTTCAGGGTAAATGCTAACCCCTAAAATTGTAAGACTAAAAGAATGGCTTTACACAAACAGAAGTTCAGCCCAGGGACCACTCCAGTGTTAAGGGAAGATATTAAAAGCTTGGTTTTCCAAATTATTCTGATGTTGATAATCAATCAATCCAGTTTTAATAGGCTGCATTACCAAACTTACCCAATTAACCTTCTAACAAATAGGCGGTATCTCTAGACTTCAACAATTGTGACCAAAAGAAAAAACCCAAACCCGTGGCTGTCGAGTCGATTCTGACTCATAGCAACCCTACAGGACAGAGCAGAACTGCCCCATAGGGTTTCTAAGGAGCGGCTGGTAGATTCGAACTGCTGAGCTTTTGGTTAGCAGCTCAGCTCTTGAAGACTGCACCACCAGGGCTCCTTCTAACAAACAGCCAGTATCTCTAGACTAGGCTTCAACAATCGTGACAGTAACTGTTATTTTGGTTTTATAATGTAAAACCTCTTTCTGCACTTGCCTCTCTTTTTATTTCTAAATAACATATAAGAAGTAAAATTGAGTCTTGAATGATGTTGAATAATTTGTGGGGTCAGTTTTTAACATAAAAATAAAAGAACTCTCTTGGCATGTAGACGTTTGGAAATGGCTGCTTAATCCTAGACCAAATAAAGGAAGACCGACTGGGAAAAGTAAACTACTCTTAGTATTTCCATCATAGGACAGTTTTTGTCTCTCTTACCTTTCCTGTCCCGTCCTTCATCAACACATACTGGCAGACTTCCTAGGGCAATGGAGAAATCCAGACAAGAGAAGGAAGCACACTAAAATAATGGAGGACAGGCTACAGGAGATGGACAGTGTCAAACATCATGTGGGAGAAAAGAAGGAATTGTCACAGTTAGCCACTTTGTTCAAGAGAAACTACAACTGGTCATTTCAAAGCTAAAGAGATAAGAAAAAAAGAAAGATTTTTTACTTCTTTATAGCAAGGCTCCTTTCAATAAGAAAAGAAGAGAGTTGCTGCTAATGTGAAAATCTGTCTTCAGAGAAACAGATATAACTTAGCAAACAGACATAACTTGGCAAACGGTTCAAAGGGACAAAAGATAAATAAGATTCTCCAGTTCAAAAATGTTAATAAAGAGATATATATTAATAGGCTTTGGGAAAAGAAAAAAATCAGGGCTATAATCTAGAAGTAGTTAAGAGAATTGTTCTATATTTCTTCTCCAAGAGAATACAATATGAATTCCAATGTTTGTATATAAAAATGATGAAAGAGGCACATGCCCTTAAGTATCCTTAATTACATGGCCTTATATACTATGAAAACCATTAATACTGCCACATTTATCAACTGAGTTCTAGAAATTGAATAATGTAGTTGAATGATGAGCTTTTTCACATCAGGGACAATTTTCTGCACATATATGCATGGTGTGAAACACCTCCTCTACCCCTACCCTAATATCTCTCCTATCTAGATAACACAGTGCCTGAAATCCCACCATTAGGAGATAAGAGTACTTCAGGGTTATCACAGCCTTTGCTATTTAGTATTTTTTTCAAACGTAAGATGTTAGGAAAAGTCTAAAGTTACTCACAGTAGAAATGGGATTTTGTTTCTCTGATTACTTTTCTCCATAATAAAGGTAGTTTATAAAAATAGACACCTGGATGGGTCAAGGGATATGTAAAAGGGGCAAAAAGAGGATATGGAACCTAAGAAAAACATTATCAATTTCACAGCCTTGGGTACAACCAGTTACTTTTATATAGAAACGTTACAGGTTAAGTCCTCTGTACAGGAGATTTGGGCATTTCTTTAAAATTAACGCTTAATTTCAACAAAACTCAACTAAAGTCATAACATTTCCAAATAAGGTAAATGACATTTTTGTCAAGGCTAAATTTTCTATAAGGTAAAAGGCAGTCTGTATAAGAATGAATTCATTTTTAAAATTTAAGTGATTTTATAAATTCAGATAACATTTGAATAGTCTATCCAAATTTATTAAATAAAATGCATACCTCGTGTTCTTTTCTGCAAGCTTTGGAAATATCATTCTTTGAAGATGCCTAAAAGTCAACAAATTTCTCCATTAATGTATTACACACAGCATTCAAAAAAGGACAAAAAAGAACACAAATGAATAAAGTACATATTAACTGCTGGTATAGGATTTCTTTCATCAAGGAAAACCTTTTGCTCAAATATTTAAAAGTTCATAAAATACAACAAATTTTCTTTGAAACAAACATCACCCCAGGACCTACCCAGTGTGTTAGAATTTCACTCTAATTCTTATGGCTTTAATCTCACATAATAACATGGTCCTTCTGTTATCTCAGAAACTAGCTGACTCTGAAGGAAATGGAAATCAGAGGGCTTTTTTTTAGTTGAATCCCACTCTGCAGCAAATTTTCTTGTGAAGCTTTGCCAGGGCACTTATATTTTGCTTCTTCTTTAACCCTTCATATTCTAAGCTCTCACACTGAACTTACTGAACTTCCTCAGAAAAATGCCACATATAATGGTGGGAGAAACTAAAAAGGGGAAGGTTACTATGCCAGGCAATTAACAAAAGTTATTTTAATATAATTCTCTTAGTAAATTTATGAAGACATTATTCTCCTCTCTGCAGACGAGAAAACAGATACTCAGAGAAATAGTCAGCAAGTTATTTACCACATTTAAGTACGTACTTTCTATATAAAATAAGTCAAAATAAATCCGCCTGGGGTGGCTATTCTTCCACATGACATCAGGCCCCATTTAGAAACATTGTTTGAGAGCCACGGGCTCTGGTCCCTTGTTCCATCCCTCCTGTTCTATCACCTAGGTCTGTGCAATTTAGAATAGGCCTGCTGATAAGGAAGGGGAGGGCATGAAACAGAATGGGCAGGCAACTGGTTTCTGTCTCACTAGATTTATTACTGTTCAAATCCTTCACAACTCAGCTTCATCTCAATGTCTGGAGGAGAGAAGCAGATAGCTATACTATGTGCTGTACAAACAGTGTTGCTCAGGCTATAGTACGGTGGTCTGTGTGAAGGTGAAGGTGATACCATGCCTCATATACCTCTGTTCAGAAGCTAGTCCCTAGAAAAGAAACTAAGGAGGCTTTCCAGCTGTGGTTTCAGGCCTATCTAAACGATCATTTCTAATCTCCCAGTTAAGTCCACTCCCATCATTTGGGGTCTGAGGTCCCAGGAGGCCCATTTTCCCACAGCACTCTGAGGAGCCACTATCAAAACATACACAGTGAGGAAGAACTCAGGCGCCTAACCTGAACTGGACCAGAGATATAGCAAATCAACAAAGAGAAGTCATAAATCACTGCAGGAGTCATATTCACCCTAGGAGCAGAGAAGGGATACGAGAACATGGTCAGAGTAAATTCATGATAAAACAGAGAGGGGAGGATGAAAACAAAAGAAGCCAGCTGTGTCAGCTGTGCTCATCTAGGCATATCCTAAATTTACAGGATTGCTTGGAGGCACTCAGCATTGACTCAGCATGATCACAGGCAAAGTACAAAAGGTCTTGAATCCTATAATATTCTTTCTTTGCATGGTAGAAAGAAGGAAAGATAAAGAAATAATGAGAGAAGGCTGAGAGTCTTATATGCAGTAGCCACAAATGAAAAAGCAGCAAGTCTAAAAGGAAATGATCTGTGCAAGAAATGCTAAATTTGCAGCTTTTGTGGGTCACCTCTCCAAAGCTATGAGGCGGGCAAGGCCAAGGACATATGCACAGCTACAATCCCACCTGCAGTCCACTCTCCTTAAGAGCCTGACAGTGTTACCTGCTTGCATGCCTGTCGACACTCCGAGGCAATAGCCAGTTCACAGCAGCCTAAGCCAACCCAGCTGTCAGACTTCTTAAAAACACCTTAAAAACAAAATGTCCAAATGTTGTTGGTCATACGTACTGACAAATAAAAACAGCATGCCAAACTGATTCATGGATACCACCAGAAGTCAAAGTAGGTATCCACAGAATAACTAGCTCAGGCAGCAGGGCCTCAAAATTAGTAAGCCCTTCCCCCTACTCTTATGCCCAATATAATCAGTCTCCTCAGGGTCCTCTACAATATGATTATCATTTCTCTCATTCTCCTACCCACCCTAGACTCTGTTTAGGTCATTCTCGCTTCTGGGTAGGCACTGCCTTCATCAGAGGACATACAAGGTAAGGAAAGCACAGTAGAGGCCTTCCTCACCTTCAGACTGAATCAGAAGCAAAGATCCCAACTTAACAAGCAAACAAACAAACAAAAATATATTATTGTATTCCAAATACTAAATACCTAAAATAAAACCCATGATCTTGTTTAAAAATTGATACTCAGTAAACAGGCAGGAATATCTTCTGTGAGCCCAGCTTGGCTTTGATGGGTATACTTCATCATGCAGCAAGATGACTATTCTGGTTAAATTTATGCACAGCAGCGATTTCCCCAACCAAATTACTGTGATACTAAAGAGATGATAAAATTTAAAAAAGTGTCCTAATGTATTTTTTAGATTCTCTTTGTAGTCATAAATGTCAGTGAAAGACTCCTAGGTTAAAATTAGGAGATACAAGTAATAATTATAAAAACGGAAAAGATTTAAGCTTGTAGAGATGTTGTAAATTTCTCCTTACCTCCTTTTAAAAATGCTTTATACTGTTTCCATAAAATACATGGATCTGCAGATCCACATCTAAACTAAATTAGACTGTTATTTACATATGAAAATATGTCAAGGATTCTCAGTACAATAGATAACACAGTTCTCCAAATGAAACTAGGACTTAATATAACAACAGAAGCATTCTGCTAAAAAATAAAACAAAAAGATCAAACAAATGGCACACGGAGAAAGCTCTCAAAATATAACTATAAACTACCCCAAAGTTGATACAGATATAAACCACCCCAACTGTAAAAACTGACTACAAACACTGCATAGTATAAACTGCTGTATTCCTATGTGTTTTGAGAGTACAAACGGCAACAAATTTGCTTCTAACCCCATTGCCTAATATTGTTGTTGTGTGCCTAGTATGGTTTCCTCTAAGTCTTTACTGCTTGCTATTCAGAATCCTTCACATTTTCAAAATAATTCTGAATGGAATCAATTTAGGTCATAAACTCTGTGAACTTTTACCATAGTGCAGCATACTGCTGGTTCTATAATATACTAACTGGCCTCTCAGAAATTATTAAATTATTCAACAAGCATTTACATTTACTGAGGCCCTACTATGTACAAGGCACTCTAGTAGGTACTATGTAGGCTATGAAATGGATTAAATATATGATTTATCCCATTACGCAGATTAAATTTTGGGCAGGAAGTGTGTGTGGGGTGTGTGTGTGTGTGTGTGTGT
>NW_004443952.1:25606712-25635141 GCF_000243295.1 Trichechus manatus latirostris
GTGTGTGTGTGTGTGTGTGTGTGTGTGTGAGTGTGTGTGTGAGTGTGTGTGTGAGTGTGTGTGTGAGTGTGTGTGTGAGTGTGTGTGTGATTCCAGGATACCAGGAAGAGGGATAACTAGGAGAATAGACAACGTGGGCAATTCCAGGAAGGCAACGGTCCAATTTGTTTGAAATGCAAACTTCAAACAGTATGACAAGCCCTTAGAATTCAGACACACATAAAATATACTCCTTTTTTTCAGGTACAGGCTTTAACCAGGGAGGGCAAATGACTTTCAATGTCAGATTAGGGAGTTTGGGCTTTAATCTGATGGAAGTGGATATCCACTGAGTGATTCTTTTTGAAGGGTGTGGGGAGGACAGATATGATCTACTGAATCACCAGTTATAAGATTATCATATAATCTATTCCAAGACTGTAATAATAAAGGCTTGAACTAAGAGTAGAGAGGACAGACGCAAAGTTTTGCAGAAGGAAAGTCAACGGAGCTAGAAAAAAACAGTAATCAAAGATAACTTGAGTGTTTTCAGTCTGGTATCATTCAAGAAGAGGCAATTAGAAGATGAGTATGATTTTGGATTTGTACTTTGGATGTCACCGATGCAGAGTTTCAGGTAGAGATGTGCAGAAGTCGAGAACAAGGATTTGGCTTTAATAGTTAACTTTTCGGAGGTGATTAGTTAACAGTTTTAGGGAGGGGTGAGATTACCAGGGTAAGTATCGAGAAAGGAGGGAAGAGGACAAGGCACACAGAAATAACCACAGTCCTTATGGGGCTAAGGGGAGAAATCTAAGAGATAACAAGGTGATGAAGCCAAGGTGGAGTCACAAAAAGTAGTGGTCAATAGTATCAAGCGTGGCAGGAAAGTAAAAAAAGAATAAGTACTAATAAAAACCCATAAGATCTAGGAACCAAGAGATCCTGGTGATCTTTCAAAGAGCAGTTTCAACAGAATGCTAAAAGTAGACACAAGAGTACAAAATTATGGGCTGAGTGAATGAGAATAAACCACACATTTGAAAATTTGGGTGGTAAAAGGAAGGAGAGGATAAAAACTCAAGGGTACACACTGGATTACAGGAACTATGACACAGATTTTGCGATCACAAAATAAGTTTTTAAAAATAAAGAGCTAAATGTTAAACTTTTATTGCTTACCTGGCAAAGACGAATTCATACAACTCCAAATTTCAACCTAAAATAGCAATTACCAGAAGACTTTTATGTAGATAACCAGGTCCAAAATATGACAATTAATTTCTATAGAAATTATATATATAGCTTATTTGATTATGGATGTTTTTATACAGTCAATGTTCTAGGACTATATATACATTGTCCAGTTTTTCAGGGAAGAAAAAAAAGCTGAGATGTAAAAATACAGCTTGTTCTTTTTCCATCTTCCCATCTTTGAGCACTAAGGAGAGTCTGGTTACTCAGTTTCCAAGCACATAGACAAAAGCGTCAGAACTGTTTGATCATCAGCTTTCCGCTCCCCCCCATCCCCTGCATGTACAGAATGCAACTCAACATATCTGAAGAGGCTCTCTCATGAAAGCTCAGAATTTCTTAGTCTAAGAAAGTCTGAGGCTATCCCGAACACTGAGGATAGCCCAAGCGTTAGAGCCATTTAAAGTTATGTGGTTCAGACCAGCAAGCAATGCATCTATAGTATATACGAAAATGAAAATATAAGAGTAATGAGAAATTATACATTTCCCCTTATCCCAAATTCAACTTTTCAAATTCAAAATAAATACAAGATTTAGTTAGTATGGTTTTCATAAAATTGGTCAAAATACAATAATAAATAAAATTCGAAGTTCCAGATAAAAATATCATAACGAACTTTAAAGCCTGGAATACATTTAAGACTGTTTTTGGACCTACATCATAGAATAGACAATAAAGATGAAGAATAATATTCTATCTAGCAATTTGTGTGAAGATCTTTTTAAATTTATCCAGTTAAATCTAACATTTTACTTTCACCACAAGTCCCAATAACACTTAAAATTTTGATAAATCTAAAAGTAACTTATTAGGTGGCTTCATTTAAACAAACTTCCATAGTTAAGCTAAATAAGACCTACCATTGTTTCAGGACAATAATCTGGGGCTCGCTGCAACAGATGTTTTAGACGGGATTCACTTTTTGAGGAGAAAATCTATTCCACCAAAAAAAAAAAAAAAGAAAAAAAGTTTTTGCAGCATTTTTTTTTCTCCCGTAAGAAATGAGAAGAGGTTGTCGTGGGGTTGTTAACCATTGTCATAAAACAATACATGTAGTAACTGTTTAATGAGAAACTATTTGTTCTGTAAACCTTCATCTAAAGAAAAATTTAAAAAAAAAGAAATGGGAAGAGGTAAGACTTATTATCCTCTAGCTATATGGAAAGCCTTTGGATAGTATTTAAATTTAGCTGAGGTAACATTTTTTTAAGGTTGGTTAGTTTGACAAATAATCAAGAAAGTTCAAACACAGCAGGTCTAGATCCTTTTCTAATGACCACAAAAGAACTTGTTAGCGGACTGAAAGAAGAAAACAGAAAAGTTAAGGAAAAAAAGATAAATTTATTCTAAACTGTTCTAAAAATTGCTTTTAGTCGTCTGATTATAAGGAAAATTGACTATACCCTGGATACTGGTGAAGAACAAATTCGTGAATAGCATTATGGTACATAGCTTCCCTCCAAAATTAAAGACAATGCTATTTTTTGATACAGATGCCAAGGAACTGACAAGGTTCACTTACCAGGCTAAATGGCTCCCTTCCAAACAGGACTTTAATTAATGCAATTACAATTTGGTGCCTCAGTAAATTATAAACCATTACATATATCAGACAGAACTTCATGGTTACCTGCAAACAGTCAATACTGTAAAATCCACAAATGCTAAGGGCAATGAAAAAGGATTTATCTCCAGTTAGTTTACTTAGTAGACACTTTTCTCCAAAACCACCAACTACAATTAAGAATTGAAAAGAGCTAGAACATCACCATTTTGCAACCCTAATGAATTAAAACATTTAGATGATTATCAACAATGGCTACTAACAGTACAAAAAAGAGACAACCAGACAAAATACCATTTATGAGAAAGACTTGCCAAAACAAACAAAAAGTTTTACCTGGATCTATCAAGCCTCTGGATCTAATAAGGTAGGTACTAGCCATGCGTGTCTATTTAAATTAAAATGAAATAAAATCAAAAATTTAGTTCCTCGGCCTCTTTAGTCACATTTCAATAGGCACACGTGGCTAGTGGCTACCATATTGGATAGTACCCCGTCGCTGTCGAGTCGATTCCGACTCATAGTGACAGAGGACAGAGCAGAACTGCCCCATAGTGTTTCCAAAGAGCAACTAGTGGATTTGACTGCCTACTTTTTGGTTAACAGCCGAACTCTTAACCATTGCACCACCAGGGCTCCATTGGATAGTACAGGTATAGAATATTTTCATCATTGCACAAAGTTCTATTGCACAGCTCTGCTCTAGATCTAACTACCAAGTACCAGGAAATACAGAGAAGAGAGGAACATGTTAAATGACACCACAGGATGCAAACAGCAAAATTCAGACTGCGGGAAACTTTATAGGATAAATGACCAGATTTCTTCGCCAAATAAATTGCAAGGACTAATCTATAGATGAAACTTAAAAGACACACAAAGCCAGCATGTATAAACTTTCAGCTAATAAAGCAGACCTGAACACAAGCAGTCACTTTTCTCACTAAACAACCGGTAATCACAACTAAAAAGAAAAATGAATCCTTACCTAAAATATATACTATGATTACACAAATTATCTGAGCAAAAAATTTAGTAACCAAACATATACCCATTTAAGGCAGAAATAATCAGAGCACAGAGCTTACACCTTAAATCTTGACAGGTTTTTACCCAGACACATCTACTCCCTCTGCTATAACTCATTTCCCTTTGTCTTCAAACAAGCAAAAGCCTCTTATCTTGAAAAAAACTTCTTTTCCACATTGACTTACTGACTTCCTCAACGAATATCCTATTTTTTCCTTTCATTCATTGCATCCATTTCCTCATCAACCAATCTGCAAACATTTACTGACCAGCTACTATGAGCAAGGGACATGAGACATGAGTACAATAAAGATGAATAAGATACAATTCCTACATTCAAAGAGTTTATAAAATGGCTAGAAGATAGATATAAAAACTGAATACTTTTTTGTAAGTCTGAAATACTACATAATAAATCTAAATTTTTATTTTATAAAAAAATTGAAAATTCCCTACAATATTATTTTCAAGCCCACCACTTCAGTCAATCTAGAAGTATTTATTGAGAGTCTTCCGAGCGTTAGGCCCTCTACTAGGTACCGGGGGATTCAGTATAAATCCAGCAAACAAAATCCTTGCTCCAGAATATCTATATTGACCGTCTTTCTTTAAACTAAGGGCCTTTTGTCAGATCTCAAACTCCTTGACTTTTCTTTGGCATCTGACACTGTTGACAGTCTTAATGTAAACTATCAACCTTATTTTGTTGATGATTATAAAACACCTGCCCTGACTTCTTAACTAAATTCCAATTCCAAACATTTTCATTCCAAATCTCCAACTGTCTTCACACAGTGGTTTTCACTGACAGTTCAACAACTATAGAATGAAACTCACCTTCCTGACAAACCAAGCTCCCAGAGCCATTAAGGGTGCTACTCAAAACGTAAAAGCCAGGAGGACTCCACCCTTTCTTCATTCTCTATTAGTAGAAGAAATGATTTCTCACTCCTGGGATTCCTTCCATTTGAAGTGAGCTCTGTTAGTTTTAACAGCCCTGACGTCTCTCCATACCCTTCACTGACTCCTCCCATGACTGAGAAGACTGACTTATTTGTTGTTTGGTAGGAGAAAGTGAACATATATAACCCAGCCCTTTACATGGTTTAGTGTGTGCTTGGAGATAAAAGCCACATTCAACATCTGTGTGGTAATAATAAAAGTAGTATTTTCCATCCTATCTGCCTTATTGCTTTGTTTTATTTTTCAATTAGTTAAGAACTTGGTCAGGGAAGAATGTTCTTTACTGGGGTGACTACTGTTGTGTTGTTACGTGCCATTAAGTCGGTTCCGACTCTATAGGACAGTGTAGAACTGCCCCATAGGGTTTCCAAGGAGCGGCTGGTGGATTTGAACTGCTGAACTTTTGGTTAGCAGCCCAGCTCTTAACTATTGCACCGTCTACAGTAAGTACTCAACTAATTACTGATAATCATAGCTATTATATATTGAATTACTTTAGTGCTTGAGGTACATTTATATACATTACATACATTTTCTCATTTAATCCTCAACACTCTATAAGGCATTAGTATCTCCCCTTTTCAGAGGAGAAAACTAAGGCTTAGGGAGGTTAAACAACTTGTCCTAGGTCACAGTTATTAAGCAATAAGGACAGAAATTGTCCCAGGCATGTCTGACTCTAAAGTTCTTGCTCTTTCCACTATGCTACACTATTCCTAGTTCTATAGATTCCTCCCCACAGTATCCCTCATAACCTTTTCTTTCCAAGACCATAACCTTAATCTGAGTGTTCAACACCTCACAAATGAACCCCTATATCAGCCTCTGATTTCATTTTCCTACCTCAAGCCCTCTGTGTTATACATGGCCACCTTACTGATCTTAAGACAGCATTATCACTCACTCTCTCACTCAAAAACCTCCCCACTGCTCAGGAGAAAGTCCAAACCACTCACCGTGTCACTTAAGGCTTGGCTACAATTCCATTCCTCCTTTCCAGCTTCCTCCCCATGTTACTGTCACAGTTAGAGAGTTCACATTTTTGCTTAGAGCTTCATGTTCATTCCCAACTCTTTAAGCCTTCACTCAGTTTGTTCTTCCCAGCTGGATATCCTCCCTACTCACCTTAAATGTTAAAGTTTAGAAGTTAGGTGAAGTACCACTGCCTCACAAGGCCTTCTCTGACTGTTCCAGTCCATGTATGTTCCTGTGAAACGCCTACAGTTCCTATTATCCAAGTATTCTCAGCTTGGCATTTAGGCATATACCACCTAAGAGTTACCTAACTGCTTTATCCACAAAGGTCTTCTCTCTCACCACAAGGCAGCAAGTACTCTATACTTCCTTGATATCATCAATGCCTTATTAGTACTGGGTGTGAAAGAAAATCCACTGACCAGACCTGTTGCTGTCGTGTTGATTCTGATTCACAGCAACCCTCTAGAACAAAGAACTGCTCCAAACAGTTTCCAAGGCTATAATATTTATGGAAGCAGACTGCCACATCTTTTTCCCACGGAGCAGCTGCTGCGTTTGAACTTCCAACCTTTTGGTTAGCAGTCGAGCGCTTAACCACTGTGACACCAGAGTGTGAAAGAAGAGGTCGGTAAATCCTTGTTTAATGCCCAAGTCTGGAGCCTCTAACGTGATCAGTTGTACAAAACCTGTTTTCATGTAAGCATTGCTAAATATTTTAACATCTGCTTGATTGATGCAATACTGCTAAGTATAGAATTTCTAACATTCCAGATTTTAAGAAATTAAACCTTGCCTGTCACAGACGCCTCATTACAACACACGTATTAAAAATCATTCACCCTATGGAGCCATGAGAGGAAACAAAGGGAAGAAGTCAGGAAAGTAGTGCTTCCAAAAGTAGCAGAGCTACTTTAAAAGCTTCCTTACAGTGACATCATCAAGGGGCCATTTTTGCTTTATCGTTCTACAGTAAATTTGCAGAAAATTTAATTTGCAATAAACCCATTGCTGTTGAGTCAGTTCCGACTCATAGACCTTACAGGACAGAGTAGAACTGTCCTACAGGGTTTCCAAGGAGGGGCTGATGGATTCGAACTGCCGACCTTTTGGTTAGCAGCTGAGCTCTTAACTAGTGCGTCACCAGGGCTTCAAATAGTATCTGCAAATTGCAACATGTCACTGAATTCTCTAGCAGCTATTTAGATAAACTGAATCACTGTCATATCTTATAATCAGGCAGCATCTTGCAAAATCTAAGTCCAAAGTATTACTGGAGAGAAGTTACAATTCTAGTTAGGTAGCTCTCTCAGTTTTAGGAAGTATAAGTGACAAAATCCAGGTTATCACTTGAAAACTTCTCCAAAAGATGACTGAGGTCATCACTCCTCAAGCTTTAGGGATAGAACTACAACCTAGATAATGAAAGGAAAGTAAGTCTTTGTGAACAGGCACTGTCTCAGTGGAACTTGCCTAGCAAAGCTCAACTAGAAAAATTTAAACCTACTGAAAAATTTCAAGAACAGTAAAATGAACACCCATATAATCTTCACCTAGATTCAGTCATCATTAACATTTTGTAACATTTGCTTTAACTCTCTCTATATATACACAACATATTATTATTACGATTATTCTGATGAACCATTTTAGAAATCATTACAGACATTATGATCATTCATTGCTAATGTATGAGCATGTATCTCGTAAGAACAAGGACACCATCATACCCAACCACAAGACAAAAATCAAATTCAGCATCACAGTATTGATATAGCACTATTAGTAAACATAAGCCCATATTCAAATTTTACCAATTTATTTCAATAATGTCCTTTATTGCTGTTGTTGTTAGGTGCCATCAAGTCGGTTCCAACATATTGCGTTTTTGTTTTTTTTTAATTCCACGATTCAGCCCAGGATCACACACTGCATTTAGTTGTCATATCTCTTTTGTCTCTTTTAATCTGGAACAGTTTCTTAGCCTTTCTTTTTATAACACTGATATTTTTGAAGAGTAGAGGCTGTTGTTTTAAGGATTATCCCTCAGCTGGGTTTGTTTCCTCATGATTCAGGTTATGCACTTTTGGCAGGAATCCTACATAAGTGATACTGTACTCCTTCTCAGTGTATCATGTCAGCAGACACATATCGATTTATCCCATTATTGGTGATGTGAACTCTGATCACTTGGTTAACGTGAGGTCCAACAGATTTCTCTAAGACAACTGTAATTTATAAACAATGAAATAAATAATAGCCTCTACAGTTATTATGCAAGCTTACCTGTTCACATACATCACGGCACATCTGGTTATCCTTTGAATGATTACAACACAACACACCTAGTGAGAAAAAAATAAACACCTCTTACCCCACTGTGAAATAAACAAGGTGACTCACTTAATTTGGGTGGCTATACAATTTGTTCATTTAACAGACCAACTACTAGTCATTTTAACACAACAAACCTTTACTGTTCTAAGGAACACTGTTCCATGAGATATTAATATCTATGCCTCAACAGAAAATGTTTCATGTTCAAATAAATTGGGAAATGAAGGATTAAACAAAATTAAACAGATTTCTTCACTGCAAGACTTCTCAAAGCCTTTAATATATTAATGTACATTGAACTTTCTAAAGCGGGGTCTAGTAGATTTCTCAGAGCACAAAACACTTTTTCCATGTCACTTGTTAACATTTCAGAAAGCCAGTTTGAGAAAGATCAAATTAGAGAAAAGCAAAAAGGTTGCCAAGCAGCATTATGGGCTGAGAGGAATTCATAAACTGACTACGGAGATAATCTGCAGGGGCATATTACTGTTCTAGCAGTGTGGCAGACTGGAAAAAAGATACAGCTGGATTGATCAGGGGCTGTCTGGGACTGGCAAATCAAGAGACAGGGAAGTGAAAGTATTACATTTCAGGCAGCTAGATCTATTCAATGGTTAAAAAAAAGGTTTTGTGTTTTTTTTTTTGCAATATAATTCTTTCTTCAAATGAAATCTATCAATTTCAGTATACAAATTAGATAAAAGCAGAGCATTTTCTGCTGAAAATAGGATGGGAAGTGGGGAGAAACGAATGAATAAACAAATGAATAAAAGAAATCCTCTTTATATCTTACCAACAGGGCTTCTAAGTTTGAAGCTGGGAACATTTCTGCATACAAGAATGACAAGATCTATGATATGACTGGCATATTACTATAGTTTGCTTTCTAAAAAACTATTGTGGGGCTGGTTTTCTAAATACTATTCCTATGGGAAAAGGCATCTTGAAGTCATAAGCATTTGACTTAACAAAATTCTGAAGAACATATACAAACATTTCACTAAGTTTCAGAAGGAGAAAAGCTCCCTTGATTATAAGGCTGTAGTCACTTTCTAAGAAATTCTAATTTGGGGGGAGGGCCCATCACTCATGAGGTTTTCTCCTAACTCCCATCTCCCCTGTAATGTCACACCAAGCTACCTCATTAAAATGGGGAGGGCAGGCGGGGAAAAAAAGGCTTTCCTGTGTGATTTTGACGTGCTCTTTTGAAGTACTCTAGAAGTTGGCACTTTCTACTATCCTCTACTGCAAAGGTCATACGAGGGCAAAATATCCAGCTGATTATGAGCAAAGATAACTCAGAATAACATATGGTCCTAATAAACACAGGCTTAGCAAAAAGTAAACAATTAGGCAGACAGGAGCCTGATCTGGGCCTAGGGATTTTTGAAAAACAATTTCTTGGAGCAAAGGTCTGTTTAGAACAGAAACACAAAACATGCTACAATTAAAACTCCAATAATAATGAAGGTTTTATTAAAAATATAAATTTAAAAGCCTATTTTTTTCTATTTAATGTAAAAGTCAAATTTATTGTGGAGTGACCCTAAAAGTTAAAATTTTAAAATAATTTCTTTTTCTATTAAAAAAGTACCAAAAGTTGGGAAAAGAAAAAATGAAAACGATCTATATTCCCATTACCCTGCCACAACATCTGCTGACATTATGGCCTACTCCCTCCTAGTATTTACAAAAACTTTTTCTGATATTTCTGACAAAGTAGATTAAAGAGGCCAGCGGGAAATCTCCTGGTAACAAGCCCTCCTACCTTCCCCCCAAACAAGCATTCCTCTGTAATAGTACATTTCCCTTCATCCTCCTCCCTTGAGAGGACTGCCACCTTCCACGAACAGGCTAAGGGATCTCTGCTCCATCGCATTTTCCACACCCTATTCTTAACCTCAGCCCGTATGATATTAGTACACATTTTTCTTCCTTGGAAACAACAGTTACTAGAATCTTTAACAGTCTGCCTACATCAATGCATATGCCTTCATTAAGGATTAGGAGGGGAAGGGAAAGAGGATTCAAGTGCAATTAATATGGCAATTAAAGGTCTTTATCTTTTTTAGAGCAATTAAAATGGATTAATTGGGTCATTCAACTATTACAGTGCAATAGTGGTCCACTCTCCAAGGCCTAATAATTTCTACAAGACAATGAATTTCTAGAAATGTCTTGTTTTTATAATTTGATTTGAATATGTTATTCAACAAAAATAATTTAAAACTCTCCTTATTCTCATAAAATGGAATTGAACAGATAAAAGTAGTTCAATAAAATTTGATATTGAGATGATAAAAATAAAAAGCACAGGTATTATCCTTATTAAAGATATGCGTCATGTCTTGCATTGTTATTCCAAGGGTCTGTGATTATAAAACTAATAATAACCAAAAATTGATTACTAAAGGCTATGTGTGCCAGGTTTAAGAAGGTATTTGTGTAGCCTAGAAAGACACAAACAGAATTATCCAATAATTAAAAACATCAAGGTTTGGCTGCTGGTTTTGGCCACGTGTGTTCTAAAGATAGGCAAGTAAGCAGGAAGCACATGCTCCAGCCACATGTAGAAAAATGCAACTTCTAAGACCAACTAGTATTTTAAAAAACTAATACACACCCTAATCTAAAAATAAGAAATATTCATAGAATTATAGGATTTTGAAGATTATAGGGATTTTGCCACAGAAGCTTCCCAAAAGCTATAATTCAATTTGGTTTTAATGAAAAGCCTTTCTTGTTTTCTTTTCTAAAGAAAATAAAGATTTGTTTTAGTTAATCTACCTAAGAAATTACTAAAACAGAATACACACTGAGGGAAAAAAGCTAAATCTCAGCTGATACTGGAAAAATTTCATTCTAAAAAGATATATTAATTTGAAAAATCTGGTCTTATCTTGGTTTTATTATTTATGTGAAATTTTATTTTTAAATCAAATTTAATGAAAACATCTTAAAATGACTGTCATTTTCCAACTCTGTGTAAAGAATCACTCCCCCTCTCGCTCACACAATTCTCTATGTTATCATCTAGTTTGGTTTCTTCATAGCATATTTATCACTATCAGAAAACACTGTATTTATTTATGGTCTATCTCCTCTCCACTAGAATGTAAGCTTCTTCAGAGCAGCAATCCTGAAACTAGAACAGAAAGCACTCAATAAGCATTTTTTGAATAAACAAAAAAATTTTTTTTTTAATTTTTTGCTGTTCTGCTTTTTAAAAAAGCACATTTATAACATATAAAAAGCAGTCACTGGGTGATGCAAACAGTAAAACGTGCCTCTACTAGCCAAAAAGTTGGCTGTTCGAAGCTACCCTGAGAGAGGCTCCTACAAGGACAGGCCTGGTGATATGCTTCCAAAAGGTCATAGCCTTGAAAATCTTATACAGCAGTTCTACTCCACACACATGGGATCGCCACAAGTCGGAACTGACTCGATAGCAACTAACAACGACAACATAATATATAAAAATCCCCTCCTTGATATTTTCCCACTTTCTTCTAGAAGTGGCATACAGAGAAAAGCACGATTAATGAAGGATTGCCTAAATCTATGGAGACAGGACAGGAACTTAGAGCGGCATACTAGAATAAACAGTCACATCTGGTCTATCACCAACCCCAGCTCTTCTAACAACATAGGCCAAGATACTTCTTTGGGAAGAGAATCTGCTTCTTATTACTTTCCTCCAGATAGATGTTTGCTTTTTCCAACGTAAAATTCATTACATTTTTAGGATTCTAGGCTGACTATTACATAATTCCTTAAATGTCAACTTCTTGAAACCTAGCGATTAATGTTACATCTTTCTCTCTTTTGTACTATTACAAAACATCTTAAATAGAAACAGAGCTACTATCAGGTGCCAGGATACATAGATTCCCAGAGTACAGAATTGCGTTCAATCCTATCCTCCAAAGAGAGCACTAGAAGGTGTGTGTGTGCATGTGTGAGAGAGCAGGAGAGAAACTGGAAAGTATACTGGAATAGGAAGTGTGCCATAACTCCAATGTTTGTGGCCAAACTTCACAAGAGATAATCACTGAGGGAATTCTATCACTCCCCTACATCCATCCCCAGGAATGGGAATGAAAATTCCTAAATTAAGGCAGATAAGACTTGTAAAGCCTTATACCAGACAGGGGTCAGTGACCTGTAAAGCCTTATACCAGAGGAGAAAGAAGTACCCAACCCTGGGGGTGAAAAGAGGGGTTAGAAGATTGAGCAGAAATTCAAGCCAGGCCTTCACTGGAATACAATTTAATACTGTGTTTTCAATTTTTGTTTGGGATTGAAGAACATTTTCCGTACTTTCTACAAATCCACAGTGGAAGCCTTTGTCTATTATATTGCTCAAATGATATATACTTCCTAGAATTTAATTTAGTTCAAGGGAAAAGACTCACTTTTAGTTCAAACTAGGAATTTTTCTTTTTATCAAACAATACAATCTACGTATTGTCACAGACTTTTAGAGCTGGACAGGCCTTTAGAAATCATCTAGCCCAGCATTTAAAAAAAAGAGTTCTATGAGCAAACAGATTTCTTTCTTTTTAAAACAATTTTATTGAAATATAAATTTACAGACCATGGAATTCACCCTTTTAAAGTGTGCAATTCAGTGGTTTTTAGTATATTTAAACAGTTGTACAACTATCAATCCTATCTAGTTTTAGAACATTTTCATCACTCTTAAAAGCAACCCCATCTACATCAGCACCCATTCCCCCAGCAAACAAGTTTCTTTACCCTAGGAATTCTTGGGCCCTTTATTGTGAACCTAATGCGCTTTGGGGGTTTTGAAGAAGGGGATACAATGTGAAGTGTTTCCCAAACTTAATTAATAGCAAACATTCAAGTGCTTACTATGTGCTACTTTAAATGCTATACATGTATTACCTCAGTTAATTCTCACAATTAAATCCATGAGGAGGGATGGGGTCCTGGTTGGTGCAGTGGTTAAGAGCTAGGCTTAAGAGCTGGACTGCTAACCCTATGGGGCAGTTCTACTCTGTCCTATAGTGTTGCTAACTGACTTGACGGCAATGGGTTTTTTTGTTTGTTTGTTTATAAATGTGAACATCAGGGCATCAAAAGATTATGACTAAGTAACTTGTTCAAGGAACTCTGGTGGCGCAGTGGGTAAGAGCTATGGCTGCTAACCAAAAGGTCCACAGTTGGAACCCACCAGTCGCTCCTTGGAAACCCTATGGGGCAGTTCTACTCTGTCCTATAGGGTTGCTATGAGTCAGAAACGACTTGAAGGTAACGGGTTTACGGGTTAACTTGTTCTACTGGTCTTAACCATTTTACTCTACTACCTTCTACAGAACCAACTAAGTATGGGATGAGAATGGACAACTAGTATTCTATGGACTGTAACTTTGGAAGTGCTCTCGTCCAATTTCTTTAACAGTGAGAAAAACAGGGCTCAGAAAGGTTAGCTGACCTAGACAAGCATTCTCACTCTCTCTTCTCTGGTTTCTGGGCTAATTTATAGCTAACCTTAGAACACAACTACAGTTATCTATCTTATCTCAGGTTCCTTACACAATTCTCTCCCTTCTTTAAATATTTTTCTTTCTTTCTTTCCTTTTTTTTTTTTGATCTTTAACATGGTAAACTTTAACATAAGACTGACTTTGCTCTTTTTAGGTGTCTCCTCCTGTAAGCAATGCACTTCACTTCTGCAAGTACAAATGCCACTCATCTTTTAGCATCTAGTGCAGCTAAGGGGATCACTCAATTTTCCTCACACTCTAGGTGGACGTCTGTGCACCCAGTCCTTCATCTCCCCTGGACACTTCTGTCTTGAATTCCTCCTGTGGTATCTCACTTCCTAGCCAGCGAGCTCCTGGCCAGCAGGAGTTGGCACCAACTTCTAAGGCCCAGGACGCGTGAGACAATCAATAAGCACTGGACAGAATTAATTTCCTATCTATCCTTGGTTTAATTTCTCTAGAGCAAAAACAAAACTCTCCTCAACCCTGCCAATCTGTCCCCGCCTGGGCCCAGCACTATCTCTGATACAGTACCCTGAGCGAACAGCAGCAGAATTGGGTTTAGAACACTTGGCCCCATTCTCTTCTGAGACTCGAACCAGGCAGTGCTTACCTCCACGGAGGTCGGCCTTTCTGAACCGAGAGACGGTCAAGCAACAAATAACAAGAACAGGGCTGGGCGGTCGTAAGGCGGCTGTCCATTCGAAACCACGTCCAACCCTCGCAACGACCCTGGGCGAAGGCATTTCGCCCCTCTCTGACAGGCGGCGGGGCCGTGAGATTTGTAAGAGCCGCGCTGGGGGCCCGTGTCTGGTGTGACAGAGAAAGGCCTCCAGCTAGGGTCACTGCTCCCAGTTCAGAGGATCTTGCGGGCGGGGAGAGCAAGGGTGGCGAGGGGGCTTCACTCGTCCCGCCCTAGCCTCGCCACCGGACTGCTGGCACCTCGGGGCCCTGGGTCCTCTGACACGGGCCAGGCCGGGCCTGGGGGTCGCGCGCACCCCCGCCCCCTGCCCCGCGCCATCTTGGAGCGCCGCTCCGGACCGCCCCGAACCGCTGCTGCATTAGGTACTCACCGACGCTGCCCGGGGCCAGGCCCCCTGCAACCTCCGCGACCACCATCACGGCCAGGAGAAGGAGCAGCGTGCCTCGCAGCGAGGCCCGGACGGTCGCCATGTCCGGGCCGGGCGGGTCGGGAGCCGGGGGATGCTCGGACCCAGCCGGGCCGCCGCCGCTGCTCGTGCGAGGGGCCGCCCCCATCACCCTGGGCCTTTGGTGATTGGCTGCGGTGCGCTCAAGCCCCGCCCCCCAGCCGCACAGAGTTTCTAAAAACTCTTGCGGGCGGGAACGTGCCTTGTACCCCGGCTCTTTGTTAAGACCCAGCTGTGTGTCGGCTTCTGCAGCGAATCCTCGCAGCCAGCGTTCTCCAAGGAGTCAGAAGAAGTCAGAGCTGGAATGGCCTTAGAACTCCTCTACCACCGCCTGAAGTTTATGGATGGGGACCGTGAGGCCCAGAGAGGAGAATGATTTGCCCAAGACCTGCAAGTTCGCCTGAAAACTAGGGCTTCGGCCAAGACTAAACCTAAGGGACCTTTCCTTTCATGTACCCTCAGTGATGCTCTTAGTTTTCTTTCTACCGAGATGCTGCCTCACACCCACCGAAAGAAGGCGTGTCACGACGAGAGAACTCGCCTCCCCCGAGCTGAAGGTCTCTGCTTTAGACATGACCCTCTGACAAGGGCCTGAAGCACGAATTCACCACCAAAGCTCTTTTGCAGGTGTAGCCTCAATGTGTCTTTGAAGTACTATTAAGTACCTATTCACCTTGGGAAGAGATGGGAGTAGGGAGGTTTGTGTATCTAGATGTGGAGACCTTGAATGTCAGACTGAGGAGTTTAGACGTTGTTCAAGAGACAATTTGGAGGTGAGTGCCCACCCCATCCTCTTATTCCCTCAGCACTTCCCCCCCGCCCCCAGCTACTGTGGAGAATGTTCGAGAGTTTGAGAGGGTCCACTGGCTATCAAAGCTAATATTCTCTCTTGGTGTTTCTGAATTAAACCCTTTTTCCTTTCCCCCTTGAAAAAAAAAAAACACAGTAAAAATTATAATTCTTTAATATCATTAATTTTCCAGCCAGTATTCACATTTTTCTGATTGTCTCATAATTTCTTTTTACAGTTTCTTCAAATCAAGTTCCAAACAAAGTCTATATATTGAAATCGGTTTATATGTCTCTTAGATCTCTTTAAATCCATGCTCTCTTTCTAAGTTTAACAACAGGAAAACATGAATAGGTTACAATGATCTTTCTAAAACACTACTCAGATGACAACTCTCCTGCTTCGAACTCTCAAAGAGAGGACATTTCTTACAGGATAGACTGATATACACTTATTTAACTAACATGGTGTTTTTAGCAAATGGACCCAACAACCATCCTAGTTTCATCTCCACACACTCCCTCACCTATCCGTTCAGAACCTCTTACCCTGTTATTCCAGACCTTTTAGTTGCTCTCACCTCTCTGTCACCATATGTGTGTCTTCTCTGCCCAGAACTAACCCCCCCATTCTTATGATAATCAGGCTCAGCTGAGGGGACTAATGTGGTTGCTCTGTGCCCAATTGTGCCCTGGAAAGACCTAAGCAGAAAGTGGGTTCCGAGAAAGGTGACCAACTCATCCTGGTTTGCCTGAGACTGGCACGGTTTTGGGAAACCCTGGTGGTGTAGTGGTTAAGTGCTACGACTGCGAAAGGTCCGCAGTTGGAATCTACCAGGCACTCCTTGGAAACTCTATGGGGCAGTTCTACTCTGTCCTTTAGGGTCACTATGAGTCGGAATCCACTCGACGGCAATGGGTTTGTTTTTTTTTTTTTTTTTTTTTGATCATGGTTTTAAAATTGAAAGTCCCCTGTCCCAGGAGCTCCCTCAGTCCTAAGCAAAACAGAACAGTTGGTCACCCTAGCTCTGTGTACTCCCAAGGTAATTCAGTAGGTGAACTGACTGCTATAAGCCATGGAAATGGGTCCTTATACCATTGGGCCCCTAAAGTAAAGACCATCCATCCACTCACTCAGAAATCATTGGCTCTAAAGAAGAGGCTGAAGAAAAAGGATAAAGGACTGACCAGGTGCAGTTCAGAGATGCTAAGTCCCCCAATAAGAGGGGTGGTTGGGTCCACCCCTATTGACTTACAGAGGTGACACCTTATGCACAAAGAGAATGAATACTTGGAGATTTCTTAGCTATGTAGTCAGAAATGACTTTATTTCCAGGTAACTCTTATGAGATATGGGAGCAAACCTGCTCTGTAAAAGTAAATCAGTGTAGTTATGCTAGGGAGGCTGAGGGGCCCTATAAGGAAAGAGTGATTATTTCTCTACTACTGAGATGTATAATTGGGATATTATAGACATGTTAGAAGAATGGCTGAAATCTGAGTTGTGGTAATGAGGCATGCTAAGAGGGAGCCCCTTGAGATCCCCCTGCCCTGAGAGATTGCTGACCAGTCACTGTATCCTGGGGGAAGTCAGGAAATAGGGCCCTTCTTGGCCAAATATTCTCTGGGCCACTATATGCCTGTGACGTGAACCCATAAGGCAGATGGAAACTGGAGACTCTCTTGTCTGTTGCTCAGTGAGGCAAGTGGTCTGACACTGGCCTCAGGCATGGTTAGTAGGCTTCAACAATTACCACATCATCCGTTGTGGGATTGGCTTGCTGTTCAGTGATGAAGCCAAAAGCTTGTTTTCCGTTTCCCTCCATTCAGACCACTAGAAGCAGTTAGCTTTCCCACGGGACAGAGAGCAGTAACTTAATGTAGTAGAAAGAGCATGGACTTTAGACACATCTGAGTCCAAATTGCGCTCTTCCACTAAATAGCTGTATGACTTTGTGCAAAGTCATTTAACTTCTCTATGTTTCAGTTTTCTCCTGTCTAAAATGGAATTGATAGTACTTATATCTTGGACTTCCTTTTTTAAAAAAATTTTTTTTTTCATTGTACTTTAGGTGAAGGTTTACAGAACGTATTTGCTCATTAAACAGTCAGTACACATATTGTTTTATGACATTGTTGGTTAACAACCCCACGACATGTCAACACGCTCCCTTCTCGGCCTTGGAGGACCTTTTTTTTTTTCTTTTGGTGAAAATATACATACCAAAGATACACCGTTTCAAAAATTTCTACATGCACAATTCAGTGACATTGATTATGTTCTTCCAGTTGTGCTGCTATTCTCACTTTAGGTGAAGGTTTACAGAACAAAATAGTTTCTCACTGAACAGTTAGTACACATATTGCCCTATGACAATGGTTAAGAACCCCACTACATGTCAACACTGTCCTTACTCAACCTTGGGTTCCCTATCTCTAGCTTTCCTATCCCCTTCTGCCTTCTAGTCCTTGTCCCTGGACTGCTGTGCCTCATTAGTCCTGTTTTGTTTTATGGGGCTGTTATCTTGGACTTCTTGAGAAGATTAAAGAAGATACTGTATTTAAAACGTCTAACACAATGCTTGACAGGTGGTAAATGATTGTCAGAACTGTGATGAGAGATGAGAACCACCTTCGACTTGGGCCACAGAATTGGCTGGCTGGGTCTACTTCCTACCTTCCCCATCCCTCAGGAGAAAAGATTCAAAAAGTATAGAGTTGCATTGTCCAATATGGTAGCCACTAGCCACATGTTGCTCTTGAATACTTGAAATGTAGCTAATCTAAATTGAGATATGCTAAAACCAGATTTTAAAGGCTTAGTTTAAAAAAATGTAAAATATTAAAATTAATTTAACCTTTTTCTTTAAAATTTTTAATGTGGCTATTAGAAAACTTAAAATTACGTATGTGGTTCACATTTGTGGCTTGCATTATATTTCTATCCTACAGTGCTGGTGTAGTCATCTTTTGTTCTAAAGAAAGATTAATGCTTAGAGTTCCATATGGCACTTTCAAAATGTTGCTCACCAAGGATTTTGTCCTGAGTGAGAAAAAAAAAACAACTTTTTGTATTCTTAGATAAATAAAACCCATCAAATACTTTTATTAGTTTATTAGGGTTTGTATGATACATTTCCCCCATTCTTTTACTTTTAACCTATTTGTATATTTATATTTTGTTATGAATTTTAACAGGATCTGTACTTGGAGAATAAACCTCTGGGCAGGGTGAGCTTGCTTGTGAGTTTTAAAAATAGGCATTAGAAATTATAGCATAGACGGTGGCTTTAAGATAAAAAACTTTAGAGTTATCAGAACCTAGGCGTTTCATGTCAAAACTTTGCCCTGAAAGGCTGAGGGCATAAAATATTTGTATAAACAAGACTTGGAAGAATACTATGACCAATCAGATGCAGCCCGCCCTCCCGCATCAGTCTCCAGAGGATCTGATTGACCAAGATGGGGGATAAAGGGAGTCACTGGAGGAGAAGTAGTAGTTCCTGGTGGGGAGTGGAGGTAGGTGTGATATAGAACCCCCAGACAGGCTTAAGAATACGAGATAAGAGGGGATCTGAGCCTCTCTAGAGCTCGTAAAACCCCTGTACGCAGCATGATGAGTGTAGAGTAGAAATGGCTGCAAGTATGTCATGTTCCTTGCTCCCCACCTAAAGTGCCACAGAAGAGTAGCTGAATGTTTTCTGTTTTTTACAAGAGGGGCATAGTAGAAGCTGATAAAGAGCTGAGAGCCTGAAGAGGCCTCAAGATTAGGACAAGGTGACTCTACCTGGACTATGCAACTGAATACCAGATCAGAATGCAGGTGTCAACAGGGATTAATGATGACAGCTGAGAACCAGATGTCCTGTCTTCTTCCCAAATCCCAACTGATGGTATTGGTGCTACATACTCCTCTCAAAACTAGGTACAGGAGTTAGAGAGACACCCTGACTAAACTAAGATCCCGCTGAACTGATTGAGATTAAGTTTTAGTCATTCGGCAAGAAGGGGAATATGGCAGAGATAACCAGCTGTCCATTAAAGATTTGTACACCTCTTCTAGAAGTCGTTGCTTGGAAGCAACTGCCCAGCCAAAGACAACATTTTCCAGATACTAGTGCGTCATATTCACTGTTAAATTAATGACTGGGAGTATGGCGTTGGTGAACAAAGGGTCCCTGTGCCTTGGGGCTGAATCAGTGTATCTGACATTCCCATTGGTCCCTAAAGTAAGATCTCAGAGGAGAAAGGAAAGCTCTACCCCAAGGCATCCAACATCAACATATTATGACATTAAGCATTTTGAACCTCTGACCTGTAATTCTGGTACAATATTCTGCCAGCCTCCAACCAGCCCTCCAAAGGCATGAGACTGTGAGAATGAAATTGTCCCCATTCTCTATTCTCTTTGCCTATTTATTTAAGTAATTTTCAAACTTAAAAAGAATTATTTTTATTTTTAGCAGAGGAGTTCTTTTTTCAATAAAATCTTACAGAGTCCTGCTATGTACAACAGAAAAAAAACCTGTGTTTCATTGCTACATGTTTATTTCATTAGTTCAAATTTATAACGATTACTTGGTTCAAAGACAATGAATGACAATGGTGAGATTTTTATGAACACACAAACTTGAAATCAGAAGTTATGGATAACAGTTGCAGTCATACCATTTTCAGCTTCCAATTTATTTCCCTATTTTGTTTTGGTTGCCTGCTATTAAGAAAATCCTGATTCATACAAAAGAGTCGTTTGCAAAGTCACGTTTTTTGAAAATATTATTCTTTTAGTAAATTAAGATGGTTCCTTGAAAAAAAGAAGAGAATTTTTTGTTTCAAGATCAATTCGCTAATAAGATTTCATAGCTGCTCAAATTCCTTATCATAAATATAAAGTCAGAGAAGTAGCATCTAAAACTTACGATTGATGTGATATGATTTATCATGTGATATCATTACTATGTAGCCAGCTGCATGTTCACTTGTTGAGGTACAATTGTCTGTAACACCACAATGAGAACATGCACTGAGCAGATGACTTTGAGCCTTGTCTGGCGCTTCATTGAGAACAGTGCACATGTGTACTCTGTTGTACAATTTTACATAAGCGGACATGCGTAGGCTTGGATTAAAGAAAAGATCAGTGCAGAGCTACACTTTTTTAAATCAAAGACACATTTAAAGAAGATCAATAAATGCACAGAGATGGCAGGAAAAGATTTATTCCGAGGTCTGTACAAAAGTGATTCAATTCAACCAATGGAACAGAATTGAGAACCCTGATGTAAATCCATCCACCTATGCTCACCTGATCTTCAACAAGGGCCCAGATTCCATCAGATTGGGAAAAGACAGTCTTTTTAACAAACGGTGCTGGCAAAACTGGATGTCAATCTGCAGAAAAATGAAA
Source organism: Trichechus manatus latirostris (assembly GCF_000243295.1). Classification (NCBI taxonomy): domain Eukaryota; kingdom Metazoa; phylum Chordata; class Mammalia; order Sirenia; family Trichechidae; genus Trichechus; species Trichechus manatus. Next base: position 25,627,671 of record NW_004443952.1, read on the forward strand.
CAGGACCCATACCTCACACCACACGCAACAACTAATTCAAAATGGATCAAAAACCTAAATATAAAGCCCAAAACTAGAAAGATCGTAGAAGAAAAACTAAGATAAATGCTACAGGCCCTAATGCACGGCTTTAACAGGATACAAACCATAACTAACAACACACAAACTCCAGAAGATAAGCTAGATAACTGGGACATTCTAAAAATTAAACACTTATGCTCATCAAAAGACTTCACCAAAAGAGTAAAAAGAAAACCTACAGACTGGGAAAGAATTTTTGGCTATTACAAATCCAACAAAGGTCTAATCTCTAAAATCTACAGGAAAATCCAACACCTCTACAACAAAAAGACAAATAATCCAATTAAAAAATAGACAAAAGAAATGAACAGACACTTCACCAAAGAAGACATGCAAGCGGCTAACAGACGCATGAGGAAATGCGATCACTAGCTATTACAGAAATGCAAATCAAAACCACAATGAGATACCATCTCACCCCAGCATTACTGGCAGGAATCAAAAAAAATAGCAAATAGCAAATCCTGGAGAGGCTGCAGGGAGATTGGATCTCTTACGCACTGCTGGTGGGAATGCAAAATGATACAACCGTTTTGTAAAACGATATGGTGTTTTCTTAGAAAGCTAGAAATAGAAATACCATATGATCCAGCAATCCCACACCTTGGAATATATCCTAGAGTAATAAGAATCGTCACACAAATAGACTATGCACATCCATGTTCACTGCAGCATTGTTCACAATAGCGAAAAGATGGAAACACCCTAGATGCCCATCAACAGATAAATGGATAAACAAACTCTGGTACACACACACAATGGAGTATTACACAATGATAAAGAACAATGATGAATCTGTGAAGCATCTCACAACATGGATGAATCTCAGGGGCATTATGCTGAGTGAAATAAGTTAATCACAAAAGGACAAATATTGTATGAGACCACTACTATAAGAACTCATGTAAAGGTTTACACACAAAAAGAAACAATCTCTGACGGTTAGAAGGGAGAGGAGGGGTGGGAATGGAAAAACATTAAATAGACAATAGATAAGTGGTAACTTTGGTGAAGGGTAAGACAGTACACAATATTGGAGAAGCCAGGACAACTTGTACAAGGCAAGCTCATGGAAGCTCCATAGGCACATCCAAACTCCCTGAGGGACCAAATTGCTGGGCTGAGGGCTGTGGGGACCAGGGTCTCAGGGAACATCTAGCTCAATTGGCGTTAACATAGTTTATAAAGAAAATGTTCTACATTCTACGTTGTTGAGTAGTGTCTGGGATCTTAAAAGCCTGTGAGCGGCCATCTAAGATATTCCACTGTTCTCACCCCTTCAGGAGCAACGGAAAATGAAGAAAACTAAAAATTCAAGGGAAAGATTAGTTCAAAGGACTAATGGACCACAACTACCATGGCCTCCACCAGACTGAGTCCAGTACAACTAGATGGTGCTCGGCTACCACCACTGACTGCTCTGACAGGGATCACAGTAGAGGGTCCCGGACAGAGCTGGAGAAAAATGTAGAAAAAAACTTCTAACTCATAAAAAAAGACCGGACTTGCTGGCCTGATAGAGACTGGAGAAACCCCGAGAGTACGGCCCCTGGACACCCTAAAGAAAAAAAAATGAGTCAATTCGACAGCACACATGATAATGTGGTAGTGGCCACTAGTGTGTTCAAAACTGAGACAAGTTTGTGGGTGTCTATTGAATTATTGGAGTCCTGGTGGTGCAGTGGTTAAGAGTTCAGGCTACTAACCAAAAAGTTGACAGTTAGAGTCCACCAGCCACTCCCTGGACAACCTTATGGGGCATATTGAATTATGGTGTTTGGCAAAGAATATTGAATATACCATGGATTGCCATAAGAACAAACAAGTCTGTCTTGAAAGAAGTACAGCCAGAATGCTCCTTAGAAATGAGGATGGTCAGACTTCATTTCACATGGTTTGGACATGTTATCAGGAGGGACCAGTCCCTGGAGGACATCATGCTTGGTAAAGTAAAGGGTCCACAAAAAAGAGGAAGACCCTCAACGAGATGGATTGACACAGTGGCTGCAACAATGGGCTCAAACACAGCAACAACTGTGAACATGGCACAGGACCAGGCAATGTTTAGTTCTGTTGTGCATAGGGTTGTTATGAGTCAGAACCAACTTGATGGCACCTAACAACAACAGTAACAACATTGTTTTACACATACTGAAAGTTATTTAGAATGTATTTTTTTAAAAGAAACTTAAATACTTGTGGAACCCTGACAAACCTCCATTTGGGAGAAGTTTGATTCTTATTTGATCAGACTATTTTATACAAGAGTTTTGTAAAACACATATATTTTAACTCTGATACCCTCTTTCTCTTCCAAAATAATGAAGCAAGCTCTTCCACAGCTGGAATAAATATGTCATTCTGTTCTCTTTTAGCTTTTTGTAATCATGTTGGTGTTCTATGTTTAACTCATCCATCTGAAGTTTTTTGCAGCATATGGTGTGATGTATGGATCAAAGGCAAATCTTCATTTGATTGAATATTGTTGCTGTCTCACCATTTATTAAAAAGTGATTCCTTCTTTGTGCTGTTAATTTTTATCTGACATATATATTAAGTTTTGATAGTTTGGATCATTTTCTGGCATCTCTGATACCTTTGATTTTACAAACTTTTAAAAACCAAATGGCAGAGCTGAATGTGAGGCTGAATGTGCAGCACAGGTCTCCAATGCTAAAAGTAAGGTTCTGATAGGTAAAGAGTGGGATCTTGAGTCCTGAGATAAGGATATTTGGTGAATACACCTGAGAATCATGAACCCTCAGTTTCCCCTGAATCCTCCAGGCCAACAGAAGCAATCCCCTCCCTTTGCCTGGAGATCATGCAAAGACTTCATCTAAAGTATATATCATCCTGAAGATCCAGTCCAGCCTCCTGTCATACCTCCACTCAGTAAAGTTCCTGCTCTGAGACAAAATAGCTTTCTCACCAAAAGAATTTTAGGACCAGGAGCAATGTACCAGGAGCAACTGGGGGAATATGTATATACCAGGAGCAACTGGAGGAATATGCATGGGAGTAGATCTTGAAGGTGTTGGATTGAAGAGTATACAAGACTAGATGGGGAGAGTTTCTTGATATGGTGGCATCTCCCTGACTTAGGATAAAAGGCTTGGCTAGAACACCTCCTAATCACTGCTATGATGGGCTCACGAAGCTGGGACATGAAAATAATCTACAGTAAATGGGGTAAGGAGGCTGGAATTGCTTTTGCAGAGTATGGAAGAAGAGATCAGAAGGTTCAGGGAGTGTGTGAATGTTAGAATGGACTTATTATGTGAGATCAAAGAAACCACCCCCCAGCTATTTTTCCTGGGAGGGCCCAAAGGCCATCCTCTTCACTATGAAATCTACCAGTGAGGGGGGGTCAACATTTTTGAGAAGCTTGCTGTGGGAGCATCAAGCAACCATTCCTTCCTAGGTCTTAGGACGCTGCCATGGAGTAGTAGGTGAGTCTGCCAACCCCTGCCCCTTTCCCTGCCTCTAGGAATCCCTCCTTTCTTCTTATTCTCAAGGGTGTTCTTCTCTTCCACTTTCCCTTCCCCTTCCCCTTCAGGGCACCTAAATGTATCTCTTTAGTGGGCTTAGACTTTTTAAAAGGCGAAGGAACTGATGAATTCCAGATAGTTTAGTTCCCCTCTACAGACTCCATTGCACTACCACCAACAAAAATATATCCAAGGCAAGGTCCTGGGTCTATTTAACATGGGGATGTAGAATGAAGAGGGAGGAAAGAAAAAGAGAACATCCTGTTATATACTAATAATGGTTAAAGGATCAAAGTTCAGTAACAACTGACTTTTACAAATACTAATTAAAGTGGATTTAAAATGATCCCTATAATACAGTCTGTTTCACTCATGCTTCAATATGATCCTTGAGCAGAGGATAAAGTCATGGACTTTTGTTCAGAGTTCTGGAGGTGCACAGCTGATCTTACCTGTGCCACATGGTGGAGAGTAATTGTTACTGCAGGCCTGACATTAGTTGTGGGATTGAGAATTATTTTTGAATTTGCTTCCCCACAATCCTTTTGAGGTTTCATCACAATGTAGGCATACCCGTGGGAGTGTGTGCTGGATGTAACTACCATGTGTCATGTTGGTTGGTTGGAAAAAAGTTTGGGAGCCACTGGCACCTATTCATGCCACACTGTACTACTACCTCAGTGGCCATGGCATATTTGCTTCTGAGCTTCTCTACAGTGAAAATAAAGAGAATGTGGTGAATGACAGATTCATAGTGTTCATTAGATCAAAACAAAACAGCTGCTAAGTCCCACCATTTCTAGAGCTAAGACACCATAATGCTAAGGTTCACTCTCGTATGTTGGGATGATGACATTTTCCAATTTATCCCTACATCAGATATAACAAATTTCTCTGGGATGAGACCAAAGCAGAGTAGAGTAAGCAGCAGTTCTATACGGGATAAAACAATATACTCCAAGATCCCAGTACCACTGTAAGTTTTTGCTTATTTGTTTGTCTCCATTGCCCACATCTATGACTCACAGATATTCATTAAGTTCTGGTATCAGAGGATTTAAGATTTGAGCAGCAAAATATAGCTAAGATATGATACAGTATGGTTCTGTGTGAAGCCAACAGAGCAGTGCCAGAAATAGAGAGGCTCTTTCCACTGTCAGCCTACGGACTTCTCTGGGTTACTGTTTCTCCACTTGTACAACAAGAAGTTTGAAGGTCATGTATTCTGGCGTTCTGAGAATCTGTGACAATCACTCAGTTAAAGTGTTTTTGAGCCACTAGATTCTTTAGAGCAGCCTTCACATCCTTGTTCCTTAGACTATAGATGATGGGGTTGAAGAGAGAGACAAGCTTGTCTGAAAGGTCCTGCTTGTCTGCCTCCAGTGGGTCCTTAGTCTTGGGCTTCCCATACAGGAAGAGGATGGTCCCATAGAAGACAACCACAACTGTGAGGTGGGCAGAGCAGGTGGAGAAGGCCTTTTTCCTCCCCTCTGCTGACGGGATCCTCAGGATGGTGGCAAGGATAAAGACATAGGAGACAAAAATGAACAGGACTGGGATTGCAAGGAAGATCATGTTGGCCACAACCATGCTGATCACATTGATGGAGATGTCAGCACAGGCCAACTTTAGGACAGCCAGGATTTCACAGGTGAAGTGGTTGATGACATTGTCCCCACAGAAGGGCAGCTGCATTGCCTGGGATGTCTGTACTACAGAGTTGATGATAGCAGCTGCCCACGAACCAGCAGCCATAGGCACATAGGCAGGCTTGCTCATGACCACAGGGTATCTAAGGGGTTTGCAGATGGCCACATATCGATCGAATGCCATCATGCCCAGGAGTACACACTCTGTGGCTCCCATGGCAAAGGAGAGAAACATCTGCCCAAAACAGGCTGAAAATGAGATAGTTCTCCAGTGAGTGAGGAAACTGTCAAGAATGAGGGGGACTGCACAGGTTGAGTAGCAGATGTCCAGGAAGTTACTAATGATGTTGTAATTCAACATAGAAAAGATTTTATGAAACAGTTTCGTTGTTAGTATTCATATAATCTAAGAAATATTACATTTAAGCAATTTACAACTATATTTATCACATATTATTCTATGATTAAAATTGATAATAAATATTACTAAGGATTCTGCAAATCAGCCCCCAACATGGAGGAGGTCCATGGAGAGGGGGGTGGTGTGTGTGACACCATGAGTTCCCGCACTGGGTGACGTCAACCCTAAGATGCCACTGGATCATTCAGGCAGGGGCCAGACTTCCTGGAGGAGGTATCTCGAAGTTCATGGTGTTCTGGAGTTGGCTCTCACTGGCTCTCCAATTGTGGCATCTCCTCCCAACTCCCATTCAGTGACTTCATCAGTAGTTTGAAATTGGCCATGGCGGGAGGGAGTATTTACACCATGGAAATAAGAAAATGTTACAAATTAGGGCTTTTTTTTGACTTGGAGAGCTAGTTGTTGAACATTTACCAGCACACCACTGGGACAGATAATTTGCTGGATGAAGGAAGTGGGGCAGCATCCCAGGCAGAAGGGACTGCATAAACAAAGACACAGAAATGAGAAAGAGCCCCAGCAGGTGGGGAGTGACCAGCAGAGCAGTGTCGCCTGAAAATAAAAGGGCAGTTGCCTCTAATGGACAAGAAGGAAGGGGCCAGGCCCTTGGCTGGTTTTTTGGGCACCTCAAGGAGTTAGAATTTTCTCCTGTGGAGGGTGAGAAGGCACTTGGGGTTTTAAGCAAAGGTCTGACATGACCATATTTGCGTATTAGATTGATCGTTCTGGGCGTGGTGTGGAGGGATACTGAGAAGAGGAGGGTAAGAACTGAAGAGATAGGGAAAGTAGATAGGAGGCTCTTAAAGTTATTCAGGCAAGTGAAGATAAGGACACTAGGCAAGTCAGTGATAGAGGGATGGTGAAGACAGGGAGGTTCAAGAAATGTTTGGTAGATAAAAATCCAAGGTTAGAGTTTGGTTGGCTGTAGCAGGCAGGAGAGAGAGTGGAGTCAGTATTTCTAATTTAGATGATGGAAGGATGATGGTGAGACCACAAAGGTAGAGAATATTGACAAAAGAGCTGGTTTTAGGGGAGAAGATGAATTCAGTTTGGGACATGTGTGTTTGAGGTGCCTGTGGGATATTCAAGTAGAAATGCGGGCAATGTCTGAGCTAGAGATAAAGATTCCTGACTCATCACTTTACACATCACTCTGGGAAAGTGGCCGGAACCCTGGACTGCTGTGATATCTCTGTATACCACTCTAGCTGTGATACCGTGGGAGGTTGTTGGAAGCCTCCTGAATGCAAATTCATTGTATGTATCCACAGGATTTCCCGACCTTGTGGGCCAGTAGGGCTCCATTTGCTCTGTGTAAGAATTCTCTGACAAAGTAGATCGTTTTAGGTTCTCTAGATAAACAGAACCAATAGAGTATATACATACCAAACCGAACCCATTGACACTGAGTTGATTCCAACTCAGAAAGATCCTAGAGGACAGAATGTTGTTGTTGTTGTTGTTAGGTGCCATCAAGTTGGTTTCAACTCATAGTGACCCTGTGTACAACAGAAAGAAACACTGCCCCGTCGTGGGCCATCCTCACAATCGTTGTTATGCTTTAGCGCATTACTGCAGCCACTGCGTCAACTCATCTTATTGAGGATCTTCCTCTTTTTCAATGACTCTCTACTTTACCAGGCATGATATCCTTCTCCAGGGACTGGTCCCTCCTGATAACAAGTCCAAAGTATGTGAGACAAAGTCTCGTCATCCTTGTTTCTAAGGAGCATTCCAGCTGTACTTCTTCCAAGACAGATTTGTTCGTTCTTCTGGCAGTCCATGGTATATTCAATATTCTTCACCAACACCATAATTCAAATACATCAATT
>NW_004443952.1:25635241-25636861 GCF_000243295.1 Trichechus manatus latirostris
GAGGCCAACTCTTCAGACAAAGATTAGACTGGACTATGGGACATAAAATGATACTCGTGAAGAGTGTGCTTCTTAGCTCAAGTAAATCCATGAGACTAAATGGGCAGCTCCTGTCCGGAGGTGAAAAAGGCAGAGAGGGTCAGGAGCTGGTTGAGTGGACACGGGAAATCAGGAGTGGAAAGGTGGAGTGCGCTGTCATAGTATACGGAGAGCAACTAGGGTCATACAACAATGTATGTATAAATTTTTGTATGAGAGACTAACTTGAATTGTAAACTTTCACTTAAAGTACAACGATAAAAGAAAAAAAAAATTCTTGGCATAGACGAGTGAGCACTTCCAGCACTGCCTCCATTTGTTGAAACACCTGAATTGGTATTCCATCTATCCCTGGAGCCTTGTTTTTCACCGATGTCTTCAGTGCAGCTTGGACTTCTTCCTTTAGTACCATCAATTCTTGATCATATGCTACCTTCTGAAATGGTTGAACATCAGCTAATTATTTTTGGTACGGTAGAACTGCCCTAAAGGGTTTCCAAGGCCGTAAATCTTTACAGAAGCAGACTGCCACATCTTTCTACAGAGGAGCGGCTGGTGGGTTCGAACTGCTGACCTTTCTGTTAGCAGTTGAGCACTTAACCACTGAGCCACCAGGGCTCCTATGCACATATAGTCTAGAGTCTATATATACATAGACTGTTGTTAGGTGCTGTCAAGTCGGTTTTGACTCAAAGTGACCCTGTGTACAACAGAACAAAACACTGCCCCATCCAGCGCCATCCTCACAATCATTCCTATGTTTGAGTCCACTGTTGCAGACATTGTGTCAATCTATCTCGTTGAGAATCTTCCTGTTTTTCACTGACTCTCTACTTTACCAAACATGATGTCCTTTTCCAGGGACTAGTCCCTCCTGTTAACATGTCCAAAGTACGTGAGGCGTACCTTCGTCCTCAGAGTGACATCTTTACTTTTGAACACTTTAAAGAGGTCTTTTGCAGCATATTTGCCCAGTGCAATACGTTGTTTGATTTCTTGACTGCTGCTTCCACGGGCGTTGATTGTGCATCCAAGTAAAATGAAATCCTGGACAACTTCAATCTTTTGTCCATTTATCATGATGATGTTTGTTGGTCCAGTTGTGAGAATTTTCATTTTCTTTACTTTGAGGTGTAATCCATACTGAAGGCTGTAGTCTTTGATCTTCATCAGTAAGTGCTTCAAGTCCTCTTCGCTTTCAGCAAGAAGGGTCATGTCATCTGCATACCGCAGGTTGTTAATGAGTCTTCCACCAATCCTGATGCTGCGTTCTTCTCATAATAGTCCAGTTTCTCAGATTATTTGCTCAGTATACAGATGGAATAAGTATGATGAAATGATATAACCCTGACGCACACCTTTCCTGATTTTAAACTATGCAGCATCCCCTCATTCTGTTTGAAGGATTGCCTCTTTGTCTATGTACACTCTCGCATGAGCACAATTAAGCGTTCTGGAATTCCCATTCTTAGCAATGTTATCCATAATTTGTTATGAACCACACAGTCGAATACCTTTGCATAGTCAATAAAACACAGATGAACATCTTTCTAGTATTCTCACATAGACTGTATATATATA
>NW_004443952.1:25637296-25639243 GCF_000243295.1 Trichechus manatus latirostris
GTTCTTCTGGCAGTCCATGGTATATTCAATATTCTTCACCAACACCATAATTCAAATACATCAATTCTTCTTCAGTCTTCCTTATTCATTGTCCAGCTTTTGCATGCATATGGGGAATTGAAATCACCATGGCTCGGATCAGATGCACCTTAGTCCTTAAAGTAACATCTTTGCTTTTGAACACTTTAAAGAGGTCTTTTGCAGCAGATTTGCCCAATGCAATGCATCATTTGATTTCTTGACTGCTGCTTCTATGGGCGTTGATTGTGGATCCAAGTAAAATGAAATCCTGGACAACTCCAATCTTTTCTCTGTTTATCATGATGTTGCTTATTGGTCCTGTTGCGAGAATTTTCATTTTCTTTACGTTGAGTTGTAATCCATAGTGAAGGCTGTAGTCTTTGAACTTCATCAGTAAGTGCTTCAAGACCTCTTCACTTTCAGCAAGCAAGGTCGTGTCATGGGCATATGACAGGTTGTTAATGAGTCTTCCACCAATCCTGACACCCCATTCTTCTTCATATAGTCCAGCTTCTCGGATTACTTGCTCAGCATACAGATTGAATAAGTATGGTGAAAGGATACAACCCTGAAGCACGCCTTTCTTGACTTTAAACCATGCAGTATTCCCTTGTTCTGTCTGAATGACTGCCTCTTGGTCTAAGTACAGGTTCCTCATGAGAACAATGAAGTGTTCTGGAATTCTCCTTCTTCCCAATGTTACCCATAATTTATTATGATCCACACAGTCAAATGTCTTTGCATGGTCAGTGAAACACAGGTAAACATCTTTGTGGTATTCTCTGCTTTCAGTCAAGATTCATCTGATATCAGCAAAGATATCCCTGGTTCCACGTCCTCTTCTGAATCCAGCTTGAATTTCTGGCAGTTGCCTGTTGATGTACTTCTGCAACTGCTTTTGAATGATCTTCAGCAAAATTTTACTTGTGTGCGTGATATTAATGATACTGTTCAATAATTTCCACATTCTGTTGGATCACCTTTCTTTGCAATAGGCATAAATATGGAGCTCTTCCAGTCAGCTGGCCAGGTAGCTGTCTTCAAATTTCTTGGCATATAGAGAAATAAAAACTGTCACACGAGTAGGTATATGTACACCCATGTTCATTGCAACACAGTTCATGATAGCAAAGAGATGGAAGCAACCTACGTGCCCATCAACAGACGAATGGGTAAACAAATTATGGTATAGTCACACAATGGAATACTACACGATAAACAACAATGATGAATCCATGAAACATAACATGGAGGAATCTGGAAGAAATTATACTGAGTGAATTTAGTCAGTCACAAAAAGACCATTATAAGAATTCAAGAAAAGGTTTAAATATAGAAGAAAACATTCTTTGATGGTTACGATGGTGGGGAAGGAGGAATAGGGTTATTCACTTACGAGATAGTAGACAAGAATTATCTTAGGTGAAGGGAAGGACAGCACACACTACAGGGGAAGTCAGCACAACTAGACTAAACTAAAGCTAAGAAGTTTCCCGAATACAATCAAACACTTCGAGGGACAGAGTACCAGGGCTGAAGGTCTGGGGACCATGCTTTCAGGGAACATCTAGGTCAACTGGCATAACAAAGTTTATTAAGAAAATGTTCTGCATCCTACTTTGCTGAGTGACGTCTAGGGTCTTAAAAGCTAGCGAGTGGCCATCTAAGATATATCAATTGGTCCCAACCCACCTGAAGTAAAGGAGAATGAAGAACACCAAAGTCACAAGATAAGTATTAGCCCAAGAGACAGAAAGGGCCATATAAACCAGAGACTGCATCAGCCTGAGGCCAGAAGAACTAGATGGTGCCTGGCTACCACCAATGACTGCCCTGACAAGGAACACAACAGAGAGTCCCGGATGGAGCAGGAGAAAGGTAGGGTGCAGAACTCAAATTCTAGTAAAAAGACCAGACTTAATGGTC
>NW_004443952.1:25639343-25656891 GCF_000243295.1 Trichechus manatus latirostris
ACAAACCCGTTGCGATCGAGTTGATTCTGACTCATAGCGACCTATAGGACAGAGCAGAAGTGCCCCATAGGCTTTCCAAGGAGCGGTTGGTGGATTCGAACTGCTGACCTTTTGGTTAGCAGCTGTAGTGCTTAACCACTGTGCCACCAAGGCCCTCTCTCTCTGTCTCTCTCTCTCTCTATATATATATATATGTATGTGTGTGTGTATGTGTATATAGTCTAGAGTTGGGGGACATAGAGCCCGGCTACAGAGGGGCAACAGGAGCCACTTGGATCCCGATTGACATTCCACTGTCTATTCAGCCGTGAGACCTGACTGTGCCACTGTTCTGCCATGAACTGGACAACGTCTCCTAACCCTTGAGGAAATCTGAGTGTAATAGACAGGGAGATTCCTGGCATTTAGATGGCAGAGGCCAATGATGCTAGACATCATAAATGCAAGTCATTGTAGCCCAACAAACGAAGGTCCTTCTACCTACTCCCATCCAAACATCAACATAGCTACCTCATAGGGTTGATGGAAGCATTAAATAAGATGGAATTCGTGAAACAGTTGTAAATAAACGGCAATTCTTATTAGCATTAACATTTCACTGTTATCTCAAATACAACAAATCTGTATACTCCTCAATCACAAAAACTATTTCTTAATCATATCTTTATTTCCAGTAAAAACTGGGCACAATAGATACTGAGAAACTGTGTACTGAAATGCCAGAAACAACTCTGCAGCCTCACCCTCCCAACACCAGCCCAGCCCCTCCTTGCTTCCTCCATATCTTTCTTCCAGTTCTCAAGTTTTGGTATCTTGGCCATTGTTGACTCTTCTCTATCTTGCATCTCTCACCCCAGATTTATCTCTACATCCTGTCATTTCATCCTCCTAAATGTCTCCCAGGGCCACTCTCTCCTTCATTCCATTATTTTGACCCTGGGCTGGTTCTGCACACTTCAGACCCCTCCTGCGCCCAGCCTCCTAGACAGCTTTGTGGCATTCTCACTCACACCTCAGTCTATAGATATTTCTACTTGACAGGGTCTCCTAACTCAAAGACCCATTTCCAATCATCAAGTCTCTACCCCCACCTCCACTCTTTGGTGCCTGGCGCTTATAACATGCTAGTAGCATAGAGATTGTTTAGGGGGGTGGTAGCACTGACAGCGAGCAAGCTGGGTCACTGTGTGGAGGGGAGGAAATGTCTGAGTGGTCAGAGAATCTATCTGACCCAAAACTTCCAATGACTATCTGGGTCACCGAAGCCCTGCTGCTCTTCTTCCCTTCTTGGCTCTTTGAAGGCCAGTAACAGAGACACCATGGATCAATCATTGTGATCAAAGCCCAGGAGAGAACTCTGATTACCTTGAGCCAGAAAACTTTCTGAGTTGAGGTTTCCTTGTAGTGAGAGGGAGCTTTGGGTAGATTTCCACAATATTGTCTAATTGGGCCTATGGGGTGAAGTCTAAACTCTATCACCAAACTTTAAATTGCTTCTGGGATAGAACCTGGCCCCAAGGCAACCTGGCCCTTAAATTCCTGAGAGTCTTGATGAGACCCTTTGGAGAACAGTGTGGAGCACAGAGAAGAGAGGGTATGGGGCCCATTGCCTGGGCATGGCTTCCTAGCCCACCCTGGAGTGCAGCCTCCTCCAGGCTGGGGCTCCTGGCTGAGCTTCGGCCTTGAGTGCTCATCTTTGTCTCCTTGTCTCACTGAGCCCGATGGTCAGACAAGGGTACTGTGAGCAGCTGTAGCTTCTCAAGCTAGGGTAGGGTTGGGCTCTGGAGCCCTCTTCAACCAGTGTCATTTAAAGAAACCAGTGAGTTAGAAAACAGTTAAAGAGTATATGGCCATATGCTGTCAGGGCAGCTCTGAGAAATATGGCCTATGTGACCTGCTTGTTTATGGCTAGGTGGCACCCAGATGGACAGGTGACACCACAGATAATCACTTCTCCTGACCCAGGTGAGCTGGCAACCCCACCACTCCACAGGCCTGCCTTCCTGCAAGCAACAGAGCCAGCCTGGGGTGGACTCCACACTGGGTAAGTGCTGGGTGACCTCTCTGGCCAGCTCTCCCCCAGTAGGGAGGGAAGAAAAGAGGCTGTGTGTGAGGGAGCTGTGCAGGGATGGGTAGAACTGGGTAGGGGAAAAGGTAACTATTTCCAAAGCTCTGAAGGCTGCTACCATGCCAAGGGAGCAGACATGTTTTGCGTGAACACATAAAGCTGAGTTAGGACCAGCGAAGGTAAGGAGAAGTTAGAAAAACACAGATTTCAGGTGCCTGAAGAACTCTAACAACCCCAGCTTCCTGTCAATGACACTGGAGGCCCCGATGCCCAGTTGCTAAAAATGTTAAAACAGAGGCTGAAAAATCACTTATTGGAGAGAGGACACTGTAACTGGCAGGTTCGCAGTGGGGACTGGATTGATTTAATATTCAAAGATCCTGCCAAACCTCAGATGCTGCGATCACTGATACTAAAGGAGCTCTTCTCTATAAATAATTCTCCATCCCTTAAGGGCTGTTAAACTGAGATTATCTCTTTGGAAATGTCTCATTATAGCCCTCAATTGTCCCCAGTTTCCCTCTTCCCCAGCCTTGAGCAGAATGATAGCTGTAGGAGTTGTCTGCAGGTGGCATTCCCACCCGCCCACCTCATAGGACCCCTCCACCCACCAAGGCTCAGTGGACCTGCCCAGTTCTCAGCAGAAATGCCCCCCACAGTTGTAGATTTGATCAGAGAGCCTGGTCAGAGTATGGAGAGGTGGGAAGCTCAGCCTTGGAACCAGGACTCAGCTCAAGACCTGGCTCTGCCCCAGCAGGCCACATGACCTTGAATAGATGACCTCCCATCAGCTGCTGCTGGCACTGACCACACTACTGTGCCACTAGAAAATCAGCCCCCTCATGGGTGGGTGGATTGCAAAAGGCTTCCCTCTAATTGGCAGACCAGTTAGAAAAAAGTGCCCGTTCTTCAGGACAGGGCTTCAAACTAGTTGAATTTGTATTTCCATCCCAGAAATACTGAATCAGAATCTACATTTTAACAAGATCCCCTGATGATTCTTATGTATAATAAATTTTGAGAACCACTGCTCTATTAGTGATTCTCAGAACTGGTCCCTAACCAGCAGTATTAGCACTTGTTAGAAATGCAAATTTATTCAGGACCACGTACAATTCACAAACCTGCTTCAGGGCCATGTACAATTCACAAACCTCTCTCCTGACCTGTTTCTTCACGTTTAAATGGAGATGTGTTGAAATAAGTCAGTGATTCCCAAGCCTGGTGCACATCAGAAGTACATGGGGACACTTATTTTAAAAAACAAACAAACAAAAAACAGATTCCCCAGACAATCTGCAAAGGTAGTATCCAGCAATCTGTATTTTTAGCCAGCACTCAGGTAGCTATAATGAAGCCAGTTCCCATCCATTTGGGGCACCCTCCAGCAGGGTCTGATGACGTCTGATGTTCCAAATCTCTTTGACAGTAAAATCGTAATGATCTACAGCATGACTCTGGATATTCTGAGAAGTTGAGTAGATTTACATATGATCATGTCTTTGAAGCTTCCAAATGGCATTGAATGGCATTTCTATTGAAGGTGATGTGGATGTGACTCAAGGCCCCACCCAACCCAGGCTAAAGATGTGAATTATGAGCTCTGACAGTCAGGTAAGATTTTACTCCTTGGGCCAAATCCTAGGACGACAGAGATGCAGACAGGTCAGGTGTGGTTACAGAAGGAAACACACCAGTTCTCCTCTCCAGATGAGATTTCTGGAGACTTTGGTGGGGACTCCATGCAATATGCTCCAGAAATTCAATTTGGTCAGAGTATACAGAGAAAAGAGTCAAGATTAGATAAACTGATTCACACTAACTAAACTCACAAAATGCTGGACATCAAGCAAGAAAAAAAATAAACTCTTAAGGAGATCAGAAACGGTTTTCAGGCCAGCACATTCTATCCCTATGGGACTATCTGCATGAGAGATCAGATTATAATAGAAACTTGCTAGTGAGCAGGTACAAGATCCAGAGCAATGGGTCACATGACCTCAATGGCCATGAACACTGAGCTGTGATGGCCTTTGGTACCCAATTACATGGCGTAGATAGAGTTACTCAGAGGCCCCTGCTTTCCCCGAAAGTGCTAGAGACACACCACATATATAGATATACGACTTTGATTTAGGAATAATAATATCATTGATTAGACAGAAATGTATTTCATTTCATTAAGTTTTATTAAATTTCCAAAGTCTGCTCTTCATGCTTATCAGTGATACACAATCTGGCTTTTAGATAACTTGGTTTTACTAGTTGAATCCCAGAGGATAAATTTATTTACAATTCTAGGGACATCATCCTGTGATCCCCATGTATTTACACAAGCACAATATCAAAAAACAAATCTGTATTTTCTGCCTTCAATATTCCTAGGGATGAAACAGAGAGTTTGAAATGGAAGCTCCCAACCAGTCTGCTGTGAAAGATTTTGTCTTACTGGGACTCTCAGCCCACCCAAAGCTGGAGAAAACCTTCTTTGTGCTCATCCTGCTGATGTACCTTGTGATCCTATTGGGCAACGGGGTCCTCATCCTGGTGACTGTGTCTGACTCCCGCCTGCACACGCCTATGTACTTCTTCCTGAGGAACCTCTCCTTCTTGGACATCTGCTACACAACCTCTTCAGTTCCCCTAGTCCTGGATGGTTTCCTGACCCCAAGGAAAACTATTTCTTTCTCAGGCTGTGCTGTGCAAATGTTTCTCTCCTTTGCTATGGGAGCCACTGAGTGTGTACTTCTGGGCATGATGGCATTTGATCGCTATGTGTCCATCTGCAACCCCCTTAGGTACCCTGTGATCATGAGCAAGGCTGCCTATGTGCCCATGGCTGCCAGCTCCTGGTTGGCTGGTGGAACCAACTCCTTGGTGCAGATTTCTCTTGCAGTACAGTTACCCTTCTGTGGGGACAATATCATCAACCACTTCATCTGTGAGATCCTGGCAGTTCTAAAGTTGGCCTGTGCTGACATCTCCATTAACGTGGTCAGCATGGGGGTGGCCAATGTGATCTTCCTGGGTGTCCCAGTTCTTTTCATCTTTGTCTCCTACATCTTTATAATTACCACCATCCTAAAGATACCCTTAGCTGAGGGGAGGCGAAAGGCGTTTTCCACCTGCTCTGCCCACTTCACCGTGGTGATCGTTTTCTATGGGACCATCCTATTCATGTATGGGAAGCCTAAATCAAAGGACCCCCTGGGAGCAGACAAACAGGACCTTTCAGACAAACTAATTTCCCTCTTCTATGGACTTCTGACTCCCATGCTTAACCCCATCATCTATAGTCTGAGGAACAAGGATGTTAAGATGGCTGTGAAAAACATGGTGGCTCAAAAATGCTTTACCCAGTGATGGTGAGATATGTCCCATGATTCACACACTCTGATGGCTCTCACTTGAGAAATTTAAATGCAATGTCATGCTAGATGAGGGACAAGTTGAATTTAGAGCTATGCTACTCAAAGTGTGGTCCATGGACCAGCAGTAGCAGAATCACCTGGGAAACATGCAGAATCTTGGATCCCATTCCAGACTCGCTAAATCAGAATCTGTATTTAAGATCCCAAGGTGATTCATATGCATGTTAAACTTTAAGAAGGATTGGTTAAAAGTGTATAGTGGATGCTGTGGTGTGTTGCTCAAATCCCCAGCCCCACATGCCAGGGCTGAAGCACTCATTACCCCAGCTCCTGGAAGTGTTGGTGGCTGACAACATTCAGCTGAGTCTCTCTTCAGGCCTTCAGTCTCTCTTCAACCTTACCCAAGGTTACATCCCCTTCTCAGGGGCAGCCTGCATCCAATAATTGGCCGATGTCAGTATAAAGGCCTTGTGCTCCTCGCCTCAAATGGAGATATCACTAAAGGGCCATCCCATCTCCAGAGGTCCCCATGGCAATTCAAGTTCTCCCTCTGCTGTGTCCTGCTGACTTCACATCCCCACAGGTGATGATCTTAACAGCACTCCCCAGTAAATACCCTGCAAGAAAATCTCCCCATCAGAGGAAACACAACCTGAAATAGAGGACAACAGTCAATCTCAGCACAGATGTGTGAATGGTGTGTATATCAAATCTACGTGTCCTTCTTAGGTGTTTTATGTACCACTGAATCCCAAGGAAAGTAACTCACTGAATTCCTTTTGTTCAGAAGAAGAAAAAAGGGTTCCCTAAAAACTATTTGCCAAATTAAATTTCTTTACTTTTCATTTCTACAAATGGATCCTAATTTTCATTGTGTGAGTGTTTTTACTCATAAACAGAGAATAAGTAGAGCCATTTTATCCACTGGGCGTGAGGGCCCAGTCATGGTCCATGGAGTTTTCTTCAAGGACATTCAAAGACGTTTGAGGCCTAGAAAAGCTGTTGGCTAGTCGACCATAAAAATAAAATTTAAAAAACTAAGAACTCTTAATTAATAATTGTTTATTTATATGCCTGTAAAAGGGAACATTATGTCAACCACAGGAATTGACTGGGGAAGACTGATGACAAGGACCTTCCCCCAGAGCCAACAGAGAAAGAAAGCCCTTCTTGGGAGCTGGCACCCGGAATTTGGACTTCTAGCGTCCTAAACTGTGAGAGAATAAATGTCTCTTTGTTAAAGCCATCCACCTGTGGTATTTCTCTTATAGTAGCAGCACTAGATAACTGAGACACTGATTTTTAGCTGTATTAAAAAGACAGCCTAAAAAATTATTAAAGGAATTTTTAGCCCTGATTAGAAAACTACCCCTTCTCTTCCTAGTTTATTGCAGAAAAATACCAGTCTACAAAAACTATGAATGACTCTTCTAGAAGTGTCTTCATTTAAATTATAATGGCCATGTATAAAAGAATGGAGTTGGACCCCTACATCACACCATAACCAAAAATTAACTCCAGATAGATTAAAGACCTAAATGTAAGAGCCAAAACAATAAAGCTCCTGGGAGAAAATACAGGAGTAACTCTTCATGATATTTGATTGTTGTTGCTAGGTGCTGTGGAGTCGATTTCAACTCATAGTGACCCCACATGACAGAAGAGAACTTCCCTGTAGTGTTTTCTTTGCTATACTCTTTTACAGAAGCAGATCACCAGGTCTTTCTCCCATGGAGCTGCTGGGTGGGTTTGAACTGCCAACCTTCCGCTTAACAGCTGAGCACTTAACTGTTGCACCACCAGGGCTCCTAATACTTGATTAGGCAATGGTTTCTTAGATATGACACCAAAAGCACACGCAATCAAAGAAAAAAATAAATTGGACTTCATCAAAATTAAAATTTTTGGTCTTCAAAGAACACTATCAAGAAAGTGAAAAGATAACCCACAGACAAAAGATTTGCAAATCACATATCTGATGAGGGTCTAGTGTCCAGGATAAAAAACAAATAAACAACAACAACAACAAATAACACTATTAGAGCTCAATAACGAAAAGATAAATGCCTGGGTATACACCCAAAGAATTGAAAATTAGTACTCAGATATATGTATACATATGTTCATAGCAGAACTATTCACAATAGCCAGAAGGTAGAAACAGCCTAAATGTCCATCAGTGGATGAACAGATAAACATGTTGTGGTATATACATACAAAGAAATATTATTCAGCTATAAAGAGAAATGAAGTTCTTATACTAGCACATGGATGAACCTTTAAAACATTATGCTAAGTGAAAGCAGCCAGACACAAAAGGTCACATGTTGTATGATTCCATTTATATGAGATATACAGAATAGGAAATCTGTAGAGACAGAATGCAGATTGATGGTTGCCAGGGGCTAGGGGAAGAGAGAATGGGAAAAAATTTTTAGGGATACAGGGTTATTTTTGGTTGTTGTTGTATTTAATTGTGCTTTAGGTGAAAGTTTACAGCTCAAGCTAGTTCCTCATACAAAAATTTATACACACATTGTATTAGGGGTACAGGGTTTTATTTTGAAGTAATGGAAATGTTTTGGAACTAGATAGAAGTGGTGGTTGTACAACACTGTGAATGTACTAAATGCCACTGAATTGTTCACTTTAAAATGGTTAATTTTATGTTACATGAATTTTACCTCAATAAATTTTAAAAAATTAAAGAAAAATAACTCATTTAAAAAACGGACTAAGATTAAAATAGGCATGTCTCTTTAAAAAGATATACAAATGGCCAACAAACACATGAAAAAAACGCTCAACATTATTAGTTATCAGAGCAATGCAAATCAAAACCACAATGAGATAACACTTCTCACTCACTCAGGATTGCTATAATCAAAAAGACATACAATAACAAGTATCGTTGAAAATGTAGAGACATTGGAACCCACGTATGTTGCTGGTGGCAATGTAAACTGGTGCAGCTACTTTGGAAAATAGTTTGGCAGTTCCTCAAAAAGTTAAACATAGAGTTACTATATGACCCAGCAATTTGACTTCTAGTTATGTACTCGATAACTGAAAACACATGTTCACATAAAAACGTGTACACAAATGTTCATAGCAGCACTATTCATAATAGCCAAAAAGTGGAAACAGCCCAAACGTCCAACTGATGAATGGATAAACAAAATGTGGTATATCCATACAATGGAATATTATTCAGCAATACTGTAGAAAGAAATGAAGTACTGATACATGCTACAACATGGATGAATCTTGAAAACATTATGCCAAGTGAAAGAAGCCAGACACAAAAGATCACGTATGATTCCATTTATATAAAATGTCCGGAATAGGCAAATCCATAGATAGAAAGTAGATTAGGGGTTGCCAGGCCTGGAGAGAGGGAGGAAATGGAGTGATTGCTAACAGGTACAGGGCTTCTTTTTGGGGTGTTGAAAATGTCCTGGAACTAGACAGTGGTGATGGTTGTACAACCCTGTGAATACACTAAAAACCACTGAATTGTATACTTTAAACTAGTGCTAAGGGACTGTAGTGAGGGCCACCTATTCTTGAGCATGTGATGACCAGTGTGTCTGGATCAAGGTAAGCCTTTGGCCTCTCATTGTG
Source organism: Trichechus manatus latirostris (assembly GCF_000243295.1). Lineage (NCBI taxonomy): Eukaryota > Metazoa > Chordata > Mammalia > Sirenia > Trichechidae > Trichechus > Trichechus manatus. The sequence goes on from NW_004443952.1 coordinate 25,648,407, forward strand.
TCACTTAATTTTGCAAAGACAAGTAGCAGCACCCCCTCAGACAGATGTAACATTGTGGTCAAAACACAATCAGACCCTAGTTAGTGCCTCTACTTCCATGAAGTTCAGCAAAGACAGCACGAGGAGTTTCTGAGGAACATTTCTTTGTAGTGAGAGTTGAGATTTACAGAGAGAGGTCTGCAACTTGTCTAATTGGGTTTATGGGACACAGACCCTAAACCCCTGTGAGGCCTGTCTCTTAGCAAACTTTAAATTGCTTCTGGGATTAAAACTGGCCCCCAAACAACCAGAGCTTTAAATTGCTACATGGCTCCTTGATAGAACCTCTGGAGAGTTGGGAGAGGACAGAGTTGAGGGTTCCTGCCCTAGGCATGTAGGCTAGGCAGACTGACAGGACTGGCGGTCAGCAGAATCTCAAGCCGTTCTTCCTCTTGTTTCCCCACTGGGTACAAAAAGCAGATGTGCAGAAGGCCAGAAAAGTGAGCAGCTAGAGACTCTTTAGTTATGGCCAACACTGAATTTTCTTTACTTTGCTGTGAGATTTGAAGGGAATATTTATCTCCAAGACAGCTAAACAGAATTTGCCTCCTGCTTCCAGGCATAGCTCCAACAGATGGGGCTAGACCAGGATGGTCAAGGTGGGCAGTTGAAATAATCATCTCCCAAACCCAGAGGCCTTCCAGCAAGCTCTGGCCATAAACCTTCTATCCTGGTGAATGTCCATTCCCATCCAGTTTCCTCACTAGACATAGACTGGGTTCTCTCCATGGCCAAACCTTCTTCAGGGAGGTGGGGAGAAGAGAAAAAGGGTGAATGAGGACCTGGTCACACTGGTCTCTGAAGGGCTTTCACAGGGGAAAGGGAGCAGGCCTGTTCTGGGAGCCTAGACCAGTGCAGGGAGAGGGAGGGACAGTAGAAGAAGAAAGTTTCTGCTCAACATAAGGGGAAACTTCCTAACAACCAAGCCTGTCTGACAAAGGAATGGGAGGTGTGAGCTCCACACAAACTCAAGGTGCTCTAAGCAGAAATGGGAAAATTGTGTTTCATAGAGAGTATTCATACAGTGATGAGAAGGAGGCAAGACCAGTTACTTTGCAACATTCCTGCCAAGTCTGAGATTTTCCAGTCAATAGTACTAACATCTAGAAAAACAAATGTCTTTTCCCAAATATTCTTGATGCCCAGAGCCAATCTCCTCTGGTAATTGCACGAGGATAAGTTCAAACTGTGTCTGGTTCCTACTACTCAGTCTTCCCCAACCAGCAGCAGTGTAATAGTCACAGATGAAGTTTGTCAAGCTCAGAGGCAGTTTCCAGCCTTCCCAACCCACACCCTTCACCGCAGTCCATGCCATGAGGCAGATGTCTTGGATAGAGGTGTGATACCTCTATTTTTCATGAGTGTCCTAGAGAGAGTGAGAATGATCAAGACTTCACAATCTGTCTTTCCTTCTTCAGTAGACCTGCTCTGGCACATAGAGGAGCAAGAATATATAACCAGAGTAGTGAGGGAAGAAGCTCTAGGGAGAAGGTGAGGAACGAGGGCTCCAGTTCTAGACTTGTCCTGCAGGACAAAGGTTATGGTTAGAAATGGGGATATGGAAGTGCTCCTGTTGGGGTCATCATGGTCTATTGGCCAGAAACTCTTTATTAACAGCACAACCAAGGAGGAACATTGTCTCACACCAACCAAACTCGTGAGAAGCGAAGTATAAACCAGGCATCAGATAACAAATATGAATGTTAGGCAGACCTGAGTCCTTCTGCCCTCTACCCATCGCTTTCTGTCCTTGTAGGATTCCATGTAGAGCCAAATTATCATAAGAAAGTTATTATACAAACACAGAATTAAAGCCATGGGAGTAAGCAGGATGATGTCAGTGGCCCACATCATTGAATGTGACATCTGAAGCCCTCAAGGACACTGCAGGGACAGCGGAGCTCACTTGCCTGGTCATTGCTGAAATCATGCAGTACACCATCAGAGTTCTCCTTTTATGGCCCCCACATAGACACATCCTACCCATTCCTCCCTTCAGGTATGTTAATACTATTGATGTGGCTAGAATTCTTTCACATGTACGGTTTGATTGAATTTCCAGGGTCTGCTCCTTCTGCTTTTGACCTGATACACATCTTGACTTTTAAGGTAACTTCAGTAGACAGTGAATTTTATCCTTAAGATGCTGGTATTACAACGTGGCATCTCAGAGAGTAAATTTAATTACAAGTTCTAGAAGCATCTCATTGTGATCCCCACATACTAACCCCTATAAACGTGTTTGCATCTTCAGGTTTCCTAAGGGTGATGGAGAAAATTTAAAACGGAAATGGCCAGCCAGTCTGCTGTGAAAGAGTTTGTCTTGCTAGGGCTGTCAGATCAGCCAAGGCTTGAGAAAACTTTCTTTGTGCTCATCTTGTTGATGTACTTAGTGATCCTACTGGGGAATGGAGTTCTTATCCTGGTGACTGTGTTCGACTCCCACTTGCACACACCCATGTACTTCTTCCTGGGGAACCTCTCCTTCCTGGACATCTGCTACACAACCTCTTCCATCCCTCTAGTCCTTGATGGTTTCCTGACTCCCAGGAAAACCATCTCTTTCTCAGGCTGTGCTGTGCAGATGTTTCTCTCCTTTGCCATGGGAGCTACAGAGTGCTTGCTTCTGGGCATGATGGCATTTGATCACTATGTGGCCATCTGCAACCCCCTTAGGTACCCTGTGATCATGAGCAAGGCTGCCTATGTGCCCATGGCTGCCAGCTCCTGATTGGCTGGTGGAACCAACTCTTTGGTGCAGATTTCTCTTGAGGTACAATTACCCTTCTGTGGGGACAATGTCATCAACCACTTTGCCTGTGAGATCCTGGCAGTTCTAAAGTTGGCCTGTGCTGACATCTCCACTAATGTGATCAGCATGGGAGTGGCCAATGTGATCTTCCTGGGTGTCCCAGTACTGTTCATCTTTGTCTCCTACGTCTTCATACTCACCACCATCCTAAGAATCCCCTCAGCTGAGGGGAGGCAAAAGGCCCTCTCTACGTGCTCTGCCCACCTCACTGTAGTGGTCATTTTCTATGGGACTATTCTTTTCATGTATGCAAAGCCCAAATCAAAGGACCCTCTGAGAGCAGACAGGAAGGATGTTTCAGACAAGCTTATCTCCCTCTTCTATGGGGTGTTAACTCCCATGCTCAACCCCATCATTTACAGCCTCAGAAACAAAGATGTCAAAGTGGCCGTGAAGAACCTAGTAAGTCAGAAATTCTTCGCCCAGTGATGGTGGGAGGAAGTGATGTATCCAGTGATTCTGTGCACAAAGAAAATCCCCAAGGAAACAACTGCTTGTAAACATAGACTTCCACAGTGGTCCTCACACATCAGTTTCATCACAAAACTGTCCAAACAGAATGTGCATCGAGATGGGGTTTTCCTGAATGACCAAGGAACACCCTCTCTTTAGGATGAAGATGGTTGTGCTAAATCACCTAGAACTAAGAATGTGACTATTAAAATTTATTTTTTTATTCAGACAAAAATAAACAATAGAAGGTTAAAACTTTGTAAAAATATATTTACATCTTTCTTTGTTCATGTGCAAACCAGCTGTAATTTGTATATGCCAATTATATTATTTTCTGCTTTACTGCAATGAAGGTCATGGCAGGGAGGAAAAGCCACTTCTTAACTAGTGTCCAAACTGAACCAATCTGCCATTGTGGAAAATTACTGACACCATGTCCCAAATGACACCATTTAACACCTCTTTAACTGCAGAAGTTCAGAGTACTTCCTGTTTAATTTTTTCCTGCTTAATATCCTACAGCCAATTTGGGGTAACTCCTTCTCTTACTGTACATAGAACATGTCTATTCTTACCCAGATTCACTGAAAAGGAGTTTGTGTCCACACCAGTTGAACTAGAGATATTACAGGTCAAGGATAGAATTACTTGTGTTGGTTGTTCTTCTCTGTCCACCTCATCCTGGAAGCTCTGCTGAAACCTGTTCAGCATCATAGCAACTTGCAAAATACTATTGACAGACAGGTGATGGCTGCACATGTGGTGCATCGGCCAGGAATCAAACTCACGTCTCCTACACGGAAGGCAAGAATTCTATCACTGAACCACCAATGTCCCCATATAGAATTACTAGCAATCTTCATTTAGATAAATCACTACTACAATGCAAAGTTTATATTTTGAGTCCCTTTGTTTCCCTGGAATTAGTGTTGGCTACCATCCAGGCTCACTTTCCTCTGTTTCTTCAGGATCTTGATTGGACACTGGCAACAATTACTCAAATCTACTTATAATTATCTTATGTGAGGTGGTACACCATTGCGGTTAAGAGCACGGACTTTGGAGCCAGACTAACATGGGGAGGAGGGGGTTCTGCCAGTGTAGGTTAGGGCATGTAAGAAAAATAGCTTCATTTTGCAGATCCTTGGTTTCCTAATTTGTAAAATGGAGATAAGTAAACCAGCCCCATAGAGTTGTTGTGAGGATTAATTAAGATAAGTTATGCATATATGTAAAAATGCACAGTGGCTGGCAAAGAGCAACCTGCCAATTAATGAATGAACATTTTTATTATTAATGAGATACGTTAAATAACTCTTCTAAGAAAGCTTTATGAATTTTGAAGACAGAATTCAATATCACACTTACCTGAATCTGTTCAGATTTATTGTAGCACCCTTTGGGGTAGCTTCTAGCTTATGAGCTAACAATCCCTCTTTCTCCCAGCATTTTCCCCAGCCATTCCTCTTCCCTATCTACAGAGGTGAGTTACTCAGATTTGCACTGTGTCATACTGATCCTACCTAGACTAATCTGATTCTTGCTAGGTTTTTGGGATTGTCACTAATACCCAGGAGTGAGTCCCTGGATTCATAACATGCTAACTTGGGAGTCATGTGGTAGTCATGTTCGGTCACGTGGACTACAGCGATAAAGAGAAACCAAGTCTTCAAAGAGGAAAGAAGAGCATCCAAAGACAGAGAGAGGAGCAAAGATGAGAGATGATGAAGGCATCCTCATGTGTTCTCAGTTCCTGGTTCCCATTTCTCCTGATACTGCCACAATCCTGCACTTTTGCTTCTATAGGACACCTCTCTATCTTTATAATAGATCTATTTTTCACTGATCTAGATTAAGTGGCTTTCTTTGGGGGGGGTCAACAACAGTCACATTTAATACTTACTATTAACTTGTATAAAAGAGACATTCTCTTTTATGTAACATGTGCAAACAGTGCCAGGCTATCATGCACGGCATAAGTCTTGGAGAAATCAGTTTTGAAACAATTATTCTGAACTCAATATACAGTGCTTATTGTAACCACTGTTACAGTGACTTTCTCGTCTGTGGATTCTATCATCTGTAAATTTGGAATATGGCCAGGGGTTGATGTAACACAGGAGGTCTAGGTTCAAATCCCTGTCTTCCCCATAGAGCTGTGTGATCATGTGCGTGTTCTCCTCTCTTGAAGAGTTTCAGGTTTATTTATCCACACAATTTCGCATTTACATAAGGTGTATATATATTCACATACAAGGCTTTGTGATGTATGTTAATGCCTGTTATGGATTTAATTGTGACCCAAATATGTGTGTTGGCTTGGCTGGACCATAATTCACAGTATTACGTGGTTGTCCTCCATTTTGTGATCTGATGTAATTACCCTATGTGTCATAAATCCTAGCCTCTATGTTAATAAGGTAAGATTAGAGGCAGTTATGTTAATGAGGTGGGACACAATCTGCAGGGTTAGGTTGTATCTTGAGTCAATCTCTTTTGAGATATGAAACAGAGAAGTGAGCAGAGAGGCGAGGGACCTCATTACCACCAAGCAAAAATAGCCAGGAGCAGAGCAAGTCCTTTGGACCCAGGGTCTCTGCACTGAGAAGCTCCTAGATGAGGGGAAGATTGATGACAAGGACCTTCCCCCAGAGCCGACAGAGAGAGAAAGTCTTCCCCTGGAGCTGGTGCCCTGAATTCAGACTTCTAGCCTCCTAAACTGTGAGAGAATAAATTTCTCTTTGTTACACCCATCCACTTGTGGTATTTCTGTTATAGCAGCACCCGATAACTAAGGCAATGCCCATTAGAGAGCATCCACCACAAAAGAGGCACTAACAACAAAATATAAGGACTCAGCCGGTTGATGTCATCCAGCCTCTAACATCAACACAATGAATAGAGAAGCCATGGTTGCAGGAGACTATCTATGTGCTAAACAGTAGGAGCTTCCACTCACAAAGGATGATCTAACTTCTTCAACAGCCAAACGTCCAACTTGCCAGCAAGAGAGACCAACCCTGAGCCCCCAGTATGGTACCATCATTGAAAGAAACTAATCAGCCACTTGGTGGTAAGTTGATTGCACTAAACTATTTCCATTCTAGAAGGGACAATGATTCACCTTGACTAAAATCAACAACTCTTCTGAGTATGGGTTACCTTTTCCCTCTGCAAGGGCTTAGTCAACACCACCATGTGAATGCTCACAGAGGGTCCAATCTAATGATATGGAATTGATCCCACATAATACCTCTTCAGACCAAGAAATTCATTTAGCAAAGCAAGTGCAGCTATAGTTTCATGACTACAAGGCCCGCGGATCATTCCATGCACTGCACCATCCAGACGTAACTGGCCTAAGAGAGTGATATAATGGTCTTTCGAAGGCACAGCTAAAGCACCAGCTTGGAGATAATACCTTGGGAGAATGGGGTACCATCCTCCAGAATGCAGTTTATATACTCTACATCCGTGACCCAACAGGTAAAATACATGCGTCTAGGAATCAAGGAGCGGTCGGTAGCAAGAGTAGTCCTGGTTACTATGACTTCCAGTAACCTACTTGGAGAATTTGTACTTCTTATCCCTGCCACTCTAGGCTTTGTAGTTCTAAAGGTCCTGGTTCCTAGAGAAGAATTGCTTCCATCAGGGGACACAGAAAGAGTTCCATTAAACATTTTTAGCAATTTTATTGAGGTACAATTTATATGGCATAAAATTCACCCATTGTAAGCTGCAGTTTAATGATTTTTAGTAAACTTAGGGAATCGTGTAATCATCACCACAAGCCAAGTTTAGAATATTTCCAACACTTCAAAAATTCCCTCATGCTCATTTGCAGTCAATCCCCACTACACATCCAGGCCCAGGCAACAACTAATCTGCTTCTTTCTAGAAAGATTTTCCTTTTCTAGTAATTTCAGATAAATGGAATCATACAATATATAGTCTTTTGTGTCTGCCTTCTTTCTTTAGAATAATGTTTTTAAGGCTTATCTATGTTATAGCACGTGTCTGAAGTTTGTTCCTTTTTATCGTACACTAGTATTCCATTGTACGGATATGCCACATTTTGTTTATCTAAAAAAATCTGTTGCCGTCGAGTGGATGCCAACTCATAGCGACCCTATAGGACAGAGTAGAACTGCTCCGTTGGGTTTCCAGGGTTCTGCTGGAGGATTCAAAGTGTGGACCTTTTGGTTAGCAGCCAAGCTCTTAACCACTGCACGTCAGGGCTCCTTTGTTATCTATTCATCCATTAATGGACACTTGGACTGTTCGCAGTTACTAGCTATTATGAATAATGCTGCTATGAACATTCACTTAAAATACTTTGTTCTCTTATATGGAAGTGCTGGATTACATGGTAACAATTCGTCCCCAACACCATAGTTCACAGGCATCAATTCTTCTTTGGTCTTCCTTATTCATTGTCCAGTTTTTGCATGCATGTGAGGCAATTGCTTGGGTCAGGTGTATCTTAGTCCTCAAAGTGACATCTTTGCTTTTTAACAGTTTAAAGAGGTCTTTTGCAACAGATTTGCCCAATGCAATACGTCATTTAATTTCTTGACTGCTGCTTCCATGGGTGTTGATTTTGGCTGATTATGGTTAGCAAAGAATATTGAATATACCATGGACTTCCAGAAGAACAAACAAATCTGTCTTGGAAGAAATACAGCCAGAAAGCTCCTTAGAAGCAAGGATGGCGAGACTTCATCTCACGTACTTTGGACATGTTATCAGGAGGGACCAGTCCCTGGAAAAGGACATCATACTTGGTAAAGTAGAGGGTCAGCAAAAAAGAGGAAGACCGGACTTCCGGCAACATAGTGCTCTAGTAAGCAGCACCACGCCGTCCCTCCACAGCAAAGATAATGATAAAAGAGGGAATAAATGGTGTAGGTATACAACCTTCTAATGGAGAGGAAGGCAAGGTGATACCAAGTAATAATAGACTGCTTCAAACTTAGAAAGATAAGGGTAAATTTTATGGTAACCACAGAGAAAGTTAACAAACATACTCATAAAAATAAAGAGGAAAAACATAAAGTCTCAGCAAAAAAAAAACCCTACAAAAACAAAAGAAATGAAAAAAAAAAATCCACAAACAAAAGGAATTCAGCACAGGAGAGTAAGGAGAACAAAGAAAACGTCAGCACCACAAAAAAAGCACTA
>NW_004443952.1:25656991-25714073 GCF_000243295.1 Trichechus manatus latirostris
ACTGTGCATGTAGAAATTTTTGAAATGGTGTATCTTTGGCTATGTATATTTTCACCCAAAAAAAGTCGAGAAGAGAGAGGGTTGACATGTTGTGGGATTGTTAACCAATATCATAAAACAATATGTGTACTGACAGTTTAATGAGAAACTATTTGTTCTGTAAACCTTCACCTGAAGTGCAACAAAAAAAAAAAAAAGAGAGAAAGACCCTCAACAAGATGGACTGACACAGTTGCTGCAACAATGGGCTCAGATATAGCGATGATTGTGAGGATGGCGCAGGACCGGGTAGTTTCATTCTGTTGTACATAGGGTCGCTATGAGTCGGAACCAGCCAGATGGCACCTAACAACAACAACAAAATGGTAAGAATATGTTTAACTCTTAAAGAAACTGCCAAACTGTTTTCCAGAGTAGTTGTATCATTTTACATTCCCACAAGCAAAGCATCGTCGCCAACACTTAGTATTGTTAGTCTTTTTGACTGTAACTCTTCTAGTAGGCATGTAGTGATATCTCATTGTAGTTTTAATTTGCATTTTCTTAATGGCTCATGTTGCTTAGTATCTTTTCATGTGTTTATTAGCCTCTAGTATATCTTCTTTGTGTTGCATGCAATGCCCACCAGAGAACATCCGTCACAGAAGAGATACTAAACAACTAAATAGAATTTAATTGGGTTGTTTGTCTTCTTAATTACTGAGTTGTATGTAAGAGTTCTTTATATATTCTGGGTACAAGTGCTTTATCAGACATATGATTCAAAAATAGTTCTTCCAGTGTTTTCATTTGTCTTTTTATTTTCTTATGGTATTGTTTGAAAAACAAAAGTTTTTCATTTGGATGAAGTCCAATTTATCAAATTTATCTTTTATAGATTGTGCTTTTTGTGTCTTATCTAAGAAATCTTTACCTAAAGTCACAAAGATTTTCTCCTATGTTTTCTTCTAGTTTTATAGTTTTGGGTTTTACATTTAGGTCTATGATTGATTTTGAGTTAATTTTTTATATGGTGTGCGGTAAGGGTCTCATTCATTTTTTGCATATGAATTTCTAATGGTTTCAGTACCATTTGTTGAAAAGTCTATCTTTTCCGCATTGGGTTGCTTTGCCACTTTTGTTAAAAAGCAATTGGCCATAAATGTAAGGCTAATTTCTGACCTTTCTATTTTTTTCCACCTATTAAACTTTAAGCTATGGCTATCCCCCAGTCACTTTGGGCCCTTTATACCAAGAGATCAGCAGGCAAGGAAATGAGTCACTATCCTAGTTGAGGGTAACTAATCCTGATCATCAGTAGGAAACAGGATTGCTTTTACACAATCCTTTTGCAGGGAAGAGCATGTTTGGCATCTCTTGGTTCTGCTCTGCCCAATTTTGATGGCAATGGATAGTTGCAGCACCTACAACCTAAAAAGGTAATGGTGACCAGAAGTTCAGATTTTTCAAGAATGAAGATCTGGGTCACCCTACCAGATAAGCCACGTAGACCAGGAGAGGTGCTGAGAGAAAGAGGAATCTAGAATGATTAGAAGAAGAGAGAAATGATGGGTATCATGTGTAGGGATGTTCATTTGGAGGATAAAAATATAAAAAGAAAAATATGCAAAGAAATGTTTATTTTAAAGGCAAAATAATGGTCAATTATGGAGGAACGAGGGAATTGTGATTAGGATGGGACACATGGGGGGCTTCTGGGGTGACATCATTCTATTTCTGTTTCTTGACCTGGTGATGTTTGTCTTATAATAATTCATTAAGCCATACATTTGATTTGTGTGATTTTCTTTATCTGTCTTACTTTAAAATAAGATTTTTAAAAAAGAAATGAAGTGTCATCTACAATAAAGTAAAAAAATAAAACATTTAGGAGCAAATTAAATATGTGCAAGCCTTCTAAGTTAAAAACTACGTATATTTAGAAGACCTAAATACATGAAAGGATATATCGTATTTATGGATCGGGAGACTCAGTATTGTTAAAACGTAAAATCTCCCCAAATTGATCTATAGATTCAATGTGATGGCAATGATAATCTCAGCAGGATTTTTTTGTAGCTATTGAAAAGCTGGTTCTAAAATTCACATAGAAATGTAAAAGAAATTCAAAGTAATCTTAGAAAAGGAGAACAAAATGGTACCTGATTTTAAAACATAATATAAAGCTACAAAAATCACGGCTGTATGATACTGACCAAAAAAAGTAAGTAGATCAAAGAAACGGAATAGATAAATTGGTCAACATTTACATGGTCATTTGATTGATTTTTTTTTTTTTTTACAAAGATGTCAAAACAATTCAATAGGAGAAAGGAAATTTTTTTTTTAATAAATGGATATCTACATGTAAAAAAAATAGCTTTGATTGTTAATTCATACCGTACGCAAAAATTAATTCACTATGGATCATAGACCTAAACATAAAAGCTAAAAATATAAAACTTTTATAACAAAACATAGAAAAATATCTTTGTGACTGAGAGTAGGCAAAAATTTCTTAGAGAGGATATGGAAAGTATAACTAAAAGAAAAAGATGATAGAGTTGATCAAAATTAAGAACATTTGCTCAGCAAAAGACACCACTAAGAAAACGAATAGACAAGCCACACAGACAGTGCAAATATTCACAATGCATGTTTGACAAAGGACTTGTATCTAAAATATGTTAAGAACTCATACAACTCAATAATAAAAAACAAAACAAAAACTGATAAAAATAGACAAAAAATTGAACAGATACTTCTCAAAGGCCAATGAGCCAATGAGCACATGAAAAAGGACTCAATGCCATTAATTATCAGAAATGCAAACTAAAATGACAATGAAATACCGCTAGACATCAACCAGAATGGTTAAAATTAAAAAGACTGACAACACCAAATGTTAGGATGTGGTACAACTGGACCTCTTGTACATTGTTGGTAGGAGTGTAAAATGGTATAAACACTTTGGAGAAAGATCTAGCAGATTATTATAAAATTAAACATACACCTACCCTTTGACCTAGAATTTCATTCTCAGGTATTTACTCAAGAGAAATTGAAATATGTGTCTACAAAAAGACTTGTATGAGAATGTTCATAATAGCTTTATTCATCACAGTCCAAACTGGAAACAGCCTGGATGTCCACCAACAGGAGAATGAACGAAGAAACTATGGCTATTCATACAATGCAATACTACTCAGTAACAAAAAGGAAGGAACTACTAAATCATGTAACAACATGGACGAATCTCAAAAACATTCTGAATGAAGCCTTGCACAAAAGAATACTTACTGTGTTATTCCATTAATAGGATATTTCTGAAAAAGACTTAAAGGTAAAAAAAGATTAGAACGATGAGGGGTGCTCTGGGTAGGGTAGTGTTGGGGATTGGCTGGGAATGAGCGTGAAAGAACTCTTTGTGATGATGGAAATATTCTGTAACTTGATAGGATTTTGGGAAATTAGGGTATACACATTTGTCAAAACTCACTGGATGATACTCTTAAGATTTTTGCATTCCACTGTAAGAAAATTTAACCCAAAAAAGTAGATCTCTCTCTCTCTGTCTCTAAATGTATGGCATAATGATTTATTCACCTTCCTATTTTCTCCATTATTCAAAGCCTGGCCAGAAGCTGCCTTTTCCTTTAAGTCTCCCCAGGGCTCCAGATGTAATTTTCCCAGAGTACGCCCAGTTACACCCTTGAGCACTTTGTTTAGAAACTGTGCCCACAGTTGCTAGCTCCTTAATGCTATGGGCAGAGGATGTTCCTAAATAATTCTTATCTTTCCAGCTGCTCTTTTGAAGAATTTTAAGCATTTTGAAATTTATGGAAATTCAAGCAAAACTTGGAAATGCTCCCCCTGACGTCCTTCAGTGGCCTGAGAATGAAAAGTTCCAGCAGGAACAAAAGAAGGAAGAAAGAAGTCTTTCTGGAGCGCTTTCAGCATAATTGGATCTTGGGAATGTTGTCCCAGAAGTATAAAAAGTTTCTTGACTTTGTATGATTCTGTTTCCAAACTTTTAATCACTTCAGGGAGCACAATAGTCTCAACTGCAGTGTTGATTTCAAATTGCCTTCTTCACGTAATAATGGCTGTTCCTTTGGAGATTTTGCCAAAAATACAGAACCAAGACAGAATGGAAAGAACAAGCTTTCACTCTTTCTTCAAATCAAAGTAGACATTTCAGCTTGGGCATTTCAGACTTGTGTTGCTATTTCTGGCCCATGTACCGTTCCCAAGCTGTAGGGACTCTTTCTTAGTAGGTTCTTAATAAAGGTAAGTGAAGATTTTTATAAGAGTAATCCTCAACCTTTTAGCACAGTAATATTTCTAGCTTCTGATTTGATATTTCAAAGTGGTTGGTTTTCAGAAAGGAAGAAATGAAGAAATTTCAGTAGTATTACAAAGATTGAAGACCACAAAGAACCCCTTCTTCCTGGGTTGGAAAAATCTAAATGGCAAGAAACTTATAGAACTTTTCAGTCGCAGATTATGGATTTACTTAACTTCAGAGGTACCCACAGAGATGATACGGTTCCATGGTTTCAGAGCCTTGTGTGGCACAACTCCAGGGGCTAACGTTATAGCCACAGAGATGGTTGAAGTTGTCCAGGTGTTATGCTCCATAGGATGCCATTTACACAGTAAAACCTGTGAAAACGGAACTCACTGGGATCGCCTTGTTTTTCCAGGTCTCAAAAATTTTCCGCCTTTGACAGGGTACAGTCTTACCACTTTTCTATCGCTCATTTTAGTGGAAAATTTTTGAGTTTTCCTTCTCTGGCAGGTTTCCACCTTATACAAGTTCCGGCTTTACTGCATTGCCTACAATGTAAGTGGAGTTCCCTGGAGTTAGACATCACAATGGCCTGGCCTAGGAGGAAGCCCCAGGGGAAGAGCCGCCCAGGTTTTCTGAGCCCTCCTTCCCCACTTCAACAAGAGCAGTTCTGCTTCATATTTGGGAGTTTTGCATTTAAGAAAATTTTTTTTTTCTTTCTTTCTTGAAGAGTTTGAATATCACTGATTTCTTCCAATCCCAGCATAGACTAGGGTAATCTGAGACTCTGAGAGGGAGAAAGAAGTACTGAAATTTACACAATTACACAACAGGTTAGAAGTTTAATCAGAATACAGCCCAAATCTCTGGGTTTATAGACCTGACAACTTTTCACAAACTCAATGCAGTTCCAGAAAGAGGCTAAACCACCATATATGAATGAGAAGCAGAAGGCTGTCTGCTTGGCTCAATATGATCAAGAATTTTCTGCACTCCCCAGTTCTGAAGATATGGAACACTGTTTGGTAATATAGTGAGCTCTTAATCACTGGAAGAGACCAAGCTAAAACTGAAAAGTTAAGCATTAGTGCTGTTAGAAAAGGATCTAGAATGGGAGAGAGAGTTTAATTATCTGGGGAACATAATCAATTGGAGGATATCAGTCTGGGTAACATACCTAGCAACTGAGTCAAAAGGCTCAAGAACTGTTAATGTCCCCTGATTCCAGAGTAGACACTCAAGAGAGAAGGTGATCCAGGAGAACAACAACAAAAAAGCACTCCTTTAGTTACCTAGAGAACTAGATTTCCAGAAGCTGGGATCCACTGCAGATTTCTGAGGGCAGCCCTCCTGTCTATCTTCATGGAGTATCAGACTTAAACTATTAGGGACAGCATCAGTCCGCATTTCCAGAGCATAAAGTTACCTTGGAAAACTCCCTACGCCCTTTTCATCTCTCCATGTCCAGTCTCTTCCTGTCGTTAAAGGCCCAGCTGGATTCTCTATCGCCAAGGCAGCCTTCTGTGGCCCCTCTTCTCACCAATGCCCAGAGTGTCTTTTATGATGCTCTGGCCTCTCCTGGACCCTTTGCTTCCCCTCCTTTCCAAGCTGTGAGTCCCCTTATGCCAGGGCCATGAGTCACCCCTGGTCCTCATAGGAATTGTTATATCCACATACTGATTGATCAATAGATGTTTTGGTAGGTGGATATTCAGATGAATGGATGGATGGATGGATGGATGGATGGATGGAATGGACGGATGGATGAAAAGCCCTAGGGATGGTGTTGCCCATAAGAAAGGAGATCTTGGGAACAACAGGAGTATGTGTTCTGTGAGAATGATCTGGAGAGAAGATATAAGGCAAAGGTTCACAACTAACCATTTCACTAGTACCTGTCACACAAGTGGGGAGAACATGCAACAAACTTAAAGTCACTTTTTGGATCAAAGTTTAATGAGATGAATTGCCAAATAGGATGTAATACCACTAAAATAGGTGTGTGATATGTCTTGTCTCTGATCAAATGCATTAAATCATCAGAGGCATCATTTTAAACCTTATAAATTTAGTGTCCTGTGGCCCCAAAGTAATTTACAATTTTATTGCTTCTTTTTCTTGGAAAGGAATAGAGACTGTGGACTTTCAGAGTTGATTTTTAATCACACAGCCAGACGGGGGCTCCAGACCAGATGCCTTGGCCCTATGCAAGACAAAAAATTTTGAGTTTGGACCTCTGAGTATTTTCCTCAGTTGACAGAGGAGACACACTATGGAGACTGCTAATCAGACTTCATGTGTGACAGAGTTTGTTCTTCTGGGACTCTCACCTCACCCAAAGCTGGAGAAAACGTTCTTTGTGCTCATTCTCATGATGTATCTGGTGATCCTACTGGGCAATGGGGTCCTCATCTTGGTGACTGTCTGTCTCTCGTCCACACACATCCATGTACTTCTTCCTGGGGAACCTCTCCTTCCTCGACATCTGCTACACGACCTCTGCAGTCCCCCTCATTCTTGACAGCTTCCTCACGACTAGGAAAACCATTCCCTTCTCAGCCTGTGCTGTGCAGATGTTTCTCTCCTTTGCCATGGGAGCCACAGAGTGTGTGCTTCTGGGCATGATGGCGTTTGATCACTATGTGGCCATTTGCAACCCCCTTAGGTACCCTGTGGTCATGAGCAAGGTTGCCTATGTGACCATGGCTGCCAGCTGCTGGGCAGCTGGAAGTGCTGCCTCCATGGTTCAAACTCCTCTGGCGATGAGGCTGCCCTTCTGTGGGAACAACATCATCAACCACTTTACTTGTGAAATCTTGGCTGTCCTGAAGTTAGCCTGTGCTGACATCTCCATTAATGTCATCAGCATGGGAGTGAAAAATGTGATCTTTCTGGGGGTCCCAGTACTGTTCATGTTTATCTCCTACATCTTTATACTCACTACCATCCTGAGGATCCCGTCAGCAGAGGGGAGGAAAAAGGCCTTCTCCACCTGCTCTGCCCACCTTACAGTTGTGGTTGTCTTCTATGGGAGCATCCTCTTCATGCATGGGAAGCCCAAGTCTAAGGGCCATCTGGGGGCTGACAAACAGGACCTTTCAGACAAGCTCATCTCCCGCTTCTATGGGGTGGTGACCCCCATGCTCAACCCCATCATCTACAGCCTGAGGAACAAGGATGTGAAAGCTGCTGTGAGGAATCTGGTATTTCAGAAACACTTCACCCAGTAACGTAAAGTATATCCCTGTGGTTCTGTGTTTCTTGGCTGCTTTTTCCCAAGAATCTCAGAAGAAAATATCCTCAAAAGAAGGTACATGTGAAAGATGATTTCCAGGAAATCAAATTACACATGAATGCAGAGTTTTAGATGTTACTAGACCCAACTTCTAAAAATGATGAAAACTGAAGTTTGGAGTGAGTGTGGCTTGGAGGAATAGAAGTGGACTGCTGCTGGAAAAAAAATTAGTGATTTTTCTGATTCTCCACTGTGGAAGTTTGAATTCATCTTTGTGAGTAGGTTGATCTTTTGTTTTGAGAAAAATGATTTAGTGTACCTTTGTGGTATATAAAGATAAAGCCAAGATCCTACTCTGGAAAGGAGGCAGTGTGGGGCAAAACTTCATGACATAGAAGTATAAAAGATTGTCTTCATTGTAGATGAAATAACATGTCAAATTTTATTTTTCTTGGAGACAGAACTGAGCCTGGAGATGAGAATAAAATGGCTTTATTCCTTTTGCCAGGACTCAGAGGAGTTGGGATCATAGATTCCACGTAAGGCATTTCCTTTAAGGGCAAGTAGGCCAAGTCTTACAACACCCATGTGGAGAATCTTGGCCTGGGAGCAGTCATAACTGGTATCCAGTTTTAAGCTTTGTTTTTCTGCCCTCAGTAAGTTTTGTTTAAATTCATAGTCTGGCCTTACAGTCTAGGGAGTTAAGAGATGGACCTGTGGGGGAAGAGGATAGAGGGGCACCACAGCAGTCTAAGGGAAGCTGGAGTCAGGTGGTGAAATGTGACCACAGAAGATGGATGTCGTGTCTGGAGCAAGGTGGCTGGTTGGGGGAAATTGGAATATTAGACCTTAAAGACTGAGCCAGTTTACTGTGTAGCTGAGAGAAGAGGTTCAGAGATAAAATATGTGAGGACCTCAGTCAGTAGAGACATAAAAATTGGCAAAGACATTGAAGAGAGGGAACTTTTAATGTCTCTTCAGGTAACTGGATTTTTTTTTCCCAAGAATAAAAATTTTCTAATGAAAATGAATTTTCTCGACTGTCTTGCTTGGGTGCCCTGGGCTCTTCCTGTCTGAGATATGGGCAGCCATTCTCTTCAGTGTGAGAGTGCTTCCTTGCCTATTGGGCAGGAACATGGACACCAACTCATTGCGTGTGACCCCTTTAACATTTACTCAGGCTGCAGGAGCCCAGGGACACAGTCCTGTTTAACCATTTCAAGCCCAGTATTACCTACCTAACCCTAGTGTGGAACTGCCTTTTCCTTTTGAGCACAGAGCACATCTAATTCATGTGAATTCCAACTCTGGATAAATTAGAATTTTTGTAAGCCAAGAATTACCTTTAAAATGAAACATACCTGGAGAGCAAAATTTCTTTTCAACATCCTTCATGTTACTTTTTTAAAATTGTACTTTAGGTGAAGGTTTACAGAGCAAATTAGTTTCTCATTAAACAATTAACACTCATATTGTTTTGTGACTTTGTTTGCCAACCCATGACATGTCCATACTCTCCCCTTTTCGATGTTGGATTCGCCATTACCAGCTTCCCTGTCCCCTCCTGGCTTCTTGTACTTGCCCCTGGGCTGGTGTGCCTATTTAGTCTCATTTTGTTTTATGGGCCTGTCTAATCTTCGGCTGAAGTGTGAACCTCAGGAGTGACTTCATTACTGAGCTATAAGAGTGTCTGGGGGGCCATACTCTGCGGGTTTCTCCAGTCTCTGTCAGACCAGTAAGTCTAGTCTTTTTTTTTTTTTTTCTTCCTGTGAGTTAAAATTTTGTTCTACATTTTTCTCCAGCTCTGTCCAGGACCCTCTACTGTGATCCCTGTCAGAGCAGTTGGTGGTGCTAGTTGTGCTGGACTCAGTCTGGTGGAGACTGTGGTACTTGTGGTCTATTAGTCCTTTGGACTACTCTTTCCCTTACGTCTTTGGTATTCTTCATTCTCCCTTGCTCCTTAAGGGGTGAGACCAGTGGAGTATCTTAGATGGCACTCACAAACTTTTAAGACCTCAGATGCTACTCACCAAAGCAGAATGTAGAACAATTTCCTTATAAACTATGTTATGCCAGTTGAGCTAGATGGTCACCGAGACCATGGTCCCCACAATTTGGTCCTTCAGGGAGTTTGGATGTGTCTACGGAGCTTCCATGACCTTGCCTTGGACAAGTTGTGCTGGCTTCTCCAGTACTGTGTACTGTCTCACCCTTCACCAAAGTTACCACTTATCTATTGTCTATTTAGTGTTTTTCCATCCCCACCCCTCCTCTCCCTCATAACCATCAAAGAATGTTTCTTTTTGTGTGTAAATCTTTTCATGAGTTTTTATAGCAGTGGTCTCATACAATATTTGCCCTTTCGTGATTGACTTCTTTCCCTCAGCATAACCGTTCCAGATTCATCCATGTTGTGAGATGCTTTGCAGATTTATCATTGTTCTTTATGGTTGAGTAGTATTCCATTGTATGTATGTACCATAGTTTGTTTATCCATTCATCTGTTGATGGGCACCTAGGTTGTTTCCATCTTTTTGCTACTGTGAACAATGCTGCAATGAACGTGGGTGTGCATATGTCTATCCGTGTGATGACTCTTATTTCTCTAGGATATATTCCTAGGAGTGGGATTGCTGGATCGTATGGTATTTCTATTTCTAGCTTTTTAAGGAAGTGCTATATCATTTTCCAAAATGGTTGTATCATTTTGCATTCCCACCAGCAGTGCATAAGAGTTCCAATCTCCCTGCAGCCTCTCCAGCATTTGTTATTTTCTGTTTTTTTTATTAGTGCCAGTAATGCTAGGGTGAGATGGTACCTCATTGTAGTTTTGATTTGCATTTCTCTAACGGCTAGTGATTGAGAGCATTTCTTCATGTAACTGTTAGCCACTTGAATGTCTTCTTTGGTGAAGTATCTGTTCATATCCTTTGCCCGTTTTTTAATTGGATTATTTATCTTTTTGTTGCAGAGGTGATGAATTTTCCTGTAGATTTTAGAGATTAGAACTTTGTCAGATGTGTCATAGTCAAAATTTTTTTTCCAGTCTGTAGGTTCTCTTTTTACTCTTTTTGGTGAAGTCTTTTGATGAGCATAAGTGCTTAATTTTTAGAAGGCCCCAGTTATCTAGCTTATCTTCTGATGTATGTGTGTGTTGTTAATTATGGTTTGTATCCTGTATTAGGGCCTCTAGCATTGACTGTACTTTTTCTTCTATGATCTTTATAGTTTTGGTTTTATATTTAGGGCTTTGATCCATTTTGATTTAGTTTTTATATATGACATGAGGTATGGGTCCCGTTTCATATTTTTGCAGATGGACATCCAGTTTTGCCAGCACCATTTGTTAAAAAGACTGTCTCTTCCCCTTCTGATGGACTTTGAGCCTTTGTCAAAGATCAGGTGACTGTAGGTGGATGGATTTATACCCAGGTTCTCAATTCTGTTCCATTGGTCATTGTGTCTATCGTTGTACCAGTACCAGGCTGTTTTGACTACTGTAGCTGTATAGTAGGTTCTGAGGTCAAGTAGTGCGAGTCCTCCTACTTTATTCTTCTTCTTCAGTAGTGCTTTACTTATTCGGGGCTTCTTCCCTTTCCACATAAAGTTAATGATTAGTTTTTCCATCTCTTTGAAGAATGTTGTTGGTATTTGGATCAGGATTGCATTGTATTTGTAGATTGCTTTGGGTAGAATTGACATCTTCACAATGTTAAGTCTACCTATCCATGAGCATGGTATGTTTTTCCATTTATGTAGGTCTCTTTTGGTTTCTTGCAGTAGTTTTATGTAGTTTTCTTCGTATAGGTCTTCTTCATCTCTGGTTAGATTTATTTCTAAGTTTTTTTTTTTTTTTTTTTTTTTTTTAGGAGCTATTATAAATGGTATTGTTTTCCTGATTTCCTTTTTGTAGTTCTCTTTATTGATGTATGGGAATCCAACTGATTTTTGTATGTTTATCTTGTATCCTGCTACTCTGCTGAATCTTTCTATTAGTTCCAGTAGATTTCTCGTGAAGTCTTTTGAGTTTTCTATGTATAGTATCATATCATCCACAAATAAGGACAGGTTTACTTCTTCCTTACCAATCTGGATGCATTTTATTTCTTTTTCTTTCCTTATTGCTCTAGCTAGGACTGCCAGCACAATATTAAATAGAGGTGGTGATAAAGGGCATCCTTGTCTTGTTCCTGTTCTTAAGGGGAATGCTTTCAGCCTCTCTCCATTAAGAATGATGTTGGCTGTTGGTTTTGTTTAGATGGCCTTTATTATGTTGAAGAATTTCCCTTCTATACCTATTTTTTTGAAAGTTTTTATCAGGAATGGGTATTGGACTTTGTTGAATGCCTTTTCTGTATCAATTGAGATAATCATGTGATTCTCCTATTTTATTTATGTGGTGGATTACGTTGATTGATTTTCTAATATTGAATCATCCTTGCATACCTGGTATGAATTCCACTTGATCATGGTGTATTTTTTGATATGATGCTGAATTCTATTGGCTAGAATTTTGTTGAGAATTTTTGCATCTATATTCATGAGAGATATTGGTCTGTAATTTTCTTTTTTTTTTTTTTGTGGTGTCTTTGCCTGGTTTTTGTATCAGGGTTATGCTGGTTTCATAGAATGAGTTCAGAAGTGTCGCTTCCTTTTCTATGTTCTGAAATAGTTTGAGTAGTGCTGGTGTAAGCTCTTCTCTGAATGTTTGGTAGAATTCCACAGTGAAGCCATCTGGGCCAGGGCTTTTTTTTTGTTGGGAGTTTTTGTTATTACCTTTTCAATTTCTTCTCTTGTTATGGATCTATTCAGATTTTCAACTTCAGTTTGTATTAGTTTGAGTAGGTAGTGTGTTTCTAGAAATTTGTCCATTTCCTCTAGGTTTTCCAATTTGTTGGAGTGTACTTTTTCATAGTACTCTGTTATGATCTCTTTTATTTCAGTTGGGTCTGTTGTAATGTCCCCCATTTCATTTCTTAGTTTATTTGTGTCCTCTCCTGTTTTTCTTTTGTCAGTTTGGCCAGTGATTTGTTGATTTTGTTGATCCTTTCAAAGAATCAACTTTTGGTTTTGTTGATTCTTTCTATTGTTTTTCTATTCTCTGTTTAATTTATTTCTACTCTGATCTCTATTATTTCCTTTCTTCTAGTGGCTATGGGCTTCTTTTGCTGTTCTCTTTCTATTTGTTTGGGTTATGTAGCTAATGTTTTGATTTTGTCCCTTTCTTCTTTTTTGATGTGTGCATTTGTTGCTATAAATTGATTTTGAGCACTGCCTTTGCTGTGTCCCAAAGGTTTTGGTATGATGTGTTTTCATTCTCATTTGATTGTTAGGAATTTTTTATCCATCTTTGATTTCTTCTATTGCCCAGTGGTTTGTAAGCAGAGTGTTATTCAGTTTCCATGTATTTGATTTTTTTCCCTTGCTCTTTCTGTTATTAATTTCTACTTTGATAGCGTTGTAATCAGAGAAGATACTTTGTATTATCTCAATGTTTTGGATTTTGTTGAGGGTTGCTCTGTGGCTTAAGATATGGTCTATTCTGGAGAATGTTCCATGTGCACTAGAAAAAAATCAACACTCTTCATCTTAATAGTTGATTTTTTGGGGGGGGTTTGTTTGTTTTACTTAATAACTATATGTAGTTCTCCACCCAGATCATTCCACAGGACTGAAGGACTTGTTCCTCCAGCTGCTAGAAGTGCCATTGGCAGACAGCCTTTAGCTGTCAGTCATCTTTGAGAATTAGCTAACAGGGGCTCTTTGTTGAAGGAAGCCAACTTGCCCCTTCCTGGGGGCAGCTGACATCCAATGACCAATTGATGTAAGGATATAAACATCTTGTCCCCACCTGGAACAACTGTGAAGGGCCATCCCAGATCCAGAGTTCCCTATGGGGTTGACTGAGGCCTTTGTTGAAACTGCATCACAGCCCAAAGTCTCCCTCTGCCCAATTCTGCTTCTTTCCCTCCCTTCCCCTCCCCTCCCCTCCCTTCCATTTCCCTTCCCTTTTCTCCCCTCCCCTCCTCTTCCCTTCCTTTCCTTTCAACAAGTTTGATCCCAAGAGTACTCCCTAAAAACCTCTTGCACGCTAATCTCAGCCTCAGACTCTGCTTCCCAGGGAACCCAAACTGTGACACCACGCAAATACCAATGCTCAAGTTACGTATGTGTTCTCTTTTCAGAATTTATGGGCACTGACAACACTTAACCCAAATCATGAAGAATAGTTGGGTGAGGCAGTATAGTGTTGTTGGCATCAGAAGACTTCGGTTAGAGTCCAGCTCTCCTACTTACCATGGTTGTCACCTTGGAGTTTGTTTTATATTGTAGATAACTTCTCTAAAATCTGCCCACAACCCACACTCTGACCCTACCGTTAGTTCAGTACTTCCCAATCTTCCTGTCATGAAACACATAGAAGATAATGGGATTTGTATGGCACTTGGGGTAAATGGATGAAAAAAAAAAGGCAATTCACCCAGGGGCTTAGGTGACTCCATGTCCTGCTTATCTACCTCTGGATGACCCAGAGCTTGGCACGTCTGTAGCTCATGACACACTAGCTAGAAATATCAGCTTTAGGCAAAATATCTCCTCCGTTAGTACCTGCTGAGAGAATAGTCATGTCCATTCTTCTGGCCACAGATAATTGAACACTTGACCCAAACTGGGCTAAGCATATCTTCTCTCTAAGGAATTTGGAATTTGTGTATTGAGAAACTTAGTTGGCCTAGGGCTCTTGAACTGAGATACCATGTAAAGGTAGGACTGATGCCTCAGTGACAGAAAGTTGGTCTGTAGAGAGAAACAACAAAACAAATATACAAAAAGAACCATGCCCATGTGAAAACAGAATTAGAGGCTGAATACATGAGCTAAGGCTTGGAGGAGCCTTTTTTCTATTATTTTATGGGAAATTTTAAACCATAGAAAAGTAGGAAGAATAATATAATGACTCCTTAGGTATTCATCTCCCAGACCCAACAATGATCAGCTCATGGCCAATCTTGTTCATCCATCCCCCATCCACTTCTCCCTCTCCTGGATAATTCTGAAGCAAATTCCAATGATTATAGCATTTCATCCTTAAACAGTTCAGTGTGTGTCTCTAAAAATGATTAGCAGTCTTTGAAAAATATAAATTACCATTATCTCACCTGAAACTCAACAATAATTTACTTTATATCATTAATTATCCAGTGTTTCTATTTGGTCAAGAAGCCTTGGTGGCACAGTGGTTAAGCGCTCAGCCACTAACTGAAAGGTTGGTGGTTCAAACCCAGCAGCTGCTCCTGGGAGAAAGATATGGCAGTCTGCTCTCTAAAGATTTATAGCCTTGGAAACCCTATAGGGTAGTTCTACTGTCCTACAGGGTCAATATGAGTAGGAATAGACTTGACAGCAATGGGTTTTTGGTGTTTTCTGTCTCCCCAAAAGTGTTCTTTTTGTTGTTAGTTGCCATCAAGTTGATTCTGACTCATGGTGACCCCATGTGTGCAGAGTAGAACTGCTCTGTAGGGTTTTCAAGGCTGTGACCTTTTGGAAACAGATCTCCAGGCCTGTTTTCCAAGGTACCTTGTAAGGGTTTGAACCATCAACTTTTCAGCTAGTAGTGGAGTGCTTAACTGTTTGCACCACCCAGAGACATCTTAATTATCCAGTGTTTCTATTTCCCCAGGTGTCTTATGAATGTTTTAATTATTTCAATATGTTTATTTGAACCAGGGTCCAAATAAGATCATACATTGATTGGTCTTTTTTAACCTATAGTTCCCCTTTCCTTCTCCTTCTCTTCCTCCTCCTTGTCCTCTTTCTTTTCTCTGTCTTACATAGTTTGAGAGGAATAGTTTCCCACTATGGGAAACTGTAGAGTTTACCACAGTTGCCTTTTGCTGATTGCAGCCCTGCAGTGTCTGTCCCTGCATTTTCTATAAATTGCTGATTAGATCTAGATACTTGAGAGTGTTTTTCATTTTAGTGTAATTATGAGCTATGGCTGATCCCTGGGACCTTTTGACTTGACCCTAGTAATCTCTGATGGCTTCCTTTCTTTCTGGTATGTCAAGATGTCCAGGCTCAATGTTCACAGCTGCTCTCCAGACTAGGAAACAGCCATTTTCTCACAGAAAGCCTTGTTTCCTTTAGTGGGGACTGGATGTAGAAACCACAGTCTGGGTCCTAGGTGTGCTATTGTGTTTGTCATGGTTTCTAAGCCTTTTCAATGGATAAAACTGAGTTTTATATATATATATATATATATATTTGTGATTTAGGTGAAAGTTTACAGCTCAAGTTAGTTTCTCATACAAAAATTTCTATACACATTGTTATGAGACCCTAGTTCCCATCCCTATAATGTGAGAGCATACTCCTCCTTTCTACCCTGGATTTCCTGTGTCCATTCAACCAGCTCTTGTCCCTTTCTGCCTTCTCATCTCACTTCCAGACAGAAGCTGCCCAATTAGTCTCGTGTACCTACTTGAACTAAGAAGCACATGCTTCATGAGTATCATTTTATGTCCCATAGTCCAGTTTAATCTTTGTCAGAGGTGTTGGCTTCGGGAATGGTTTTAGTTCTGGGTTAAAAGAGAGTCCTGGGGCCATGTCTTCTGGGGTTCCTCCAGTCTCAGACCATTAAGTCTGGTCTTTTTACTAGAATTTACTACCTGTTCATATCTTTTGCCCATTTTTTAATTGAGTTATTTGTTTTCTTGTGGTTGAGGTTTTTCAGTATCTTGTAGATTTTACAGATTAGACACTGGTAGGATATGGCGTAGCAGAAATTGTTTTTCCAGTCTGTAGGTTGCCTTTTTACTCTTTTGGTGAGGTCTTTTGATGAGCATAAGTGTCTGATTTTCAGGAGCTCCTAGTTATCTAGTTTCTCTTCTGGTGTTTGTGCATTGTTAGCTATGTTTTGTATTCTGTTTATGGCATGTATTAGGGCTTCTAGCATTGTCCCTATTTTCTTCCATGATCTTTATTGTTTTAGATTTTATATTTAGGTCTTTGATTCATTTTGAGTTAGTTTTTGTGCATGGTGTGAGGTACGGGTCTTGTTTCATTTTTTTGTAGATGTATATCCATTATGCCAGCACCATTTGCTAAAGAGACTATCTTTTCCCCATTTAATGGACTTTGGGCCTTTGTCAAATATCAGCTACTCATAGGTGGATGAATTTACATCTGGATTCTCAATTCTGTTCCATTGGTCTATATATCTGTTGTGTACCAGTACCAGGCTGTTTTGACTACTGTGGTGGTATAATAGGTTCTAAAATCAGGTAGTGTGAGGCCTCTCACTTTGTTCTTCTTCTTGAGTAATGCTTTACTTATCCGGGGCCTCTTCCCTTTCCATATGAAGTTGGTGATTTGTTTCTCTATCTCATTAAAAAATGTCATTAGAATTTGAATCGGGATTGCATTGTATCTGTAGATCACTTTGGGTAGAATTGACATTTTCACAATGCTAAGTCTTCCTATCCATGAGCAAGTTATCTTTTTCCACTTACGTAGATCTCTTTTGATTTCTTGCAGTAGAATCTTGTAGTTTTCTTTGTATTGGTCTTTTACGTCTCTGATTAGATTTATTCCTAAGTATTTTATCTTCTTGGAGGCTATTGTAAATGGTATTGATTTGGTAATTTCCTCTTTGAAGTTCTCTTTGTTGGTGTAGAGGAATCCAACTGATTTTTGTATGTTTATCTTGTATCCTGCTACTTTGCTGAAATCTTCTATTAGTTCCAGTAGTTTTCTTGTGGATTTTTTGGGGTTTTCTGTGTATAAAATCATATCATCTGCAAATAGGGATATTTTTACTTCTTCCTTACCAGTTTGGATGCCCTGTATTTCTTTTTCTAGCCTAATTACTCTGGCTAGGACTTCCAGCATAATGTTGAATAAGAGTGGTGATAAATGGCATCCTTGTCTGGTTCCCATTCTCAAGAGGAGTGCTTTCAGACTCTCTCCATTTAGGATGATGTTGGCTGTTGGCTTTGTATAAATGCCCGTAATTAGGTTGAGGAATTTCCCTTCTATTCCTGTTTTGTTGAGTTTTTATCATGAATGTGTGTTGGACTTTGTCAAATGCCTTTTCTGCATAAATTGATAAGATCATGTGGTTCTTGTCTTTTGTTTGATTTATGTGATGGATTACACTGATTGTTTTTCTAATGTTGAACCATTCCTGCATACCTGGTATGAATCCCACGTAGTCATGGTGAATTATTTTTTTGATATGTTGTTGAATTCTATTAGCTAGAATTTTGTTGAGGATTTTTGCATCTATGTTCATGAGGGATATTGGTTTGTAATTTTCTTTTTTCTGATGTCTTTACCTGGCTTTGGTATCAGGGTTATGCTGACTTCATAGGATGAGTTTGGGAGTATTCCATCCTTTTTTATGCTCTGAAATACCTTTAGTAGTAGTGGTGTTAACTCTTCTCTGAATGTTTGGTAGAATTCTCCAGTGAAGCCGTCCAGGCCAGGGCTTTTTTTTTTGTTAGGAGTTTTAAAATTACTTTTTCAATGCCTTCTTTTGTTATAGGTTTATTTAGTTGTTCTACCTCTGTTTGTGTTAGGTTAGGTAGGTAGTGTGTTTCTAGAAATTTGTCCATTTCCTCCAGGTTTTCAAATTTGTTGTAGTACAATTTTTTGTAATATTCTGTTATGATTCCTTTAATTTCAGTTGAGTCTGTTCTGATATTGCCCATCTCATTTCTTCAGGTTATTTGCTTCCTCTCCTGTTTTTCCTGTCAGTTTGGCCAATGGTTTATCAATTTTGTTGATCTTTTCAGAGAACCAGCTTTTGGTCTTGTTAACTCTTTCGATTGTTTTTCTCTTCTCTATTTCATTTAATTCTGCTCTAATTTTTATTATTTCCTTTCTTCTGGTGCCTGAGGGCTTTTTTTGCTGCTCTCTTTCTACTTGCTCTCTCTGTCTACTTGTTTGAGTTGTAAGGTTAATGTTTTGATTTTGGCCCTTTCTTTTTTTTTGGATGTGTGCATTTATTGCTATAAATTGATCTCTGAGCACTGCTTTTGCTGTGTCCCAAAGGTTCTGGTAGAATGTGTTTTCATTCTCATTTGATTCTGTGAATTTCTTTATTCAGTCATTCTTCTATAACCCAGTAGTTTTTGAGCAAGGTGTTGTTCAGTTTTCATGTATTTGATTTTTTTTCTTGCTTTTTCTGTTTATGATTTCTACTTTTATGGCTTTATGGCCAGAAAAGATGCTTTGTAATATTTCAATGTTTTGGATTCTGTTCAGGCTTGCTTTGCAGCCTAATATGTGATCTATTCTGGAGAATGTTCCATGTGTATTGGAAAAGAAAGTATACTTGGCCACTGTTGGGTAGAGTGTTCTGTATATATCTATGAGCTCAAGTTGGTTGATTGTAGCATTTAGATCTTCTGTGTCTTTATTGAGCTTCTTTCTGGATGTTCTGTCCTTCACCAAAAGTGGTGTGTTGGAGTCTCCTTCTGTTATTGTAGAGCTGTCTGTTTTTCTTTTCAATGCTGTTAGAGTTTGTTTCATGAATTTTGGAGTCCTGTTGTTGGGTGTGTAAACATTTACTATGGTTATGTCCTCCCAGTGTATCGACCCTTTAATCATTATATAGTGTCCTTCCTTATCCTTTGTGGTGAATTTTGCTTTAAAATCTATTTTGTCAGAGATTAATATTGCCACTCCTACTCTTTTCTGATTGTTGTTTGCTTGATATATTTTTTTCCATCCTTTGAGTTTTAGTTTGTTTCTGTCTTTAAGTCTAAGGTGTGTTTCTTGTAGGCAGCATATAGACAGGTTGTGTTTTTTTGTCCCTTCTGCCACTGTCTGTCTCTTTTTTGGTACATTTAGTCCATTTACATTCAGCATAATTATTGATAGGTATGAATTTAGTGCTGTCATTTTGATGTCTTTTGTGTGTGTGTGTTGTTGACAGTTTCTTTGTTCAACTTGATTTTCTGTGCTGAGTCATTTTTCTTTATGCATTTTCTTTTCATCTTTTTCATTGTTGTTGACCTTATATTTGCTGAGTCTTTATGTTTGTCTTGTTTTTTTATTTTTATGTGTAGGATTGTTAGTTTCTTTTGTGGTTACCTTAATATTTACCACTATTTTTCTACGTTTAGACCAATTGTTTATTTCTTTGTATCGCCTTGAGTTCCTCTCCATATGAAAGATCTATGACTACATTTCTTAGTCCCTCTTTTTTGTTTTAATGTTGTCATCTTTTACTTATTGACATCTCTGTTTCCCTATTTTCAGTGTTTTGCTTTGGTTTATTTTTGTGACTTCCCTATCTGGGTTGATAACTGGTTGCTCTGTTCTGTGTTCTAGTCTTGGGTTGTTACCCGATGTTATGGATTTTCTAACCAGAGGACTCCCTTTAGTATTTCTTATAATTTTGGTTTGGTTTGTACAAATTCCCTAAACTTCTGTTTACCTGGAAATGCCCTAATTTCGCCATCATATTTGAGAGATAGTTTTGCTGGATATATAATTCTTGACCAGCAATTGTTTTCCTTCAAGACTTTATATATATCATCCCTTTGCCTTCTTGCCTGCATGGTTTCTGCTGAGTAGTCAGAGCTTAGTCTTATAGACTCTCCTTTGAGAAGACTTTTTGTTTATCCCTAGCCACTCTTAAAATTCTCTCTTTATCTTTGGTTTTGGCAAGTTTGATTATAATATGCCTTGGTGACTTTCTTTTGGGATCTACCTTGTGTGGGGTTCAATGAGCTTCTTGAATAGATAGCTTCTCATCTTTTACAATATCAGGGAAGTTTTCTGCCAACAAATCTTCAACAATTCTCTCTGTATTTTCTGTTATCCCTCCCATTCTTGTACTCCAATCACTCATAGGTTATTTCTCTTGATAGGGTCCCACATAATTCTTAGGGTTTCTTCATTTTTTTAAAATTTTTTACCTGATTTTTCTTCAAATAAGTGGGTGTCAAGTGCTTTATCTTCAGTCTCACTAATTCTGACTTCCTTTGCCTCAATTCTGCTCCTATGACTTTCTATCGAGTTGTCTAATTCTGAAATTTTATTGTTAATCTTTTGGATTTCTGTTTGCTTGCTGTCTATGGATTCTTGCAGCCTGTTAAATTTGTCATTATGCTCTTGTATAACCTTCTTAAGTTCCTCTATTGCTTTGTCTGTATGTTCCTTCGCTTGTTCTGTGTTTTGACTGATCTCCCTCCTAATGTCTTGAAGAGTTCTGTGTATTAATCTTTTGAAGTCTACCTCCAGTAATTCCAAGAAGTTCTTGATTCTTTGTTTTGGTGGCTTCCTGAAGCCATCATGGTCTTCCTCTTTATATGATTTGATACTGACTGTTTCTCTGAGCCATCAATAAGTTATTATATTTATTTATTTTATGTGTGCTTACTGTGTCCTAGCTTCTTGTTTTGTTTTGTTTTGATATGCCCAAATAGGCTGCTTGTCTGAGCTAGTTTGATTATTGGTGTCTTTGAAGCTCTCACGTCCTGTCTCCAGGTGACTAGAGCTGTTACTAGGTATGTGAGCCCAGGAGTTCATTTACTTTTCTTGTGTGGATTCAGCTCAGGTGTCCATGTTGTCGGTCACTGAGTACGTGGTGCAGGCTCTCACCTACAGTCCTAGATGAGCGGAGTTATTGGAGTAGGCACGGGTATCTGGCTGCAGTAGGGGGTCATGTGCTGATCAAGGCAGGAGGCTGACTGCTGCCGCTGAGTGCCTGGGTGGAAGGTGTGTCTCTGTTCCCTAGAGTGCATAGGTAGGTGGGTTTTGCCGCCAGACTATGGGCACCCAGTGCCATTGTCTGTAAGGACTGGGAGTCACCACTTATTCTTGGATCTCTGTTGAGGGTGGCTTGGTGAAGTGGGTAGAGCCATCAGTCCTCAGGCCCTTGATGTGGGTAGGTGAGACCCCTGCTTAATGGCTGGGCAGTGTCGAATGCCACCAATCTGCCACTCCCCCTTATAGCTTATACAGGTGAAAATAGGCTTCAGGTAAATAAACTGTTGGACAGTGCTAATGAGGGTCTATGTTGTTAAAATAAGCCCACACAGATCTATGCAGGGGTGAAAGGCATTCAAAGTCTGTGGACTCCTTATGACTGTGCCTATGCAAAGGGGCTGTGCCTGCCCTGAGTTCTTGGCTTAGGGGAGGTGGAAGATTATTTTTTCCTGTTTGTTCATTCGTTCACTCTCCAAAGCTGAGAGAATGGTTCAGGGCACACGATAGGTCCTACTTCCAGCCCAGGGGGTGCAGCAATCACTGAAGCTGGACTGGGATCCCGAGCAGAGTAGGGAGGGGCAGGTAAATACGAGAGAGGTACTTCCCAAAAAGGGTTTTTTTTTAATCCACACTGTAGATTAGATGCTTGTACTTATCTTTCACTGATTGAGCTCTGTTTCTCGCTAGTTCTGGAGGCTTGAGCAGACTGTTTGCTGCTCAGTCTCTCCTGATGTAGAAAACGCATCCCAAGCACCACTGCTTGCCTCACTCTTTGCACGCTAGCTGATTCAGCCTGCAGGGTGCCAGTGCCAGCCAGGTCAGGTCTGGCAACTCCTCGCTGCTTCTGAACCGTCTCTCCCTCCCCCTGCCACTCAGTCCAATTCCTCAACTTTGTCTTTGATGTTCAGGGCTCCTAGATTGTAATGTATAATCAATTCACTTGTTTATTCAGGTCTTTGTTGCAAGAAGGACTATAGGAAGCATCTGACTACTCCACCATCTTGGCCCTTATATATATTTTTTGAGATCAAATACATCATGAGTTCACACATACAGCCAATCCAAATTCCTTAACTTAATTTACCTATTATCTTTATCTCCTTTCTCCCAAGCCAAAAATGTTTGTTCTCAATTCCACCAACATAATTGCTCAAACACTTAACTGTGCAAGTATACACAATGATGCGATTACTGAAAATAGTTGTTTTTTCCTCTGTTCTTTTCTGTGTGAGTGCTTGAGGTGAAAGTTTACAGAGCAAATTAGTTTCTCATTAAACAATTAATACACATATTGTTTTGTAACATTGGTTACCAACCCTGCAACATGTCAACATTCTCCCCTTCTCGAACTTGAGTGCTCCATTTCCATTCATCCAGCTTTCCTGTCCCTTCCTGCCTGCTTGTCTTTGCCCCTGGGCTGGTGTGCCCATTTAGGCTCATATACATGATTGAACTACGTGTATTATTGTCTGTTTTATAAGCCTGTCTAGTCTTTGGCTGAAGGGTGAACCTCTGGAGTGACTTCAGTACTGAGTTAAAAGTGTATCCAGGGGCCATACTCTTGGGGTTTCTCCCGTGTTTATCAGACCAGTAAGTCTGGTCTTTTTTTTGAGTTTGAATTTTGTTCTACATTTTTCTCCAGCTCTGTCCAGGGCCCCCTATTGTGATTCCTGTCAGAGCAGTCAGTGGTGGTAGCCAGGCACCATCTAGTTGTGCTGGACTCAGTCTGATGGAGGCTTTGGTGATCGTGGTCCATTAATCCTTTGGACTAATCTTTCCCTTCTGCCTTTGGTTTTCTTCATTCTCCCTTGCTCCAGACGGGGTGGGACCACTAGATGTCCACTTAGACGGCTACTCACAAGGTTTCAAGACCTCAGTGAAAACAGTTTTTTAAAAATGTTTACAGCCCCTTTTATCTTTAGGATATCTCTCATAGAGATGTACATCAAATTACTGGTTTAAAAGTTATTTGGATTAAGTCCTCTCTAATGGTTATACCACAAATTCATTCAGGTTGTTAGCAGAATTCAGTTCCTTGTGGTTGTCAGACTGTGAATTCTGTTTCTTTGCTGGCTGTTGACCAGGGGTCACTCTCAGCTTCTTGTGGCAGCTCTCTGGGCCTAGCTCATGGGTCTTTGCAGCTTTAAATCTGGAAATGTCATATCTAATCCTTCTCATCTTTTAAATCTGTCTTTTCCTTCTGCTACTAGCCAGAGAAAACTCTCTGCTTTTAAAAGTCTCGTCTGATTGGGTCACGCCCACCAGAATAACATATTTATCTTTAGATCAATTGACTTGGAACTTTAATTATATCATCAAAATCCCTTCACAACAGTACCTGGATTAGTGTTTGACTTTTATCACCAGAACACAAGAATTATGGGGAAAGAAGAATATCATTAGGATTCTGACTACCACAGCACTTTCCACAAAAGTCAGAAAAGTGGACTCCTCTGGTTGAGAGGGAAGAAGGGGGAATATAATTGAGGAGAGTAACATAAGAGACTTCTCTAAGGTAATGAACCATTCTACTTCTTAACGAGGGTTGTGGGTATGTGGTGTGTAGTTTATTATTTTTCCTTAAATGTTACATATATTCTTTTTAAACACTTCAATATGTATATTTTACAGAATGAAAAATTTAAGCAAAACATAATGATTTAAGATAGGAATGTGGCATGTATTTGATTCTAAGGTTTTTATAAGCCATTGCATAAGGCAGTTGTTTTGTTTATGGTAGAAGTCGGAGAAATTGCCCAGGTCTTTAATTTGTTCCTGATACTGGGCAGACTCTTCTTGCACACCATGGACATCTTTGAAGAAGAGCACAGCACATGCATAACCTACCATTTCCAGCATCCAACTTAAATGAGAAAAGGAAAATAAGAATATGGTTAAAAAACTATAGTTTATCAGAAAACAATGGTCCAAGCTTAAGATGCTTCAGGATGCTGCCTTGGTGATCACAGATCTCAGTTTTGGATCTTAGAAGAGAAGACTCCCAGGTCCCAATGGTAAACCAGCCATGGTCTCACAAATACTCAGATACAGGCACACTCATGCAAACACACAAAGAAAAAGACTTTAAGCAACAAGACCCCACTTTTGAGATCAACTGTCCTTTACCCAACCCACAGTTGCTATGCCTGTGAAACTCTTCACAGGAGCCATGACCAGATTCATTGATGACCCCGAAGTCCCTGGGTGGTGCAAATGGTTAACATACTCAGCTGCTAACTGAAAAGTTAGTGATTCGATTCTACCCAGTGACACCTCAGAAAAAAAGTCCTGGCAGTCTACTTCCAAAAAATATCAGTTACTGAAAACCCTATGGAGCACAGTTCTACATGAGATCACCATGAGTTGTAATCGACTCAATGGCAACTGATTTTTTTAATGTCCTTTAAAGGCCTAGCCTACAGTAGGAGCCCTGAGTCTATTTGATGAGATACAGATAAGAAGGGAACTTTTAGGTTGCTAGCGTCTTTAAACTCTGGGATCCTGAATGTGGACATGGCCAAGAGTACTGAGCTACAAGGATTTGCGTTGTGTGGTGGGTTTCTCATTCTCCCAGGTCTATCATGGCCTCTGGGTGAGAGTTTCATTGATTAGGGGTTTATGTTAATTCTGGCAGGGCCAGGATAATTCTCCTCTCTAGTGCTTTTGTAGCTCAGCAGAATAGATAGGAAGAGAGGGTTGTTGCTATTGTTGTTAGCTGCTGTCGAGTTGATTCTGACTCATGGCAACCCCACATGTGCATAGTAGAATAGCTCTATAGGGTTTTCAAGGCTGTGACCTTTCTGAAGCAGATTGCCAGGCCTGTCTTCTGAGGCACCCATTGGTGGGCTCAAGCTACCAAACTTCTGGCTAGTAATTGAGCACATAACTGTTTGCACCACCCAGGGACTCCTAGGAAGAGAGGGTAGGAGGGAAGAAGGTTTTTCTGGAGGGACTTTAGAATAATTGGATCTTGGGGACATAATCCCAGGTGTATAAAAAGTTCCTAAACTTTGTTACTTCAATTTCTAAACTTTAAATCAATTCAGGGACTAGAATAATCTTAATAGCAGGGTGGGATTTAAATGGCTTTGTATATGCAACAGATGGTCCTTTGTGGATTTTATCCAAATACAGAACAAAGACAAGAAAACTTAACTTTCACCCATTTTAGGAGCTGACTCTTCTAGCTGCTGTTCCTGACTGGATTGGCTGTTTTTGGCAACTGGATTATTCCAAGACTTCATGAAATTATTTTCCTTATCAAGTACTTATGTGATAAAGGTAAGGGAGCAGCTTTTTAAAGGATATATAAACTCTTCTCGGCCCAGCCCCATTCATGTGGCTAAGTGGTACAGGGGGTCTTGAAGGAAAGGGAAAAAGACATCTCAATGGTGCAATAGAAAGTCCAAGAGTGAGAAAGTCTTGAGATCCATTAGTCCCTGGGATGGGAATATCACTAAAAACAACCGATTTTAAAGTGAGCATTAGGGAAATGAGGCTGAGAGAAAAAGAGACTTAACTATTTGTATACATTGAGTGATTGATAAATGCAGGCTCTTTTGATAAGTGCTCCAGAGGAGTTTGGCACATAGATGGATGAATGAATGAATGAACTCGGCTTAGGGTCCTGTACATTGTGAGAGAGAAATGGAAACAGGAGGCAGATTGTATCTAAAAGTGCTTGGAGAGGAGAATGGGCAGGAATTAAAGATGAAGAGCACCAGTTCTTTCTACCAGTCCTAGGCCCAAAGTTGGGCGGGGGTGGGGGTGGGGGACACAAGTGGGAGCTCACATTTCTTATCAAAACTGAATTAAACAAATCAGCCAAACATGGTGTAACTTAAAGTAAATTTGTGGTGAATTTGGAGCCCTGGTGGCACAGTGGTTAAGAGCTACAGCTACTAACCAAAAGGTTGGCAGTTTGAATCCACCAGCCACTCCTTGGAAACCCTATAGGGCAGTTCTTCTCTGTCCTATAGGGTCGCTATGAGTCGGAATTGACTTGACAGCAACGGGTATGGGTTTTTTTAGTTTTATCATGAAAGTGACAAGGGAACTTAAATCAGATGACATCCCAAACCTCATTATGAGGTGGCCAGAGATCACAAAGTAGATTTTAATCAAATTCCCTGCATTGTATTCAGAACCATGTAGAGAACCCCAAATTGTCAAAGCTGTTCTCCAATTGCTCCGCAAAACGGGGATTCCTCACTGGTGGCGCAGGCACTTTAGACATCAGAGAATGATGAAGTTAGCCTTCTGAGTTCCTGCAAATGAAATAAGAAACCCCATGGTCAGGTCCAATCAGACCTCCCCTATGATGGGGTTCATTCTCCAGGGA
Source organism: Trichechus manatus latirostris (assembly GCF_000243295.1). Taxonomy (NCBI): domain Eukaryota; kingdom Metazoa; phylum Chordata; class Mammalia; order Sirenia; family Trichechidae; genus Trichechus; species Trichechus manatus. Next base: position 25,683,560 of record NW_004443952.1, read on the forward strand.
CTCTCAGCCCACCCAATGCTAGAGAAAATCTTCTTTGTGCTTATCTTGGTGGTGTACCTGATGATCCTGCTGGGCAACGGGGTCCTCATCCTTGTGACCATCCTGGACTCCCACCAGCACACACCCACGTACTTCTTCCTGAGGAACCTCTCCTTCCTGGACATCTGCTACACAACATCGTCAGTCCCACTCATTCTTGATAGCTTCCTCACTCCCAGGAAAACCATCCCCTTCTCAGCCTGTGCCGTGCAGATGCTTCTCTCCTTCGCCATGGGAGCCACAGAGTGTGTACTCCTGAGCAGGATGGCATTTGATCGTTATGTGGCCATTTGCAACCCCCTTAGGTACCCTGAGATCATGAGAAAGACTGCCTACGTGCCCATGGCTGCCAGCTCCTTGGCAGCTGGAAGCACCACCACTATGGTGCAGACATCCCTAGCAATGCAACTGCCTTTCTGCGGGGACAATGTCATCAACTACTTTCCCTGTGAGATCCTGGCTGTCCTGAAGTTGGCCTGTGCTGACATCTCCATTAATGTGATCAGTATGGGAGTGGCCAACGTGATCTTTCTGGGAATCCCAGTGCTGTTCATTTTTTTCTCCTATGTGTTCATCATTGCTACCATCTTAAGGATCCCTTCAGCAGAGGGGAGGAAAAAGGCCTTCTCAACCTGCTCTGCCCACCTTACAGTTGTGGTTGTCTTCTATGGGACCATCCTCTTTATGTATGCAAAGCCCAAGTCTAGGGATCCACTGGGGGCAGACAAACAGGACCTTTCAGACAAGCTCATCTCCCTCTTCTATGGGGTGGTGACACCCATGCTCAACCCCATCATCTACAGCCTGAGAAACAAAGATGTGAAGGCTGCTGTGAAGAATCTGGTATTTCAGAAACGCTTCATCCAGTGATGGTGGGAGGGGTCCTGGTAGTCCTGTGCTCCCTGCTTTCTCCCACTGAGGATCTCCGAGGATAAGATCACCAGATGTGGGCCAACTTCATCAAACGTTACATAAATCTCATTATACAGAAGGACTCTGTGTGAACTGGGAGCTTTTAATGGGACTTTTCCCACTTCATTCTATAAACAATTCCATAGAAGTATATTCTCATTTGTCTAGCCTTGTAGTTCTTACTCTCTGTAACGGAAAATGAACACACTGAGGTCAAGGAAAAGTGACTCTTCAAATTTTTATTGTTTAACAAATGAAAAGCTCTGATCTTTTATTTAATTGCTCCATGGCTTCTTTCCCCGAACATATTTGAATGAGTGCTTACTTTTGTTACCTTTCAGCTCTTCCTATGCCATATAAAATAGTATCTAGAAATGTTTTTATCTTTCTCCTTACTGTTTCATTGTCATATTAATTCTTTAAAAATGTTTCCTGAATTTTTCTCTCTCATGGTTCTATAACTAACTTGTATTTCTCTCTCTCGTTTTCACTCAAGTTCCCCACCAGGAAATCACTCATGCCTTGGATCAGAGAGGGGAGTGAGGAAGGCATGCAGGAGTTTTCCCTTTGTGAAGATGTTATTCAACCCTGGACTCTATCCCTAGATACCAGTGGTCTCCCATGGGTCATCAGAGTAATGTGGAAACTGAGATATGTCAAGAAGGAGCGAATTAGTTTTATCAACTACTTGGCATAGCGTGAGGAGAATGCAGCCAAGTGATGGCATCACTTGCTTTGCCACCTAAGAATCACCAAAGCCACATGGTACTCAGAAGAACATGGAGGTGAAATCCACTATGAGACATTTAAGAACCACCATTCACATGATTGGTGAGGAATTCCAAACCAGCTTCTAATAGTGATCAATCTAGTTAAAAGAATGAACAGAATAGAAAACCTCTGACAATTGATATGAACTTTTAATCCCATAGAGAAGAAACAAAACAATCAGCTTTTAAAAAGTTAATACAGAAAGATGGAAAAACATTAAAAAAACTCAGTATAATTCTTAGTGGAATTCAAGAGGCTACTGAATCAATAAAACAAGAGCAGTCTATGAAAAAAGAGGCTAGGAAAAAAGATGATTGGGATATAGGAACATTTTCTTGGAAGTAAAAACAAAACGTTATTAAGCAAATAAAAGTCAATAGCAAACAATGAAAAGTAGAAATGATAATACTAACAACGAATTTTTGAATTAAAAAAAACTTAAATTGTTCTTCTAAACTTCAGAGAAAAAAATGAATTAAAAGTTATTTGAGAAAAGATTTGGGAAGGCACAGAATCTCAACCTGGAGGATTCATCATATAGAATTCACAAGGTGAGAATAGTGCAGATAGAAAATAAATAATAATCAAAAAGAAAAAATAAAATTTTCTCTGAACTAAAGTAGTTTTAGGTCTCTGGTCCAAAAGAACTCACTAATTATCAGGAAAGAATTGTGGCAAAAGACTTAGCCTACCTAAATCCAAGGATAAGTTTTTATTTCCACATGTAGCAGGATATTTCCATAGACTTTTCAGTAGACGAAAAGAGATTACCTATCAAGGAATGAAAATCTGATGGTCATTGGCCTTCTCCTCTGCAGTACTGAATGTAGAGTCAGAACTATGCTTACAGAGTTTCGAAGGAAATGGGTTATGGCTATGGAATTCTATACATAATTGACCATTGCACACATGTGAGGGTTAAAAGACACTCTGTGTCATGTGAAAACACAGGAACACACACTCCTACATTCTCTTTCTGAAAAAATAATTACTTTAGGAAGTTCTCTCAATAAACATTTAAAAAATAATAATTTAATAAATGTGATAGACATGGTATATAAGAAACAGTAGAGAATGATGAAAGGCATAAGACCAATAAAGTCTAATTAATTTTTGATAACTAATTTGCAAAGATTCATATGTACAGGAATTATTAGAAGATGTGTAAAAAGAAACAATGATTTAAAAACAACAACTCCAGTTACAATTCCAGATGACTTCATCAAACTGGAAGGTGGAGAAAGAGAAGTAAAGTTGCAGCTCACTGAAGGCTTTGTCTTATGAACCAAGTGGGGTAATATTATTCATTGCATTGATAGAGAAATACAGAAAAAGTTTAAATATGTTTTTAGAAAATTTAAATACCTGTAGACTAGTATTAAGATGAAGCTTTTTCAAAGAATTAGAGGATTATGAAAGGAACAACAAAAGTTGATCATATGAAAAAAGCCATTTATTGAATCCGAGCAGATTAAAGCCAGTGTATGTTTAACAAATGCCAAAAATGTCAAGTGATATTTTTAGGAATTTAGGTATTTTGGTATTTTCTTTTAGGAATTCTAAGATTCCTAACATTAAGAATATTAGGAGATTTAGCACTGCAATCCATCTCATTAATAGATTAAAGGAGGAAAAAAATGATCACATAAACAAATGCTGAAAAGTCATTTGATGAAATTTGATATCTATATCTGACTTTTTTAAAGTGGTGCACTTGAATAGAGGAAACCATTCCTGACATGAACGAAAGTATCAGAATAACAGCAAACAGCACACCTGATGTCAAAACTCCAGCAGCACGTCTAGGACCTAGATTCAGACATCCGTTCTCAATGTCTGCATCATTACGAAGAGTCTACCTAATGCAACAAGACCAAGAGAGAAATCAGGAATGTAAATATTAAAAAGAAAGAAAAGAATAAAAGTTTTGACAGATGATATGTTGTTTAACTGGACAAAAATTTTAATCAAGTGCAAAACTAATGGAAATAATAAGAAAGTGCATTAGGGTGACTGGATACAATTCACAGAAGTCTCAGAAACTTCAAAATACCTAGCAAAAATATACCAAGAAATGTGCAAGACCTATAGTAATATCATGTATTTACAATGACCAGGAGAAATAAGAAAGATATTTTCATTTTGGAGGAGGGAAAAATCCCTGAGTGTGAACTTTAGTGCAGTTTTGGAGTAATCTCCAAGTTCTTTCATTTAAAAGCCTTTCACCCCCTATAAAAGGTGTGGGATGGCCCACGCTCCATCACTTTCCCATTCCTAGATAGATTAGATCCATCCTGTTAGTTGGGAACAAATGTCCAAGGCCAGAGCTTGGAACACAAAGAATCACTGATCAAAGGTTCACAGAAACAAAGAAAACTGACCTTCACTCCAGCCTTTGCTTTTGGAAATAACCAGAGTTTAGACCAGACTACTGACAAAAGAAGCCTTTGTGTTTCAAATCCTTAAAATTCTCAATAGAACAGAGTAGCCAATGAAGATTATCATAAAACACAACCAAATCAAATATCACAAATAATCACAGAAAATATGTCAAGAATTGAATCACCCAAATGGCACAAATCAGAACATTTAGATGCCTATGGAGGCCAGATGAGGAATGCAAGTGAGGGAAGGGGCCAGGTGAGGAAGTAAGAGTTAACTGCCTCTTATAACACATGGAAACCAAAATTTAAACTACAGTACCATTACAATCACTCAAAAAAGTTAAATACTTAGGTATAAATCTAAAACAAACAAACAAGTACAGGACTTGAATGCTGAAAACTATAACGCATTGATTAAAGAAATTAAAAAAAAACATTGCCATCGAGTTAATTCCGACTCATAGCGATCCTATAGGACAGAGTAGAACCGCCCCATAGGGTTTCCAAGGAACAGCTTGTGGATTTGAACTGCCAACCTTTTGGTTAGCAGCTGATCTCTTAACCACTGTGCCACCAGGGCTCAAGAAGATCTAAATAAATGGAGAAATATGTCATGTTTCTGGATTGGAAGACTCAGCATGTAAAGAAGTCAATTCTCCCTACATTGATATACAGGTTTAAGACAATTCCTACCAAAATCATAGCAAAATGTTTTGTAGATATCAACAAGATTATTCTAAAGTTTATATAGAAAGGTAAAGGAACTGGAATAGCTAGAAAAACTTTGAAAACCAACAAAAAACAAAAAGGAATAATCATTCTACTTGACTTCAAGATTTACCATATAGCTATAGTAATCAAGATTATGTAGTATCAGCACAGGAACAGACACACAAATCAATGCAACAGAATAGAGAACCTGGAAATAGCCCCACACAAGTAAGGTCAATTGATTTTTGGAAAAGGTGCAACAACAATTCACTGGGGGTAGGACAGACTTTTCAGCACATAGTGCCAGAGCAATTGGATAGTGAAAAGAAATGAACCTCGATCTATACCTCACACCTTCTCCAAAAATTAACTCACAGTAAATCATTGATTTAAATGTAAAAAGTAAACTATAAAACTTTTAGAAGATAACATAGAAGAAAATCTTTGGGATGTAGGACTTGGTGAATGAGTCCTTAGACATGATAGCAAAAGCACAATCCATAAAAGAAACAATGGATAAACTGGAGCTCACTGAAATTAAAAACTCTTGCTCTATGAAAAACTCTACTAAGAGGATGAAAAGACAAGCTACAGACTGAGAAAAATATTTGCAAACCACATGTCTGATAAGGAACTTAGAATTTATAACGAACTCTCAAAACAACGGTAAAAAAGAAACAATTAGAAAATGGGCAAAAGACATAAAGGGCTTCTCCACCAAAGAGGGTAAACAGATGGCAGATAAGTACATGAAAAGATTTTCAACACCAATAGCTCTTAGGAAAATGTACATTAGGACCACAATGATATATCACTATACACCGATTCAAACAGCTAAAATAAAAAATAATGACAATACCAAACGCTGATGAGGATGTGGAGAAACTGAATCTCCCATACATTGCTGGTGGGAATGTAAAATGGTATAGCCACTTGGAAAGTAGTTAGGCAATTTCGTAAAAAATTAAACATACATTTACCATATGACCCAGCAATTGTACTGAACTAAACAATACACTGGCATTTATCCCAGAGAAATGAAAACTAAGTCTACACACAAACCTATACACAACTGTTCATAGCAGCTTTATTTGCAATCATCCAAAGTAGAAACAACCAGAACGCCCTACAATAGATGACGTTTTCATACATTAGGAATGTGTAAATCTGGCAATATCTATCAAAATTACAAAGGCACACAAAGTGGATATATTTTCCAATGTGCTATATTGTGAATATGCAAGGGAATTTGTTGTTGCATTGTTTGTAATAGCATAAGATTGGAAAAACTAAATGTTCATCAATAGCAGACAGGGTTAATTAAATGATGGTACATCCTTACATAAAGAGCCCTGTGACACAGTGGATAAGAACTTGACTGCTAACTGAAAGGTCAGTGGTTCAAACCCACCAGCTGCTCCACTGGAGAAAGATATGGCACTCAGCTTCTGTAAAGATTACAACCTTAGAAATCCTTTGGGGCAGTTTCTACTCTGTCCTATAAGGTCTCTATGCGTTGGAATTGACTTGATGGCAAAGAGCTTGGGCACTTCCTTACAATGGAATATATGCAGTCATTAAAAAAAATGAGGCAACAAGGCTAGCATTAATACAAAAAACACAAAATAATAAATGCTGGAGAGGTTGTGGAAAGACTGGAACACTTATACTCTGTTGGTGGGAATGTAAAATGGTACAATCACTTTGGAAATCGATTTGTTGCTTCCTTAAAAAGCTAGAAATAGAAGTACCATACGATCCAGCAATCCCACTCCTTGGAATATATCCTAGAGAAATAAGAGCCATCACACAAATAGATACATGCACACCCATGTCCATTGCAGCACTTTCACAATAGCAAAAAGATGGAAACAACCTGGGTGCCTATCAACAGAAAAATGGATAAACAAGTATGGTATATCCACACACTGGAATACTACACAACGATAAAGAACAATGATGAAGCTGTGAAACATAACATGGAGGAGTCTGGAGGGCATTATGCTGAGTGAGTTTAGTCAGTCCCAGAAGGACAAATATTGTATGAGGCCACTATTATAAGAACTCAATAAAAGGTTTAAACACAGAAGACAACATTCTTTGATGGTTACGAGGGTGGGGAGGGTGGGTGAGGGTTATTCACTAACTAGATAGTAGACAAGTATTATCTTAGGTGAAGGGAAGGACAGCCCACCCTACAGGTGAAGTCAGCACAACTAGACTAAACCAAAGCTAAGAAGTTTCCTGAATACAATCAAACACTTTGAGGGACAGAGTAGCAGGGGTAGGGATCTGGGGACTATGCTTTCAGGGGACATCTAGGTCAATTGGCATAACAAAGCTTATTAAGAAAACGTTCTGCATCCTACTTCAGTGAGTGAAGTAAGGGTCTTAAAAGCTTGCAAGTGGCCATCTAAGATGCATCAATTGGTCCCAACCACCTGGAGTAAAGGAGAATGAAGAACACCAAAGACACAAGGAAAGTATTAGCCCAAGAGACAGAAAGGGCCACATAAACCAGAGACTACATCAGCCTGAGACCAGAAGAACTAGATGGTGCCCGGCTACCACCAATGACTACCCTGACAGGGAACACAACAGTGAGTCCCTGATGGAGCAGGAGAAAGGTGGGGGTGCAGAACTTAAATTCTAGTAAGAAGACCAGACTTAATGGTCTGACTGAGACTGGAGGTGCCCCAGAAAGCATGGCCCCTGGATTCTCTATCAGCCCAGAACTAAAACAATTTCCGAGGCCAACTCTTCAGACAGGGATTGGACTGGACTGTGGGACGTAAAGTGATACTCGTGAGGAGTGTGACTCTTAGCTCAAGTAGATACAAGAGACTAACCGGGCAGCTTCTGTCTGGAGTAAGATGGAAAGGCAGAGAGGGTTAGGAGCTGGTTGAATGGACATGGGGAATCAGGGTTGGAAAGGAGGAGTGTGCTGTCACAGTATGGGGAGAGCAATTAGGGTCACATAACAATGAACGTATAAATTTTTGTATGAGAGAATAACTTGAAATGTAAACTTCATCTAAACTACAACAATTAAAAAAAAGTGAGGCAGAAATGTATACACATGCATACATGTGTGCGCCTGCGCACACACACGAAAACTCTTCAGGTATACTGTTAAGAGAGAAAACAAGATATTAAGACTCTGTATTTGTGCTAAATTTGTCACGAAAATATTTATTGCTATATGCATAGAATATCTCTGAAAAGAATATACAAGAAATTGCTAACATTGGTTGCCTCAAGGGAGAATAACTGGGTGATTGGAGACACAGGCTTAATCTTTACTTCTATACCATTTGTTTCAAATATAAGTAATACCAATTAATAATGTAGATGATGATAATCATGATGATGATGCTAAAAATGATGATAAAGACAATGAGACCCACTGAGATTGAAATCCCAGCTCTGCCACTCACAAGATGGGTGATCTTTTGCAAATTGCTGAACTTTTTAAAGTCTGTTCCCTTGACTAAAAAAATGTTGTTGTTGTTGCTAGGTACTGTCGAGTCTGTTCCAAATCATAGTGACCCTATGCACTATAGAACAAAACACTGCCCGGTCCTGCACCATCCTCACAATCGTCGTTATGCTTGAGCCCATTGTTTCAGCGAATGTGTCAATTCATCTTGTTGAGGGTCTTTCTCTTTGTCGTTACCCTCTACTTTACCAAGGATGATGTTCTTCTTCAGGGGCTGATTCCTCCTAATAACATGTCCAAAGTATGTGAGAAGAAATCTCACCCTCCTCACTTCTAAGGAGGTTTCTAGCTGTACTTCTTCCAAGACAGATTTCTTTGTTCTTTTGGCAGCCCATGGTATATTCAATATTCTTCGCCAACTCCATAATTCAAAGGCATCAATTCTTCTTCAGTCTTCCTTATTCCTTGTCCAGCTTTCAAATGCATATGAAGCTATTGAAAACACTATGCTTGGGTCAGGCGCACCTTAGTCTTCAAGGTGACATCTTTGCTGCCCAATGCAATGCGTCCTCTGATTTCTTGACTGCTGCTTCCATGGGTGTTGATTGTGGATTCAAGTAAAATGAAGTCCTTGACAACTTCAAACTTTCTCCGTTTATCATGATGTTGCTTATTGGTCCAGTTGTGAGGATTTTTTTTTCTTTATTTTGAGGTGTAATCCATACTGAAGGCTGTGTGGCCTTTGATCTTCACCAGTAAGTGCTTCAAGTCCTCTTCACTTTAAGCAAGCAAGGTTGTGTCATCTACATAATGCAGGTTGTTAGTGAGTCTTCCTCCAATCTCGTTGCCCCATTCTTCATATAGCAAAGCTTCTCGGATTATTTGCTCTGCATACTGTTTGAATAAGTATAGTGAAAGGATACAACCCTGAAGCACACCTTTCCTGACTTTAAACCATGCAGTATCCCCTTGTTCTGTTTGCATGACGGCCTCTTGGTCTACGTACAGGTTCTTCATTAGCTCACTTAAGTGTTCTGGAATTCCCATTCTTTCCAATGTTATCCGTAATTTGTTATAATCTACACAGTTGAATGCCTTTGCATAGTCAATAAAACACAGATAAACATCTTTCTGGTATTCCCTGCTTTCAGCCATGATCCATCTGACATCAGCAATGATATCCCTGGTTCCACATGTTCTTCTAAATCCAGCTTGAATTTCTGGCCGTTCCCTGTTGATGTACTGTTGCAGCAACTTTTGAATGATCTTCAGCAAAGTTTTACTTGCATGTGATATTAATGATACTGTTTGATAATTTCTGCAATCAGTTGGATCACCTTTCTCTGGAATGGGCATAAATATGGATCTCTTCCAGTTGGTTGGCCAGGTAGCTGTCTTCCAGATTTCTTGGCATAGACCAGCGAGCACTTCCAGCACTGCATCTGTTTGTTGAAACATCTCAGTTGGTATTCTGTCATTTCCTGGAGCCTTGTTTTTCGCCAATGCCTTCAGTGCAGCTTGGACATCTTCCTTCAGTACCATCGGTTCCTGATCATATGCTACCTCCTGAAATGGTTGAATGTCTACCAATTCTTTTTGGTATAGTGACTCTGTGCATTCCCTCCATCTTCTTTTGCTGCTTCCTGCATCATTTGGTATTTTGCCCATAGAATCCTTCACTGTTGCAACTCAAGGCTTGAATTTTTTCTTCAGTTCTTTCAGCTTGAGGAATGCTGAGTGTGTTCATCCCTTTGGGTTTTCTAACTCCAGGTCTTTGCATATGTCATTATAGTATTTTACTTTGTCTTCTCGAGCCATCCTTTGAAATCTTCTGTTCAACTCTTCTACTTCAATATTTCTTCCTTTTGCTTTAGCTACTCTATGCTCAAGAGCAACTTTCAGACTTTCTTCTGACATCCATTTTCGTCTTTTCTTTCTTTCCTATCTTTTTAATGACCTCTTGCTTTCTAATGTATGATGTCTTTGATATCATTGCACAACTCATCTGGTCTTCAGTCAGTAGTGTTCAATGTGCCAAATCTATTCTTGAGATGGTCTCTAAATTCGGATGGGATATACTCAAGGTCATACTTTGGCTCTCGTGGACTTGTTCTAATTTTCTTCAGCTTCAACTTGAACTTGCGTATGAGCAATTGATGGTCTGTTCCACAGTCGACCCCAGCCTTGTTCTGACTGATGATATTGAGTTTTTCCATTGTCTCTTTCCATAAATGTAGTCAATTTTATTCCTGTGTATTCTATCTGGCAAAGTCCACATATATAGTCACTGTTTATGTTGTTGAAAAAAGGTATTTGCTCTGAAGAAGTTGCTGGTCTTGCAAAATTCTATCCTGTGGTCTCCGGCATCATTTCTATCACCAAAGCCATATCTTCCAGCTACCGACCCTTCTTCTTTGTTTCCAATTTACACATTCCGATAATCAGTAATTATCAATGCATACTGATTGCATGTTTGATCAATTTCAGACTGCAGAAATAATAGTCCTATTAACTTGTCTTCTTTGTAAGCGTATGGATATTATCCTATCACTGACAGCATTGTATTTCAGGATAGATCTTGAAATGTTCTTTTTGACGATGAAGGCAATGCCGTTCCCCTTCAATTTGTCATTCTTGACATAGTAGACTATATGATTGTCCAATTCAAAATGGCCAATACCAGTCAGGATTTAAAAAATAACAAAAAAAAAAAAAAAAACAACCAAATCCATTGCTGTCGAGTTGATTCCAACTCATAGCGACCCTACAGGACAGAGTAGAACTACCCCATAGGGTTTCCAAGGAGCACCTGGTAGATTCAAACTGCCGACGTTTTGATTAGCAGCCATAGCCCTTAACCACTATGCCACCAGGGTTTCTGACTAAAAAACATGAGGAGATAATAATACAAATCTCCCAGGACAGACTGGAAGTAGATATTCAATACTCATATATTGAGGAATTTTATTGAACTTAGATAATAATAGGTTTCTCCAGCTAATTCTGCTCCTGCTGCTGTTGTTGTTAGACATCTGTCCTGTCACCCCATTCTGGATGTCTAGGACCTAACAGATGCCCTTTCTTTTTGGTGAGCACAGCTTCTCTGAGCCCCTGGGGAAAGCTGTGCCATCCTCTCTAGCTCCGGATAGCCTGTCCCAGTCACTGCCTCTAACTGGTGTGAGGGGATATGGTCCCTGGAGCCCCCAGGTATGCCTAGGGCCTTCACCCATGCACACTTCACAGTCCATACTTTAAATTGGTTCTGGGATTCACAGGGTCCCTGTTGGAGTAATTAGGGAATCAAATGCCCCCTGGAGTCTACAGCTGCTGCTTGAGGATTCCCTTCAATTGCTGCAGAAATATATCCTGAGGATTTCTGGGTGTCAGACTGGGATAGCAAGTCTTCTCCATGAAGAATCTGTAGCTGAAGCACCCAGTATTCAGTCAGCACAGCTAGGAAGAAGGAAGTGAGAGGAATACCCAACAGAGGCTCAAGTTCCCATAAGAATTTAGGAGGAAAAAGAAGAAGGAGGGTCTCAAAGGTAAAGAAAAGCAGGTAGGAGAGAGCCTGGGTCTTTCTCTGGCACCCAGGGTCTGGCCTGGGGCACAGGAGGAGCTGAGAACCTGTTTGAGATCAAGAGATTGGAAAATGGGGAGAGCTAGGCTGTTGTGGGGACTTAGGTGGTGGCAATGCCTTCTGCAGACCATTTCCCTGAGATATGCTTTCCTCCTTGCCTTGCCTCTGCTCTGAGAAACTTCTAGCTGCAGCTAACTCTGAGTAGCTGATGCTGGAGCAGAGAGGAGCAGCTGTTCATAATCATGGAACAGTCCTTCATACTCACCAGAGCTCACCATTGACCAAGTCCCTTCCCTGACGTTGCTACTCCATCCTCCAATGAAGCCCAAGAAGGAGGCAGCTAGGGGTTCCCATCCCCATTGTGCAAGAGGGCAAGATGAGGCTCAGAGAAAAGTGAGACTTCTTCAGGGTCAGAGGCAACCAGACAGTCCTGCCAGGACCCAAGTCCCTGTCCATTAGACTACCAGGCTGCAGTTAGTTCTTTCCATTTTCTCATTTGCCTTTTATAAATGCTGAAAACTGTTCTGAATACAAAGAAACTTGTGCCCATCATATTAATAGAAATTTTTGGCAACACTAAAGAGGGAAAAAGAAGATTCTCCCTCCCCCATCGATTTTGGCATCATGTCCTACCAGTCACTTTTATATCCACACATATTGTTTATCTAATTGACACCTTACAAATGTATACAATTTTATGTTCTCTTTTTTCATTTAATATTATAATGTAATAATGTTATCGTGTAAAAATTTATACACCTAACTTGAATGTCTGCGTAATATCCCATTATAGGGAACACTGTAATTACTTAGGCACTTATTGCTGGACTGTTATTGTGTTTCCTAATTTCACTCATATATATTGCTGGGATGAAGACCTTTACTGAGAGGTATTGGCCCTCTTCGATCACTGTTTCCTTAGAATTGTCTCCTAGAGGTGGGATTGTTGAGGTGATGGGTATGCAGGCTTTATAAATTTTTCCTTTTTCTAGGCAAATCGCTCTCCAGAAAGGCCATATGAGAGTATATGAGACTCTTTTACTCTACCACGTTGCCTTCCATTTCTCAGCTGCCACTGTGCAGAGACAGGTGGAACAAGCCGAGGCTCCACACCTGCAGGATGCAGCTGCACAGGTAAAAGCTGCTCTTTCTCTCTTGGCTCCCTGGTCATCCTCCTACCTCCCCTCCCTCCATCCTCTCATTGGGCTGCAGGTATCTAGAGCTCTTTGTTTTCTACTGTCCTGAGCCCCCTCCAAAGCCTGACACAGCCCTATTTCCTGCTCACATTCCTTAAGGGGAAATCAAGAATTCACATCTCCCCTTAATGCACACACACACACAGGCACACAGGCACACAGGCACACAGACATACACACTACACCAAAAGGAGTGGGCAGCTGCATTCACCAAGGACGGCTCCCTGCCGAAGGAGAATGGCACAGGGCAGTCCAAAACAACTGTAAGAGTTGGGATTGTATGGTACACATGGGGAAACGGAGGTCTAGGGAGGAGAAGTGACTTGCTCAGGCCACACACTTTATCCAGGTCATGCGCAGGGGTAGGTTCCAGGGCTCTGGTCTCCAGTGCAGGGTCTTCCCAGCTGCTCTGTTCGATTCAATTGAACAAACTTTTATTCAGCAACTTTTAGGTGCCAGGTACTAAGACTCCCACAGATGCAGGTCTCATGTAGGCGAGATCCTGTGCACCACTCATGCCCACACCACGTTATTCACATAGGAGATTTGGGTGGATTTATCTGATGGGAGTGGACAGATGTGGCTCCTCTAACAGAAGCCGTGGCATCTCCTTGTCACTATTAAGTCTTATTTGTGCAGCTGACTGGAATCTTTACTTTGTCATTTTCTGGAGGGGGTAGGGCAGCCACTGGGAGGAATGCAGGATAAGTCGGAGGCAGAAGGTCACAGTGGGGCACCAGAGTGGGCCTGAATTGAGCAAACAGGGACACTCGTAAGTGCTCTATTGAGGGGTAAGGGAAGGGCAATGCAATTACACAGGAAATACAATTAAGTCAATGGTTGAATAATGGGTGAGGCTTTTCCTGGGTTAGATCACTGTTTTTTTTTTTTTTAAGTGTGTTTTTCTTTTTAATTTTATTGTTGTACTTTAAGTGAAAGTTTACAATTCAAGTTAGTCTCTCATACAAAAATTTCTACATACATTGTTATGTGACCCTAATTGCTCTCCCTATACTGAGACAGCACACTCCTGCTTTCCACCCCTGATTGCCCGTGTCCATTCAATCATCTCCTAACCCTCTCTGCCTGCCCATCTCACCTCCAGACAGAAGCTGCCTGTTTAGTCCCTTGTATCTACTTGAGCTAAGAAGTACACTCTTGGTGAGTATGAATTTATGTCCCATAACCCAGTCTAAACTTTGTCTGAAAAGGTGGCCTCAGGAATGGTTTCCATGCTGGGTTGACAGAGAGTCTGGGAGCCATGCTTTCCGAGGTTTCTCCAGTCTCAGTCAGACCATTAAGTCTGGTATCTTTACTAGAATTTGAGTTCTGCACCCTACTTTTTCTTGCTCCATCCGGGACTCTCTGTTGTGTTCCCTGTCAGGGTGGTTATTGGTGGTAGCCCGGCACCACGTAGTTCTTCTGGTCTCAGGCTGATGAAGTCTCTGGTTTATGTGGCCCTTTCTGTCTCTTGGGCTAATACTTTCCTTGTGATTTTGGTGTTCTTCATTCTCCTTTACTCCAGGTGGTTGGGACCAGTTGATGCATCTTAGATGGTCACTCGCCAGCTTTTAAGACCCCAGACACCACTCACCAAAGTAGGATGCAGAACATTTTGTTAATAAACTTTGTTATGCCAATTGACCTAGAAGTTCCCTGAAAGCATGATCCCCACCCCTCCGTCCCTGCTACTCTGTCCCTTGAAGTATTTAGCTGTATTCAGGAAACTTCTTAGCTTTGGTTTAGTCCAGTTGTGCTGACTCCCCCTGTCGTGCGTGCTGTCTTTCCCTTCACCTAAGATAATTCTTGTCTACTATCTAGTTAGTGAATAACCCTGTCCTTCCCTCCCCACCCTCATAACCATCAAAGAATGGTTTTTTCTGTGTTTAAACGTTTTCTTGAGTTCTTATAATAGTGGTCTTGTACAATATTTGTCCTTTTGTGACTGACTAAATTCACTCAGCATAATGACCTCCAGCTTCCTCCATGTTATAAAATGTTTCACGGCTTCACCATTGTTCTTTATCGTCGCGTAGTATTCCATTGTGTGAATATACCATAATTTGTTTATCCGTTCGTCCACTGATGGGCATCTAGGTTGTTTCCATCTTTTTGCTATCATGAACAGTGCTGCAATGAACATGAGTGTACATATATCTATTTGTGTTATGGCTCTTGTTTCTCTAGGATATAGTCCAAGGAGCGGGATAGCTGGATAGTATGGTACTTCTATTTCTGGCTTTTTAAGGACGCGTCAAATCGATTTCCAAAGTGACTGTACCATTTTACATTCCCATCAACACTGTATAAGTGTTCCAGTCTTTCCACAACCTTTCCAGCATTCATTATTTTGTGTTTTTTGGATTAATGCTAGCCTTGTTGGGGTGAGATGGTATCTCATTGTGGTTTTGACTTGCATTTCTCTGATGGCTAATGAAGAACAGTGTTCTTTACTGGGCCAAGTTTTGTCCTCCCTACCCCCAGGGGACATTTGCAAATGTCTGGAGATATTTTTGGTTATTACAGCTCAGAATGGGGAGGGGAGATGCTGCTGGCCCCTAGTGGTTGAGGCCAAGGACCCTGCTAAACATCCTACAGTATACAAGACAGCCTCCAAAAACAAAGAATTATTGCCCAAAATGTCAATAGAGTCAGGTTAGAACACCCTGGGTTAGATTCAGGGTGGGAGCTGCCCTGCCTGACTACACATCTGGAATGAACCCTCGCACTATGACTGCAGAGAACGTGCTGAGTAGACAATGACTGTGACCAATCAGAAAATGCACCCAGCTGCTACTGGAGAGACAGTATTTTTTAAAATCTGTGAACCAAGGGAGGGAGCTATTTGGTGGAAAGAACTCAGAATTGGGGTCTGGGATCCAACTCCAGCACTGTCATTCAACCCCATACAGCAAATTCTTTAGCTCCCCTGAGTTTTGGTTACTTCATCTATAAAACTAGAATGACAGTGTCTTCTCCATGGAGTGTTTTAAAGAATAAGGTACAGAGTAGATGCTCATTAATATTAACCACTCATCTTCCATCACTCATTCATTCCCACCCCCACCCAATTGTAATTAAGAAGGAGGTATAGAAATATTTGAAGTCCCCGGGTGGTATAAATGGGCTTTCAAATATTTAATGCACTTGACTGGTAACGGAAAGATTGGAGGTTTGAGTCCACCCAGAGGTGCCTCAGAAGAAAGCCTTGGCAGTATACTTCCAAAAAATCAGCCGTTGAAAACACTGTGGAGCACAGTTCTACCCTAACACACATTTGCCTTTCAAGTACGATTGTCTTTTACAAGGAGGGCATGCACCAGCATCAGAAAATTCCCTAGCACATACCTGAACATGTGAGGCCCTCACCCAGTGCTGATTTGTTGTAAGTTCTTTTCCAGCTCTGATCTTCTTTCAACCGAGAATTAAGAAACACTTTCTTTCATCTCTTTCAGTCACTTTCTCTACGCACGTATGTTCTCCTATTATGCAACAGGGAACTGATCACATACTGGATGCCTAGGACTCTTCTCAAGAAAGCCTGATGTGCTGCTTTGAACACTGCTGATGACAGATGGGATACAAAATGGAAAAAGCCAATTGGACCTCCCCAGTCATGCAGTTCGTTCTCCTGGGACTCTCTGACCACCCAAAGCTGGAGAAAATTTTCTTTGTGCTGATCCTGCTGATGTACCTGGTGATCCTACTAGGCAATGGGGTCCTCATCCTGATGACCATCCTTGACTCCCACCTGCACCCGCCCATGTACTTCTTCCTGAGGAACCGCTCCTTCTTGGATATCTGCTACACAACCTCCTCTGTTCCTCTGGTCCTGGACAGCTTCCTGACACCCTGGGAAACCATCTCCTTCTCAGCCTGTGCAGTGCAGATGGCTCTTTCCTTTGCCATGGCAGGAACAGAGTGCCTGCTTCTGAGCGTGATGGCGTTTGACCGCTACATGGCCATCTGTAACCCCCTTAGGTACCCTGTGATCATGAGCAAGGCTATCTATGTGTATCTGGCTGCCAGCTTCTGGGCTATTGGTGGTGCTGCCTCTGTGGTACATACATCCTTGACAACTCGGCTGCCCTTCTGTGGGGACAATGTCATAAACTACTTCACTTGTGAGATTTTGGCTGTCCTAAAGTTAGCCTGTGCTGACATTTCCATCAATGTGATCAGCATGGGAGTAACAAATGTGATCTTCCTGGTGGTCCCAGTTCTGTTCTTCTCTGTCTCCTATGTGTTCATCATTGTAACCATCTTGAGGATACCCTCTGCAGAGGGGAAGAAAAAGGCCTTCTCTACCTGCTCTGCCCACCTCACTGTGGTGATCATCTTCTATGGGACCTTATTTTTTATGTATAGAAAGCCCAAGTGTAAGGACCCAGTGAGGGCAGATAAACAGGACCTTTCAGACAAGCTCATCTCCCTCTTTTATGGGGTGGTGACCCCCATGCTCAACCCCATCATCTATAGTCTAAGGAACAAGGACGTGGAAGGCTGCTGCAAAGAACCTGGTGGCTTGGAAGGACTTCAGCCAGTGATGATAGGAAGGGGCCCATGTGGTTCTCATCCAAGTGTAAGAAAGAACTTCCAATCATTACAGCTGCCATTCAGAAACCAAGTCAAGCTAACTAGAATTGTCTCTCACCCTAAAGTGCATTTGCAGGAATGTTTATGTAATTATTCAGAGTATATCTCCTGAGTTTTGGTCATATGCCTGATGGCATCAGAGGATAACAGACTTAATAACCACTCACGTTAAATATAATGAAGACACTCTGAACACATGCTGAAACTGTCCGATGCAGCAAACATTAGAGGAAATGAAATGGCCCTTATTGTGTGTAAGCTGTAGAGTTAGTACAGGGAAGTAAGATGGTTTTCACAGCAAATTTGCCACCCCTGTTGGATTCACCAGGAGGGTCAGAGGAACAAGGAGGAAGTGGAAACTTTCAGTTTGGGCTTTTATTTATTAGATTCAGTTTGCCTGAAGTGCTAAGAAGAGACAAATTCAAGTTCATCATGGAAGCATTTGGGTGGAAATAATCTATTTTTAATAAACTGAATATCTTTTTAGCTAAGAGGAAATTGAGGCTATTTTTTCTTGATGCACTGAAAATTATGCAATATTGCTGATAAATTAATTAAACTCAAGAAGGACTGTGGAGTTTGAATTTCACATTCATAACTTATAGCATTTCCCAACAGAAAACTGGTGTTCTGTGAGATACTAATTTATGTTCTTAAAAATTTATATTTACATATATTTATATGTGTTTGTGTGTGTGAGAGAGTGTGTATGTAGTGACTAAATATGTTTGAAAACCTCTGGGATACTTTTTACAGGTTTCTTTGCTCCATTAATTCTAGGAGCCTTTAATATGCTAAAATCACTGTGAATGTCCAAGGGGTATGTCTTGGTTACCTAGTGCTGCTGTAACGGAAATACCTCAGGTGGATGGCTTTAACGAGAAATTTATTTTCTCACAGTCTGGTAGGCTACAAGTCCAAATTCAGGGCATCACCTCCAGGGGAAGGCTTTCTCCCTCTGTCAGCTCTGGAGGAAGGTCCTTGTCATCAATCTTCCCCTGGTCGAGGAGCTTCTCAGGTGCAGGGACCCGGGGTCCAAAGGACGCGCTCTGCTCCCAGTGCCGCTTTCTTGGTGGTTTGAGGTCCCTCACTCTTTTGCTCACCTCTGTTTCTTTTCATCTCTTGTAAGATAAAAGGTGGTGCAGACCACATCCCAGGGAAACTCCCTTTACAATGGATCAGGGATGTGACCTGAGCAAGGATATTACATCCCACCCTAATCCTCTTCAGCAGACTCCAATCTTGCCTCATTAACCACAGGCAGAGATTAGAATTTACAACATATAGGAAAATTACATCAATCACAAAATGGAGGACAACCATACAATACTGGGAATCATGGCCTAACCAAGTTGACACATATTTCTGGGGGACACAATTGAATCCATGGCAGAGTATAAAGAAGTCTGTAGTGTTTCTTGAGCCTGCATAGTTCAACACAATAAAGATTGGGGAGCATTTTCTTCCTTATGATTTTTGGACAGGTTGTTTAACCCATCTCAGCCTATTTCTTCATAGTATTAATACTAATCAAGTGATTTTATGTGGATTAGATGAGATACTATGAATAAGAGCTTAGTAAATGGTAAGCAAAATTGATATGTAAGATGTTATTATTAGCATTATTATGAATTCTGTACAGTGCTATGTGCCGAGTAATAAGGAACAAAACATAGTTCTTGTCTAGAACAATAGACACAGCAAACAGATGAGAGGTTCAGAGACGGCTTTGGATGAACAGAAGCAGTTTTATGGCAAAACAACAAAGAAGCCTGTTGCTGTGGAGTTGATTCTGACTGATACAGCGTCCCTATAGGACGTGGTAGAACTGCCTTGTAGAGTTTCCAAGGAGCGGCTGGGGATTCAAACTGCTAAGCTTTTGGTTAGCAGCTAAGCTCTTAACCACTGCCCCACCAGGGCTTTCATGGCAAATTATATTAAATTCGAAGACTATAAGGAGACTTACTTAAAGAGAGAATTTAGAAAGTTAATCTTATTTTAAGAATAGGTCCTTGAGAATTTTGCTTCAAGTGACATTTATGTTTTTATACTTACGAAGAATGAATTTCTTAAGATAAGAATGTATATTTTGTTAATAAAATTTCACTTTCTTAGGCTAATTGGTCGTGTTCCTGATTTCTACTCTGCACCATCAGGGAAATAATTATGCTGTTGCAAACACACAAGTGTGTCACCTACTGGTCATTCAGGCAAACTTCAGGCACTTGCTGAGCCGTGCAACCTCGTTGTTAGAAGAGCCTTCGGAGGTCTTCTTGTTCACCCTATCCACGTGATGCACAGAATTCCTCTCCAAGATCCCTGACCCCAGGCATCCGGGATCTGCTTGAACTCCTCCAGTAATGGAGATTCAATACTTCCTGATTCTAGCTGTTCGTTCAGCTCTACTAGGAAATTTTCCCTGAATTGTGCTCTCCAATAGCTTCCATCTTTCAGTCGTAGGTCCACGTCTTTGTTCCCGTACATGAAATGCACCTATTCTCTTTCCTTCTGATATATGAAGATAGTTCTCCTGGACGTTTACTCTATACCCTTTGAGTCTAAACAGCCCCATTCCTCCCACCTATGCCAAAATCAACAAACATTACCAACTGGCAGGTACTAAACTGTGCCTGTTGTTGTTAGGTGCTGTCGAGTCAGTTCCCACTCATAGCAACCCTGTGTACAACAGAGCAAAACACTGCCCCGTCCTGCACCATCCTCACAATTGTGGCCATGCTTGAGTCCATTGTTGCAGCCACTGTGCCAATCCATCTTGTTGAGGGTCTTCCTCTTTTTCCCCGACCCTCTACTATACCAAGAATGATCTCCTTCCCAGGGATTGATCCCTCCTGATAATATGTCCAAAGTATGTGAGACACAGTCTTGCCATCCTTGCTTCTAAGGAGGATTCTGGTTGTATTTCTTCCAAGACAGATTTGTTCGTTCTTTTGGCAGTCCACGGTATATTCAATGCTCTTCACCAACACCATAATTCAAAGGCGTCAGTTCTTCAGTTTTCATTATATATTGTCCATCTTTCAAATGCATATGAGGCAATTGAAAACACCATGGCTTTGGTCAGGCACATCTTAGTCTTTGTCTTAGTCATTTAGTGCTGTTCTAACAGAAGTACCACAAGTGGGTGGTTTTAACAAAGAGAAGTTTATTCTCTCATAGTCCAGTAGGCTACAAGTCCAAATTCAGGGCATCAGCTCCAGGGGAATGCTTTCTCCGTCAGCTCTGGAGGAAGGTCCATGTCATCAGTTTTCCCTCAGTCTGGGAGCTTCTCTGCACAGGAAACTCAGGTCCAAAGGACACGCTCTGCTTCCAGCACTGCTTTCTTGGTGGTATGAGGTTCCCCTGTGTCTCTGCTTGCTTCTCTCTTTTATATCTCAAAAGCGATTAAATTAAGACACTATCTAATCTTGTAGACATCATCAGTATAACCTCATCATAGTGATAGAGTTTACAACACATAAGGAGATCACATATAACCTCATCATAATGATAGAGTTTACAACACATGAGGAAATCACATCAGATTACACAATCATACAATATAGGGAATCATGACCCAATCAAGCCGACAGCCATTTTTGGGGGACACAATTCAATCCATGACAGTCTTCGAGGTGACATCTTTGCTTTTTAACACTTTAAAAAGGTCTTTTGCAGCAGATATGCCCAATGCAATGCATCATTTGATTTCTCGACTACTGCTTCCACGGGTGTTGATTGTGGATCCAATTAAAATGAAATCCTTGACAACTTCAATCTTTTCTCCATTTATCATGATGTTGCTTACTGGTCCACTTGTGAGGATTTTTGTTTTCTTTATGTTGAGGTGTAATCCATACTGAAGGCTGTGTGGCCTTTGATCTTCATCAGTAAGTGCTTCAAGTCCTCTTCACTTTAAGCAAGAAAGGTTGTGCCATCTACGTAACTCAGGTTGTTAGTGAGTCTTCGTCCAATCTTGTTGCCCCATTCTTCATATAGCAAAGCTTCTCAGATTATTTGCTCTGCATACTGTTTGAATAAGTATAGTCAAAGGATACAACCCTGAAGCATAGCTTTCCTGACTTTAAACCACGCAGTATCCACTTTTTCTGTTCGAACAACTGCTTCTTGATCTATGTACAGGTTCCTCATGAGCACAATTAATTGTTCTGGGATTCCCATTCTTCGTAATGTTATCCATAACTTGTTATGATCTGCACAGTTGAATGCCTTTGCATAGTCAATAAAACACAGATGAACATCTTTTTGGTGTTCTCTATTTTCAGTCAGGATCCATGTGACGTCAGCAATGATATCACTGGTTCCACATCCTCTTCTGAATCCAGCTGGAATTTCTGGCAGTTCCCTGTCGATGTACTGCTGCAGCCACTTTTGAATGATCTTCAGCAAAATTTTACTTGCGTGTGATATTAATGATATTGTTTGATAATTTCTGCATTCAGGTCGATCACCTTTCTTTGGCATAAATGGGCGTAAGTATGGATCTCTTCCAGTTGGTTGGTCAGGTAACTGTCTTCCAGATTTCTTGGTATAGACGAGTGAGCGCTTCCAGTACTGCATCTGTTTGTTGAAACATCTCAATTGGTATTCTGTCGATTCCTGGAGCTTTGTTTTTCGCGAATGCCTTCAGTGCAGCTTGGACGTCTTCCTTCAATACCATCTGTTCCTGATCATATGCTACCTCCTGAAATTGTTGAATGACCACCAATTCTTTTTGGTACAGTGACTCTGCATATTCCTTCCATCTTCTTTTGACGCTTCCTGAATAGTTCAGTATTTTGCTCATAGAATTCTTCACTATTGCAACTCAAGGCTTGAATTTTTTCTTCAGTTCTTTCAGCTTGAGATATGCTGAGCTTGTTCTTCCATTTTGGTTTTCTAACCCAGGTCTTTGCATATGTCATTATAAAACTTTACTTTGTCTTCCCAAGCCATCCTTTGAAATCTTCTGTTCAAGTCTTTTACTTTATCATTTCTTCCTTTTGGTTTAGCCACACTACATTCAAGAGCAACTTTCAGAGCCTCTTCTGACGTCCATTTTAGTCTTTTCTTTCTTTCCTGTCTTTTTAATAACCTCTTCCTGTTTTCATGTATGATGTCCTTGATGTCATTCCACAACTCATCTGGTCTTTGATCATTAGTGTTCAATGCATATAATCTCTTCTTGAGATAGTCTCTCTAAATTCAGATGAGATATACTCAAGGTTGTACTTTGGCTCTTGTGGACTTGTTCTAATTTTCTTCAGCTTCAACCTGAATTTGCATATGAGCAACTGATGGTCTGTTCCACAGTCGGCCCCTGGCCTTGTTCTGACTGATGATATTGAGTTTTTCCATCATCTCTTTCCACAGATATAGTTGATTTGATTCCTGTGTATTTCATCTGGCGAGATCCACGCGTATAGACACCATTTATGTTGTTGAAAAAAGGTATTTGCTACCAAGAAGTCATCAGTCTTGTAAAAGTCTATCATGTGATCTCTGGCATTGTTTCTATCACCAAGGCCATATTTTCCAACTACTGTTCCTTCTTCTTTGTTTCCAACTTTTGCATTCCAATCACCAGTAATTATCAATGCATCCTGATTGCATGTTTGATCAATTTCAGACTGAAGAAGTTGGTGAAAGTCTTCAATTTTTTCATCTTTGGCCTTAGTGGTTGGTGCATAAACTTGAGTAATAGTTGTATTAACTAGTCTTCCTTGTAGGCGTATGGATATTACCCTATCACTGACAGCATTGTACTTCAGGATAGATCTTGAAATGTTCTTTTTGATGATGAATGCAACGCCATTCCTCTTCAATTTGTCATTCCCAGCATAGAAGACCATATGATTGTCTAACTCAAAATGGCCAATACCAGTCCATTTCAGCTCACTAATGCCTAGGATATCAGTGTTTATGCATTCCATTTCATTTTTGACAATTTCCAATTTTCCTAGATTCATACTTAGTACATTCCACATTCCAATTATTAATAGATGTCTGCAGCTGTTTCTTCTTATTTTGATTCGAGCCACATTAGCAAATGAAAGTCCCGAAAGTCCATGTCATTAGGGTAGCCTCTACTTGAGGAGGCAGCTCTTCCCCAGTCCTCTTTTGAGTGTCTTCCAACCTGAGGGGCTCATCTTTCAGCGCTCTATAAGACAATGTTCCGCTGCTATTCATAAGGTTTTCACTGGCTAATTCTTTTCAGAAGTAGACCACCAGTCCTTCTTCTTGGTCTGTCTTAGTCTGGAAGCTCAGCTGAAACCTGTTCCCCATGGATGACCCTGCTGGTATTTGAAATACTGGGGGCATAACTTCTAGCATCACAGCAACATGCAAGCCCTCACAGTAGGACAAACTGACAGAAGTGTGGGGGAAACTGTGTCTAGAGCATCATTTTTTTATTCTAGCAATAGAAAGAATGTGATATTTCACATAAAATACCTTGGGGCTAACAATAACTCTGGTAAGCTAACTCTGTTTCCCTAGGGCAACCAAGATCACACTGATATAGAGAAAGTCTTTTAAACAAGCTCTATTTCCTGTTACGTTGTCCTCTACTCACTTTCTTTTCCACTGAGTAATAGTAGCCATTGCCTTTATATTACAAATTATATTTTCATAATGTAATTGTTAAGTTAGAAATCACATAACTGTTTCCTCCAGGAACAATGACTGCCTTGCTCCACCCTCCAATGTCACATTCCTTGCCTTTCAAAATCAGTCACCTTTTTCTTGACATATGCTTTCAGAAAGTATAAGATGCATCAATAGGTACAAGAAGAGGCAAGAAGACTGAGGAAATTTCTCATTGACCTAGGTGATCATTCCTTCTGAAAAATTATTGATCTGGTACTATGCAATATAGGAATTTATTTCTAAAATTGACCAAATGAAAATAATCAAAATGGATAAAACCTTAGGGACAGAAATACTATCATATTATACTTATTCAAACAAATGTATTATTTCAACTTCATAGTTCCAGGTGGTTTTTCAGACTTTTGTTCTAGTGACCAAACCCCCTACCCACAATGAAATCTTGAAGCTGAAAGCCCAAATACAAAGTGGCAATGGTGGAGACAGAATAGAGGTGGGAGGCAGTGCAGGGATAAGGCTCTATCTCCTCAGCCGGTCCTTTACCCCCACCCCCGAGGAGTTCTCCAGCCCAGAAGCACCACTCAACTCAAACATGATCCTAAGAACTGTTGCCAAGAAAATTTTAAATTTTATAAAAATATTTTTGCTACCCTTTCAGAAAGAAATTTAAGAACCTGAAAAAAATTTATATTCTGTGAGAAATTAAATTACCCAATTAACCACTAAAGAGAGATAGACAACCTAAAAAGACCAACTAAGAAGAAATTGTCGAAAAACTACCACCTTAGAAAGTTCTAGGCCCAAATGGTTTCACAAATGAATGTTATCAAATATTCACAGAAAAAAAGATTTTAATACTGTTTAAACTGTTTCAGAACATACAACGAGAAGCGTATCTTCCAAATTCCTTTAACCGAGCCAGCGTAACATTGATACCAAAAGGTGAAAAACATGACGAAGAGGCACGATGGAGGAGCACGTGTTGTTGTTATTGTTAGGTGCCATTGAGCCAGTTCAGACACATAGTGACCTAAATGCTGCCAGCTCCTCTGCCATCCTCACAATCATTGCTTTGTTTGAGCCATTGTGTCAATCCATCTAGTTGAGTCTTCCTCTTTTTTGGTAAACATCTACTTTACCATGCATAGGGGAAAACATAGAGAACGGTAATATGTACAATAGGGTTTAGCAATACCCTAAAAGTGTAATAAATTATATCCAAGTGGGTTATTCAAAAATGTAGGAGTTAAATTCAATAATTTAAGGGTATGGAGCACCTCAAAAGACCTGGCAATCTACTTCTAAAAATTCAGCCATTCAAAACCCTATGGAGTATAGTTCTATACAATGGGGTCTGCATGAGTCAGAGTCGACCCAGTGGCAACTGGTTTTTTATTGGTATAATTCACCAGATTCATAGGTCAAGAGAGGAAGAAAAGTGATTATTCAATAGATGTCCCAAAGTTATTTGAAAAAATTAAAAATCAATTTCTGAGTTTTAACAAGCTTCTAATAAAATAAGAATGCGTGTGCACTTCTTTAACAAAATTAAATCTATGTCTCAAAAAAAAGTCTACATCATGACTACAGTCAATCAGTAGCTCAAACCCATTATAATTTAACATTGTTCTAGAAATACCAACCATTGAACTAGAGGAAGAAAATACAGAGAAAATAGAAGAAAGTAGAGAATAACTTTATTATTATTGATAACTAATATACTAGTAATTTTATACCAGGACAAAACAGGAAAATACATCAAAAAACAATTTTAAAAAATAGGAGAATTCAACAAGGGGGCTGGTTAAAAATTAATATGCAAAAATCAAGTTTTTCATACAAACAACAGCCAGGAGGAAAACATAATGGAAAAAAAAAGAATCTGTCTATATTAGCAATGAGATGCGGGGCGGCGCGGGAATACCTGAGAATAAAGTTACAAATCCCCAAAACCAAAACCAAACCCGTTGCCGTCAAGTCTATTCTGACTCACAGGGACCTTATAGGACAGAGAACTGCCCCATAGGGTTTCCAAAGAGTGCCTTGGTGGATTCGAACTGCCGACATTTTGGTTAGCAACCGTAGTTCTTAACCACTACACACCAGGGTTTCCTACAAATCCCCAGTACATACATAAATAAAACCGTAATACTCTTATTGAGAGAATTCAAAGGAATGTTTTAGTAAGTTGAAAGACATAACCTGGATAAGAAATCTCAATAGAGAATAAACTTCTCAAGTCGCCTAATCAAAAACAAAAACCACTGCTGTCGAGTCGATTCTGATTCAGAGCGACCCTATAGGACAGAGTAACTGTCTCATAAGGTTTCTAAGAGTGGCTGGTGGATTGGAACTGCCAACCTTTTGATTATAAATTCAGGGCTATCCCAATTGCTGACAAGCAAATTCTAAAGTTCATATAGAAAAAAGTGTCAGAACAGGCAGAAATTTTTGGAAAAAGAACAACCAGGGGAGATTAGCCCTACCAGATATCAAAATGTATAAAAAGTGCAGTAATCAAAAAGTTTGGTACTGGTAGAAAAATAGATAAATAGATCACTGGAATAGAAGAGAGTCCAGAAATAGACCCAAATACATATGGTCATCTGGTATGTAATAAAGTCAATGTGCTGATTATAACGCTATTGCCTCTTAGCTTCAAAGTTATCCTTCTGTACTCTGTTTTGTGATGCTGGGCTGGGACTCTGTAAACCATGTTGCTACTTTGTCAGCTAACCAGTTACCATCGAGTCGACTCCAACTCATGGTGACCCCATGTGTCTCAGAGTAGAAGTGTGCTCCATGGGATTTTCATGGCTGTGATCTTTCAGGCCTTTCTTTCAAGGTGCCCAAACTACCAACCTTTTGGTTAGCAGCCAAGTGTGTTAACTGTACTACTCAGGGACTCCAGGGGAGAGTAGTGCTAAGAAATGAAGGGAATCAAGGATTAAAAAAATTAGAGCGAGTGTTCATAGGAGTCAAATGCAGCCGAGATGTCCAGCGAGGTAGAATACAGAGTTCCTTGTGTTTGGCCAAGTGGAGGCCCCAGCAGAACCTGACCAAAGCCATTGAGAGGAGTGGTAAGGGTGGATGGCAAACTTTGGTGCAAGGGTAGACCACTCTGAAGTTAGCTCAGAAGAGGAGTGATATGATGGGATTTGAGGAGAATGCAAGGTCAGAGGAAGGTGAGTTTTTGTTTTCTTTTTTGAGGGAGGAGGGTGAATAAGAGAGACTTAAAAGTATTCAGACAAAGAAATGTCAGGATTTGAATCCAACTCTAACTCCAAAGCCCCTGCTCTTTCTGCTCTAGCAGCGCCATGTTAGGCTTTTGGCGAGCCTCGGAGATGAATAATAGGTTCTGCTCTCAAGAGATTTTAGAAAAAATGGGAAAACAGAGCAAGCAGGTACCGTGAAATAGCCCATTCATTCTCCCTGAGGGACTTTCCTGCCCAACTCCACTCAATTTCTCTTTTAACAAAACAAACTTATGCTGACTCTTGTTGGCAGAGGCAAACCTCTGCCATGTTCCTTTAAAAGTCACCAACTAAAGGCTGTTTTGGAAAATCCTACAGCACCTTCTCAGAAGCTCTAAAACTTTCAGCCCACACATACGCTGTGTCCTTCGAATCTGGCTGAAAGAAAACTTAGGAGATGTGTTAAGCCCCAGGGCTCTGCCAAAAAGGCAGAGGTTTGTCTGCAGCCTCCCAGGCTTCACCCACACCTCAGAAGGACATAGGTAGGTCACTGATCTCATGAGTGAAAGGGAGTATAAAGAGAACTTGAGGTACCGCTTCTTCTTGATTGATCAGCTGGAAAGTTCACTAGCCTGGTTCCCTCTCCTTTCTCCCTTTCTCTCCAATGCCTGAAGAAACACCACCCATTCTTAAAGATATGGCTGAAATCTCATTCCTCTCTCTTAAAAAAAAAAAAGCTTCATTGAGATATAATTCACATACAAAAAAAATTCACTCCTTCAAAATATACAATTCAGTGGTTTTTAGTACATGTTTTTATTTCTCTAGGAAATTCCTATGAGTAGAATTGCTAGGTCATATGGTAAATCTACGTTTAACCTTTTGAGGAACTGCCAGACTGTTTTCCAAAGTGGTTGCACCATTTTACATTCCTAGTGGCAGTCTGCAACCCCTTAGAACTACACTCCATAATGATTTTCAAGGCTGTGACCTTTTGGAAGCAAATCGCCAGGCCTTTCTTCCCAAGTGCCTCTGGGTGGGTTTGAACCTCCAACCTTTCTTGGAGTGCAGTGCTTTACTTTTTGTGCCACCCAGGGGCTCACTTCATGAACAACTCCCCATTTGGTTTATCACTATGGTAGTTAACCTGAACAATACAGCTCCACCAGTCTTGGAACTCTGCCATATTGGACTGGCCAACTTCAGGCCTACGTAATACACACTGGTATAAATCAACACCAACCATTTGAAAATACTAAGGAATGTTAACATTTTGACTTACCTACAGGTATTCAATATCTGTATTTATGACCCACAGGCCTTTCTAAAGACTCCTATACTTTCCAGATTTACAATTCTGATTTAGTTCTAATAGTCCATAACCCGAAAACACCTCATAGGCCCTTCGCAAATCCTCACCACTAAAGGAACACAAAACCCTCACCAAAAATCTCAGATGACTTCATCTTCCTGGACTGTAACAGGGATACTTGCGGACCAACCTCTGTTTCTGCAGGGTTACTACCAGTTTTAATATATGAGTGACGGACCCGCAAAAGTGGTAGGTCCTCCAAAACCATGTGGTTGGCCACGCCTTGGAGTCTGACCTGGGTTACAACTATAGGTATGAGGGGCTAGCCTTCGGCTTCTGGGCGGATGACTGTGAGACTTCATCAGTGTCTGCAGCTTCCATGCTGCTGGTTTTTACTAAGGATGTTGTCCTAGTTATCCAGCGCTGCTATAACAGAAATACCACAAGTGGATGGCTTTAACAAACAGAATTTTTTTTTCTTTTTTTTTTTATATTGTGAACTGTCTTACCCTTCACCAGAGTTACCACTTATCTATGGTCTATTTAGTGTTTTTCCATCCCCACCCTTACCCTCCCTCTTAACCATCAAAGATTGTTTCTTTCTGTATGTAAACCTTTTCATGAGTTTTTATAATAATGGTCTTATACAGTATTCGTCCTTTTGTAATTAACTTATTTCACTTAGCATAATGCCCTCCAGATTCATCAATGTTGTGAGATGCTTTGCAGATTCATCATTGTTCTTCATCATTGAGTAGTACTCCATCGTGTGTATGTGCCATAGTTTGTTTATCCATTCATCTGTTGATGGACACCTAGGTTGTTTCCATCTTTTTGCTATTGTGAACAATGCTGCAATGAACATGGTTGTGCATGTCTATTCGTGTGACGGCTCTTATTTCTTATTGCTAGATCATATGGTATTTCTATTTCTAGCTTTTTAACGAAGCACCATATCATGTTCCAAAATGGTTGTACCATTTTGCATTCCCACCAACGGTGCGTAAGAGTTCCAATCTCCCCCACAGCCTCTTCAACATTTGTTATTTTCTGTTTTTTTTGATTCGTGACAGTAGTGTCAGGGTGAGATGGTATCTCATTGTGGTTTTGATTTGCATTTCTCTAATGGCCAGTGATCATGAGCATTTCCTCATGTATCTGTTAGCCACTTGAATGTCTTCTTTGGTGAAATGTCTGTTCATTTCCTTTGCCCATTTTTAAGTTGGATTATTTGTCTTTTTGTTGTAGAGGCATTGGATTTTCCTGCAGATATTAGAGATTAGACCTTTGTCAGATTTCTCATAGCCAAAATTTTTTTCCCAGTCTGTAGGTTCTCTTTTTACTCTTTTGGTGAAATCTTTTGATGAGCATAAGTGCTTAATTTTTAGAAGGTCCCAGTTATCTAGCTTATCTGGTGTTTGTGTGTTGTTAGTTATGGTTTGTACCCTGTTAGTGCTGTGTATTAGGGCATCTAGCATTGACCCTATTCCTTTTTTCTATGATCTTTATAGTTTTTGGTTTTATATTTAGGTCTTTGATCCATTTTGAATTAGTCTTTGTGTATGGTGTGAGGTATGAGTCCTGTTTCATTTTTTTGTGGATAGACATCCAGTTTTGCCAGCACCATTTGTTAAAAAGAGTGTCTCTTCCCCATCTGATGGACTTAGGGCCTTTGTCAAAGATCAGGTGACTGTAGGTGAATGGATTTACATCTGGGTTCTCAATTCTGTTCCATTGGTCAATGTATCTGTCATTGTACCAGTACCAGGCTGTTTTG
>NW_004443952.1:25714414-25749304 GCF_000243295.1 Trichechus manatus latirostris
CAATCCAGTCTTGTAGATCCAGTCGTGCCTTACTAACACGACTGCCACCCATCCTCCCTCATTAACATCATAGAGGCAGGATTTACAACATATAGGAAAATCACACAGTACCAGGAATCATGGCCCAGCCAAACTGATATACACATTTTTGGGGGGACATAATTCAAACCATGACACTCTCTATTTCCCCATCTCTGCTAGCTTGCTTGCTTGTTTAATCTCTTTTATATCTCAGAAGAGATTGACTCAGGACACACCCTACACTTATCCTGCCTCATTAACATAACATTTCCAAATAGGATTATAACCACAAGTATAGAGGTTAGGAGTTACAATACATAGTTTTGTGGGACACAGTTCAATCCATAACAGATGTTGACACACTTTGTTTTGTGGGCTTTGTTTTTAAACAAAAATAAATGGATAGAATTTACAAAGTTTTTAATAGCCACAATGGTTCTTGTTTAAACTAGTTTAAGACAGTGGCTTCATAATTCTGTGGAATATTTTTAATTTTAACTAAGAGGAGTCCAGGTCCCAGAGTTTTAAAAAATTGACTACCGGGATTTCAGATGCATAATGAGAAAGTCATTTGTCAAAATTTTCAAACATTTTAAAGAAAAAATTTTAATTTTGTGGGTTAGTTATGTTGGAAACTGAGGCTGAGGAGATTAGGTCTCCAAGTTGGTTGGTTGGTTGGTCGGTTGTTTGGTTGGTTGGTTTTCACACTGAGATTTCCAACTTGTAGGAGGAAATTTTATTTTTTTAAACTATCTTCCATTTTGCTATAATTTTCAAAGTCAGAGAAAAGAGTTTTAATTTGGTAGTTTTATTCTGTTGGGATCTGAGGCAGAAGGTTATTATGTTTCACAGTCTTTCTACATCAACAGTCCAGGTTGTTTTCTTTTTTTGCTTAAACTTCAGACAGTTTAAACAAAAGATTTTCACCTACTGAATGGTTTAGAGTATTAAGGCACATGTTAAATTGCAGTAATGGAGAAACACAAAACTACCGTGGCTCAAATAAGATGGGTTTTTTTTGCTCATGGAACAGTGATAGTCCAAGGCAGGTAGGCTGTGCTGCTCCACAAGGTAGTGCAGAGACCCTGTCCTTTTATCTTTTTGCTCCACTGTCCCTTATGGTGCTGTCCTCATTCAAATATCAACACTGGCTCACCACTTTATTTCATCTATTCCAGTCCAAAAGAAGAGGGACAGAGAGAGTGTGGAGAGTTTTTTTCTTAAGGATTTGACTTGGAAGCTGGAAACACCATTTCCACTCACATCCCATTGGCCAGAACTTAGTCATATGGTCACTCTCAGATACAAGGGAGGTTGGGAAATACCATGTCTAGCTGGGGAGCCATACGCTCGGCTAAAATTAAGAGGTTTCTGTTAACAAAAGAAGGAGCTTGATGGTGCAGTGGTTAAGCACTCAGCTGCTAACCGAAGGTCTGCAGTTGGAACCCACCAGCCTCTCCGTGGAATGAAGTTGTGGCAGTCTGCTTCTGTAAAGATTTACAGCCTTGGAAACCCTGTGGGGCGCTTCTACTCTGTCCAACAGGGTCGATATGAGTCAGAATTGACTCAACAGCAACAGGTTTGGTTGTTCTTTTTTTAATTAACAAAGAGGTC
Source organism: Trichechus manatus latirostris (assembly GCF_000243295.1). Lineage (NCBI taxonomy): Eukaryota > Metazoa > Chordata > Mammalia > Sirenia > Trichechidae > Trichechus > Trichechus manatus. Next base: position 25,716,050 of record NW_004443952.1, read on the forward strand.
CCTGGGTGGCACAAATGGTTTCTACTTGGTTACCAACTGAAAGGTCGGCAGTTCAAATCCACCCAGTGGTGCTGTGAAAGAAAGGCCCGTAGATATGCTTCCATAAAGATTACAGCTAAGAAAACCCTGTGGTGCTCAGTTCTACTCTGTAACACATGGGGTCACCATGAGTCAGAACTGACTCAAGGGCAGTGATTTAGTTATTTGGTATTAACGCAAGGAAGAAACACTGCCTGTCAACAGATGAACTGACACAGTGCAGGACTGGGCAGTGTTTCGTTCTGCTGTACACACGGTCGCTATGAGTCGGAGTCAATTCGATGGGTTTGGTTTGTTTTTTTTCGAGTGTTACCCAGCAGCAGGGTGGGGTGGGATTCCTGGTATCTTTTTTTTTTTTTTTTGATTGTGCAAAGCTAGGGGAATGGTACAAGTTATCTGACCAAGATAGTGCCGTTAGGGGCGTCAGGCAACAAGGCTGCTTTATTTTAACTTTTTTATCTTAATGAATTCTAAATTCACTTATTTTCTTTTTAAAAGTAAATATTTGTTTTTGCTAAAACTATATTGAAATTCTTGAGTGTTTTTTGAGTATACACAGAAAAGATTAGTTTTGTTGGAGGGAGGTAGTTGGAAAATTCACTGCTGGAATTTAAACAGCTAATATTTTGTAAGTCATTACATTCCAGTGTACAAATTTTTACAATACAGAATAAAATTTTAAAATTTCTTTTGCTACAAGGACTAAACAAAACCTTAATACTAAACATCACAAAAGAAAAGTTTGTCGCATTTACGAAGTGCTCTAAACCAGCAGTTTTCAAACTTTTTGCCGTGCAGATTAGCAAAAATTAAGGACTAATACAATCTGATGTTGATGGGGATAGAGGGAAATAAGTATTCTTTATTTTTATTGTTGTAAAAACATACATATAGCACATTTATCAGTGCAGCACTTTTCACGTGCACAGTTCAGTGACACCAGTTATATCAATCATGTTGTGCAACCATCACCAATATCCATGGCCAAATTTTCCATCCCCATAAGCAGCAACTCAGTGCTTCCTAAACAATGGCTCACCCTTTCCCCCTTCCTCCCACCTCTGATAACCATGAATAAACTTTGATCTCTATATATTTGCCTATTCTAGTATTTCATGTAAGTGTGTTCATGAAATATTTGTCCTTTTGTGATTGGCTTAGTTCACTCAGCATGATATCTTCAAGGTTCATGCATGTCGTAGCGTGTATCAGGACTTCATTTCTCTTTATGGCTGAGTAATATTCCGTTGTATGCATATGCCACATTTTGTTTATCCATTCATCTGTTGGTGGACATTTCAGTTGTTTTTACCTGTTGGCTATTGTGAACAGCACTGCAATGAACATTAGTGTACCTTTGTCTGTTTGTGTCACTGCTTTCAAGTCTCTTGGGTATACACCTAGGAGTGAGATTGCTGGGTTATATGGTAGCTCTATGTTTAACTTTTTGAGAAACCATAAAACTGTTTTCCATAGCAGCGGTACCATATTGCATTCCCACTAACAATGGAGGAGGGTTCTAATTTCTCTGTATCCTCGCCAACATTTCTTGTTTTCTGTTTTGTTTTTTCTTTAATCTTAGCCATCCTAGTGGGGATGAAGTGGTAGCTCCTTGTGGTTTTGATTTTCAGCTCCGTAATGGCTCATGTAAGGAGCCCTGGTGGTACAGTGGTTAAAGTGATAGACTGCCAACCAAAAGGCTGGCAGTTCGAAACCACCAGTGGCTCCACAGGAGCGATATATGACAATCTGCTTCTGTAGAGATTTAGAGCCTTGGAAACCCTATGGTGTCTCGATGAGTCAGAATCAACCCGACAGCAGTGGGTTTTAGTGGGAATGGCTAATGAACTTGAGTATCTTTTCATGTGCTTGCTGTTCAGTTCTACTGTAGGTACCCATGGGGTCACCATGAGTTGGAATCAACTCGACAGCAGTGGAGTTTTTTTTAAAGGTCCTGATAGAAGTCCCTGGGAAGCACTTGGCTATTAGCGGAAAGGTTGGAAGTTTTAATCCATCCAGAGGCACCTTGAAAGAAAGCCCTGGTGATCTGCTTCCAAAAGATCACAGCTATAAACTCTATGAAGCACAGTTCTACTCTGCCACACATAAGGTCGCCATGACTCAGAATGGACTCAACAACAAGTGACTTGGTTTTAGTAAGAGACTGATTAGGAAAGAGAGAGAAACAGTCTGAAAAAGAAACCCATTTGGGCAGTCTGGCACAGCGGTCAGACTGAGAACGAAGGCCTGAAGGCTGAAGGGAGAGTTGTTTCCAGGGGCAGAAGGGGGCTGGGTCTGGCCCCTGGCCAGTAGTACCCCTGTGTGCAAAAGAAAAGGACTAGAGAATAAATAGGAGGAATGTTGTGGGAAACTCTTCTAAAGCCTCTCAGGGGAGAGAGAGGGAATTTACTGTCGGCCAGAGGAAACCCTGGTGACATGGTGGTTAAGGGCTATGGCTGCTAACCAAAAGATTGGCAGTTCAAATCCACCAGGCGCTCCTTGGAAACTCTATTGGGCAGTTCTACTCTGTCCTTTAGGGTCGCTATGAGTCAGAATCAACTCAATGGCAACAGGTTTTTTTTTTTTTTTTTAGAGAGAGAAGAGCTCTAAAGGTCAGCATGTTGACAGAAGTTGGCCATGGTGTGATGGTGGTCAGGAGAGCAGAAGGACACTGAGGCAGGAACTGCTGAGTGGAAGGCAGCAGCTCTGACTGCAGGTCGTGAACAGTCACCATCAAGTCTTTCAAACCCTTGGAGGGAATGATTGAGAGAGGGCTTCTGGGGACAGAATTGCCTTCCTGATAAACAAGAAGGTGAAAGCCCCAAACATTAGGATGTGGGGTATTGCTATAAAGGTGCATCATGTGTTGTCACAACAGGAAATGGCTGGGACCTAGCGGTTATAGAAATTACAACCCACATGGAAGGTGTCCTGGGATCTCTGACTCAGATTATATAAACACAAGAAAAGTATTAGTTGGGAATGACAGAGCCCATATGCTGTGTATTAACTTCAGCTTGGAAGTTATTTGGAAGAGCTATAAAAGTTGCACAACCAAATTTTAGCTCCATCTCACTTTGGAACTGGTGAGGATCTTGAGTCTTTTCATCTATAACTGTTTTACACACACTCTCAGGACCTTCGTTCTCAGTTCTTCCTCTCCATGCTTTTCTTGGAACCCAGGGGTGCTTTTATCCTGGCCTTTTTCTCTCTCTTTCTAACCGAAGCACTTCATCCTAGATCCTTGTCCTTTGACTTGATTACTTCAATCCTTCCGCAGTCTGAGCTTTTTATTAGTGCATCCGACACATAGCAGAGAATGCAGCAGGCAAGGCCTGGCCTCCATGGAGCTGCAGCCAGGCAAGGAAGGCGGACATGGACGGAGTAATTAGAAGTGTGCTGAGTGCCATGAAGGAGAAGTATAGAATGCTTTGGAAATCCAGGATGTACTACCTAAGCTAGCCTGGGTTGGCAGTGATCAGAGAAGGCAAGAAACAGGATGAGGGAGTAGAAATTACAGTTCATCCTGAAAAATAACCTCCCAGTGGGATGCCCTGACTTAGGAAGTGCTGGGGAGAACAGTTCCTGCCCTGGATGGGTTGGAAAGAGGTCGAATAGTGCCTTCGGGCAAGAGGCTTCCTGGCCGAGTGGGGTGCCTCTGGGCACTTACTGGTGGAGCTAAAGAGCTTTGTAACAATTGACTGAGCAGGGCAGAGGCCAGGCCAGCCCAAGAGGCCAGAGGGGCAGACAAGCCAAGGGGCTGAGGGGCTGAAAGGCCAAGGGCCAGGGAGAGGCCTGTCTGTGGGCAAGGCCAAGAAGCTGTCCTGACCGAAGAACTGTACCCTGAGTCATTTCTGATCCTGAATTGTTATCTGTTACTTCCTTAATAAATCCCACAATCAGGAGTATTGTCTTGAGTTCTGCATGGCCATTGCAATGGATTATCAAACCCAGCAGAGAAGTTGAGTGCTGTGGAAGGACAGCTGATGTCAGAATTGGTAAAAATGTTGGAGAGAGGAGGAATGTCTGACCTCTGCTTCATAGGAATCAGCCTTGGGCTGTTGATGTTGATTCTTCTTCCTCTTCGGGAAGTTAGAGGCGACAGACACCATGCCATGCCATTTTTACGGTCATAAAGGGCGCAGGCTTTGAAGACAAACAGCCCTGGGCTCACCACTTACTAACCACAAAAACACAGGCAAGTTGCCTGACCTCTTTATTCTTTTGTTGATTTATTACGGACAGTCTTAAACATACACAAAATTAGAGAGAATAGGACTATAAAAACGGCATGAGGGCAGTGCCTGACCTCCTCTAACTTCACAAGGGGGAAGGAGAATCATGATCAACAGCCCAAGGCTGATTCCTTTGAGGCAGAGGTCAGACATGCCTCCTCTCTCCGCCATCTTTACCAATTCTGACACCAACTGTGCCTCCCACAGCACTCTCTACTCCTCTGCTGGGTTTGATAATTCATTGCAATGGCCACACAGAACTCACAGACAATACTCACAATTATGGGGTTTATTAGGAAAGTAATAGGCTCAGGAACACTGGTACAGTTCTTCCATCAGGACAGCCTTTTTCCAGCTATGCTTGCAGGCACAGTTCTCTCTGGCCCTAAGCCTCTGCCCTGCTCAGGCAAAACTCTTTTAGCTCCTACCAATAAGTCCCCAAAGGCACCCCAGGCACTCAGATTTCTTGCTCCATGGGCCAGGAAGCCCACCATGCCGTCTCCTGCCGCTGTTTCTCTGCGCCGCTTCTTGAGAGCTCTCTCTCTCTCTCTGTCTACTGGTTCAAGGAGCTTCTCAGCGCAGGGATCCCAGGTCCAAAGGACGCACTCTTTGCTCCTGGATGTTCTTCCTTGGTGGTGGTGGGATCCTCTCTTTCCCGCCTCTCGGATGGCTCACCTCAAGCCCAACAGGAAGGCAAAACTGACTAATCCCTTTGGTGGGCCACAATTACTCTGTCTTCACAGTCCCACCCAATCACCTGCGTGGGAGTTACAAGACCATGGCGAGAAAGGCCACACAAAAGTGAGCCATCGCACTGCAATGACAAACTCATAGCCAAGCTCCTTTCCTTCACATTCTTACCCACTTCTCCCACTCAGTCATTATTTTGAGGCAAATCCCAGACATAATATCATTACAGCCATCATATAATTATACCTGTCAGTATTTTATTACATCCATAAAAAATAAATATGTATCTGTAAAAGATGACTTCTGTTAACATAACCACAATACTATTACCACATGTAAAATTTTATCAGTACTTTTTAATATCATCAAATATCTAGTTATTTCCAAATTTGAAATTCCCAATTATCTCATAAATGTCATGAAATCTTTTCTATTTTTTCTTTCTTTTATTTATTTATTTATTTACAATTAGTTTGAAAAAGGATCTAAATGATTTCTTCATATTGTGTTTTGTGCTTTGCCTCTTTAAGCCTCGATTTCCTCATCTAACTGTAATCCCCGTACTACATCCTTAACTTCAGAAGGGTGAAACAATAAAGATCATAACTGAAAAAATAGTAGCCGTCTAAGGATTAGTCAATTCAGCACCTACATGAAGTTCAGAAAGATTTACACACACTGTAGTGCTTTCCTTTGAGTTCAAGTCACCTGTTGCAGTCTCCACAGTATCCACAGGTGAGGGATCAGGAGTGGATCCTCTACTCTATTCAGGTTGCTCCTCCTGCTCTTCAAAGGTCATGGCCAACCTTTGTTCTTAACAGTTGCCACTGCCTAAGCAGTTGCCCCTCTCTCAGTCTGCCTGAGAGTCTCTTGTCTCTGGACTTCCTCTCTCTTCACCTCCTCTCCCAACAAGTCTTGTGGTCTCTTCAACCCCTCTGCCTCCTCCTTCTGGGGCCTCCCCTCCTCCTCTGCATTTGGCCCTGATGTTCAATCATTGAGTTCCATTTAATTTTCCCCTGGGTGAAGACAGAGATGATGTCAGATGCATTAACATGAAGGAAGAGAAGAAGGAAAATAGCCTCCAAGTACAGCATCAAAATCAAGCACTCATGAGGCATTCAGCTCTTTAATACAGCCCAGAGTATGCCCCTTAGTATACTATGTGTGCATTATTATGCCACAAGTGTCTGACAGCTTTGGCAGATGTAGAACTCAGTAAATATCCCAATTGAAATGCAATGAAGATATTATGGACTTACACTAAATTTGTAGGCATCATTAGAGTAAGTTAAATGGCTCTTATTATATCTAAGCTGCCTAGGTAACAGAGATCCACAAACATGAATCTCACAGCAGCCTTCCAGCCCCAACCCATCCTCCATAGTCCAGACTTGAATTACTACCTGCCTATTTGGCATCTGCACTTGGATGTATAATGAACCCCTCAGATTTAACACATCCCAAATACAACTGTCAGTTTCTCAATGCCCCTCTTTCAACTTATTCTCCAGTCTTTCCCATTTACGTAAATAGGAGCACCACCACTCACCTGGCTGTTCAAGCCAAAAACCTATAGATCATCCTTGATTATTCTTTCCTTCACCCTCCATGTCCACTCCATCAAGTAGTCCTGTCTGCCACCTTTAAAATATATCCAACTTGAACCCATTCATTTGGTGCACGTGCTTCCCTGCAGGCCACTCTTTACACTTTAGATCATGTCTCTGCCCAACTCAAAATCTTCCACTGGCATCCTGTCCCACTTGGGAATAAAATCTGAACTCCATTCTGTGGCCTGCGAGGCCCATACAGTCTGCATCCTGTCCACTTCTTCAGCCTCATGTCCCACTACCGGCCCCTCCTTCCACCCTTCCAGCCACACTGGCTTCCATGCTGGTTCTCAAATAACCAAGCTGCCTTCTGAGCAAGACCTGGAAGGTGTTTCCTCCAGATCTTGACACTACTATCTCCTTCCTGTCACTCAGATCTTTGCACGAAGGGCATCTTCTCACCTAACATGGACACCCTCCCATTGCCTTCCGTCCCCTGTAACACTCATTACCAAACCAAAACAAAAGTAGTTGCCATTGAGTTCATTCTGACTCACGATGAACCCATGTGTGCAAAGAAGAACTGCAGGTAGGGTTTTCAAGGCTATGATCTTTTGGAACAGATGGCCAGACTTTTCTTCTGAGGCACTTCTAGGTGGGTTTGAACCAACTTTTCAGTTAGAAGCTGAGCACTTAAACATTTGTGCCACCCAGGGACACCGTAACAATTCATTACCACCTGCTAAATTATGTATTTATTTGTTTACTAACTATCTTCCCATTAGAATGCTGCTTCATGGGGGATGGGGCTTCATCTGTCATGTTGTTGCCAACACAGTTCCCAGCATGCCGCCCAGGATGGTCCCTAACACGTAATAGGTGCTCAATGAGTATTTGTTGAATGAATGAATGAATGAATGAGGTAGAAAGCCTTCACTATGAGAAATGTGCAGTAGATTCACTTTGGTTTATTACTGAGAACGGTGAAGAAAAGGGCTTTCTCTGCAACTTGAACTACTATTGAGGGGGAGTAGACTCTTTTTATAAGTAGAATAACTAGTTAGCCAAGAGAAAATTGAGGCTGTTACACAGAACAAATTGTGGCAATCTGTTATTCAGTTCATTTAAATTCAGAAATGATTTACTGACAGACATTACATTTAAGGCAGTTTTGACATAACGGAAAGAACAATAGCTTTGGAGTCAAATAACTTTGGGAAATGATAGGCTGAACAAGTCTGATGAGTCTCTTCACTGATGCACTACTTAGCGCACAGAAGCCATGGACGGTTGTGCAGCTTAGACACCTTGCCCGGTGGACTTGCTTAATTGTGCTAACATAAATTGGTATTTAAAAAGGCAGAGATAGAATGCAGATACTTTATATCTTTATTCTGTAAACCACTATACAAATGGAAATTATTATTATATTAATATGGCATAGTGCTAGATGTTGTGTGCTCTGTAAAAACGGACAGCACAGTCCCTGCTCACGCAGATAAGGACACTATCCAGTTGAGATGCTCACAGAAATCTTCTGACCAAGAGAAACAGCTTATTGTTAGTACACTGAATTTGTGAGGATATTGGGAGATTCGCCCCCATGTGTCTGTCAGTTTGTCATACTGTGAGGGCTTGCATGTTGCTGTGATGCTGGAAGCTATGCCACGGCTATTCAGATACCAGCAGGCTCACCCATGGCGGACAGGTTTCCAAGACAGAACAAATCTGTCTTGGAAGAAGTACAACCAGACTGCTCCTTAAAAGAAAGGATGGCGAGACTACATCTTACATGCTTTGGACAGGTTGCCATGAGGGATCAGTCCCTGGAGAAGGACATCAAGCTTGGTAAAGAACAGGGTCAGTGGAAAAGAGGAAGACCCTCAACTAGATGGATTGACACCGTGGCTGCAACAATGGGCTCAAGCATAACAATGATTGTGAGCACGGGACAGGACCGGGCAGTGTTTCCTTCTGTGGTGCACGGGTTCACTATGAGTCGGAACCGACTTGATAGCACCTAACAACAACAACAACATCAGGAGATATTCTCAGAGAGCGTTTAGGAATGTAATCATTTCAATTCTAAGAATAGAAATTTGAAAATTGTTTTGCCTCAAATAATAGTTTTGTATTCTTGCATTTATCACAAAGTAGTCATATATGGTTTAAAAAATGAATACTTTGTCAATAAAGTTTAATTTACTGTAAAGCAACAGGATCACATTTCTGGTTTCTCTAATTTCTACCATGAAATGATCTAGCTGCTGTAAGCACACAGAAGTGACATCTACGGGCCACTCGAGTAAACTACAGGCCCATGAGAGGTCAAGTCAAAGAGACAAGCATCATCTTGTCCAATCTTTACATAAGGGTTACCAAATTTCCAGATTTCACAGCTAGTAAAAAAAATTTTTTAATGTAAACCTATATGGAATTCCCAAACTTTTATTTTGTTGAGTAAGGATATTAAACAATAAAAATCTACCATCTATTATTTAACAACAACAAAAGAACGCTGTAAGATCATCAAGGAAACAGAGGACCTGAACGATACTATGTGAGACATAGTCTTGCCATCCTTGCTTCTGAGGAGGATTCTGGCTGTATTTCTTCCAAGACAGATTTGTTCAAAATTTCAACAGCCTTCTTTACAGATATAGAAAAACCAATCCTCAACTTTATATGGAATGGTAAGAGGTCCCAAATAACTAAAGCAATGTGAAAGAAAAGAACAAAGTAGGAGGAATCATGCTTCTTGATTTTAAAATATACTATAAAGTTACAGTAATCAAAACAGCCTGATACTGGTATAAAACAGACACATAAACCAATGGAATAGAAACGAGAGTCTAGAAATGAACCCACACATCTATGGTCAACTGATTTTTGACAAGGGTGATAAGTCCATTCAATGGGAAAGAAGAGTCTTCAATAAATGGTGTCAGTAAAATTGGATTTCCACAAGCAGAAAAATGAAACAGGACCCATGCCTCACACCATACACAAAAACAAATCCAAAACGGATTATGGACCTAAATGTGTGAATTAAAACCATAAAATTCTTAGAAGAAAATGCAAGAACAATGCTGTCAGGCCTAGCTTTTAACAATGGATTATCTAATATAATAACAAAAGCACAAACAGCAAAAGACAAAATAAACAAATGGGACTTTATAAAAATTAAAAACTCTTTTCATCAAACAACACTAAAAAGGTGAAAAGACAAGCTACCAACTGGGAGAATATTTTTGGAAACCATATCTGATAAGAATCTAATAACCAAGACATGTATAAAACCTCAACAACTTAACAACTAAAAGACAAATAACCCAATCATAAAATGGGCAAAAGACTTGAATAGACATTTCACCAAAGAGAACATAAAAGCTTGTAAGCAGTCATCCAAGGCACAACAATTGGTCTGTATTTGCCTGGAGCAACGGAGGAAGGAAAGTCAGGAATAAGAGGAGGATATGGAATGTGTGGCTAATGGCCTCCATGAACAACTGCCTCCTTTGCCATGAGACCAAAAGAACTGGATGGTGCCCAGCTACCATTACTGAACTTTATGAGCAAAGATTCTGTAGAAGAATCATGATCAAAAGGGGGAAAATGTAGGACAGAATTGCAAAGTCTCATGGACTCCAGACTTGCTGGAGCCATGGAGGGTGGATGAACCCCTGAAACCATCGCCCTGAAATAATCTTTAAAACTTAAACTAAAAATATCCCCTGAAGCCTTTTAAAACAAAACATTAATTTAGCTTAACTAGTAAAAAAAGTCTGCCTTGAGCGATATGCTCTTTTAAGATCTATATGGGATCAAAGTAACAACAGCAACTGGAAAGATCAGATAGGAAACTTAAGGGCAGGGAGTTTATGTTAACGAGGGAGAAACAACTCAGAAAAGGAAGGTAAGAACGGTTGCACAACTTGAAGAATGTGATCCATGTCACTAAATTGTACTTGTCGAAACTGTTGAATTGGTGTATATTTTGCTGTGCATATTCTCAACAACAACAAAATAAATAAAATTTAGGGAATAAAAGAACATTTTAACATCCCTCAAAATAGAAAGAGCATAATCTTAGAGTAAAGAAAATGTACTGCAAATTGTAAATACTTAGCTTTGTGAAAAACTTACCACATTGCCTTTCCTTTCTCATTTGGAAGATGAGGCCTGGAAAGTTTCTTTATGGACAAGTACCAGTACGTAGACCCAGGTTTGGGAACAGCGGCTTAGCTGATGAATTCCCTTTGCAACGTCCTCTTCTTAAATACCTCCAGCAATGGAAATTCAACTCCCTCGGCCAACTCCATCCAGCCCTGATGGGTAAGAGGGTTCTCTTTAAATTAAGTTAAAATTGGTAGCTTCCACCCATTGGTCCTGGTTTTGTCCTGGGGCCCTCCATGATGAAATCTAAACACTTTTTTTATCTTGCCATGTGAAGCCAGCACTCGGATCCTTCCCACCACCACCAACTACCTTTTCCTCCCTAGGTGAAATCCCCCAGTCCTTGCAGCCAGTATTTAAGCCTTCAGCTGGCTTGCAATAGGGTACCATCTTTGCATTCCAGGGGCCTGGTTGCTACAAAGTAAATATCATAGATGTTTGCGAAAAGACCCTGTAAATGATAAGGAGTCTGAAATTTTCTTTCCCAGGCTAACTAACTCAGAGCAGTATAGAAATTTACTTATCAACCTTCTTGACAAGGGGACCGGCTTCTTACTTTACAAATGATATCATCCATACCTCTAGAACACCCTCCTCCCCCATGCCTCCTGAGTCCCTAAATATTGCCAAGGTCTTTCATTGGTCACACTACATTTCTGACCTTTCAAAGTTTCTTGCCAGTGGTTTGTGCACGCGATAGGAGCAAAACGCATTAGCATGCTGTTTAATTTAGGGTTTGTTTCAGCTACGAGTAGTAGAAAACTTCAACAGTAATTTACATAAGATAAAAGTTCATTTCTTGTTGATGTACAAGCCTAGAGGTAGGTATGGTGCCCCCACAGTATCAGGAACCCAGGCACTTCTACCTGTGGTTCCCCCAAGTGTGCTCTCCCTTCCCAAGGCCCCTTTTTGGTGCAATATGACTTCTGTAGCTGCAGCAATTGCATCCAAGTCCTGGCCAGATGGCAGGAAGAAAGGCAGAGAACAGTACTCCCCTCCATTTAAGGACATTTCCCAGAAGTTACACACCCCTTCTGTTACCCATTCCTAGCTCCGAGGGAGGCTGTGTTGTTGTTTTTATGGTTACTGTTTTTCTAATAAGGAAGTATACTAGTTTCCCAGGGCTGCCCTAACAAAGAACCACAAAATGGGTGGCTTTAAACAGCAGAAAATTATTGTCTCACAGCTCTGGAGTCCAGCAGTCCAAATTCAGGGTTTTTATTTGCATGGTTTTTATTTTTATTGGCTAAATATGGTACCCCTACTCTCCCACTCCCTCCCCCTCCCACTCCCCACCTTCCTTCATGCCTTCTCTGATGGTCTTCCTCAGCCCCTTCCTTTTGTCAGCTTGCTCCAGTGTGCTGACCTTGACTACTTTCTCTTCTCAAACACCCTACTCTCCTAAGCCGTCTTTCCCACCCCTCAGCTCCACCTCCATTCGGGGCTGGCCATTGTCACAGTCCTCCAGGGACTTTCTCTCTCCTCCTACTGCAGGGGCCACTTCTCCCCTGTGGTGACAGCATATCGCAATGCTATTGTGTCTGTACTTGGAGAAACTGTACCTGCCCGGCTTGACAAGTGAGGCTGCCTCTTTGCTGTCTTCCTCCTCCTTTGTGACATCCTGGCCAGCTGTGGCAAGAAGTGCTTCCCTCGGGAGCTGGCTGATGCCTGGCTTCATCTCTTATGCCCAGTCAAGCTGAACTTCCCCTACATGTCCTCTGAACCTCCACTCATACTGTTCCCTGTGCCTGGAACATCCTTCCCAAAATTCTCCTTGTTGAAATCCTCTTTTTTCTTCAAGTCTGGCTCAAGGGCCACCTCCTCCCTAAGGTTTCCCTGAGTGTCCCCAGCTATCCCTCCCCTGAGCACCCAGAGTGGGTAATCTGCAGGCTGGTCTTATCCAGGTCACAGCGTTAGGAGTTAACTGAGTGCAGGGACTGTATCTGATGACTACCGTGTTTCTTGGGCAGCGCCTGGTGCATAGTAAGTGCTCAGTCAGTGTTTACTGAATGAAGGAGTGAATGACTGAATAAATGAATGAGTGGCTGATGAACAAGTAAATGCATGGGTAAGTGAAGAAGTAAGAAGCAGTGAGTGGATGGAGTTGCGGTGCGTAGATTGAGGGTGGATGAGCAAGTGAGCCCTGAGAAGGCCTCGAGGCTTGACAGACTGGCCACCCTTCGGGGGGGGCTGCCTTCCCTGCCACTGCTCTGTTCACACAGTCATGTGACCCCAGCCTGCAGGTCCTCCTCTGCTGAACCAGTGAGGGTTGTGAGCACAAGTGCAGGGACAGAGCCCTGGGCCTGGGGTCCTGAGACTTGGGTTCAAGTCTCTGCCTCAGACTTGCTGGGTGACCTTTGTTGTAGGGCAAAAGCATCACAAAGTTTAGTAAAGCAAAAAGCAAGTTTTATTCAGCATATATTCAAAAGGACAAAAGTGGGAAAATGGACAAGCATGTTGCCACAGCCATGTCTGCCCAAGTTTAAAGATTATTACAGAGTAGGCAAGAATGGAAAAACGGACAAGCATGCTGCCACAGCCATGTCCGAGTCCAAAGAACAGCTACAGAGCCATCAGTATATATTAACATTACAAATGGGCAAAACCATTGAAAGCTTAGCATTTTCAGATTGGCTAGAAACTGTGATCCTACATTTTGAATTGTCTTTCTTAACAATCATTGGTACAGGTTTCAGTAAGGACAGTCAGGAGGGTCTTCACTGGTCCAACAAATTTCTATTCACTAAATGCCAATAGAAAAATAGTAGAAAATCTTTTGTATTGTGTTTGATTGGCTTTATGCGAAAGTTTCCCTAAAAGGTATTTTCCAAGATTATCTTAGCTATTGTCTTTATACCTCAGGGCCCAGTTGATGTGTCCTTGTGAGTCCTTGTGGGCCCAGCTCCAGGTGGGTCACATTCTCTATGCTCAAGGACAGGGAATAATAACTCCAATATTATTTCCTAAATCAGCTTGGGAGACTCCCAACCCTGCTCTGGCCCCTGTGTCTTCACCAGTAAGGAGGAGACCCAAGAGAACCACCACTCTGCCCTTAGAACCAGCTAAAAGGTGCCTCTACCTGGAGCAGAGGGAGGCTGAGGCCCACTCCCCTCCCAGGTCCTGCCCAGCCCTCTGTCCCCATCTGGAGTTTCTGTGCCATGTATTTCTTTGTTTCTGCACATGCTCACCACCTCTGACAGGTCTGGGCCTCTGAGAACAGAGCACCACTGAGTTCCTGTGGAGATGCACCACCCAGGTCCCCCTTCAAGGAAGGACTTGCTTACAGCTGCGGGAAGTGTGGTCAGCAGACAGCCGCCATCTGTGAGCTCCTTCAGGGCCCGCCTCTGTGGCAGAGAGCGGATGGCCTGAGGGGCGGGGGAGGGAGTGGCCAGAGCGCAGAGTCAGAGCAAAGGTAAAGGGACATTGAGGCCCAGCCATTGCAACACCACGTGGGCCACGCTGATGAGCTGCACTCCTCCAGATCTCACTCCCAAGCAGCTGGGGCTTTATTTGGTCGGCCTCACAGTTTGACTTCTTCCTCTGCCCAATCCTGCTTCCTCCTCCTTCTCTCACAGGTGTTAACCCCCAATAAACATCTTGCACCCTGAACTCCACTTTTGGAGAACGCAACCTTAAACAGTTCGCTTCACTCAGTCTTCCTGGGCCTCCCTGCAGCCAGACCCCTTCCACATGTATCTATGAAAGCCCTGCTTAGGGGCTCTGGGGTCCAGAGTGATCCAGACATGGTTCCAGAAGCTCCTGTCCTCGAGATGTGCCCCTCTTCTCCCCATCCTCACCCCACTCCATCTCTCTCCATCAGACTGACTCTCTCCCTGCTCCTCACCCTCTGCACCTCTCCAGCCCTAAACCTCACTACCTCACTCTCTGAATGTCCTCCCTGTGGCAAGGGCAGCCTGTCTGGGCACCTGTAGAGGCCAGAGCACCAGCCAGGGTCAGGCTAGCCCCCGCAACAGGCAGGTACCAGGATAGCTGGACGGAGACACATGGGTACAGCATTTATTTCATGGGCACAGAGAGAAACAGATTTTCTATTAATAACAACAGAACAATTCTTTATTTGAAGTGAAAACATGAGCTTTGTCACATACTCTGAATGTCACATCACATTTTAACTTATTTGAAATTGTCCATCAGTTCATGAGTTTTCTATCATTCTTAAGTGATGTAAGTCACTCACATTCTCGAAGAATAGAAGTGACCTGTTAAGATTTAGTAACAAAGTCTCATTTGAAATACGTTTAAAAGTCTTCTTTCCGTCTTTCCTGTTAATAAAATGCCTCCTGCTTTCTGTGACTCTTAATTTCTCCTGTTTCTTTTTGTGGTTTTCCAAACCAAACAGCTTCTTGGGAGACCCATAAAAGGGTATATACTTCCATTTATAAAATAAATCGTTTGTTCCCAGGAAACAGCTCTACACGAATGCTCTTTGGTTTCGTAATTCCAGGGCTGATTTCAGGGGACTTGGCAGCTAGCAGCCCTCAGGGTTGGGCTCTGTGCAATTTTCATGTGCAAAAGCAAAAAATCCTCAATTAAGGAGCAAATAAGAACTGGTTTCTAAAAGTGTCCACTTGAGGGCGCTGCTTTCTCTGATGGGAATAGAACGAGTTGTGTAGCCTCCCGTGGTAACCTGGAGGTTACCCTGTTTACAATTAATTCCAGTGAAATTTTAGTGCCGCATATAGATCAGCAGAGCTGGCCCACCACAAAATCTAACACTATGTCTGCTTACTTACTCTTTGAAAACATCCTAAGCCCCATCCTGAGGGCAGGTCCAGAGCTGACTCCAGTGGCATCACTAAGTTGGTGTCACCCAGAGCGGTAACTCACGGTGTCACCTCTCCCATGGACCTCCTCCCATACTAGACAGTACAGAATCCTTAGTGATGTTTATTATCAATTTTAATCATAGAATAACACATGATAAATATAGCTGTAAATTGCTTAAATGTAATATTTCTTAGATTATATGAGTACTAACAACAAATTGTTTTGTAAAATCTTTCTACATTGAATTACAACATTATCAGTAACTGAGCAGAAGCCTTTTTTATTTTTCTCCTTCTTTTCCTTTGATTACTACTTAATTCTCAGAAAGGTTGTTGATGTAGTTTCACAAATACTGATTATCACAATATTGTAGCTAAAACACCAGAAAATTTGACAAAATCAGCGACTACAGAAACACCAACAGCGAGGAAAACAACAGCACCTGCTTTTAGTGCGTGCAGACGAAATCAAATGGTTCAAAGCGTCATTTTAATTGGGAAATAACGACAGCTCCGAGCAGAGCGCGTTAGAAGGTTCAAAAAGTTAGCATAGAGTTTTAGCCTTGTAGGTATATTGATACATGGATGCTGGACTTATTTTATTTTTATGAAAAATAATAAATTTTTGCTGAAACATTGCACAAAAATTTTGTAGGCAGTCATTTGGGTGTCACCCCCCTCTGACAGTGTCACCTCGTGTGGCCTGCACCCCCATACCCCCCTAGTGACGCCACTGGCTGACTCCCACCTGGTCCCACCTCTTGGGCTGGAGGGCCAGAAAGCTGGGATGCAACAAGGAGTTCCCAGCATACAGGAGGGGAAGGAGAGGGATGCAGGACTTGAGGAGTGGGACACCAGGGAAGGCTTCCTGAGGGATGGGAGAGTCTGGCCCCCAGCAGGGTGAATCCTGGGGGCTGGTTAGGCCTCACATGAAGGTCCAGAAGTCCCGGGCTCCAGCTGCCAGCTGGGTATGGTGGCCTGGCCCTGTGAAGAGGGATGCCTCTTGGTGAAATGTGGCTACCGTGAAGCTGGGGCCAGGGCCTCCCTGAGGATCCTGGGTTTCTGGGTCACAGCTGAAGCAGCAGAGGATGCAGGTGATGGCCACGGTGACCACAAACAGCACTGCCACCACCCCAATCACTGCAGTTTCCATGGCTCCACGAGGCAGCTCACCCCTTGAGCAACCTCAGATGCGTCTCAGAGGCTTAGCTCCCCATCCAAGTGATGGGCGCTGTGGGTGATCCAAGGGCCCTGTGTTCCACGGCTGCTTTTCCAGTGGTCCTCAGAGAAGATGCTGGTCTGAGGCCCTGGTTCAAGCCTGCTCTAGGCTGCTGGGTGCCCCTGCATGGCCCCACTTGGATCTGGGCTGCTCTGAGTCTGCTTTCTAAGCCTCAGGCCAGGCTTCCAAGAGCTGTGGTCAACTCCGCTGGCAGCTTCTGGAAGAAGCACTGTTCAGAAAGATGTGAGCACAAGACTCTCTGGACGCGGAGGAGGTGGGAGGGGGAGGCAGAAGACTGCTCAGAGGGAGCCTTGCCAACCCCAGCCCTCTGGTGACGCCTACGAATTTCAAGATAGATTGTACACTTAGGCGAAAGACAAAATACTCCTCCTCCTGTGGATTCAGAATGAGCCTGGGTTCCTCCTCTCGAGGGACCTTGGGCCAGTCCATGTATCAGCCTTTTGCACTACCTCCCAAGCCCCCAACCTTAGATGTGATGTGGAGGAAGGCAAGTGCCACTCTGGGCAAGGTGCGGGGGTGGAGGGGCATAGCTAGGTCCCCACAAGTGCCATGGGGGCTCCCACAGGGGCTGTGGGAGGAGGAGGCACATTTCATTTGGCCTCCCTTGGGAATGGAGGAGGGAGAGTGGGTTCAGATAGGGCAGGGCATGCTCTGGGGCGCAGGGTATCTGAGCCCCTCCAAGGATACACTACAGGTTCCTTTGCCCTGAGGTCCCAGAAGAAGCCCTCTTCTGTGCCAGCCGCCCACCAGCCCTCCTCATGCCCACTGCTCACGCTCAGGTGCTGTTAAGACTTACCCTGGCCACTCCGATGGCCACCCCAGGGACCAGACCATGGCACTCTCATCCCTGAATGCTGCAGCCTCGGCCCTTGCTTGGACTTGGCTCTGAGATGTCTAAGCAGCTGTGAGCACTTCCTGAATCCCTTCCTCCAATTGTGAATGAGGGTCCAAGACCTGCACAGCTGCCTTCCTCCTTGGTGACTGCATTCACCCCACCCCCACGCACACCCCTTTTCATCCTGGCCCCACCCCCTGCCAGATTCTCTACTTAGTGGAATTTGAGGGATGAGCCAGGCCCAGGCCACTGAGTCAATCTCCAGAGGGGCTCTGTCCTGGTCCTCACTGTCCTTTCACACCTACCACCTCGTCAGACCTCCACCACGTCCAGAAGGGAGAATTCTAGCCCTACTTTATAGGTACCCTGAGAAGTGGAATAGTGAAAAACAATAATTTCAGGTACTGAACACAGCCAAGCACTATCTCATGTAATCTTCCCAGCAGCCCTGTGCAGTAATATTGTTCCCATTTTACAGATAAAGAAGCTGATAGTCATAGAGGTTACATGACTTGCTTGTGGTCCATTGCTGGTAGAAATAATACCAGTGCACTAGATGGTCAAGAAGGGGCTTCCCTCTCTCCACTCCTAGCTCAGTGCTTTTTCTGGATACCAGCAGACCTCAGAGATATCGCCTCATCCTGCAGTTTTACTGATCTAGTGCAAAGGCCCAGAGGTCAGAGGACTGGCCCAAGATCCTTTTCAATTTCTCCAGGTTCCCAGGGAACTTTCGTTAGCACCAGTATTAGAACACCGCCTACTCACAGAATGGGAGGGTGAATGTTGGGAGCAAATGATGTGATGCCCCGTCAGTTCTCGCTCTTTCCTTTTTCTAAGATGATTGGACTATCTGGACCCTGGGATCCTCCTCCATGTGGGCAGAGGACCACGGAGCACACAGAGGGCGATGACAGGAAGCTAGACACCTTGGATTATTTTTCTGACCAGCCTTTGTATTAACTGAGGCAACCAGAAGCAGAGAAGAAACATGATGAACCGATCTGCGGTGCTTGTGGCTTCAGATTGAATTACCAAGATCCGCTACAGTAAGTCCCTGAGTTACGAACGTCTGATTGACAGACGACTGGTACTTGCCCTTTAATGTTGCACAAATTTGCCTCACTTTGAAATGACTGAACCAACCCCTACTCGCAATAAAATTCTTCATCACAATCACCTTCACTTGCTGCACGTGCAGGTTTTAAATCATTGAAAAGGCTTCGAAACTCTTCTTGCACTAAAGGTTAAATAAGAACCGTGTCTGAGTCATCTAGTGCTGCTATAACAGAAATACCACAAGTGGCTGGCTTTAACAAAGAGAAATTTATTCTCTCACGGTCTAGGAGGCTAGAAGTCCGAATTCAGGGTGCCAGCTCCAGGGGAAGGCTTTCTGTCTTTGTCAGCTCTGGCAGAAGGTCCTTGTCATCAATCTTCCCCAGGTCTAGCAACTTCTCAGCACAGGGACCCCAGGACCAAAGGACACGCACTCCTGGCTCTTCTTTCTTGGTGGTAATGAGGTCCCCTTTCTCTCTGCCTGATTTCTCTCTTTTATATTTCAAAAGAGATTGACTTAAAATACAATCCAATCTTGTAGATTGAGTCCTGCCTCATTAACATAACTGCCTCTAATCCTGCCTCATTAACATCATAGAGGTAGAATTTACAACACACAAGAAAATCACAGCAGATGACAAAATGGTAGATAATTACACAATACTGGGAATCATGGCCTAGCTAAGTTGACACACATTTTGGGGGAATACCATTCAATCCATAACAAAACATATGCACCTGTTCCAACTTACCTACAAATTAGACGCTCAGGAATGGATCTTGTTCATAACCCGAGGGACAGCCTGTAGTTAATTCAGGAGACAAAGGGCACCTGGGGGACTGTGATTCAATGTTGGTCATTTGTTCCTTTGACTTTTTGTTAGCCTATAATTTGAGACGATGTGTAGTTGTAGGCTACTTGTGGTAGATGTGAGTGGTTCAGCATCTTTAAACTGGAATAAAAGATAATTGCACCATCTGCTTATCTTTTGCCTTTTATAGGTTTCCTTTTCTGTTTCTGATATTTGGGGGAAATCCTTTAGCCTTCTTTGATTCACCTGTAAAACAGGTGTGGGCTAAAGAGTTTAAAGTTATCAAGGATTTCGTTTTACTTACATCCACTATCAACGCCCATGGAAACAGCAGTCAAGAAATCAAATGACATATTGCACTGGGCAAATCTGCTGCAAAAGAACTCTTTAAAGTGTTAAAAAGCAAATATGTCATTCTGAGGGCTAAAGTGCGCCTAACCCAAGTCATGGTGTTTTCAATCACCTCATATGCACGTGAAAGCTGGACAATGAATAAGGAAGACCGAAGAAGAACTGGTGCATTTGAATTATGGTGTTGGAAAAGAATATTGACTACACCATGGACTGCCAGAAGAATGAACAAATCTGTCTTGCAAGAAGTACAGCCAGAATGCTCCCTGGAATAGAGGATCGTGAGGCTTTGTCTCATGTACTTTGGACATCTTATCAGGAGGGACCAGTCCCTGGAGAAGGACATCATGCTTGGTAAAGGAGAGGGTCAGCGAAAAAGAGGAAGAGCCTCAGCAAGATTGATTGACACAGTGGCTGCAACAATAGACTCAAACCTAGCAACGATTGTGAGGATGGCGCAGGACCAGGCAATGTTTCATTCTGTTGTGCACGGGGTCCCTATGAGTCGTAACTGACTGGACAGCACCTAACTACACAGAGTTCAACGTTACCTAAAGACTTTGGTCTTTTTCCTTGGTTTCTGAGAGATAACCTGTAAAATCCTGGAATTCCCCCAGCGATTCAAGTGTCTTACATGAGGACTTCAGACCACACTTGAAAGTTTGTGACTCATGTTGGGTGGGGACTGACAATGCCAGAAAGACCCACCATCATTGTCATCAACCATTATATCAACCTCTTGATGACAACTTTGTGATATCAACCTCATAATATCAATCGACCTCAGGGGAGAGGTGCTCCTGGAGTTTGAGTTACATAAAGAGACCTCCAATAAAAGCTTGGACATTGAACCTCCATTAGCTTCCTGGTTGGTAAAAGACATTTGTTATTGGGAGAATGATACACCGTTTTTGGTACGTGGAAGCTTCACATAGGGGATCCCCCCCCCCCAGACCTTGCCCTATGTACCTCTTCTTCATGCTGGCCTTGATTTGTATCCTTTATTTAAAAACAAAACAAAACTATAATCATAAGTATAGTTCTGTGAGTCATTCTAGAGAATTATCAAATCCAAGAGAGTAGTGGGAGCCAGCAGGCCAGAAGTGAGGATGTCATGGGGACCCCCAAGCTTGTGGCTGGAGTCTGAAGCTTGGGCAGACTTGGCAGTGTGGAGAAGTGTGCTTCCTTTAACTTGTGAGATCTGACCTAGCTCCAGTGGTTAGGGTCGGAGGAAGAACTACTGCACGTACAGCTGAATTCAATAGAATTGCACTGGATAGGATTGATTACAAATAGATTTGATATCCTTATAATAGATATTCTGGTCACCCTCATAATAGGCATTCAGTATTTGAATGGAGGCTGTGTAGCATGAGATGAGCCTGGGTTATTTAGTGAGGACAAGCACAGTCTGGTTTGAAGAATTTTAGGGGTCTCCATGGACTTCACAATGACAATCTGTGATGAGGGAATAATCAACGTGACATTCAAAATCAGGGCAAAAAGAGCAAATATTGATAAAGTTTACATACCTTCTCTATGGTGCATAAACTCCTCCCAGCTCCGTATGTTCCCTCCTGCCAACCATTTCCAAAACAACCCACGTTCCATGATCAGTGGCAACAGTATTATCAGAAGAGGTGAGAAAAGCAAAACAACTATAGACTTTTCCCTGTAATTTAGAGATGCTTGTCCTTAAGAGTTTTTTCAGGAATCTTCTCTTATTCCTATGACATTTGTCATCCTATGATATACAGCACCTGCCCATGATTCCAAGTGGAATGGGGCTCCCAAAGATATCTGTCACTTAGATACGCGAATCTCCTCCCAGCATCCGTCATCATCAACTGATCAGAGAAACGGCGGCATCACATACGCCGAAAAGAAGACGGCAGAAATCCCAAAGCAAAGAGGATGGAAGTTCTCCCAGAGGCTCCAGGCCACTGTTAGCAAATGCAGGGACTGAGGTAGGACTCTGCAGAGCCTGGAGGAGGGGAGGTCCAGGCCTGCTGACTACAGCCCTCCACTGGTTAAATGTTTCCCACTTTTCAGAACTCCCCAACTCTGGGGGCAAGGGTGGGAACACAAGCACCTTCAGTGAGACCCCAGGAGTCAAAGGCCCTACCACTGATTTTTGCAAGGCCCTACTGCTGATTTTTGCAAGGCCCTACTGCTATACTTGGTGTCTCTCAAATCCTGGCAGTGGTTATTCCCATCATATTTCCTTTTCCAGGGAGTGTGAGGCTCTGAGAATCTTTCCTGACCCCCTTCCCAAGCATCTGTTGTGTGGTCTGGTCCTGCGCTAGGGGGAAAGGAGCCCTCTACAAGTTCTCAGACCTATGCGGGCAGGAGCCCTTCCACCCTGCCATCAATCTCTGTGGAAAGAGATAGGGTGTGGTTGGTGCTCCAACAGAAATACCAAAAAAATAACAATAATAGGTTGGGAACTCATAGGAGGGAGCAATGGATTCTTCTTAGGTGAAGACCCAGACAAGGGAAGATGCAGGGTGTTTTCTGGGGCCAATGACTGCTGCAATGTGGATAAGACAAAAGGCACAATGGCGTAGTCCAATGAGGCAGGCAGGCACCAGATAGGGGCCTTGAATGGCAGACCAAGAAGCATAGACTTTATCCCAAGGGCGGTGAGGAGTTTGAGCATATCCTTCAGACTACAGTGTGAAGATGCTTCAGAAAAGAGCAGGGCCGGGGGGCGCAGGCCCAGAGGAGGCTTTGGCAGGAATCCAGGCTAGGGGATGAGGCCTGAGCTAGGGCTGAACACAGGAATGGAGAAGGGGAGGCGGATTTGAAGGACACTGCAGAGGTAAAATAAACAATATGTGGCAACCTATGGTCCATTTTCCCAACCCAGAAATCCAGTGTGGCCATAAATGTGAATTTGCCTCCCTCTCAACCTCACTCCTCCCCAGCACTCACAGAGAATCCCCTGGGAAACGGAAAGGAAACAGGACGTTCTTTTCCAGTGAGTCACCAGGCCCCTGACTTTCAGGACTGTTCTCCCTCCCCACAGCCTCGGCCCCTTCCCCTCCACCTCCCACCCCAGCTCACAGGCGCAGGCTGAAGGCCTCAGAACAAGACTTCCTTCCTTGCTGTGGGATCCCACCAGCCATTCGCGGAGAATTTGTTAGGATGTCTCTGGGCTTTGGCAAGAAGCAGTCTATTATCAATCCCATTTTAAGGAAGGAAACTGAGACCCAGAGGAGGCAAGTACTCTGCAAGGTCACCCAGCAAGTTACACAGGGAGCTATCCACAACACCACATCCTCCAGTTTAAAGAACTCCTCCCCCTCCCTACCATCCCCACCACCTCACACTGGCACCAGCAGCCAGCTGGCTAGAGACCTAAGGCCTGGAGAAGAAACCCTGACCCAGTTACCAAGGAAACGCTGAATTCAAGGCTGCCCATGGAGCAGGGCAGTTCCCAGAGCTCAGGCGGCATGTAGATGGGCTGGAAAGAGCAGGGGGGTAGAGCCATGGGCGGCCAGCCTGGGTGGCCTCCACCCTCCTCTCTCCGATCCCCTGGACAGCCCAGAAGGCCAGAACCCCGCTGGGGTGCAGAGAGCCAGCCCTGTGCAAGGCTGCGGGTGAACCCTGAGTCCGCTCAGAACTCAGGCCTTGTGCCTGCTCACCAGTCTTCTTGGGGCCCTGTCCTCAGAGCCCTGCAAAGCCCACCCGGTTCTCCACACTCGGCAGCCAGCCCCCAGGCCCTCCCTTCCCATCAGAGAGGGAGGCCCGGGGTAGAGCAGACACAGGCCTGGTGGCTCCTGAGCTCCTGCCCACTTGTATTGCAATCAAGAGCCTCCTCGCAAAAGCTTCTTTGTGGTTTTTATTTTCTTGTATTAAGGCTCCAATGAATTGGCTGTATACTGCCTTCTCCAAACCAAAAAGACATTCCCAGGGCCGCTCCCAGCTACCCCTACTGGCCAGAGGCCTGAAGCTGCCTGATGAGGAAGTCCAAAGATGAGCATTTTGCAGACAGCACTTTCAGTCCACGCATGTCACACACACAGGCGCGTTGAACGGGTTCTCCATGGCCCCCTTGTTACTTCTGGTGCCCACTAGGAGTTGTAGTCACAGTGGGTGTCCATCCCCAAAGGACCGCTCCTCCTCCCCCACCCCCGTAATCCCCCAGTGTCCAAAACACTACCCCAGGTTCCTGAGTCCTCTGCCTCCATAGTACACTGGGGCACAGTATAAGAAGGAAGCCTGAGCAGGACTCAGCTCACAGTAGCCGGCATTCACCACAGACAGATGTTCTTCTAAACTGAAAGGTCCATGTCTACTTGTTCTGGTGACAGCAGGGCAGGCGGCAATGGCTACCCACAGGCATCAGCGGCAGCCTCGATGAGGGTGGTGGTGGTGGTGGTGAGGGTGGTGGTGGTGGTGGTGGTGGTGGTGGTGGTGGAGGCCAGCATGGGGCATGTGAAACACATGGCCTGGATGATGGAGATGGTGAAGGCGTCCCATGTGGCCCCGGCCCCGGCCCCGGCCCCGGCCCCGGAAGAGCCAGGGCCCAGCCCACAGGACTCGGTTCCCCCTTGCAGCTGGACGGTTCCTCTCCACGTCGTGGTCCTGCTGACCATTGTACAGGCAGGTGGCCAGCAGCCGCAGCAATAGCAGAATGGCCACAGCAGTGCCTGCAATCAAGCCCACGAGTGTTGTGCTCCCCAGGAGGCCTAACATCTGGGTGCTGGACATTCTGTCTCCACTTGTTGGCTCCTTGCTGCTTCCTCCCCTTCAGCAGCCTCCCTGCTCAGTTCAGTTCAGTCACTGAGCGTTGTTGTCTCAGCTCCTGCAGGCTGGACAGCAGCCAGGGAATGTGGGCGCAGCCTGTTTGGGCTGGAGCTGCTGGCCAAGGACTAGGCCAGGCGGCCGTTAACTCTGGGGAGGCCGGCAGGGAGGCGGGCAGAGGCCAAGGCACTGTCAGGCTGGGCGTTTTTGAGAGAAGAGCCCTGAGTCTGAAGATAAAGGGTCTGGGCCCCGCCAGCCCTGCTGCCTAGCTGAGGATCAGCCTCTCTGGGAGACGGTTCCCTCCTCTTTTAGAGAAAGGATAGCACAGTGATTAAGAACATGCATCCTGGAACCACACAATCACCAGCGCTGTGACTGTGTACAGGTTACTTAATTCTGTGCCTCAATTTCTTCATCTGTAAAGTGGCTAATCATAGTACTCACCTCACAGGGTTTCAAAAGGATTAAGCAAGTTAATGTACATAAAGCACTGAAACCACTTTCTGGTCAATATTTGCCATTGTTAATTTCCAATGGAGTTTGGGCTAGATGACCGGGGGAACCTTGTCATCTGAGAGTCTGTGGTTCTGTATCCCGCAGCCCACAAAGTCCACCAGGACTAAAAGTCAGGTTCTGACAAGTGAATTGCCCTGTACTTCAGGAGCTCAGCAAGGCACCACAGGCAGATTTCCTTTATCCGGGGAGGCTGAACAACGGTCTCTAAGTCCTCCATCCTGCAGGAACTGGAAGGCGAGCTGGGCTGGGAGTCAGCCCTCAGTGTGGAGGGAGGCAGCTAGGAGGCCTGTGAGTTGAGGCTGCTTAGCTCAGAGGCCAGGCCTCAGTCCCAGCCTCCTGGTTCCCAGTTCAACAGTCTCAACTAGTCATGAACAGCAGCTCCTTGGTCCTTCTCCTGTCCTGGTACAGCAGCTGTGACATGCCATTCCTGCCTGGTGGAGAAATTCCAGAAAACCAGAGTCAGCAGGGCCTGACCAGTGGCTGACTCTCCTTCCTCCTCCTGGTCCTGAGTGTCCTCAGGTCACCATAGACAAGTGCCTGCCCAGTCCTGCTCACATTCTCAGGGATGGACACTCATTATTCCCCCTGGGCAGCTCTTTTCTGCTGGGGACTGGTTTAGCTGTTCCCGGAGTTCTTCCTCACATGTGGTGGAGCCTCCCCAAAACCCCAGCTCAGCCCCTGGGTCCCAGAAACCATGGATTCCCAGGTCCCTCCAGGCTGAGTCCCTAGCTCCTCCCTCCAGGCTCCTTCCTGGGTGTGTGGTCACATCTGTGCTACCTGCAGAAATGTTTACTGAGCGAAGATGATAGGCTCTCTGAGCTCCAGCACCAATCGCACTGCATCACCTTGGGCAAACCCCTTCCCCTGGCCAAGCCTGTTTCCTCCTCTATACAAGTCTCAGCACAAGAGGGGACCTCCAAGAACCTTTCCCTCTCTGACAGTGTAGGGCCCCCATGACCTCAATCTGAGACCAAGTTCTCTCAGTGAAGCTCAAACCCTTAGAGAAAAACTTCTCTGGATGAAAGACTAAACATTTCCTTCAACCAAATTGGGCTCAGGGGCCAGAAAGTCTAATGAATCTTGGGGCATTTCTATGCCCTCAGGGAAAGCCACTTGAACTTTTAATGATGCTGGAGTGAGACCTCCCTCTTGTAGACTTGGGCCCCCAGGAGCCCCGCTACCTTCCCTAGGGGGCTGTTAAGGAGGGAAGTCTGCTGTAATGAGGAGCCTAAAGGCCAACAGGGAACTTTGTCATTCTTGGGAACTTCTCTGAGCAGGCTCCCACTCCAAAGTGGACGCTGAAGTGTGGACAGGGCTCTGCAACCTGCAGATTCACACACCTTCAGTCAGCACAAAGAGCCTCTTGGAATCATTCAGATGGACTCCTCAATGAAAGATGGGGAAACTGAGGCCAGAGAAGGCAAAGGACATGCCTAAGGTCCCCAGTTTGGTGGGCTGTTCTCTACAGCAGGTAAGCAATCAACTGAGCACTATGTGTAGGGTGAGAGGAGTAACTAGAGCAAGAGGCTGAGAGCAACTGGGGGATCTTCCACTAAGATAAGAAGGAAGAGAATGTGTAGGTATGAAGAGCTCCCCCAGCCGCCCCCCACCCCATGCAAGGCATCTATATTTCTTGCGTGTAAATAGAAGTGTACTAGGATTCTATAGGGTGGCTATAAGTCAGAACTGACTCCTGGCAACGGGTTTTTTGTTTTGTTTTGTTTTGTTTCCCTGTTAGGATTCTTTCTTAGCATGATTAAAAAGAAAAAAATCTCAAACCAGTAGCTTATTATCATGGTAAAAAAAACATAGTGTCTCCCCATCTGGGCAGAGGCAAGAAGATTGGATCCCAAGGTGGATATCTTATCAGACACTTTGGGCACTCAGAGGGAAGGTGTAGAGACCACAGTCTCTGGGGCTTCAGAAGTGACTGAGACCCTCTTGGAAGCTTGCGCTGGACACAGGGCTTGCAGGACTGATGGTTTTAGAGGAATGTGTGGCCATGTCTCAAGGTCCCCTGCCTTTGAAAAGATGTCCTGTGAAGGCATTGTTGTATTTCTTCTCCCAGGATTGGGTCTTCTGCACACTCCACAAGCAACCTTCCCAGATGAGGTACAGGAATTACAGACCAGACTGTTGCTGGGTAAATCTTTTGAAGTTTGTACCATTTATCGTCATACCTATGCTTTCCAGGCTGCACTGACTCATGCACGTACTTGCACGCATGTGTACGCTTGTAAACTAACATTGATCTTTAGGAAGATTCATACACCAATAGCTGTGTGCAAACACATATATGCACAAGTACATACAAGCTCCACACAGGCTCACAAGCGTGTGCTTATGCTAGCTGTGGTGGTTCTTCGTTGGTTGTCCAGTAATAAACAAACAAAAAAAAACCAAACCTGTTGCCGTCGGGTCGATTCCGACTCATAGCGACCCTACAGGACAGAGAAGAACTGCCCTATGGGGTTTCCAAAGAGCAGCTGGTGGATTCAAACTGCCATCCTTTGGGTCAGCAGCCATAGCACTTAATCACTGCACCATCAGGGCTCCTGTCCGGCAATAGCAACCACATTATTTTCATTCATTAGTATCACCATCTAGTGGTGACCCTGTAAATAAGTCAGTTTCATATTCTGACCCACTCCCCAAAACACCTGTCAAAGGTTATACTATTCTGATTTTTATTTACAGCTCACAATCTGAACCCACGCATTTAACTCCTTTCCCTTCCAAATTCCCACTGAAATAACCAAAAAATTAGAAGTAGGAAAGTACTCTTCCACACTGGAAATCAGTAAAGAACAACATTACTGGCCCCAAAACCTTAAGGAATGTCTACAAGATATAGTGCAGATGGAACCAGGCTGATGGATGTATTGACTAAGGAAGGGCATTCCTGGGACGTCATAGATAATATGTCTCAGCAGAGCCTCGATAACACCCTATGTTAGATAGCCAGGGCTAGGAAAAAAGGTGAGGTGGGCACAGGCAGAAAACAAACACAGTGACTTTGGGAACTATACTAGTGTCTGCTCACAGAGCAGTTGGCCAAAGCTCAGCCCATCTTTTATTGTGGTGCTTTAACTGAAAGTTTACAATTCAAGTTAGTCTCTCATACAAAAATTTATACATACATTGTTATGCAACCCTATACTGTAACAGCACACCCCTCCTTTCCACCCCAGATTTCCCATGTCCATTCAACCAGCTCCTGACCCTCTCTACCTTCTCATCTCACCTCTGGACAGAAGCTGCCCTTTAGTCTCATGGATTTACTTGAGCTAAGAAGCACACTCTTCACGAATATCATTTTAGTCCCATAGTCCAGTCTAATCTTTGTCTGAAGAGTTGGCCTCAGGAATGGTTTTAGTTTTGCTCAGCCCATCTTTTAGTTGGCACTGAAGAGCAGGGAAATTGGCCAGCAGGTTCGTAACACGGGTGCTCACGGCAGTTAGAGAAGGGAGACACTCCTCCAGCTGACCTGGGGCTGCCTCTGCAAATACTGAAAAAAAGTCACCCAGCAAAGCAGGAGATCTCTCTCTTCTTCCCAGAAGCTCTCCCTGCCCTACTCATGGCCAACCGGACCTCCCAATCAAGAAAACTAAACCATGAACAGTCTTTCTTTCTCCATTGCCTGGGATCAGCATACTTGAAAATAATCCACATAATCTGTTATAGAACCCATTTCAAATCACAACGCCAAACAAACATAGATCTATGTCCCTCTGTGAAGACGAGCAAATAAAGAAAAATTACTAGACAGATAAAAAAATACAAGGCATTAGTAAGATTACCACAATCTAAGAAACAGAGAACTATTAAAATTCCCTAATTTATACTCTAAATAAGATTCAAAAGGTCAATCAGTATATGAATATGAGAAATACAACACAGGAAATTTTACTTGCAGAATAAAAAATACTAATAATTACTTAATTTTAAAATTCAATGACAGCAAGAAGCAATAGATTAGAAATTACAGAAAACTAAATCAGGAAAGACTGCTTTGAGAACCTTTCCTATAACTCGAAAGAAAAAGAATAAAGAGACAGAAAGAGAATAGATTCAGGAGATGGACTATTCTTGTACCTAGAGAACCCTGTCTAAAACAAATAAACATTCCAGAAGTACAGAACCGCACACATGGGGAAACAATCATTAAAGAAATAAAGAAAATGTACTGACCTGAAGTCGTTAGATCAAAGGTGAACTGGGTACTGTTGTTAGCTGCCGTCAAGTTGATTCCGACTCATGGAGGCCCCATGTGTACAGAGTAGAATTGCACTCAGTATAGTATAATGTTTGACAGGTGTTTTGGGGAGTGGGTCAGAATAATAAACTGATTTATTTACAGGGTCACCACTAGATGGTGCTACTAATGAATGAAAATAATGTGGTTGCTATTGCTGGACAGGAGCCCTGATGGCGCAGTGATTAAGAGCTATGGCTGCTAAGCCAAAGGTCGGCAGTTGGAATCCAAAACAGATTGCCAGGCCTTACTTCTGCACTAGGTACTAGGAAAACTGTTTAAAGAGGCATAGACCTGGTGGGTATTGTTGCTGTTAGGTACCGTCGAGTCAGTTCCAACTCACAGCGACCCTATGTACAACAGAACGAAACGCTGTCCATCCTCACAATCATTGCTATGGTTGAGCCCGTTGTTGCAGCCACTGTGTCGATTCATCTTTCTGAGGGTCTTCCTCTTTTTCCATGACCTTCTACTTTACCGAGCATGATGTCCTTCTCCAGGGATTGGTGCCTCCTGATAACATGTCCAAAGTATGTGAGATAAATTCTCACCATCCTTGCTTCTAAGGAGAATTCTGGCTGTACTTCTTCCAAGACAGATTTGTTCGTTCTCCTGGCAGTCAATGGTATATTCAATATTCTTCGCCAACACCATAATTCAGAGACATCAGTTCTTCTTTGGTCCTCCTTATTCATCGTTCAGCTTTTCCATGCATATGAGTTGATCGAAAATACCATGGCTTGGTCAGTGCACCTTAGTCTTCAAAGTGACATCTTTGCTTCTCAACACTTTAAAGAGGTCTTTTGTAGCAGATTTGCCCAATGCAATACATCATTTGATCTTTTGACAGCTGCTTCTGTGGGTGTTGATTGTGGATCCAAATAAAATGAATCCTTGACAACTTCAATCTTTTTTCCATTTATCATGATGTTGCTTATTGGTCCAGTTGTGAGAACTTTTGTTTTCTTTATGTTGAGGTGTAATCCATACTGAAGGCTGTAGTTTTGGATCTTCATCAGTAAGTGCTTCAAGTCCTCTTCACTTTAAGCAAGCAAGGTTGTGTCATCTGCATTTTACAGATTGTTAATCAGTCTTCTTCCAATCCTGACACCGCCTTCTTCTTCATATAGCCCAACTTCTGGAATTAATTTGCTCAGCATACAGTTTGAATAAATATGGTAAAAAGATACAACCCTGACACACATTTTTCCTGACTGTAAACCACTCAGTATCCCCTTGTTCTGTTTGAATGACTGCCTCTTGATCTATGTACAGGTTCTGCATGAGCATAACAAGTGCTCCGGAATTCCCATTCTTCAAAATGTTATCCATAATTTGTTATGATCCACACAGTTGAATGCTTTTGCATAGTCAGTGAAACACAGGTAAACGTCTTTCTGGTATTCTCTACTTTCAGCCAGGATCCATCTGACATCAGCAATAATATCCCTTGTTCCACATCCTCTTCTGAATCCAGCTTGAATTTCTGGCAGTTCCCTGTCAGTGTACTGCTGTAACTGCTTTTGAATGCTCTTCAGCAAAATTTTACTTGTGTGTACTATTAATATTGTTTGATAATTTCCACATACTGTTGGATCACCTTCCATTGGAATGAGCACAAATATGGATCTCTTCCAGTCTGTTGGCCAGGTAGCTGTCTTCCAGATTTCTTGACATAGACAAGTGAGCATTTCCAGCTCTATCTGTTCGTTGAAACATCTCAATTGATACTCCATGAATTCCTGGAGACTTGTTGTTCACCAATGCCTTCAGTGCAGCTTGGATTTCTTCCTTCAGTACTATCAGTTCTTGATCATATACTACCTCCTGAAATGTTTGAATGTTGACCAGTTCTTTTTGGTACAGTCACTCTGTGTATTCCTGCCATCTTCTTTTATGCTTCCTGTGTCGTTTAGTATTCTCCCTGTAGAATCTTCTAATATTGAAACTCGAGGCTTGAATTTTTTCTTCAGTTCTTTCAGCTTGAGAAATGCCAAGCATGTTCTTCCCTCCAGCTCTTTAAGTGTTTCATTATAATACTTTACTTTGTCTTCTCCAGTCGCCCTTTGAAATCATCTGTTCACCTCTTTTACTTTATCATTTCTTCCGTTCACTTTAGCTACTCTTTGTTCAAGAGCAAGTTTCAACGAACGGATAGAGCTGGAAATGCTCACTTGTCTATGTCAAGAAATCTGGAAGACAGCTACCTGGCCAACAGACTAGAAGAGATCCATATTTGTAGATTGTGTCCTGCCTCATTAACATAACTGCCACTAATCCCACGTCATTAATATCATAGAGGCAGGATTTACAACACATAGGAAAATCACATCAGATGACAAAATGTTGGACAATCACACAATACTGGGACTTTAGGCCTAGTCAAGTTGACACACATTTTAGGAGACACAATTCAATTTATAACAATGGTCAAGATCATATTTTGTTGGTCTGATCTCAGGGCTGGCTCTAAGGGAACTGAGGAGTGTGTCCCACATGACTTTTGACTCGGGTTTAAGGACTTGGAGTCCTCAAAACACAGCAAATCCCCAGAGGGCCTTGGTTGAGGAGCAGTTAAGGGTTGGGAGGACTCAGGGGTGAGTGAAGGAACATTGCCAGCTTGTGAAAGGATCAGAAATGCCTTCCCCTTTTGCAGGAAGAGAAGATGGGGGTCCGCACCACTGTAGTGAGTTGGGGATGGAAGAGGATGGAGGGAGCAGATGGAACAGATTTAAAATATATTTTTGAGATGGAATTAAGAGACTTTCTGAGTCATTTGATAAGAAGAATGAAGGAGAAGTCAAATGTAACTCCTATACTGGAGTTATTGAGCTCTCGATTGAGGACTGAGTAGTAGAACAAGCAGGAACAAATTTTTAAGTGAAGGGGAGTTCAGAGATAGGGCAGCAGGAGGAGGAAATTGTACCAAAGAAGGCTTTTATTAAAGATCAGAGTATTGAGCCTTATAAACTGAGAGAAGCCACTAGAGGAGAGGAAGAGGTTATCTGAGGAAGAGAGGATGAAGGTCAAGAACAGGGATGGAGTGAGATGTGAAAAAATTGATGCCCTGTGTCATGGTTTGAATTATGTCCCCCCAAAAAAGTGTGTTTCAATTTGGCTGGGCCATGATTCCCAGAATTTTGTGGTTGACCTCCATTTTGTGATTGTAATTTTATGTTAAAGAGGATTAGGGTGAGATTGTAACACCACCCTTACCCAGATCACATCCCTGATCCAATGTAAAGGGAGTTTCCCTAGGGTGTGGCCTGCACCACCTTTTACCTTACAAGAGATAAAAGGAAAGGGAAGCAAGCAGAGAATTGCAGACCTCATACCACCAAGAAAGCAGCGCCAGGAGCAGAGCATGTCCTTTGGACCCAGGGTCCCCGCGTGAGAAGCTCCTAGTCTGGGGGAACATTGATGAGAAGGCCAACAGAGACAGAAAGGCTTCCCCTAGAGCTGACACCCTGAATTTGGACTTTTAGCCTACTTTACTGTAAGAAATAAACTTCTCTTTATTAAAACCATCCACTTGTGGTATTCCTGTTAGAGTAGCAGTAGATGATTAAGACACCCTGTCACAGTGCCTCAAGTTGGCCTCCTGAGGCCTCATTTCTCTCTTCCTGCCCACTGTTTTAAAAATTTACGTATGTGCTGTTTACTAGAAAGGCCTAAAACAGAAAGGTTGAAAGCAAAAGGATAGAAAAAGGTGTATCATGTAAATGCTAACCAAAACAGGGTTGGTATAATTTTATTAATAATAGGCAAAGTAAATTTTAAGGCAAAAAGTATTAGTCCAAAGGACTAATGGACCACAGCTACCACAATCCCCACCAGACTGAGCCCAGAACAATTAGATGGTGCTTGGTTACCACCTCCAACTTCTCTGGCAGGGATCACAGTAGGGTCGTGGACAGAGCAGGAGAAAAATGTAGAACAAAATTCAAATTCACACACACACACACAC
>NW_004443952.1:25749744-25751445 GCF_000243295.1 Trichechus manatus latirostris
GAGAAACTAATTTGTTATGTAAACTTATACCTAAAACACACAAAAAAAAGTTATGATGTAGTCTGGCAGTCGTATGATGATGTGATCACCTCCATGATGAGATTTGATATAATGTGATCACCTCCATGATGAGATCTGCTGTGAGTAGCCAATCAGTTGAAAGGGAGTTTCCTTGGGGGTGTGGCTTGCATCCTATATAGGTGGACTTTCGGGCAAGGCCCTTGGGCTTTTGCTCACTCTGGACCCTGCAGCTGGCTCCTGTTCATCTGACTTCTGGTTCTTGGAACTTGCGCTAGCAGCTTACCTGCCGTCTTGCCTGCCAATCTTGGCATTCATTGGTCTTCACAGCCTGTGAGGCAGAGCCCTGTTGTCTGACTTGCTGAACGTGGGCTCACCAACCCCTGCAGCTACGTGAATCTGGAGAATCCTCTGGCCTGACCTATGGACTTGGGATGTTCCCACCTCTACAACCACATGAGCCATTTCCTTAATATAAATCTAGATAGATAGATAGATAAACATTTTACTGGTTTTGCTTCTCTAGAGAACCCAGTCTAAGGCAATGATTATGTCAGAATACAGAAATCTTACAAGAAAGCAATATGTGCTCAAACATTATCAAAGCTTAAATGGAAACCTTACAGCAGGATGAGAAGGCAGGAAGAGACAAGAGCTGGTCGAATGGACACAGGGAAACCTGTGGTGGAAAGGGAGAGTGTGCTGTCATGTTGTGGGGACTGCAACTAATGTCATGGAACAATATGTTATAAATATTTATATGAGAAATTAACTTGAGCTGTAAGCTTCCACCTAAAGCACAATTAAAAAAAAAAAAAAGAAACCTTACTAAGAAATCACAAGATTGTGATTACAAGATCTCTGGAGCTTTGGAAATAAGACATGTTCATTAATCTTCTACTGTTCTCTGAAAGAATAAGGTTCAAGTGTTTCAGTGAGCCTGATAACCTAGATATAGCTATGTGAAACAAGATAAACTACTTTTAAAGGTTAGTTACAGTTTAAGGCATAACTATAAGCTTTAAAAATTACATATATGTGTATATATATGTATATGTATATATGTATATATGGAGCCCTGGTGGCCCAGTAGCTAAGAGCTATGGCTGCTAACCAAAAGGTCAGCAGTTCGAATCCACCAGCTGCTCCTTGGAAACCCTATGGGGCACTTCTGATCTGTCCTATAGGGTTGCTATGGGTTGGAATTAACTCAACAGCAATGGGTTTGGTTTTCTGGTTTTATATATATATGTATATATATAATATATATATAATCATTTAATAAGATGACCTTTAGTGTTGTGGGTAAGAGAACGCTCTTTGTTTTCATAAAGTAAAACTTAGGATTTTCTTTTATGTCATTTTTAAGAAATTCCTCAACATTTTTGGTCTGCTGGTGGTATTTTTCTTGTTTTACAGTGTTGTTAAGAATTACTTTTTTATACTAAATAGACAATAGATAGGTGGCAACTTTGGTAAAAGGTAAGAGTACACAATACTGGGGAAGCCAGAACAACTTGTACAAGGAAAAGTCATGGAAGCTCCATAGACACATCCAAACCCCCTGAAGGACTGAATTGCTGGGCAGAGGGCTATGCAGACATTGGTCTCGGGGAACATCTAGCTCAATTGGCATAACACAGTTTATAAAGAAAATGTTCTACATTCTACCTTGGTGAGTAG
>NW_004443952.1:25753090-25779450 GCF_000243295.1 Trichechus manatus latirostris
TCCCAAGGACACCCCCTTTCATCTGATTGGCTACTCACAGTATATTCAACCATGGGAGTGATTACATTAAAACACTGAGAATCATGGCCCAGCCAAGCTGACACACAATCTTAACCATCACAACATAGACATGGTCTCTTCCATCAAGATCTCTTAGCAGTGAGAAATTAGCGAGTTCAAGGGGTCAGGATAGAAGACCAAATCTACCAATTTCTGGATCTCTGATCCTCCTGCCATAGTGATCTGCCTGGACCTAGGCCCTGGAGCCCAGAGCTTTCCAGCTGTTTCAATTTCCATCCCCAAAGGTAGTGAAGATTGGTCTGATGACCGCCAGGGGGAGCCCAGGAGTAGGTAAGCTCACCTCTATGACAAGAATAAAACAGCATAAGGAAGAAGAGTTTACCCCACATCTACAAAGAGACTTCAACATTAGCAAAAATATATAATGATGGAAATCATTCATTAATAGATCAGGGGGAGAAAAGCCACATGATCAAGACATAGTAAAAGACCTGAATTAATGAGAGATAAACAAAGCTACTGGATGAGAAATCTTGATTTTGTAAACACGTCAATTCTGCTCCTAATTAGTCAATAAATTAAAGGCAAAATCCCAGAATAATTTTTAAAATTTGACAAGCTGATTATAAAGTTTATTTGGAAAAAATTGTCCAATTATAACGAAGATCCAAAAAAAAAAAAGCAAAACAAAATTTGTTGCTATTGAGTCAATTCTGACTCATAGTGACCCGAGAGTATTGAGAAAAAGGCCAGCAAGGGGGGATTTGCCCTACAATACTCACTCTAAAGCTATAGTAAGTAAAACAGGGTGGTATAAGAACAGGAAGTAAAAATAACATTTCTTTAGAACATAACAGTGAGTCCAGAAAGTGACTCATATATACGAGAAATTAGATAAAGCTGACATGTTTAATTCAGTGAGAAGAAAATAACCTATACAATAAATTCTGTTTGAGCAAGTAAATAAGTTTATCCTGCCACACATAGTGACCTAAGTGATGCAACCAAGTACAATTACTGACATAAATCCAACTATATCAATAATAACATTAAATGTGAATGGATTAGACAATTCAATCAAAAAGAAGGGACTGTTAACTAGATTTAAAAACACGATCCAACAATATACTATATACAGAAGATTCATGACCTTTAGATTCAAAGACACAAATAGATTGAAACTAAAAAAATGGAAAAAGATATATTATGCAAACAATAACCCTAAAAGAGCTGGAGTAATTGTGCTAATATCAAACAAAATTGACTTTAAAACAAAAATATGTTGCTAGAGTTAAAGAGGTACACTTTATAATGAAAAATGGATTAATCCATCAGGAAGCATAATAATTATAAATACATATGCACCTAACAACAGAGCCCCAAAATATATGAATCACAAAGTAACAGAAATGAAGTGAGAGATAGACCATTGAAAGGTAATAGATAGAGACTGCAATACTCACTTTCAATAATCGATAGAACAACTAGTCAAAAAATCAACAAGGAAATATAAGACTTGAACAACACTACACTATAAAACAACTAGACCTAACAGACATCTATAAAATATGCCTCCTGCCTGAGTTACCTAGTGCTGCTATAACAGAAATACCACAAGTGGGTGGTTTTAACAAACAGAAATTTATTTCCTCACAATTTAGGTGGGTAGAAGTCCAAATTTAGGGCACCAGCCCTGGTGGTGCAGTGGTTAAAGCAGTCAACTGCTAACTAAAAGATTGTCAGTTCAAAACCACCAATGGTTCTGCGGGAAAAAGATGTGGCAGTCTGCTTCCATAGAAATTTACAGCCTCAGAAATCCTATGGGGTAGCTATGAGTCGGAATCTACTCACTAGCAGTGTGTTTCTGCTCTAGGGGAATGCCTCTCTCTCTGTCAGTTCTAGGGGAAGGTCCCTGTCTCTTTTCAGATTCTGTTTCTGGGCATGGCATCTATCTTCCCCCATCTCTGCTTGCTTGTTTCCTTGCTTAATCTGCTCTTTATATCTCAAAATAGATTGACTTAAAACACACCCTACACTAATACTGCTTCATTAACATTACAAAGAAAATCCATTCCCTAATGGGATTATAAAGACAGGTAAAGTGGTTAGGATTCATAGCACATATTTTTTGGGAACACAATTCAATCCTTAATACTTCCCGACAAAAGCTAATTACACATACTTCTCCAAGGTAAACTATATGGTAGACTATAAAGTAACCTGCAAATTTCAAAGAACTGAGAACATTCAAAGTACATTCTCTGACTATAGTGGAAGAATTAGAAATCAATAACAAAGAATTTTGGGAAATTCACAAATACCTGGAAAGTAAACAACACACACCTAAATACCCAATGGGTAAAATATCACAAAGGAAATTATAAAATAATGTAATATGAATTAAAATGAAGGCACAACCGAAACTTAATGGAATGCAGCTAAAGCACTGCTTAGAGGAAAATCTATACCTGTACCTATCTACATTAAAGAAAGAAGATCTCAAATCAATAACCTAACCTTCCACCTTAGTACACTTGGAAAAGATAAACTGAATCCAAAACAAGCAGAAGGAAGAAAATAATCAAGATTAGGACAGAAAACAGTGAAATAGACAAAAGAAAACAATGGAAAAAACAATGAAATCAAAAGTTGATTCTTTGAGAACATGAACAAAATTGGCAAACTTTTAGCTAGGTTGACCAAGAAAACAGAGAGAATACTCAAGTTACTAAAATCAGGAATAAAAGAGGGGATATTACAACTGACTCACAAAAATAAAAAAGATTATGATGGAAAACTATAAACAACAGTATACCAACAAATTAGATAACAGATGAAATGCACATATTTCTAAAAAGACCCATACTACTGAAACTGACTCTAGAAGAGCTACTAACTTTGAATAGACCTATAAAAAGTAAAGAGTTTGAATTGAGAAAGAAAGAAAAAAAGGAGAGAAATAGAGGGGAGGAAGAAGAGGGAGAGAGAGAGAAAGGAAGGCAGACAGGCAGGTATCCAGATTGGAGAGGAAAAACTAAAACTGTCTCTGTTCACAGATTACATGATCTTATTTATAGAAAATCCTAAGAAATCTGCTAAAAACTATTAGAACTAGTAAAAGAGTTTAGCACGGTTTTAGGATACAAGATCAGTATACAAAAATCAATGTTATTTCTGTACCCGTGCAATGAAAAATCTGAAAATTAGATTAAGAAAATATCACTTATAATAGCAACGATGACAACAAAAAACACTTTGGAATAAATTTTACCCTAAAATGCAAAACTTATACTCTGGAATTACAAAACATTGTTGAAAGAAATTAAAGAAGACCTAAATAAATGAAAA
Organism: Trichechus manatus latirostris; assembly: GCF_000243295.1. Taxonomy (NCBI): domain Eukaryota; kingdom Metazoa; phylum Chordata; class Mammalia; order Sirenia; family Trichechidae; genus Trichechus; species Trichechus manatus. Next base: position 25,756,460 of record NW_004443952.1, read on the forward strand.
GGTATGTCATGTTCATGGATCAGGAGACTTAATATGGTTAAACTGGCAATATTTTCCAAAGTGATCTACTGATTCAATACAATCCCTGTCAAAACCCAAGCTGGTGCCCATTTTTAAAAAGAAGAACAAAGTTGGAGGACTCAGACATCCCAATTTCAAAACTAACTGCAAAGCTACGTAATTAAGACCATATGGTACTAGTATGCTTATAGACAGATAGATCAAAGGATTGAGAATCCAGAAATAAATCTTCACATTTACAGTCAATTGATTTTGAACAAGGGTGCTAAGACAATTCAATGGAGAAAGAATAGTCTTTTCAACAAATGGTGCTGGGACTACTGGATATCCACATGTAAAAGAATGAAGCTGGAACCCTATTTCATATCACATACAAAAAAATTATTTCAAAATGCATCAAAGACCTCAATTCAATTAACAGTTACAATTACAAAAGTCTTAGAAGAAAACATGGGTGTAAAGCTTTGTGACCTTAGGTTAGGAATGGTTTCTTAGCTATGACACAAAAAAGTACAAGCAACAAATGAAAAAATAGATAAATTGGACATAATCAATATTAAAAAATTCTGTGATTCCAAGAAAACCACTGAGAAAGTGAAAAGACAACGCACATAGTTGGAGAAAATTTTTGCAAATTATATATCTGTTAAGAGACTTGTGCACAAAATATACAAGAACTCTAACAACTTGTCTTAGTTAGGGGAAGCCAGCACAACTTTTATAAGGAAAGGTCATGGACGCTCTGTAGGCACATCCATACTCCCTGAGGGACTGAACTGCTGGGCAGAGGGCTGTGGGGACTATGGTCTCGAGGAGCATCAAGCTCAACTGGCATAACATAGTTTATAAAGAAAATGTTCTACATTCTACCTTGGTGAGTAGTGTCTGGGGTCTTAAAAGCCTGTGGGCAGCCATCTAAGATACTCCATGGGTCTCACCCCTTTGGGAGCAAGGGAGAATGAAGAAAACAAGAAACAAGGGAAAGATTAGTCCAAAGGACTACTGGACTACAACTACCACAGCCTCCACCAGACTGAATCCAGTATAACTAGATGATGGCTGGCTACCACCACTGACTGCTGTGACAGAGATCACAACAGAGGGTCCCGGACAGAGCTGGGGAAAAATGTAGAACAAAATTCTAACTCACAAAAAAAGACCAGATTTACTGGCCTGACAGATACTGGAGAAACCCCAAGAGTATGGCCCCCAGACGCCCTTTTAGCTTAGTAATGAAGTCACTCTTGAGGTTCAGCCTTCAGCCAAAGATTAGGCAGCCCCATAAAACAAAACAAGACTAATGGGGAGCAACAGCCCAGGGACAAGGACTAGAATGCAGGAGGGGTCAGGAAAGCTGGTAATAGGGAACCCAAGGTCAAGAAGGGAGAATCTTGACATGTTGTGGGTTGTTAACCGATGTCATAAAACAATATGTGTACTAACTGTTTAATGAGAAACTATTTGTTCTGTAAACCTTCATCTAAAGTACAATAATTTAAAAAAAACTTGTCTTAGTTATCTACTGCTGCTCTAACAAAAATACCACAAATGGGTGGCTTTAACAAACAGAAATTTATTTTCTCACAGTTTAGGAAGCTAGAAGTTCGAATTCAGGGTGCCAGCTTTAGGAGAAGTCTTTCTCTCTGTCGGCTCTGGAGGAAAATCCTTGTCTCTTCTGAGCTTCTGCTCCTAGGCGATCTTCATGTGGCATCTTTCTTCCCCCATCTCTGCTTACTCTCTTGCTTGTTTAATCTCTTTTATATCTCAAAAGAAATTGACTCAAATACACCCTACACTAATCCTGCCTCATTAACAACAAAAACAGCCATTCCCAAGTGAGATTATAACCACAGGCATAGGGGTTAGGATTTACAACACGTACTCTGGGGGACAAAATCCAATCCATAACGCAACTAAAAAAAAAAAAAAAGACAAATAACCTAACTAAAAATGGACAAAAGATTTGATTAGACATCTCTCCAAATCAGATATAGAAATGGTCAATAAGCACATGAAAAGATGCTCAACATCATTAACCATCAGGAAAATGTAAGTCAAAACTACAATGAGGTACCACTTCACACTCTGTAAACCAAAACAAAACCAAATCAGTTACCATTGAGTTGATTCCGAATCATGATAACCCATGTGTTGCAGACTACAAATGTGCTCCATAGGGTTTTCAAGGCTGTGATCTTTCAGAAGCAGATATCCAGGGCTTTCTTCCAAGGCATCTCTGGGTGGATTCAAACCGTCAAATCTTTCAGGTAGTAGCTGAGCACTTCACTGTTTGTACCACCTGGGGATTCGATTTTTTTAGTAGTTAAATACAAATCTAATAACAATAACAGCGTTGTTGTTAGCTGCCATCGAGTTGCCCCCCAACTCCTGGAGGCCCATGCACAACAGAACACAACATTGCCAGTCCTGCGCCAGCCTTAAAATGAAGTACCCTATTTGGTCTCCAGCCTGCACTTAGAGACTCCTTGAGGAGGAACTATCAAGATGGAGGACATTTTGAGCACAGGGCAGAGAGACCAAGTAAAGACACCGGTCTCCTAAGCAGAGCTGCTTCCCAATGACTGAGAGAGAGCTGACTCAGACTGGGCATTCAGTGTCGTACAGCAAAACCTGGGCCATGCTTCGGTCTCACTAAGTGGTGCTGAGCTAGTTCCTTCACCCCTAGGCCAGTGTTCCGGTCTGTACAAAGAACGTTGGTCATGATGGCCTCAAGACTTCCCTGCTCTGATGTTCTATAATCCTGTTTGTCTCCTTTCACCCAGCTCCCTCGCCTGTAACACTCTCTGCAGATTTGCCACTTTTTTAAGATCCCTGTGAGAGTTGAACCAACCTCTAACGCCCCATCTGGAAAGCAACTCTGCCTATCGTTTGTTCACTCACTCATTCATTTATTTTTAAAATTTATTCATTGAAAGTTGTTTATGCACTCATTTAATTGTTCATTCCATTCATTCATTCCGCAAACATTCCTGGGCCAGCACTGGTTGGGGACTGGCCTGTGAGGGTGCAGCCATGGCCCTGAGCCACTTTTCCCAACTTCTCCACAGCAATTAAGATTTCTACACAAACTGTGTAATTGGGTCTTTGGGACATTCTCCCTAAGCACCCCCAAACTTTCTAAGCTGGGCACCTCCCCTCTTCTGCCTCTAAATTGCCTCAGGGATTGTGAAGTCCCCTGGTGCACAGGGCACTTTAAAGGCAACTCCTCCATCTGGCCACCTACTCCCCGGGAGGCTCTCAGCCATGATGGAGGTGAGAGCTGCCCAGCGCCAGGGGTCTTGGCTGCCCACAGTAAACTAAACTAAACCACTTGGTGTTGTGTCCAGCCTGGAGCCTGCCAGGATTTCCAGATTTGACCGAAACTGAAACCCTTCAGAGTGAACTCTAATCACTTTGTATAATTCCACGAAATTCTAACAGCTCTACTGAGGTCTATCAAATTCTACCAAACACTTCGTGAATTCTAGGAAGACTTATGCAAATTTTCACAGTTTGGAAAGTTGGGTCAGCAGAAACCCAATGTCCTGCCCACTGGCCTGAGTTCCCGAAGCTCTAGCTAAAGAAGAATGTTCCTGGTCTCAAAACCTCTGAAACACCCTCCACAGAGCCGGCGGCATGGATTCGGAAAAGCCTGAAGGTGAGTGAGAAGTGGGTCATAGGGGGAGAGGAAGGATCTCAGGCTGGGGGTAAGGAGGCCTGGGAATTATTGGGGCTTGGGCTTCCCTCTCTGACTCACTGTGAGATGCTGGGCAAGCCCCTTCCTCTCTTGGGGGCTTAATTGTCCCATGTATAAAAAGGAGTAGTCTAGGCTATCTCTAAGACCCCGCCCTCCTGGCTCTGCCAGGGTGTCATCTAGGCTGGGAAGAGCCTGTTTGGCAGCTTGCTGCTCACTCTCAGTTTGCCTTAGCCCCAGGAGCCAAAGCAAGACAGAGGGAGAAGCTGGCCATGGCCAGGCCAGGGACACAACTTGCCTTTCAGAACCTGGGAGAGGAGCAGAAGGGAGGGGGCATCCCTTCAGACTGGCAGGGCTAGGGCATGGGCAGAGAGTGAGGAGGGACGTGAGCATCATCCTAGTGGTGCAAACAGAGGACCATAGGAGAGAGGGCTCAGGGTGGCCTGAGGGGACACAGGAAGATACCTCCCTGGGGTACCTCTGTGGGGAGGTGGCATTTGAACTTGTTTTTAGGTAGGATCTGGCCAGGGGAGAGGTGAAGGCAGAAAGGACATTTGGGCTCTGCAGACAAAAGCTCCTGGGTCTGCTTTAGGGACCAGCGTTCCACAGCATCCAGTCACATCTCCCCACTCCCGGGACCCCATCCCCAGATGAAGGAGGGAAGGCACAGCAGACACTCAGGCTGGGAAGCAAAACCAGTCTGGTGACTTTGTCCCTGCTCAGAGGCTCCCTCATACTCCTGCTCATCCTGGACAGTTTGCTCCCTGCCCTCAGGGCTGCTCCTTCTCTAGTGACACCTCTGAGGTCCCTGGCTGACCATAACCTCTGCATGCCCTCTCCCGTAGAGAAAGACTCCTGCCTGGTCACAGGTCCAAGGGTCTGCACTAGTGGTTGTCGGTGCCAGCTATGTGTGTGTGGTTTGTGTGTATGTGCATAAGAGAGAGGGAAAGTGAAGTGCCTGGTCCCTAAGGGCATACACTCAGGTTAATGACCATACATATACACACAAGAGCCTTACGTGTAGCATATATACTCCTAGGCACGTATGTATCTGTATGTCAAGCAGGTGTTTGTGCACACGTGTATGTGGGTCCATATGTCTGTGACCCTAAGTGGGTGTATATACGTTCCAACAAGTAGCCCATGGCTGCAAATGTTGTCTAGTGACTTTAGGAAATAAATTACAGTCTGTGGAACTGTGCAAATAGGAGGTTGTGACTAACACAGCCACCGGGGCTGCAGGGAAAGCATGATGCTGCCTCTGTGTCTGTCCCTGCTGATGCTCTGTGAAATGGAGGTGCCTGTCCAGGAACCCAGCCTCAGAGTTTCACAACTAAGTCTTGGGGGAGCTCGCAACTAACTCACCTCAACCCCACGGTGACTCTGGACTGAGTAATGCTGAGGAGAGACCTTGTACTAAGGCCCCAGGGCTAGCTCAGAGCCCTCCTTGCTGCAGAAGTGGCCCTTAATTCTCTGTCGTAGGACTTCAGTGCAAAGGACTAAGCTCTCTGTGCCAGGAAGGAGTGGCTTAAGAGGCCTGTCAACCTAATAGGGGGTAGAGGCCCAGTGAGACCCAGGGAGACTCCATATGAGGAAGGATTGTAACCATCTGCATGGCCTAACAGCTAAAAAAAGAAGAAAAGTCTAAGGGAATGATGAGTCTCCTGTCACTACAGGCGTGCAAGCAGAAGCAGGAGGAGGCTAGGCATGGAAGAGTGGAGGGAGATCTTCATGAGATGGCTTTGATTCAGTAAACTGTGGGTACCCCTGCTCTCATGTGCTCTTCTAATGCCTAGCATAATGCAATAACTTCTTGATTCTGAAATAAACAAGTGAGAAATAAAGGAAGGAAATGGTTTCAGGCAAGTGAAGCACTCAGCCCAGGCCCAGAGTCTGGCACTGCTCCCCCACGGGATTATCTGGCACCATGCCAGGTTCCCCAAAACACTAAGAAGAGGTTGAATCATGCTCCTTAGCTGGTAAAAGAATTATGGGAAGGACATGGGAGAAAGAGGTCCATCTAGTTTAGGCAACATTTGGGGATATGGAGGAAGTAAACATCTACCCTGAGCATAGTGTATATGTCCCACTGCCAGGAGGACTGGATTCTAGAATCAGCTGGCCAGAAACCCACTGTTTGAACTCAGTTTCCCCATCTGACAATGGGAGATTCAACAGCTTGACCTCTCAGGATGCTTTCCATGCTGATGCCCAGAGAACACAAGAGGACTGACAGAGGCTGGAAACAGATTCTGAAGGTTCAGTGCACACACAGTGACTGAGGGAGCAGGCCCTATGGGAGGACAGGTGACGAGCCAACCTATAGGTTCGGAGGTCAGCAGCCTCTCTGACTAGAGGCATGATGTATGCTTTGTGCATGGAGACCAGGGCTGGCCTGAAGAGACAAGTCTGATTTCTGTAGGCTGAGGGACAAAGAAGGGCATTCCTGACAGTGGGAACAGTGTAAGCAATGGCTCAGAGGCTTCCTTAAAGCCAGGAAGATCCTCAGCATCCCACATACCTCCAGGTATGACACTTTGAGGACCAATGAACTAGACCAGCAGTATCAGCATCACCCAGACCTACTGAGTCAGAAACTCTGGGATGGAGCCCAGCAATCTGTGTTTTAACAAACTCTCCAGGAGATTCTGTAGCAGCTCAAGTGTGAGGACCTCTATTCCAACCCATTGTTTCCCAAACTGTGTACTTAGACCACTGATTGGCAGAAGAATAATGGGGTTCTGTGAAGGAGAATCCATGATCGTATAGATTTGGAGAGCACACCATACTCTACGTTGCTTTTAGAGAGTCACAAGCATATTAAAGGCTCTGGGAAGTCCTGCAGTATAGAGCTTGATTTACTTTTGATCAATCCAGTGTTTCCTCAAATTGATTTTTCAGATTGCCTACTAACATTTCACACTAAAACTCTCTTAGGAAAATGCTGATTTAAATCAATCCTCCTTATTTTTCAGATGGATAAGCTGAGGCCTAGGAAGGATAGAGGACAGGCTAAAGTCACAGAGCTGGAAAAGAACCTAGCAGTCTACCTCCTCCCAGAAGAGGCTTTGTGAGCTTCATACGACTCTGCATCCTCTTTCCCTCCTTCGCAGCGTGTGCCTCTCCAAACCCTGCAGCATGGAGGTGCTCAATAGGACAAGGGTCTCTGAGATCTTTCTGAAAGGATTTTCTGCCTACCCAGCCCTAGAGCACCTGCTCTTCCCACTGTGCTCAGCCACGTACTTGGTGATGCTGCTGGGGAACACAGCCATTGTGGCAGTGAGTGTGCTGGATGTCCACCTGCACACGCCCATGTACCTCTTCCTGGGCAACCTCTCCATCCTGGACATCTGCTACACATCCTCATTTGTGCCCCTGATGCTGATCCACTTCCTGTTGACCCAGAAGACCATCTCTTTCATCGGCTGTGCAGTTCAAACGTGTCTGAGTTTGTCCACGGGCTCCACAGAGTGTCTGCTGCTTGCCATCATGGCCTACGATCGCTACCTAGCCATTTGCCGGCCACTGCAGTACCCCGTGCTCATGAGCCACCAGCTCTGCTTGTTGCTGGTGGGAGCCTCCAGGGCCTTCTCTCTCTTCAAGTCAGTGACTGAGATGGTTATCGCCATGAGGCTGCCCTTCCGTGGTCACTACGTGGTCAGCCACTTCACTGGCGAGATCCTGGCAGTTCTGAAGCTGGCATGTGGTGACAAGTCGGTCAGTGAGGACTTCTTGCTGGCTGGCAGCATTTTGCTACTGTGCATACCCCTGGCACTCATCTGCCTCTTCTACAGTCTTATCCTCGTCACCATTCTGAGGGTGCCCTCAGCTGCCGGGCGCCACAAAGCCTTCTCTACCTGCTCAGCGCACCTGGCTGTGGTGGTGCTCTTCTATGGTGCTATCATCTTCATGTACATGAAGCCCAAGAGCAAGGAGGCCCACATCTCTGAAGAGGTCTTCACAGTTCTCTACGCCGTGGTCACACCCATGCTGAACCCTGTCATGTACAGCCTGAGGAACAAGGAGGTAAAGAGGCTACAAGGAAGGTGTGGGGCAGGATTTGGACCTCCAGGTGAGGCAGGGCAGGACTCAGCATCAATAGGGGTCTCAGGTTAGTAGGTGAGGCCATCATCTGCCTTTAGTGACTCTGGGATGGGGAGCAAGACCATGAGTCTAGTGTCTTTATCCCAGAAAGTCCCCAGAAGGTGAAACCAAGTCCTACTGACCCTGCTACAGAAATAGTTCATCAGTGGGCCCTCTGCTCCTTCTTCTGGCATTGCCCTAGGCCAGCTCTCAGCATCAGTCCCTGAACCTTCACACCAGACTCCTGGCTGGCCTCAAGACTTCCAATCTATCCACCAGAGAGATTTTTTTAAAAAATCACACACCTTCGAATCATCCTCCTAATGGAACTATAAGTGGCGCCCACTGCTCTAGGATAAAGTATAAGCTCTTTGGTGAGCACTCAAGGCCCCACAAGCTTTCCCTGCCTAGCGAACTTCCCAGCCTTCTGCACCACAGTCTCCCTTCTCATACCACACCCACCAGCCAAATGTATGCCTTGGTATCCCCTTCACCACCCACCTCTGTGCCTTTCTTGGGCTTTCCCACAAGGCAATCTCTCCCAGCACATAACTACACAGACAAAAGTACTGTCTGACCTTTAAGTCTCAACTCAAATGCCTTGAAGGCCCAGCTTAAATGCTACCTCTACCAGGAAGCCTCCCCAGTTTGTTCCTCTCATTGTGCTCATCTTGCTTTATTTTCATTGTTATTCCAGGAGCAGGGAGCGTCAGGTTCCACTCTGTCCCAAGCTCCAGCCCTGCCCAAACCCAGACCCTGCACACATTTCTTCAGTTAACAAAGGAGCACATTAATGTGGGGGTGATAATGGCAGAGACTGGAGTCCTTCCCAAACCTGAGTAGAACTGGGATGGAGTTCCCAGATGGCAGGCGCAGCCTAGCACCCTGGGAGTGATGAGGCCAGAGTCCATGATTCCCAGATCTGTCCAGCCCCTGAGATACCAATCACCCAGATCATCTAGGGTCTGGCCCACCCTCATGCCTCCTTTGTGGCAGCAGTAGCTTTCAGTGCCCCTTCCTGGCACCCAGGCCTAACCTAGCTTTGGTGAGGCTTGCTGTATCCTTGCTCACCCCACTCCCTGGGGTCCTGCCATACCTAGCCCTTCCTAGTACTCAGCCTTTTTCCAGCTTACTTTCTGAAATCTCACTGAACACACAATGGAAACAAACTCTGGGGCCCACATTCATAGAGCACTTCTGTTCTCTGCACCCTCTGGCCTCAGTGGCACCATCTGTATGATGGGAGAGCTGGGCTTGGCCTCCCAGCTGCAGTCCAGCTCTCCTGATCCCTGGCTGCATGGGTCCTCAGTTCCCCTCCCAGGCCCTCTTCTTGCTTCCTCTGTTGGTCAGAAACAGGCCCAGCGTAAGTACACCAAGGGCACAGAGGAGCACAGCCTGCTCTCAGCAGTTCCCAGCTGAGGGGAGAGAGATACACAAACCTCTCCGATCAAGCCAAAATGAAGGCCATCAGCCAGCTGTGACCTTCTGTTGGGACCTGAATGCCATGACAGGATTTGGACTTAATCCTGTGGACATTGGGGGTTTACATTCAGATTTGCTTTTTAGAAAGGTCACTGATTAAACACCAGTCTTCACCCATGAATTTGGTGGAGAGCTTTTTTTTCATATAACCCCTTTCGTCAGTTAAGGTGCAGTGAAATAGGTGATGTCTTACACTGCTGCTGGAGATGGGAATAAATTAATATAAACTTCCTGGAAAGAAAGTGGGAAAATTAATCAAGAGCCTTAAAAATGCCCAGCTCCACAAAAGATAATGAAGGAGGCCAAAGACTCAAAGAAGAAACTAGTCCACAGGACTAATAGCCCACACAAACCATGGCCTCTTCTAGCCTGAGACCAGAAGAACTGGATGGTGCTCAGCTACAAGTACCAACCATTCTGACCAGGGACACAATAGAAGGTCCCAGACAGAATGGGAGAAAAATGTAGAATACAATTCAAATACCTAAAAAAGACCAGACTTACTGGATTGATAGAGACTGGAAGAACCCCAGAGACTATTGCCTTAAGATACCCTTTTAACTTGAAACTGAAGCCACTCCCGGAGGTCACCTTTCAGCCAAATAATAAATTGGCTTATAAAATAAACAATATCACCTGTAAGGAATGTACTCCTTTAAACAATCAACTATAAGAGACCAAATGGTCAACATTTACCCAAAAGCAAAGATGAGAAGGCAAGGAAGGGCAAGGAAGCTAGATAAATGGAAACCGAACAAACAGAATGGAAATAATGAGAATACAGACACATTGCAAAAATTGTAACCAATGTCATGGAACAATTTGTATAAAAATTATTAAACGGGAACCTAATCTACTGTGTTAACTTTCACCTAAAACACAAAAAATATATATATTTTTAATTTTCCAGCTCCTTTGACCTACCACCTCTATTTCTAGAAATCGAGTATAAGAAAATAACTAGAGATGCAATAAAAGATATATGTATAAGGATATTAATATCAATATTTTTCATAGTTAAAAAAAATTTTGTAATAACCTGAATGTCCAACCATAGAGAAATGTTTAAATAAACCCTAGTGGGGACCAACCACACAACTGAAGCAGCCATTAGAAATCCTACTTTATGAAGCGTATTTGATGGTGCAAAATACTCCTAATGTAATTAGTTGATAAAAGCAGAACACTGAACTTTGTATTCTGTGTAATACCAATTTTATTTTTTTAAGTATTTTCCTTATGGATATATGAATAAGTATGTATGTAGAAAATGCTGGAAAACTGTGACAAAATATTAACTAACAGTTGTTTCTTGTGGGAGTAACCTTACTGGTTACAGGTAAGTACTGTTTCTTCACTATTATTTTCAATATTGTCCAATTATTCTAAAATGAACACGCTCTGAACTAAAAAATATATATATTCATTTTTAAGAAACGGCTCCACCCTGACTCCAAGGTGGAGGATGGTTTAGAAGGGCTCCAGACTAGGGGGGAAGTGAGGAGGCTGTACAGTAACCCAGGCAGGCTATGAGCCCTGAACCAGGTGAGGTGGACAGGAGAGAGGGTGGAACCGAGAAATAGTTGGGATATACAGATGGTTACGGAAGAGGGTGAGGGAGAGAGAGGACTTGGGGTTGATGGCCTGATTTCTGGCTTATTTGGGTGGAGAGTGGAGCCACACACTGAGATACTGAGATGAGGAACACGGGAGAAGCTTGGGTGGGGGCTAAAGATAATGAGTCTTAGACATACTGAGTTCAGGGCACCCGCGGGGCAGCAAGAGGGCACTATTCTATGAGCAGTTGGAAAATAAATGATAGCAATTTTCCAATTTTTACTTTCTTGATAAAAATTTCCAAAAGACAAATCATCATAATGTGGTAATTTGCAGCTTCTGTTGCTTTATTTAAAGTCAATTTGTAGTCCCTAAACTGTGTCAGTTTGTTATTCTTCGTGTAAAGAGAAAAAAGGGAGGAAGAAAAGAAGGAAGGGAAGAGGGGGGAAAGGGGAGGGAAAGAAAGAGGAGAGGGGAGAGAATGGAAGAGGAGTGGGGATAGGGGAGGGAAAGAAAGAAAGCTTTCATGAATCCAGTTCCTCAGAGCAACCCTGGAAGGAGACAGGGAAGGATTTTCTCACCGCATTTCACAGCCTAGGACACCCAGGCCCAGGGAAGAGAAATCATGGGCCCCTAAGCCTGTGGCATCCTAGGGGTGAAACTGGAACAAGAGCCAGTTTGTAGATTCTCTGTCCAGCAGCCTCTCCTCTGCCCACCTCATCCCACCAGGGCCCTCCTGGGGCTGAGCCTAGAGTCTCTGAAGCCCAGGCCCACAGCTGCCAAACCCTGAAACTTTGTGTAGTTGCAGAGTTTGAACGTTAAATTGGGCAGGGACCACGAGGTCCCTGAGAGCAGAGAGCTGTGTCTGTGGCAGGGGACCAGGAGATGGTCCTGGGGGTCTCTCTGCCCCGGCCCAGCACAGCCCAGTGTGCCTGCTGGCGATGAGCTCAGCACTCCCCCTCTGCTCTCCCAACCCTCCTGGTCAGCTCACCAGGCAGCCATCTGCAGCCACCTGCATGCACTTATGCCACTGGGCAAACAGGGAGGAGGTAAAGAGCAGTCATCTAGCATGTTAATTATTCTCATGAAATCTTTTTTAAACATTTAAAAACCAAAATGTTTGCTTGGAAGAAGGGACATATGAATAATTATAACAGTTACCAATTAGTGAATGCTTATCTTGTGCCAAGCTCTGGGCTGAGAGATTTACAGGCGTTATTTCACTGGATCCTCAAAACAACCCGATAAGGAAATACCATCAACATCTCCATGTTACAGGTAAGGAATCTGAGCCTCAGAAAATTGCTACCAAGTGGCAGAGCGGGGACTTGGACCCTGGTGAATCAAACTCCAAAGCCCACACTCAACTACTCTGTGTCACATCAAGGAAGTGGTGAAGCAGGAATCTCAGATTCAGGCATCTCAGCAAAATTGTAACAGAAGCTTTCTTCTTGCTATGCCTCCCTTTCTTTTAAAATAATCTGTGAAGCATAAAATAAATATTAAATGACTAAAACTAGATTTACCAGCCAGTGAAACTGATATTTGATATTAATCTTGCAAAGCAGCCTCAGGGTTAGAAGTTGCTAGAAAGATGTGAGGAAATGTTTCCGAGGTTACAGAGTACCATTGTGGTTGTTGTTAGCTGCTATCGAGTCGGCCCCTGACTCACAGTGATCCCTTGCGTAACGGAAGGAAACACTGCCTGGTCCTGTGCCGTCTCCATAATCAGTTACTGATCAGACCACTGTGATCCATGGAGTTTCCATTGGCTGATTTTCAGAAGTAAATTGCCAGGCCTTTCTTTCTAGTCTGTCTTAGTCCGGAAGCTCCACTGAAATCTGTTCAGCATCATAGCAACATGCAGGTCTCCACTAATAGTCAGGCGGTGGCTGCACATGAGGTGCATTGGCCAGGAATCAAACCCAGGTCTCCCACATGAAAGGCAAGAATTCTACACTGAACTACCAATACCTCACACAGAGTACCACAGACCACCTAATTGAATGTCTTCATTTCATAGAAGGAGAAACTTGACCAAGGTCATACAGCAAAACAGGAACAAAGGCAAGAATCAAACCAAGTCCCCTCACTTCCAGTACAGGGCTCATTTCATGGCATCACCCTGCTTCTAAGAGATGTAAAACTGGGAGAGTGAATTTGTTTTCAGAGACACTCAATGTCCTATCACTCCATGAACCTGATTTTCCAGGACATTTCAGAGTGTGTAACATTGGCAGATAGATGCCAGAGTAGCTTTCTGAGTACATTGTGAAACTCCATTGTACCCAAATATAAAGGGCATTAGTGCTGACCTAAGCCATGTTATTTTCAATTGCTTCATATGCGTGCAAAATCTGGGCAATGGGCAATGAATAAGGAAGACTGAAGAAGAGCTGATGCCTTTGAATTACAGTGTTCTCAAAGAATGTTGAATATACCGTGGACCCCTAGAAAAATGAACAAGTCTGTCTTGGAGTACAGCCAGAATACTGCTTAGAAGCGAGGATGGCAAGACTTGGTCTTACAGACTTTGGACATGCCATCAGGAAGGACATCATGCTTGGTAGAGGGTCAGCAAAAGAGAGGAAGACCCTCATAAGATGGACTGACACAATGGCTGCAACAGTGGGCTCAAACATAACAACAATTGTGAGAATGGTGCAGGACCGAGCAATGTTTCCTTCTTTTGTACATAGAGTCGCTATGAGTTGGAACCAACTCTACAGCACCTAACGACAAGTGCTGCTCAGCAATAGTTCTGGTTCTCCGCCATCTGGGCATGAGGTAGGATTACACACGGCCAGGGGTTGTGGATAGATGTGACATGTGTCACTTCCGGGTCAGAGCATTTAATTACTGATACGAGATGCTCCAGTGTGCCTTCCCCTGCCATAATGATTGGTGACATTTCAGACAGTGAAGCCTCAATTATCCAGAGACCCTAAGGAAGACAACACAGAGCAGAGCCCCCAGAAAACCCAGAGTGGACATGAAAGCATGTCATTTTAAGGCTCTGAGATTATGGGACTGTGTGTTGCTGCAGCAGGACCTCACCCATCCTGACTGACCCCAAGAGAAGAGCAGCTGCTCCCTGATGTCCCAGCCTATGTCCGTGCTGGCAGAGTTGAAGCTGTGGATTACCTGGCAGCATGGTATTTTCTAGACACAGATTGATTTAGTTGGAGGTAGAAGCCTGTGGCCTTGTAAGCTCGTTCTAATTTCTATGAAATTGTTATGATCAGACTCTTGAATTTGTGAAGAAACCCCACTGTGGTGCCATAGATCGCTTTTGTATGGCCTTTCTAGCCATGGTCTTGTAACTTCCACCCAAGTGATTGGGTGGGACTGTGTGATAGGGTAATTGTGGCCCACCAAGGGGACCGGTTAGTTTTGCCATCCCACTGGGCTTGAAATGAGCCACACCAGAGGTGGAAAAGAGAGAATCCCACCACCACCAAGTAAGAAGAGCCAGCACGTTCTTTGGGCCCGGGATCTCTACTCTGAGAAGCTCTTGGAAGCAGCAGACTGAGAGAGCAAGCGAGCTGTAACCCTGAAGACAGTGAGAAGTGGTGGCAGGAAAGACCCAGGAGAAGAGACCTAGCAGCAGAGACTTGGAAGCAGGGACCCGGCAGCAGGAGACGGTGCGGTGGGCTTCCCAGCCCACAGAGCTAGAAGGCTGAGTGCCTTTGGGCAGAGACCTAGGGCCAGGGAGAGGTGAGCTGAGAATACAGCTGAAAAGAGGCTCTCCTGATGGAAGAACTGTATCCTGAGCGTCCCTGAGCTTGAATTGTAACCTATTAGTTCCCTAATAAACCCCATAATCGTGAGTATTGTCTGTTAGCTCTGTGCGGCCGTTGCAATGAATTCTCGAACCCAGTAGAGAAGTAGAGAGTGCCGTGGGAGGGACGGTTGGTGTCAGAATTAGTAAAGGTGGCATAGAGAGGAGGCATGTCTGACTTCCCCTCATAGGAATCAGCCTTGGGCCGTGGATCTTGATTCTCCTTCCTCCTTGTGAAGTTAGAGGAGGTCAGACACCGTCCCACACCATTTTTACACCTACTCTCCTGATTTAGCTCTTCAGGAAGAACAGCTGTTACTGGAGCATCTTCGCACCACGCCCACCCCATCCCCCCCCCCCCCCGCCAGGCTTTTCTCCGGCAATCACAATGGCTGCATCACTCTTTTGGTGTGTGTGTTGAAGTGGGGCAGGAGTGTGATTTCCAGGCAAGACATTTGGGATCAGGGTTTTTGGCAGAAAAGCCGCCATGATCTTAGTAAACAGTTGGCACAACTAAAATGACAATCACTGACCCCTCCCAGGTGCAGAGCACGGGACGGTGACAGTGATGAAGCCCTTTGCCTTCAATAGCTCACAGTCTAGTCAGAGAGAGGTACATAATAAACTAACTACAGTACAAGGCTGAATGAAATTAGTCTATCTTAAATAGCTGTTGTCAGAGTGGTCAGTTCTGGGGAGGTGTCTGAGAAGCCTGCACAGGAAAGGTGGTATGTGAGCTGAGCCTTGAAGGACGAGTGGAAGAGAAGGGCCATTCCAGCCTGAGGAGACAGCATGAGAAGAGAGATGAGCTAGGAGCACGCAGGGTTTGTCCATGCAATCAGGACTTGTCTGGTGAGGATGGAGAAGGCTGCAGGAAGGGTGCAGGGGAGGGGAGGCAGGAGGGCAGGCTACAGCCTGATCACAAAAGACCTCAGATGCTCGGCCATTCCCACCTGGTCTTTTTGTTGGAGACAATGGTGAGAAAGAGAAACACATAGTCAGGTGGTTTCCCAACACTCACCTGCTTGAAAACACCCCACACTTTTGCCCAGTGTCAGAAGTTGAGACTAACGCAGGTCTTTTTGTAACAACACCCCCAGCAGAGACCAAGCCCTTATCATTCTTCTTGCAAGATTTCAGGTTTCATTTTATCTTTACATCTTAGACGCAAAATGAATCAGTCCTGGGAGGGACCTCAAAGGTCTCTAAAGCCCAGGGAGAGGAACAGATGTGTCCAAGCTCACCAAGAGTGAAAGATTGCAAACTCCACGAGGGCAGAAGCTGCATCTCTGTCTCTGCTATATTCCCAGCACGTGGCTCAGGCCCTAGCACACAGCCGGTACTTAGTAACTATTTGTTGAATGAATAAACGAATGAGCCATCACACTCATGCAATTCTTTTTTGCCAAACCTCAGCAAGAGAAACCCTACCTTTAAAAGTTCACGTGGATAAGATTAAAGGTTAGTTGCTGGTTAACCAACTGCCCCTGTCTGTTCCAGAAACTGTTCCTTAACAGCCACCCTGATTCAGGGTGGAGAAGGGAAAACCAGCATAGGCTCTGGGGAAAGAGAGTGTCGTGAAAGACACTGGGGCTCATGTCTTCAAGGTGGACAGCATAGACCCAGCAGATGCCTTCTGGCTGAAGATGCAGTCTTCCCATCTGGAGCCTCCTTAACAACATGCTGTTTTACTACCCTGGGCAGCTTACAAGTACCTTCGTGTGCATGTCCTGTCTGAGCTACACTGCAGCCCCATTTTTCAAGGAAGAATTGAGTCTCAGAGAGGCCAAGAAACTTGCTCAATATCACACAGCTAGTTAGTACTAAAGTTGGGAGGCAAAGCTGGGTTTTTGACTCATGCATCTGATATTCATGAGTGACTCATATTGGCAGGACTTGCTGTATGAGGTGCTGGAAGGGAGAAGACAGAGTCTTGCCTTCAAGGTGTACAACAACATGAAGGGATGGGCGAAGGGCTGTGGGAGCACAAGAAGGGGGCAGATAACTCTGCATGGGGCAGGAGGGAGAAGAAAGGAGGGGACATGGAGCTGGGCTCTGAAGAATGAGCAGCAACGCCTCCACTGGGTGGAAGGGACATGCCTAAAAAGGGAACTTTCTGGGCAAAAATGTAGAACTGGGAAAAGACATGTTTATTCAGGAAAGGGTGAGCCTTTTGGTCCCTGCAGATGGTTGCTGCAATTAAACAAGAGGAATGAGAAAAAAAATCCAGCCCCGAAGAAAGAAAGATGGAGCTCCAAAACTGTCACAGGACACTGGCCTCCCTATCAGTACAGGAGGGAAGAGAGAGAGGAGGTGGGGGATTATATCCTCCGAATGATAATAGTTCACACTCAGCTCCTATTTCTTCTTCAGACCAGGGACTGCTTTCCTGTCCTAACAAGACTGCTGTGCCTTGGGGAGATTTGGGTTTCCTCCTGTGAATGCCTGACACTGCCCTTTCTCAAGAAGGCAGTGAGACCAGCTCGGAACAGCGAAGGAAGCTACCTGAGAGAAAACGGCAACCTCTTCCCACTCCTCTGGCTATAAAGTTGTCAGTGACTAACAATAACTCTGCCAGGTTAGAATCTAATTCTTCCTTCATGTGTGGCGTCATTATCAATGACATTTGCTGCTGTAGTCCCAGCACTTAAAACATATCTAGCACACAATGAGTACTCAAGAAATATTCAGTAAATGAATTGAATCTGAAATACTATGGGCATAATTCAATCATCTGGAGTCATAATCTAGAAAAGATGCTTCCTTTTAACAGCTAAGAACTCTTTAGATTCCAAAGGAGCATATCAGACTGGAGCCCCACTCTATTGTCTCCTCAGAGCCCACCCTCAGGAGAACAGTGAGGAGCCTAGGGGACTGGAACGTGTGACATCCTCTCCTAAACTACATCACTAGAACTGCAGAGCTGAGAGGGCCAGCTTACAGACCTGAAGTCCAACTGTCTCACTACACGGATGGTGAAACTAAATTCCAGAGACGGGGGTGACCTGCCCCAGGTCACAAGTACAGGTTGCTTGACCTCTGGGCCAGCCAGAGCTTTTTGCAAAATCTGTGTGGTCCAGATGGAAAAGGAGGGAGAATGATGGACAGAGCAAACCAGACGGTTGTTAGGGAGTATATCCTGCTGGGGTTATCTGAGCACCATAACCTAGAGATGGTCCTGTTTGTGCTTTGCATGGGCATCTACTGTGTGAATGTGATGGGGAACTCCCTCCTCATAGTGCTGAACATGCTGGACCCCCGCCTGCACAACCCCATGTACTTTTTCCTCAGCAACCTCTCCCTCATGGACATTCTTGGTACATCCTCCTTTGTGCCACTCATGCTGGTCAACTTCCTGGAAGCCCAAAAGACCATCTCCTTCCCTGGCTGTGCCCTACAAACGTACCTGACCCTGGCGCTGGGCTCCACAGAGTGCCTGCTCCTGGCCATGATGGCATATGACCGTTATGTAGCTATCTGCCAGCCACTTAGGTATCCCGAGCTCTTGAGTGGGCAGATGTGCGTGCGGATGGCCCTGCTGAGCTGGGGGATAGGCTTCACCAACTCACTGCTGCACTCCATCCTGGCCTGGCACCTCCCCTTCTGTGGCCACAATGTCATTAACCACTTCTTCTGTGAGATCCTGGCAGTGATAAAACTGGCCTGTGGGGACGTGTCCCTCAATGCACTGGCATTAATGGTGGCCGCAACTGTCCTGACACTGGCCCCATTCCTGCTTATCTTTCTATCCTACATTTTCATCCTTGCTGCCATCCTTAGGCTACCTTCTGCTGTAGGCCAGTGCAAGGCTTTTTCCACCTGCTCTGCTCACCTCACAGTGGTGGTGATTTTCTATGGAACTATCTCCTTCATGTACTTCAAGCCCAAGGCCAAGGACCCTGACTTGGATAAGATTATTGCATTGTTCTATGGGGTCGTGACACCCTCACTGAACCCTATCATCTACAGCCTGAGGAACACAGAGGTGAAAGCCGCTGCAGTAGCTCTGCTGGGGGGAGATGGGCTATCCAGGAAAATGTCTCACTTTTACTGCTGCACTCCATCTTTGTCAGGATAGGCTAGGTTATGCTGTGGTAATGACCTCAACATTTCAGTGGCTTAAAACCATAGGATTTATTTCTCATTAGTGGACAGATGGGCGTTCTGCTCTGCATCACCACCTTCAGATGCCTCTGGGAGTCAGGATGATAAAGCAGCTACCATCTGGAACATTGCAGGTCACCATGACAAAAGGAAAAGAGAAAGTGACAAAGCATGCACTGACAAAGTTTCGACTCGGAAGTGACATCTTACTTCCACTCATGTTTTATCAGTCAACACAAGTCACATACCACATCTAACATCAAGGAAGAAGCAAAGCTTATCTACCATGTGTCTGGAAGGAGAGAGAAGACTGAGATATTTGTGAATAGACTAATGATTACCATACTATCCTAGTCAACCCAAGAGCTAATAGAGATTTGGCTTCCTTTTGCCTGACCACCCATCCTTCATACTGAGTGAAAGGTTACTTATCTTGTGGTAGCTTTGTACTGTGTCAACCTAACCAGGTTGGAACTACATTTCCCAAAATTCTTTTCCCTGTATGGTTCAGAGTTAGGACTGACCACAAGAGACATTTGCGTGAGATTTGAGAGGCAAAAGTGAAGCAGCAATTATTTTTTATGCTCAGGTCAGCGTAGGACACCAGACATTGTGGAAACACACACATCTTGTCACTGATCTACTGGCTCGCCTTGTTAACATGGGGCAGAAGCTGGGCCCTCAGCTCCTCTAGTTCTCACCAGATTTCTTCCTTCAGCTGTCCTGAATCCTGGGCCAAGTAGAGCTCTGTCATGGATTGAATTGGGTCCCCCAAAAATATGTGTATCAATTTGGCTAGGCCATGATTCCCAATATTGTCCACCATTTTGTCATCTGATGTGATTTTCCTATGTGTTGTAAATCCTATCTCTATGATGTTAATGAGATAGAATTAGTGGCAGTTATGTTAATGACGCAGGACAAAATCTACAAGATTAGATTATGGCTTAAACCAATCTCTCTTGTGATATAAAAGAGAGAAGCGAGTAGAGAGACATGGGGACCTCATACCACCAAGAAACAAGAGCCAGGAGTTCCTGCCCTGAGAAGCTCCTAATCCAGGGGAAGATTGATGACAAGGCTCTTCCTCCAGAGCCAACAAACAGAGAAAGCCTTCCCCTGGAGCTGGCACCCTGAATTCGGACTTCTAGCCTCCTAGACTGTGAGAGAATAAACTTCTGTTTGATAAAGTCATCCACTTGTGGTATTTCTGTTATAGCAGCACTAGATAACTAAGACAAGCTCCATGGTGAAGAGCACCAACTTCTTCTGTAGGTCCCCCATGTCATTGAGATTGAAGGCAGTGAGAGGCAGACACAAGTTCCAGTTTGTCCTCATGGGTCCTAGTTTGTCCTCACTCTCCCTCACTGCACACCCAGCTGACCTATAGTAGGTTCAACACCAAATGCAGAGGTAACAGTTTTGCACAGACTTCTTCAACTACTCCCCCAACTGTATAAAGTCTACTCTCTATAATAAATCCCTTATGTCACTCAGAGTGGTTCTGCTGCTTTGATAAACTCCAACTAACTCAACATTCTTCAGATCAAGAATGTTTGATGGTTTCCCATTACTACAGCATTAAGTCCAAATTCTTCAGCTGAGTCCTCAAGGCGCTCCAGAATCTGGCCCACCAGCTTCTGCAGCCTTGTTTTCCACTAGCCCCATTCATATGGGCCGTTCCCCCCTACATTATCTATACTGTCCTATCTCCACATCTGCTCGTGCTGTTCTATGATAATACCTTGAACTAATTTTAAAAGCCAGGTTAGATACCACCTCTTTCATGCATTCTTTCCTGATGCATTTGAAATTATTCTCTTTCCTTTACATTCTACAGCACTTTATTAGAATCTTTCACTTTGTAACCATCCCAATCTGCCTTACATTAGTTATATTTCACAACGTCAGCTCCTTGAGGGCAGCATTCAACCAGGTCTGGCTCATCTCTATAGCTCCCATACAGCCTTTCCTATAGAAGATTTGCTGAACTGAATTCTCACTCAGAAGCCCTCACAAAGTCACCTTCTGGGGATTGAGCCCTATGTTACTGTAATTGCTCCAAGCACCTGTAGGTGGTCAAGGGTCCTAGTCTGGCTACGTGTGCAGACACACATGAGGGTCCAGCAATATCTGCTGACCACAGCCCTGTATTCAAGGAAGGCAGGTATTGTTTGGATCTTGTGCTCTCTCCCACTGAAACAAATCAGAAAACAACCAAAGAGAATGGGGTTCCAAGCCTGGTTCAGCAGCTATACCCAGAGCTGTCTTATTGCTGGTCCCCCGCCCCACAGGAATCCCCTAGGTACTTCAAACTCAAAATGTCCAACATTGAACTCATCACACACATCCCCCCTGAAAGCCATATCACCATCTCAGTGAATAGCACCACCAGCCCTGAGTCACCAAGCCAGAAACATGGTGGTCATCACAGACTTCCTGTTATCCCTCACCACCCTACACATCCAATCAGTCACTAAGTCCTATAGAGTCCACCTCCTACTAGCTCTTAATTCAGGCACATCCTTTTCATTGCCACTGCATTAAAAAGCATTTACTATCTCTCTCTCGAATATTCCAACAGCTGTGTCACTGTACTGCTCTCCTCCAAACTCTCTCCAAAGTCCATCCTTCACACTGGCCATCAAAACAGCAATTTAAGCTACTCTCCAGTTTAAATTCCTGCTTATTTCCTGCAGGATAAAAACCAGACATGCTCCTTTTTTGTCCAACCTCATCACTGGCTCATCACACACACACACACAGACACACAAACACACACACACACACACACACACATGCTCCAGACCCAGGCACGCTGAACTATTCAGAGTTCCCTGAAAAATATCAGTCTTTTCTGCCTCTGTGTCTTTCCCTTCTTGTTCCCTCTCCATGTCCAAACACTTCTGCCCTTTAACAAATGTATATTGAACACTTACCATGTGCCAGGCGAGACACTGTTCTAAGTGCTTTACTCACTGGGGACCAAATGGAATGATGGAAATCTCAAGGGTCAATACAGTATGGACATGGTGACCAGAGAAAACACTCCCCCAACATCTTGGCATTATGTAAGCTCATTTTATTCTCACTCAGACCCCCTCTTCCAGGAAGACCCTTCTGATCCCCCTAGCTGGGTGTGATCTGTCCCAGCTCCATCTCCTTCCTTCTATATTCCGCAGACTCTCTCCCGAACCCCACCTAGTTGGGTTCATGTGTCCTGTGACCTGGCTCTGTACATGTTAGTGTAATGAAATATTTCTTACATAGGAATAGTTGATTTTTTTTTTTCTTAGACAGTTTTTTCTGATATACGGACACATAGCCCATACCCCTTTGTTCCTTCTCACCATTCATCCAATCATTCTCTACTCAGTTCCCCAAGGAAGGAATGTGAATGCAGAAAGCAGAGAACAAAGGAATCTTTTCCTGGCTTTTGGGCTTCAAAAGCCTAGGCCCAGAAGGGAATCCAAAAGACTTAAGGAGTAGACAAAAGATTTCAGAGAAAACATGGAAAAGTAAGGTTTCCCCACCTCCAGATTAACAAAAGATTCCCTGAGCTAGGGGGAAGGAAGAGGAGAAGGGGAAATAATGAGAGCATTGGCACAGGAGGGTCCCAAAAGGGAGGGGCCCTGAGCTGCACTCTCCAGGCCAAGTCCTGAGAAGGTGGCAAGCCTCTGTGCAGATCTGAAGAAGTTAAAAGACGGAGCAACTTGTGCCTTGTTGGTCAACTAAAACCCAGGGAGGCAGCAGGATCCCCAAATAGAAATGGCTTCAAGGTGTTTCTGGGTAGCCAAGGCCTTGGACAACCTCAAACATCTTCCCATGTGACACAGAAGTAGCAGAGAGAGCCTCAGGACTAAAAAAGGTTATGCCAATGGGAATAAGAAACTTTTCTGGGATGACCTGTCTGGGCCAATGACTGGGGACCAGGTGGCAAGATGGAAATCTCAAGGGATGGATGCAGCATGGACACTGGGACCAGAGAGAACACTCTCCACATCCTGGCATTACATAAGGCCCTCAGAACTCAGCTATGACCCGGTGGAAAGAAAAGAGATACAAAATTGACAAAAGATTAAGTTTCTGGCACTCAAACAAAGTAGGGGCTCCTAACAGAAGTTACATTCTTGTGATATTTCTTACAGGTCAGAGAGTCATACCTGCTCCACCAGGTACCTAGACTTCCTTCCCTGTTGGGAGTGAGTTTCATGAGGGAGGTCTGTCATACTGATCTAAGTCTTTTCAGCCACCCCCCTCCCCACCCCC
>NW_004443952.1:25779550-25843915 GCF_000243295.1 Trichechus manatus latirostris
CACACACTCACACACTTCCTACTCCCAGCTACTGCAGCCTGGTCTCCCCTCAGTCTAGCCCAGTGCCTGGGAACAGCAGGTATTGGGAGGGTATTTGGAAGTGAATGCAGGGACCAGATGGGAGGGCTGAGGTGTGTACATGATGGGGTCAAAGCCTCAGACAGTAGCTCCTGCAGCTCATTCAGGCTGGGCTTCCATCACTCCTGCTCATTTCCTCAGGGTCCCTCTTCCCCTACCCTCCCACATCATTGGCCCAGAAAAAAAGGCAGCAGAGAACCAGTACATACTTCATTGGAAACACACCAGAGTCCACCTCCATCAACTCAGGATACCAGCCACCCCAGCCCAGCCCCATGTGTCCTGCACTCCTCACTCCCTCAAACAGCACAGCCCAGTCGCTGCCTCTGGAAGAGGAGTCTGAGGCCAGAGTTGTTGAGCTGCTGGGAAGATCTGGAGACTCAGTTTCCCCAAGATGGACTCCATTTCCTCAGGAATGACGCCATGTTCCTGAGAGAGCTTTGTCTTCCTGGGAAGGAATCCATGTCCTCCGGATGGCTCCACACCTCTAGGAAGGGCTCCCTGGTTCTGAGGGGCTGTGTCCCTGCAGAGGCTCCAATCCTTAAGACAGATTCTATGGATGCAGGATGACTCCAGACCCTCAGGAAGTGCTCCATGTCCCTTGGCAGGCTCTGGGTCCCTGGAAGAACTCCACATCCTTAAGAAAGACTCCATGTCCTCAAGAAATACAGCTTGTCTCTCGTCCCTAGGGAAGGGCTCTCTGCCCCAGGGAAGGGTTCATGTTCCCAAAGGGCCAGGCCCAAAGCCTCACTCAGCTGGCACAGATGCTGCTGACAGCGGCCCCTCCTGGGCCCACAAGGCCCAGTTCCTCCTGCTCATTGATGCACAACTGGTAACCACAGCCCCGGGCCCGGGATCCAGATGGGACCCGGTGGTCAGTCTTGGCACGAGGGGGCAGCAAGAAGCCCACGCTGCCGGCGATGAGCATATGCCAAATGCTGTGAATGTAGAAGTAGTTGTCCCGGGTTTCCACAAAAGCATAGAGCAGGACAGCACTGCCTGCAATAAGGCTGCCTGGGCACAGGTAGAAGAGCCAGCGGCGCCACGTGGGTGGGTAACAGTGCCGGCGGCGGACGCTGCGTACTGTCTGGGGGAGGCAGAGAAGTGGGGTCCTGTTATTCAAGCCAGAGCCAATCACTCTCAGGCTTGTCCCCTGATCCCTGGTTGTGACCTGCAGGCACCTTCCAGGACTGGAGTAGACACCATGAGGGGCACAGTGATGATGACAGGGAGCAAGCCCACCTTAAAGTGGGGAGCAGGCACTCAGGACCCTGCACCCACTTTCTGTTGGAACACCCCCGCCCCCAGCCACAGTCTTCCCCACCCTTACCCAGGCTGTGGCCAAGATCCCCAGGGCGAAGAGACTGGGTCCAAGCAGGTTCCAGAGTCCATGCCGGTCAAGCTGCAGAGCCATGGACAACAGCATAGCCCCCAGCAAATACAGCACCTAGGGAAGAAGGACTCCAGAGGCTGGGCCAGAGCCAGTGCCAGCACTCCAGGGGCTGGACCAGGATGGCAAGGGGCACTTGGCAATGCCCTGGGGAGAGGTTGGGAGTGGATTTCAAGTAGACTTTGGCTATGGTTGCCCGCTAGGGCCCACTCTGCACTGACCTGCTTGACCACAGGCTGTAAACGAGCCATGGCAATGACAGTGACCCACACGGACATCAGGGAGCCCAGGAAATCACAGAACTGCAGCACATCGTAGTCCATGATGCAGAAAACCACAATGCCTGGCTGGTCACAGGCATGATAGAACTGGAGGAAGAAACGACAGGTGTGCGAGAACCTGAGGCAAAGGTCTACTGAAACTGGAGAAAGAGGCCACAGGAGTGGCGCGCTGTCAGAGGGCAGAGGTCAGAGCTCACTGGCTGAGCAGAACTGGGAAATGCCCAACATCCCCACTCCTGAGAAGAATGTGGTAGGGAGGCCTGGTCTGCCTTGTAAGCAGTTATATATCTGACAGCCCTAACCCATGTCCTAATCTTTCTGCTACTGGAATGTGCTGTGGACAACACCCGACCTGTGAGTCCAGATCTCTCAAGCTGAGACCAATCCCTTTCCTGTCTCCTTGTGCTTGCTGTGGGTCCTACCTATAATCCCTATCCCTGGCCCAAGCCCTGGGGCCCAGCATTCTGGCCAACCCAGACCTCAAGCCTCCCCTGCATGAACCAGTTTCGCCTGATAGCTCAGACTCTGAATCGGGCTTCACCTTCAGGACTCTCACTAACTGGCCCTCTTCATCCCGTCCCACCCAATGCCATGGGGGACACAGTAAGAAAAAGTCCCTAACACCATGGAGAAGAGCATGGCACTTCAAACCATGAGGAAGACTATGAGGAAGGGACAGTGTCCATCTAACCTACCTGTAGACAACACAGTAAAGGGTAGACTATTGAGGAGGTTCAAAGTGGGTAGAAGGCATGCAAGTGCAACTGGATCAAGCTATAGTGGACACCCTAATTAAAGAACTAAGGTCTGCCATCAGCCTCTCTTGTCCTGTGGTTCCAACTCCTCCGTTTCTCTGGACAACACTCTCATGACCTCTGATATCCAGCATTCCATAATTTGTGAAAAGGGTTCTCTTTGTCTTAGAATATTTATTGTTGTCACCTGTCTCTGAATTCCTATGTAGAATTTGTGTAATTTGAGTATTTATTGACATTCTAATGCCAGACACTAAAAGCACGTATGGTTTTAAGAATATCTTTGGTGCATCACTCCTGAGATTCGCCCTTCAGCCAAAGATTAGACAGGCCTATAAAACAAACAATAACACACACAGTTCAGCCACGTATATGAGACTAAATGGGCACACCAGCCCAGGGGCAAGGACAAGAAGGCAGGAAGGGACAGGAAAGCTGGATGAACGGAAACGGGGAACCCCAGGTTGAGAAGGGGAGAGTGTTGACATGTCGTGAGGTTGGCAACCAATGTCAGAAAACAATACGTATATGGTTTAATGAGAAACTAATTTGCTCTGTAAACTTTCACCTAAAGCACAGTAAAAAATAAAATGAGAAGGTTGGATGAAAAAAAAAAGAATATATTTGGTGCAAAGATGTATCCCTCCATGGACTTTTCTAGTATTCATGGTGCCTTATGAGCCCTCCGAAAGAAAGGATACTGGGTAGGATCTGTGAGGACAAACAGCTCCAAATTGAGAACAAGCATATTGGCTGCTCACTCCTCCCATGTCAGGAAGAATGGGTTGTTATGGTGATAGAATCAGGGTAAGAGGAAAATTTTAAAAGCTGTAATTTATCTAATGCTCCAAGATGGAATACCCAGGCACCACAGAATGTAAAAATGGAAACACAAACATATTTGATCCATGCAAAGATTGGGATATTGGCACTCAGGATATAACAGAACTTATTGCTAGTCTCTTATTTTCTGTTTTCTGCTTCCATTTTCTCTTGGAAACAGTTGTGGGATTTAGCCAAGGGCCACTGAGAATTACTTGTGATGGTTTGGGAAACAGAGGGGTAATGAGAAGGCAGGCTTGCAGCCAGGCTGTCCGCAACCAGAAAGGAAGACTGGCTGGCCCCAGGATGTCCGCTCTGCCTGTGTCTCACCGTGAAAGATACGTGGCTTGAACGCTCTGGGTTAGAGTTGTACAACTGCAAGGTTTGGTATAGTTTCCCTAATGATTTCTTAAATCTGATTTGGTTAGATTTTCTGATCTTTTGATTGGCTATATTTATTTTTTAAGGATTTGGGAAGAACTACTAAACTAGGCCATGAATTTCTATACATAATCCAGGGCTTTTGAGAAACTGAAGTCAGATTAGAAAGTTATCAGTGAATGTTCACTTCCCTCGTTCCAGGGGAGCAGTAGAGTTCAGTGATTACGTGGAGGGACGTGCAGTCCAGCTGACTGAGAATCTTGGCTCTACCATTCACCTTATACTTTAGACAAAGTATTTAACCTTCCCTCTTCTGCAAAAAAGGGATGATAATAATAAAAGTACCTATCTATTATTATAGCGCTACTGTGAGGATTAAATTAGTACTGTGTCTGACATACAGCAAGTATTCAGTAGATGTTAGTGTGCTGTTATCATTATTTGAATCATTTGGCTATATAAAAATCAACTGCTGGATTTGTGACTTGTTTTTGTTTTTTAAACACATTTTACATCTGTAAGTTCCTGAAGAGCAAACCCACTGCCTGCTCCTATGTCCTGGATAGGGACTGATGCACTACTCCCAGGTGTAGGCTGTCCAGAATTTAAGACAGGGAAGAAGGCTGTCATCCAGAACATCCTAGTACTGTGCAGTGAATGGATTGCTTTTTGTATGGCCTTTCTAGCCATGGTCTTGTAACTCCTACTCAGGTGATTGGGTGGGACTGTGTGATAGGGTAATTGTGGCCCACCAAGAGGACTGGTCAGTTTTGCCATCCCACTGGGCTTGAAATGAGCCACCCTAGAGGTGGGAAAGAGAAGAGCCCATGATTAAGGAGGGAGAGACCCGCAGGAGAGACCAGCAGGAGATGGGTCAGTGGGCTTCCCAGCCCACGGAGCAAGAAAGCTGAGTGCCTTTGGTCAGAGACAGGGCCAGGGAGAAGCCTACGCCTGACTCACGAATTTGGGACTTGCCAGCCTCTACAACCACGTGAGTCATTTCCTTTATAAGGCTGGTGAGTTCTGTGAGACGCTGCAGTGAATTAGGGAACCCAAAGACAGGAGGGAGAGTATTGAGGGGAAAAGGAGTAGCTGATGTTAGAGATGATGGAGTGGTACAGCAGCGTGGAAAAGTTGGACTTTTGGGACATCTTTAACTTCTGCCTCACAGGAACCAGCTTTGTGCTGATCCTTATAAAAGAAACTATTCATTTATACTGTGAATCACAATGTGACCAAATGGAGACTGCTGAGGAATGAAGTAAGTCTAGACTAAGGAAAAAATAGGGAAGGAGGAAAATAGGAAACCTGCCCAGGAAAACTTGATGACCGGTCCCAACCCTGCTTCCGTCGAGTCGATTCCAACTTTTAGTGACCATACAGGACAGAGTAGAACTGTCCCATACATTTTGCCCCATGTGGAAAAAGAACAGGAGTTAGAACAAAACTTTAGCCAACACCTCCAAGTTGGAATCTTTTCCTTACTCTTTTGCTTATTGCCTTATTTAAGAAAGTGGGAGCTCCTATATACTGCCAGGCACTTTAGGCTCCCACGGTGTTCCCACTGGGGGGAAAGTCTGTTCTTCTCTTTTCAGATTGACTGTCATTGTATCCAGATAACGAGGAGTGATCCGGAACTGAACACTCTGGAGCCAATGCCCAGGATATCTGTCCCAAAAGTCCAAGAGAATGAATATCCTCTCCCTACATGCTCCAGGCTCCTGACATACTGTGTTCCACTTAGGTATTCTTACTAATTATGAATCATATTAGATATGCATGTAGCTAAGAGTGGGCTGGTGGAACAGCTGTTGCTAGAGGATTTGGTGAGCAACAGTATAAACGGCATCTGGCAATAAAAAAGAGAAACAGTGTCTAATATAAAAATAGAATGAGGCATTGTTGGAACAGGCCTAAAACGGGCCAGTCAAGCAGAATTGCAGTATACACTTCTCACCTAGCTTAAAGAGCCAAGGGCTATCTACACAGCGTGGTTGACAGCCTACTCTTCCTCATCTGTGGGAGGAACCCAGGACCCTCAGTTTCAGGACATTTGCCTCCTGCTTTCTCCTAGATGATAAGTAAGACTTGTGTAATTTGGACATATGTCTGATCTATTCATGCTGGACACCAGGGAGGCGTGTATTAGTTTTTGTGATATCCTTGTTGCCAAGATATGAAGAAACTATGGATTCATCTAAGATTTCTGCATTGCTCAAGGCACACACTGTATGTCAAAGATGCCAAGAGCCTAGAGATTAAATTTAAAGATCCCTGAAGGTGGCATCTCTGGAGGAAAAAAAGTCTAAATTGGGGTTAAAGTCACATTAGCAGATTCACTCCTCTACCTTTCCTTACAATAGCCTTGCTTATAATATAAACTCTTCTAATTATGGAGGAGTGAGAAAACACTGGGAAGGATTGTGGGGATTCTGCAACGGGAACAGTAGAGTTTTCGCATATATTAACCTTCCTAAAAATTAACTCCTTTGAGATGAGATTTCATATCACACTAGCACGAAGATGGCGCAGGACCATGTTTCCTTCTATTATACATGAGGTTGCTTCTGACTCCATGGCACCAAACAACAACCCCTAGTTCCCATGATGCCTCAGGACATAGCTGAGTCCATAAGAATTCTTAGGATTCTGAGACCCAGACTGTTCTATAAATTACCCAATTATAAAGCTCCCCTTTGTCTTCCAAACGTTCCCATGAGAATTTAGGAGGCCATGGTGACTGAATGGAGAGACATCATTCATATGATAAGAAAGAACACGCTAAAGATGTAGAAATCCCCAGTTCAATGGAGAACATAAGCATAGTATAGCTAGCCCTCCCACCATGAAAGAACCTGATGAAGGTGAACACTCTCCATGCAGAGATGTGGGTGAAAGAATGGATTTCTTCCAGCTATACAGAGAAAAACATGGTGAAGATATAGACACAATTCCATACTGTATGACAGGCCTTCTCAGCCAGTGTGTTGAGATAACTGCCCCCTCTGCTCTCTGCGTGAGTGGGCAGGGAGGGTGTGGGGCAGCTGGAGCCCCCAAGCATATTATCTTAACAGCCTTGTTCATTTACCCCACTGTGCCTTACAAAAATTAATAGAAAATGTCCTACACGTGCGATGACATGAAAAGGTTGGGAAGCTCTACTGTAGAAGACACAGAGAAGGGGAGACATATCCTCACACTACAAGGGTGTAGACATCCTCAAACTCCTGGAGAATGTGGTGGAAATGTACAGCCTCACCCACCACCGTGGATAAGGACATGATGAAGACACATATGCCAGCGCATACCGTGGAGAAGAACATGGTGAAGGTGTAGACAGCAGCTTCAAGCACATATCGGCTCCGAATGGCCAGGACCACAGGTGGCAAAAACATGAGGTTGCTCAGGCACAGCAGGAGTGTGGACAGCAGCTGGAATCCATAGGTGAGTGCATCTGCACTGTCGGTGCAGCCCCAGCCCCGCCACCCTGCAGATGGGGGAGAAGGCATAGGGTGGAAGAGGACAGGGGAAGGCAGCCATGGGTTCAGCAGACACTTCTGCTCGCAGCCTCTTACCAAGCCCTAGGCCACTACCAGTGGAAGGTGGTCTCACCTTGGCTCTGCCCTCTTGTTCTCTCCAAACTCAACATGGGTCATCCCCATTTCAGGCTGACGCCTTCCACCGTGACCCAGCAAGCCACCCCCTTCTGTGAAGCCCACAGCAGCCAGTTCCCTTGCCAGCCCGCTCACCAGCCTTGCACTCGCAGGCCGCGTACAGGTAGTTGTGAGTGCGCAGGAGCTTGCACTGCCCGTAGGGCCCGCAGTCGTCCACACATGGGGACAGGAAGGTGCGCAGCCGCACCTCGGCCGTTGCATTCCGGCACCGCACGAACCTGTGCACACACTCACTGTTACCTGGGGCCCAGGGTGCTCCCTCCTAGGTCTGTCTCACCCACCCTCTACCCCCGTTCCTGCCGCTCACCCAGGCCCCACCCCACACAGGGAGCGGAGGGTCAGGAACCAGGTTCCTGTCTGAGGGAAGGGAATTCGCAGCCTGGCCATTCTGGAGGTGGCACTGACAGAGAGGAGGAAGCCGGCCAGAGCCTCTGGGGGAGAGAAGAGAGGGGTCAGTGAGGAGGAGGAACAATCAGTGTGGCATCAGGCACAAAGAACCCTCACCCACCTATACCTATTTTCCCAGACCCTAGCGGGCCTGCCTTCATACCACCCCCCACACCCCTCTACCCAGGCCTTTCAGCCTCCTGTCCTTCCCCCATTCCTCACCCCTACCTTTGGAACAGGTGACTGCTGCATCCCCCAGGCTCAAGGGCACCTCATGAGTCAGGCATCCAAACACCGTCACATTTTCCTGGTGCAGGGAGCTCTGGAGAAGGCAGGTATGGAGATGAAGCCGTCACTCACCTGGCCCTGCCACCTCCCCCCACCCCAGACCCCTACACCTGTTAACCCTTTCCCAGAAGCCCCTTCAGGCCCTCACTGAACATTCCATATTCTTCCAGGTGCTCTTCACACCAAAAGCCTCTCTTCTCTGCTCTCAGGACAGAAAAACTCTGAAAAAGATCAGCTCCTCAACAGTAGAAATCTTTCAAAGACTGATGAGAAGGTTAGGACCCAATTCTGAATCCTTTTTTGGGCAGAATTGTTTAAACTCTGTCCAGGCAAGAGAGAACATTCTCTTATCCAGTACCAACTAGCTTGTGGGGGGTAGGAGTGAGAGTGGAAAGAGGGAAGGGGCTGTTGCTGGATGTAGAAACTCGTTGTGAACAAAAAGAACTGTAAGGTTTGCAGTCATCTTCACCTAGGCCTGAAGGCAGGAGGAGTGTAAAGCAATGGACTCAGATAAAATGATCCTCACGTACTAAATGGTGGTAACAGAATGCCTCCGGATTAAATGTAGCAACCTGGCTGGGATGAAAAGTAACAGCACAACCACAGGAGGAAATGTAAGCGCTGTCTACAAGAATAAAGGTAACAGGATGCCATAAACTCACCTGATTCAAGAAGGATTTCAGACAGCTTATTAAATACATGTAACAGGAAACAGTAAATGCATGAGGGAAATTAAAAGATTTGTGTGGGAAAATAAAGTCTGTCCCTAGATGTTGGCCATACATTTGATGCTGACTTTCCAAGGACCAAGGCAAAGAAGGAAATACGATGAGTTGCTAGATTTGTGCATCCATCAAAGAGCAAAGTTCATCAGTGTCTCGGGAGAAGCACAGCACCCAAAGGGGTGGATATCAGGTGAGCTCTCATAAAAACAGCACTGTGTTCTGTTCTGCATCCTGTCCTCAACGGCCACCATAAGCTTCCAACAACTTGCTTATAAATTCCCTCAATGCGAGCCCAGGGCACTATGCCAGAGTATTATTCAGTAAAAGTCATTCTAGGAGGGGATCAAAGGGGGGAAAAAAAGGCCATCTAGGTATGTAGTTCTCTGATCCAAATGTCCAAGGAAAAAATTCAAAATATTTGGAAAGATGGTCTACCTATCAGAGTGGATATACCAATATACCTTTCAGAATAAGGGCTGTCTAAGGAATGTAGCAAGGGTCACAGCATGCAGATGAGTGAAATGTAAATAGTGTCCTTTAGAGTGAATGAACAAGAAGAACGGGGAAGAGGAGAGGGTGAGTGGCTGCATGGGGACTAGGCCTCTACTCTCAGGATACTAAGGAAGAACAAGTACAGGTGTGGGGCTAGACTCTGACTCAAGATCTACAGTGTCAAGGTCAAATCAAAAAACCTCACTGCCTGCTTATGTACAACCAAAAACCTCATGGGATTTGGTTCCTTGGTTTGGAGGTTTAGGGTCTTGGTTTCATAGGATATCCCAGTTAACTGGCCTAATACCATGTTTAGTGCTTCTGTTCTACCTCTTAGTTCATTGCATAGTGCCTGGGGTCTTAAAAGCTTCCAAGCGGCCATCCATGGCACAACAACTGGTCTTTATTCGCCTGGAGCAACAAAGGAAGGAGAGTCAGGAATAGGAGGAGGATATGGAATGTGTGGCTAATTGCCTCCATGAACAACCGCTTCCTTTGCCATGAGATCAGAACTGGATGGTGCCTAGCTACCATTACTGAACATTTTGAGCGAAGATTTTATAGACTAATCCTGATCAAAAGGGGGAAAATGCAGAACAGAATTTAAAATTTTCATGGACTCCAGACTTCCTGGAGCCATGAAGGTTGGATGAACCCCTGAAACTACTGCCTTGAGATAATCTTTAAACCTTAAACCAAAACTATCCCCTGAAGTCTTCTTAAAACCAAACAATAGTTTAGCTTACTAGCAAAAAATCTCTGCCTTGAGTATTATGCTCATTTAAGAACTATTTATATGGGATCAAATTAACAACAGCAACTTGAAAGACTGGACAGAAACCTTAGGGGGCAGTGAATTTATGTTAATGGGAGAGGAACAACTCAGAAAAAGAGGGTGAGAATGGTTATACAACTCAAAGAATGTAATCAGTGTCACTAAATGGCACATGTACAAACTACTGAATTAGTGTATGTTTTGCTGTGTATATTCTCAACAACAAAATAAATAAAATTTTTAAAAATCATTTAAAAAAACCCTCACTGTCACTGCCCAAAGGTATAGCAATAAACAAATACACAAAACGCAGTCTTAGCCTGAACAGAATCACAGAGAGTTTGATATGAAAATAAGGAATATTCAGGTTGAAGAACTAGCTCTGCCCTGACTAGAAGGACCACTAGAAAGTTCTGAGTCATGTCCCATAAAATGCCATATCAAGCCACAGACTAGGCCTCAGGTCTGCTGATGGGAAAGTGGTTCCTGCTCCCAGAGCTGGAGGAGAGTAGAGTTACAAGGACGCCTGGCTAAGGGAAGAGCTGATAAATAATTGGATCAATGTCAAACTGAAGAAGATATCTAGTGGTATGACTGGGCTCTGCCCTCAGCCCAGTCCTATTCAATGCTGACAATAATAACTAAGAAGTGCAGAGGGCTGGCTTTTCAAGTGTGTGAGTTACCAAAAGCAGAGAAGAAAATCAATATTCCATAAGGAGCAAGGCCCAAACCAATATTAGGCAATGCCCCAGGGATGGACATAAATTCTTACATTCAGGTTCAAAAATTCACTGCAAAAATGCTAGATGGAAATTGGCAGCAGTTCACATGAACAAGGCTCGGGGCACCAAAATGTGTGTGCTTCTTGATTACAACTAGATAAACAGAGCAGTTGGTGTGGAAAAGAACAAGCAATTGTGTTATGAGGATGTTTTCCTCTACTTTCCAAAGTTTTTATATGTGATTCTATTACTTTATAATAAAAAATAAATTTATATAACTGTTTTGAAGGAAATAAAGGAAAAAGACCCAGGGGTCTTGGTTTACCACAAGCCCTGGGTGCTCCCACAGTGTGATACAGCAGCTAAAAGAGATAACTCGATCTCAGGCTGCACAATTGCCAGTCCTGTTGCCTGCTTCCCTGGTCAGACCACCTTGGATCCCTTATTTTATAGACCCAATGACCAGAAGAAGTATGACCAGAGGAGAAGGTGGAGGGTGGGAGGGCTCTGCTTAAGACACTGAAGCTATTCAGCTTTGGGGAGGTTGAGGATCATGTGAAGGGGTAGATTAATTGGATAAGGCTTCCTGGGCAAAACAAAGGTCAGTGGATAAAAATTCATAGAGGCAGATCTGATAGAATATCAGGAAAGCCTTTAGCAATCAGAGCTGTCCAAACATGGACTGCATGGCCTCGGGAGATGGTGAGCTCCCCATCACAGGAGACTTGAAGGAAGAAAGTGGACAACTGCCATAGATAAACCCAAAACCAAACCCACTGCTGTCGAGTTAATTCTGACTCATAGCGATCCTGTAGGACAGAGCAGAACTGCCCCATAGGGTTTCCAAGGCTGTAATCTTTATGGAAGCAGACTGTCACATCTTTCTACCTCGGAGCGGCTGATAGGTTCAAACTGCCAACCTTTGGGTTAGCAGCAAAATGCTTAACCACTGTGCCCCCAGGGCTCCTTGCCATAGAGAAAACCAAAAAGTCCATTGCTGTCAAGTCGGTTCTGACTTATAGCAACCCTATAGGACACAGTAGAACTGCACCATAGGGTTTCCAAGGAGCAGCTGGTTAGCAGCCAAGCTCTTAACCACTGCGCCACCAGGGTTCCCTTGCCATAGATAGAGGCCCTTAATAAGTAGGAGGTAGTCTACAAAACTGGCAAAGCCCTGACACTCTGAGTTGCCCTGCTGGCCCAGCCCATTCCTGGCAGAGTCAATAGTCAGTGCACGTTTTTGGGCCAAAATTGGGCTGAGACATGGTCCCTAACTGCAAGGTTGAATGGAAGCAACCTGGGCAGACTCCCTGGAGGAGAAAAGGGCCCCCATACCCAACACCTTCCCCTTTGAGTTCCCCTACAGGGCGACCTCCCTCATTTTCACCAAGAGTACCGCATTGAGCTGGAGCTCCAGACTGAGGACGCCTCCGCTGTCCAGTACCGGCAGCAGCCTCAAGGCGAACACAGCTGGGCGCTCTGGAGGAAGGGCCACACTGGGGCCAAAGAAGATGTAGAAGTGGACGGAGAAGGTATCCAGCTCATTGCGCAGTGTAGGGCGCACTGGCCAGCAGTGCTCAGGTGGGGATGTGGCCCCAGGCCCCTCTGCAGGGGCCCCGAGGGATGGAGGCTCTGGGGGCAATGCCTGGTTGCCCAGTGACTGGGGCATGTTCATGGCAGCTCCAGGGACCAGGGCTCGGTACAGGCTGGGCTGTGGGCACTCTGTGGGACAGAGAAAGCAGAGCTGGGGCCTGCAGCCCTCACAGCCCTGCAGCCCCACCACAAACCAGATCTGAACCAAACAGGATTGAGCAAAGGGTGGGAAGGAGTGAGAACTAGAATCATGTGTCTCTTGGGAGTATGGGTCATCCAGGGTCACAGGATGGGACCCAGCAGTTTCCTAGTGGTCACAGCTAATGGAATGTCATGTTGGAGGGAATGAAGGTCCTCTGTCCCTCCCCAAGGACAGTGAAGACACTGTTGAGACAGAAACTAAGTGTGACGAGCCCTCTCAAGGACTTGCACAGGCTTTGGCAAGGACAGTGTCCCAGAGGTCCTGGCTATCCCTGCCTACCCCAGAAAACCGAAACCGATTAAATCAAGGATAGTAATGAGGTCCTTTGTTGTTGTTGTTGTGTGCCACCAAGTCGATTCTGACTCATAGCATGACAGAGTAGAACTGTCCTACAGGGTTTCCTAGGCTGTAATGTTTATGGGAGCAGACAGCCAGGGCTTTTCTCCCATGGAGCAGCTGGTGGGTTCAAACCTCCAACCTTTCGGTTAGTAGCTGACCACCTAACCATCGCGCCACCAGAGGTCCTTATGAGGTCCCTTAGTTAGCCCCAAGTCAGGTGCAAAAAGTGATCTGAAGACCTTCCAATGACCTAGAGCTCCGAGTGGGAGGGCTTCAGGGAGTGCGAAGGAGCCTGGGTGGGGTTGGGGAGGTTGTAGGTAGGCATTGGTAGACAGTCAATGAACACAGTCACCCAGGCCTGCCTCTCCCCAGCCACGGATGTATGCACAGGCTGGGCTGCTGGCACAGATGTAGGGGTTCTGACCTTGCAACCGCACACACAGCTGGAAGCGAATGGTCCTGCCAGGGCCCCGGGATGGTGTCTCCACACGCACGTAGACCCAGTGCCCCCAGGGGGGTAACGCCAGCTCCAGCTGGCATGCTGAGGCACCTCCACAAGTCACAGAGCTTGAGTTGTGCAGGGGTGGGGCCTTGGGACGTAGGCGCAGGGTCAGAGGGCAGGCGGACACCCCGCGGCCCCCCACACACACCAGCTGTGCTGTAACCCTGTAAGTGAAGCTGGGCACAAAGACCCTGGGCAGAGGAAGGTTGGGGTAAGAAAGGACAGGGAGTACAGATGTGAGAGGGACACCAGAATGAGGAGAACATTAGGAAGCAGAGGACATGGAGGGGATGGGTGACAGAAGGAATAAGAGGCCTTTCCAGGTCTTCCCCTCTGTACTGGGAGAGGGAGGCAGGGATCCAACCCACTCCAGGAGCTCTGGATGACCCGGTAGTCCAGGTTGGCAGGAGGGAAAGCTGAGAGTCAAGAGAGAACCCACCTCCCTGTTTGAGGCCAAGGAGAAGGAAGAGGGGAAGGGTCAGGTATGGGGGAGTATTTGACTTACTTGTACAGAGCTGAGCGATTGTGGGAGGAGAGGGTCTGCTCTGAGGGACGGCCAGGAACCAGCACAGCAACGTCCAGCAAACGCCGGACAATCAACTGTGGCTGAAGAAGGTACTGACACTCATCCTGGAGACCCTGAGATGAAAGCAGGGGTGGTGGGAGGGGAGAGACAGCAGGGGTGCTACTAAACCAAAGCAACTAGAACCTGCTTGGGGGGGTGAGGGGGGGGAGATTCTCCTGGTCTCCTGTTCTCAGGGCTCTGATCAAGGTCTCTCTAAGCTCTGGGTCCATGCTGCCTGATCTTCACCTCTGCCCTCCTTAGGTCTGCTGTGATCCCCAGCAAGGGCTGAGGTTTTCGGCTCAAAACACAAGCCCTGCATATTCTGATCCTGTCTGACCCTCCTCCAATCTAACCCCTCCTCCTGAGCATTCCTAGGCAGAGCCACTTCACAGTAATCTCAAACACTCCATTTGCCACCAGGCTCTCCAGAATTGAGAACACTGGCTCTCCTTTTGGGTTGAAAAACTCCTTAAAGGTCTCCATTCCAAACCCCTTCCTCTACCACCATCAATCTGAAGCTTTAATTTCCTTTACTCCACACCCTGTCCCCTCCCAAATGCTTATCCAGCCTCTCCTTTAACACTACCCCCATCCCCGACCGTTAAACACCTCCCAAGGCAACCTCAGACTATATGCAACTTGAGAACAGGAACCTTGTCTTATTTTATTTTTGTTCTCCCAGACACAGGGCCTAGCAGAAAGTGCAGACCTTACCAATGAATGCTTGCTGAATAAATGAATAAATAAGTGCCTCATCAGTCCAGGTGGGGGCAGCTCTGACCTTTATGAAGCCAAAACCTGTCATCTTTGACTCCCCTCCTACCACTCTGCCCTCAGGGGACCCACAGATCTATCTGCTCCTTATGCCTCGAGCTATTTCTTCTGTTCCTAGAATAGAACCACCACATCCTCCAGCTTCTCTCCCTATCATGAAATCCCTAGACCTTCTCTGTTCCTCCCAGCCTCATCAGTCTTCACCAAGCACAGTCCCCCTTCGTTACTGTCCCTCCTCTGCAGCATTTGCAGCTATGTAAGCCCTCCAAATCTAGCAGTTCACCATAGGAGGGGGCTCCTAGTTGGGCTTCCCTGATCTTCTGAACAAATGGTCTTATACTGACTCAATAAACTATTCACTTTTACAGTTATTCTAACGAAGACTTAAATGGTTATTCTAACCTAGACATACCTCCAAGCCCTGTTCTGGGACAAAAGTTCCAGGCCCTGATTCTCCACTGAGTCCCATGCCATGAAACAAGCCAGCCAAGGCACTGGCTTCCAGCAAAAGCTCCACCAGGCTAGAAGGAGGCTTTGGTAAATGCCAAGATCTCATCACCCTCTGCCTGAAATTCTTCTGTGTCTTTTGCATCATTACATTCCCAATGCCTAGCACACCACCTGGCATGTGCTAAAAAATCTGCTGAATTAAAGAATGGTTGTCAAGAGAGGGTGCCTCCAGAGAGCTCCTGAAACCACCTAGTGGCTCTGAGATCTCCATCTCAGATATCCAAAACAGATGTCCCTCATCTTTGGTGTCAAACCCTAAGGACCAGAAATAGCAACACAAGTCCTTTCATCAAACCAACCTCCTAAGGAAGGAATCACCACTACAATAATCTTGTGGTGAATGAGCCCCCAAGAGTGGGGGCTCATGCTCAAGAGGTAGGCCATTTCCTCACCAGACAATCTAGAGGGAAGAAACACTGTTCCACATTTTACTTACTGTTAGCCTAATTGAAAGATCAGTGGACATGACCTCTCAGGTTAAGATGTGCTCCTTCCCTAAAATATATAATGTACACATCCAATACCTCTCTCTTAAAGGGAGGGTTCTGCCAGTGGGGACCAGGGAAGGTGCACAGGTATAGTTCCCTTCACACACTTGTGATGAGGCCAGAGAAAGGGCACCAGAAGCCAGGTCCTCTACAGCTGCCAAGGCAGAAGCCAAGTGAGAGGGTCCAAACTGAGTAACCCTTCAAGAGGGTAAACCAGAATCAGAAATTAT
Organism: Trichechus manatus latirostris; assembly: GCF_000243295.1. NCBI lineage: Eukaryota > Metazoa > Chordata > Mammalia > Sirenia > Trichechidae > Trichechus > Trichechus manatus. Next base: position 25,795,524 of record NW_004443952.1, read on the forward strand.
GGAAGGAACAGGGTCAAAGCAAGGAAGCTGAGAAACCAGGAGAGACAAGAATGAGAAGTAGAGGGGATGGGAAATAGTCTGAAGGATCCTAGAGTGGAAGGCGATGGATTCCTAGAACATCCTAGTAAGGGTGGGCTGGGTTTCTTTAGAGAGGCCTGAACAGGGTGGCCAGTACAAGGCTCTGAGTGGGGCTTACAGCCTGAAGATGCTCAAAGATACTCTATCTTTTCCATGGGAACAGCCCAGTACCCAGCACAGCCCCTAGCCCACTGTCAGTCAGCATCAATCAACATAGAAATAAATAAGTGCTGGACCAACTGCAGGGAGCAAAAGTGGAAACAGGGAGATCATTTAGGAGTTCACTGTGGTGATCCAGGAGAAAGCTAAGGGAAGGTGTACCTCGAAATGAAGAGTAGCAGATGCATTCAGGGCATGCTTTAGAGGTAGAGTCAACAAGACTTTTTCTTGATTGGTTGTGGTGGAATGAGGGAAAAAGAATAATCAAGGATGACATCTAATTTGGGGGCTTGAACAATTGGTGGATGGCAATGCCATTTATAGATAAGAGGAACACTAGAGAAAGAAGAGGCTTGAACTGGGAGACGTGGAATGGAAATCAAAGAGATTTTTTATCTTTGGTTTGTTTTTGATTTGTACATGTGAAGTTTGAGACACTTATTAGACATCCGATTGGAGATGTCCAAGTCTGAGAGTCAAAGAAATTAGAACTGGCTGAATACACTTGAAAGGCATTAAGTTATGGATGGTATTTAAAACTATTATTTTAACTGGAGACACTTAGGAAGAGAATGCAGAAATAAAAAGGAGTCATCCCAGGACCAACCATTGGAGCACTCCAACACACAGATCCAGCAGAGGAGAAGCCAGGAAGGAGACAGAGGAGGGTGGCTGGTGAGGTAGGAGGAAAACAAGGACACTTGTGCAGAGTCACAAGGGCCAAAAGGAGAAAGTGTTTCAAGAAGGGAAGAGTAATACATAAGGAACTAGTTAATAGCTAGTTACTAGTTAACTCTGGGGAAGGGAAGGGGGGACTGGAGGGGGAAGAAGGGACGAGAAAGACTTACTTTTCACTGTATGCCTTTTGTACCTTTCGAATGTTGTACCAGGTGCATATATTACCTATCTGAAATATAAATGAAATAATTTAGGAGGCAGAAGAGAGGAAGAACCGTTAGCAGATTGTAATCACTTCAGTTGTGTTATTGAACCATGCCTGGTCCTGTTTGGTGGATTCAACAGAATCCTTTGTTGTTCTACAGTCATCTACTTCTCTGCTTTTCATATAGTTGTTTTCATTATTTTACCTGTTCTTACGTCCTTTCTTGGACCTAGGAAGAGGAAGCACTGAAGGAAAACCTGTGCCATTTAGGAGAACTTTTCTCTCATGAGCCATTTGGGTGCCTGATGGTGCCCACAACCAAAAGGCTAGCTCCCTTGAGGCAGACTGGCAGCTGGGTGCCTTAGGATGAACACATGCTCCAAGACAGGAAAGGCAAAGAGATGGAGGGCATGGGGGCGAGACAGAAGTGATTGATAGGAAGAAGGGGACAAGGAACGGAGGAGAAAATGAAATCTGTTTTGGACGCTATAAGTTTGAGAAGGTGGCAAAAGGGCAACAAAAATTTGCCAAGTCCCTACTATGCACCAGGTCCTCTACTGGGTGCTAGGAATACAGCAGTGAATAACACAGACACAAGGTCTAGCAGAAGTGTGGGACTAGAGCTCAGGAGAGTGGCTTGGACCAGATGAGTCACTTCCCTTTTTTATAAACTTTCGAGGCTCCCTATCACTCTCAGGATAAAATTTCAAACTTGTTAGCCCAGCACTGCAGTCCCTTCATGATCTGGCCTCTGCTCATCCCTCCAGCTCCCTCACCTGCCCCAACACCTGAGCCACAATGATCCACTTCAGTTCTCATTTCTAAGCTTTGGCCCATGCAACTCCTACTACCTTTCCCTGCCTTCTCAATATCAGGCCTCACTCCTTAACAGTCTCCTAACACCACCACACTACCAAGCTGAGTTAGCCATCTCTCCTACATCTCACTAACATATATCTTATTTATCTCTGTGTCCCCAGCACCCAACCCTGGCACAGAGCAGATTCTCAAGGACTAAGGGATAAAGGGAGGCCTGGGCTCATTCCCAAAGGTGAGGAGAGCCCTAGAAACAACACTGCCTTCTTATCTCTGGGACTCTTCATTCTCGACCCAAGGCTCTCCATCCCACATAACTTCCTATGCTGGACCATGGTACAAGGAGGAAGCATGTTAAGATGAGCCCTGAAAGAAAGCTCTAGAAAATCCACTCATAGGCTTCAGTCTGGATAATTAACAGGATCTGGAGAGCTTTAGAATACTTAGAGGTCCAGACAAGATTATAGAAGGTAATCAAATTCTTACAGGAACCACAGACAAGATCCTTGCCCTCCCAACCTCTAGGACAGACCTGCTGCCACTTATGGGCAAGGGTATAACTGTGCCCTCTCCTCTCTAAGATCACACCACACCCCTAAGTAGCTCTACTGGCTAGAGTTCCAGCTTACAGTATGAAGTCTCCCAGGCCCCACTTGATGGATATACTTAGATGCAGTGGGCATGTCTGGTTCCTTTCTCTCTTCCCAGCTCTCTTGGCTGGGCACTTTGAATCATCCTTTGGGCTCTGGTAAGCTTTTCTCTGAGCTGCTATCTCTAGTTCCCCATTGTCCCAGTCTGGTAACCATGAGCAGCCCTGACCTCTCCCAACCAGGGCTCAGCTCCCATTATCCCAGCCCAGACATAGGCCCCAGGCTCCTCCTGCTCACTAAGAACAGAATTTTGGGTAACTGCAGCAGGAGTTCAGAAGGATTTGTCCTGTCAGTTCTCATTAAGGTAGTCAAGAATCAGAGCTGGGATCAGGGACAAGCTCTTTGGGATTTGGCCAAAGACCTATCAAGACATTCCTCCTGATAGAAGAATCCTTAGTTCTGATGGGAGTCATGGCTTATCTAGAACCCAGAGCGCTTCCAGGTGATGGTCTCATCCAGAGAGCTTCCAGGCCTTGGTAGAAAGTTCTCTTGTACATTACTCTCAGAAAAAACAGACCCAGCACTGAGGGCTTGAGATGTCCTAACCAACACATGGCACCCATCCCTGACAATAGCAGTGCCAGTATACTTGTCCCTGCGAATTCTCAGCTCATTTAAAAGCATTATTAACACCACTGAAAGCTGGACTACAGTCTGACATAGTCACAGTCTCTGCCCTCAAGGAACTCAGCCTGGAGAGACATACCCAAGTCAAATCTTCACCTGTTTGGGAATTTCTTCCCTTCTGAATTCTCAATTACCTAAACCCCATTAGCTTCTTGTTCTTCAGCAACCTGCTCTTTACATCCTCACTCTGCTCCTGTTCAGTCCTTCACCATTACTGCTGGCCCCACACACACGGGCATCCCACACCGACAATGGCCGGCTCATCACATGCTCTTCTCCAATGGACAGGGGTAGAAAACCTATAAACTCCTTCACTACAAGGAGGAAGTCTGGCCTGCCCAATACCTGGGAGTGGTAGGAAAATATGTGACATTTCCTTCTCCTCTAAACTAGAATGGAGAAACATCCTAACCTTTTAACCAATCCTTCAGACTTTTTACAATCTCTGCTCTATGAAATCAGTGCTGATATGAAGAGGGGAAAGGAGGGCAACAATTAGGATAGACACCAGTTGCCCCAAGCCTCCTTTTAACAGGAAAGAGCTTCTGTATCTCAGACTGGTCCCTTATGGTCTTCCATGGGGTGTGGGGAGCTGTCTGAAATTATGATAGGAGAGGAATGTATTCTCCCAGATGGACTAAAGAAGGGACTACAGCCTGTAAGAGTCTTCAGAGCTATCACTGATCAAGATGCAGAACAAGACCAGTCCTGGGTTTATGCAGCAGTATTTGCAGTAGTCCCTGTTTGGCTTCTGATCATTTTAATTAACCCTTGAGCCTTTCAATAGAAAGGGGCACTCTCCCCAGTGCCAGGGCCTCTAACTGATTTCAGGCTCTGGACTTTCCCTTCAGTCTGCCTGGACCCCCTGTGTCCTTTAGGACACTTCCAAATTTACTCCTTCAGATTGTGGCCTCTGGGCCCACCCAGATGACCTGCTAGCCTCTAGCTGTGTCCCATCCCTGCCACCTTTTGCTGTTGCCCACTCTGGCACAGGGCTGGTGTGCCAGGTAGCCTTTGGGGAGAATCAGCAGGGACTGAGAAGCAGCTCTGTGCCCCCGCCACCCCCTTCCCTGGACAGTATCAACCCACCTTGACAGAGATGTGGCCATGGGCCTGGGGAAGGTGGGCAGCCAAGAACCAGTCCCCAGGTAAGGGGCTGCTGACGTTAAAGATGCCTGAGGTGCGGTTGGGCAGTGTCCAGCTGAGGGTCAGTGAGAAAACCCCAGGCACAGCCGTGTCCCCTGGGAAGTGTGTGTGCAGGGGATTGATGACAGGGGGTGCCCCAGACCGGAAATACCTGGGGAACCAGAATTAGGAGAGGAGGAAAGCAGGCAATGGGGGTGGGAAGTGGGAAATGGGGAAAAGAAAGGAAAACTGTCACTTATTACCAGTAAAACAACTGGATTCCCCATAATGACACATACAACAAAGTAGTTCCAGGTCAGAGGTCAGGTCATAAAGGGCAAAAGGTACTCACACAGTAGTAGTCAGGAAGTGGCCAGGGGATAGAAGTTCTGGCCCTCAATCAGTTAGTTATACTTCAATCTGGGCCCAGGGGTCAGGGTCAGGAGGTTAGTTTATACTTATAACGTCACATTTTCATCTGGAAAGCAGTCTTGGGGTTAGAAGTGGGGGTCAGGAGGTTAACTCAGACACTCACACAGTCACACTTTGGTCTGGGCAGTGGTCCCCAAAGGTTCCCCCCTGCTCCTTGAAAATGATGAGGTTCCAAACAGCTAGGAATGTGTCCTCGGGAACATGGAAGTGGAAGAGCTCAGTGCTGGCAAAGGAGCGGAAAGGACTCAGCTTGCGGGGTGAGCAGGTGGAGTAATCAGTCAGCAAAAGGCCTCCTGGGGAGCAGGAGAGAGAGAAAGGGGCAGGGTAGGACAGACTGCATTTCCATTATGCAACAGGCGTCTTCCTTTGCCAAAAGCCACACTAACAGCACCAACTCAGCAAATGCTCTCCTCTGAGCTAGCAACAAGGTCTGGTGCTGCCCCAGCCATCATCGGGTTTAATCTTTACAAAGACTTTGTAAAAAATGAACTGTTATTACAGATAAGGAAACTGAGGCTCAAAACTAAGATTCAAATATGTCCATATCTAAACCTAGGACTCTTCACTTGACCCTATGGCTACCCCTCACTTAGGAGCCATTGTTCTCCTCTTACCAGATCCAACAAAATAGAGCTGTGCGCACGCGCGCGCGTGTGCGTGCGTGCGTGCGTGCGCGTGTGCGTGTGTGTTGTGGCATGGCCTCTTAAGTCACTGAGCAGGCTAGAGCTCCACCTGCGGGTCTTGGGAGTCAGCATGGAACTGTGTAACCTCCCTGTTTATTTTCTTCCCCTTTCTGGTCCCCTGTGGTCAGGAGCAGCAAAAACCCTCAGAAGCTTCACAGAGCTGTCTGTGTACTGGCTCAGGGCAGGCATGGGGAGGGCAAAGTGTGGTGAGGCTACACGGGGCCTGCTTGGGTGGTAGAGGCAGGGACAGGAGCTTGAAGGCTACCAAGAGAACCCTCAGGAGAAAGGAAAGGAGAAACATTAGGCCCTCCAGGATTCAGAATGAGCAGTCAGTGGTGTTTCTCTGGGGGGAAGCCCAGTGAGGCAGTCAGTTGGTGAGCCAGTGGGATCTCAGATCACTTGGGTATATTCTAGCAGGACTGGGTAAGGGTGGGGGACAGGAAGTGGTCATCTCTAACTGAAATGCCAAGATACCAGATCATGTTGTCAGGAGCAGAGTCAAAGTGAGCAGGAAAGCCTGGTATCAGTGGCTGGCCAGGCAAACACATTGGGGCTGGGAATGCCATGATAGTGAAAATAATGCTATAGCTCAGCTGGGGAGGGGAAGAGGGTCCCAAATGGCAGGCAAGACCTCTCCCAGTAAAGCACTAGGAAATCTGACAGAGAAGCCCAGGAGGATGCCCCCAGGACTGGTGAGAATGAGAGGAACTCAAGCAGCTTCAGGACAGAGTAGGGACGGAGTAGTTTAGGGGGATCCCTGGAAAGGGAGTTTTCAGCCAAGCAGGAAATACCCCCCGGGCTTACCTAGTCTGACAATCTCCCTCTCTGGAAATGAGAGACATAACATCAAAAAGAGGCATTTGAAATAACAGAGAAAGAGGTATCTGGGAAAGGGAGGCTGCTGAAGGAGGGAATACCAGTTAAGACTGGCCCTGCCAAAGTACAGCAACTTCAAGAGTCACCCCCCAGAGAGCTACCCTAAACAGGTGGAGGCCATTGGCGCTAGATTTTCCAGTACTCGTTTTCAAAGGATAGTTACACCCAAGAACTAGTCTGTTCAGTCCAGGTCACATAATCAGCCTCAGCTGTCAGCAAGGAAGGTCTGCCACCTTGCAAGTTGAGTACTGCCCAGGAACCCAAAGAGGGTCACAGGCATTGGGGGGCTCACAAAGCAGCATTCAGAGAGCAATGGAGACGTATCTGAGAGGAATGAAGGGAAATGGAGCCAACTAATGAGGAACACAGGTTGCCTGGGAGCTCTGGCTGTGACAACTAGGAAGCAGAAGGCCAAGAGCTCCCTACTGTTATAAGAAATCAGGGCTCTAGAGCACCCTCTGCTGGGGTTAGGGAAGGACTGCTCCTCCTCAAAGCTGGTAGCAGGGTTGGGACAACTCATTAGTCATTGCTACTGTTAGGAAAAAGAGATGTTGGCCAGGCTCCCAGTGCAGATGCTCAGAGAGCTGGTGGTGAAAAGCAGCTGGTGATCTCCAAGAAATATGGGTAGACAAGCACAAAGAGTCCTGTGACTCAAAGGAACATGGTATGACTTGGGGAATTGGGGGACTAGCTAAGCCACCCCCAAAGTAGCCAGGGGCTGCAGAGGTCACAGAATAGACTGGTGGGGAAAAAGGAATGAGCAGCAGCCGGGGATGTTGAGAAGAAGCTAGAAGAAGTTCTGATAAAGCATCTACAATCCCCATTCACTCCAAGCTTTGGTTTGGGGTTTTAACAGGGCCTACCAGAGCCATGTGTGGAGCCCTGGTAGTACTGTGGTTAGGCATTCAGCTGCTAACCAAAAGGCTGGCAGTTCGAATCCACCACCCACTCCTTGGAAACCCTGTGGGGCAGTTCTGCTCTGTCCTATAGGGTCACTATGCGTTGGAATTGACTTGACAGCAACAGGTTTGTTTTTTTGGTTTTTTACCAGAGCCATGTACCAGAGGAGGCATGAGCAAGGCCCTAGCCAAAATCAGATGAACCTGCCCCGGATGCACCAGTACTTCCAGAATGGAGCTAGGTGATTATCCACCACCCAAAGCACACATACACACAAGCTGAGGCTTGCCCTGCTAATGAAGTACTTAAATAAAAAATCAGTTGCCATCAAGTCGATTCTGACTCATGGCGACCCCATAGGGTTTCATGGCCGTAATCTTTTGGAAGCAGATCGCCAGGCCTATCTTCCAAGGTGCCTCTCGGAGGGTTTGAACTGCCTACCTTCCAATTAGTAGCCAAGCATTTAACCACTTATACCACACAGGGACTCCAAGGATAGCCCTGCATGGAACAAAACGTCATTTCCCGCAAGGGCAAGGCACACACTCAGCTAAGCCAAAGAGAAGACCCAAGGATCAGGGGTGAGACTAGGAAACCCAGCAGGTACCCTCCATTCCTGAAATGAGATTGAAGCCAACAATAACATTTACGAAGGCCAAATGTGTGTAGTCCTGTGCTGTAATAGTCCTGTGACATTGCCACCTTCTCCTCAGGCAAAACCCATCACCACTGATAGGTCACAGAGCACCCCTGCATGCCAGTCACAGCTGCCAAGCAGTGACCATTAACAGCACTAAGGGCAGCCCTGCCTGCAGCTGGACCTACATAGTGCTCTTTTCCAACTTCATTACAACTCTCACCAAAGCCACTAAACCTACTGAGTGAATCATGCTTCTATCCACATCTTTCAAGATTTGTACAACTCTGTGACTGTCAGTCACTCTCCTCCCCTAGCCAGCCCAGTGCTCACTAAATGTGCTCATGAACAAAGAAGCCATGATGGCAGGGATGGGAGCTACGCATTGAACTCAAAAGCTTGGACTTCCCCTCACGAAAACTGACCTGGCTACTGCCTCTGCTGAGTGCCCAATTTTTCAGCAGCAGTAATCAACACTGAGCCCCTTAAGGAGAGCAGCTAGGGCAGATGGATTACTTATGTGTTGTGGGAGGCACCCAACATTGCCTCCAACCACGGAACTATCACTTGCGAAGGACACTTCAGTAACCTGTCCATGTGAGGTGCAGGAAAAGCTGAAGAGACACGTGCATGAGTCACAACACATATCCTCCCCCTCACTAATAACAAAGGCACTCAGAGGACACATAGGCTCACATGCACCCCATACAACATCCCTGTGCATACTTACCAACACACAAGCATGCACACATGCTGCACACGCCCAGCATTCCCTCAGATCCCTCCATTACACACACACACACACACACACACAGACACACACACACACAAGCGTTCAGACACATAAAGCTATACACATCTGCAGAGGCCATGACCTTTGGTGTGCATTGATTTCCTCAAGCTTGTACACTGAACCAGACCCCTGCAGCCTAATGAACCACTCCCCAGCAGTTGCTGTGTTAGCTGTTATTGTCAAAGACTCCCTCAGGCACATCTCCATCCACCAACCAGAGGTGTGTGAGGTCTGAGGCCATGAAGACCATAGTTATCTCCTTATGATGGGGTCATCTTTATGGCACATCTCCTAGGCCAGGACCCCATTCTCCCCCACATCCCACTCATCAAGAAGTTGAACCTCTCGCTCTCCTATCCAAGTTACTGCCTCACTGATTGATGTCCCCATCCCCAGGCTGACATCTGGCAAAAGAAGAACAGTTTGTGGATGAAGCCCTCTGGTGGGCAGACAGGGTAAAGGAGGGGTTGTGCTTTGAGGCTTTCCCCTACATGAGTCTGTTTTCCTATTAGGCATATATTGCAGTGAAAAAAAAAAAAAGTATAGGAAAGGAATTAGAAAACCTTTTTCTAGCCCTAGCACTGCCATTTACAAGGTGTGTGACCTTGGACAAATTGCTCCCTTACTAAGCCTCAGTTTCCCCATCAGTAAAATGGGCTCTGAGTTTCCACCCTGCTCTAAAAGTGTCAGGAATTATTCCTGGGCAAAACAAGCTTATTTGGAACAAGACTCATTACCAGAAGAAAACGTGTTATAATGGCAACTAACCCATGTTCTTCTGTTTGCTATACGTTATCTTTAAAACTGTTTCCTTAACTCTGTTTTAATGCATGCCCAAAATTTCAAAGGTTTTGGCTCAATCCTCCCACACTGGACTGGAGGCTCTCTGGTATGAGACCATGTCTCCCTCATCAAACTTTGAGAGCAAAAGCAATACCTTCTAGACTTTTTTGGAAAAGCAAGAGTCAAGGTGGGGTCAGGATAGACTCTAGGAGAGAAAACATTGGAGTCTCCATCCTAGGGACAGAGCCACCTGCTGGACCTCAAGGCCCACAGTTACCACCACCTCCCAACTCCTCTCGGTTGTTTAAGCTCTCCTCCCTATTTCTTCTTCTCACTTCTTCCCCAAAGATCTAGTTCCCCAGGTCCCACTTTTCCCGAATCCCCCCAGTCCACCCCTCCTTGTCAAAGCCTCATCCCTGCCTCAATCTTTCCTGCTTCTTCACTCACCAGCCCCTGGGCCAAGGACAGAGAACAGCAACAGCAGCAATAGGGCTGGCGGCAGCTGGAGCCCAGTTCTGAGTCGGGGCTGGGAGAAGGGCAGGGTATGAGAGCGAGGAGTGGGTAGCGGGAGAGACTTGGGTAAACACAGGGATGAGGGCAAAGGCTGAGATAATGGGTTGGGCTGGGCTGGGCATTGGGGCTTGAACAAGGATAGGGGATGGGATGGAACCCTGGGGTGCGATGAGGACTGGAGCAAGGGCAGAGGTCGGACCAGGGGCTTAGGCAAACACTGGGAATGGGGTTGGGATAAGGGCTGGACTGGAATTTGTGAAAGGGGGTGGAACACAGGCAGGGGCGGGGATGGGGGCCTGGCAAGGGGCAGGGATTCAAGGGGGAACCGGGGCTGGGACCCGGAAGGAAGCAAGGGGAAGGACTGGGACCCGGACCTTGGCATTCGCTGGGAGTCAGGCCGGGACTGGGATCTATCTGGGAAGCGGGGCGAGGGCGGGGCCGGGGGCCAAGGTCCCGATTGGGATAGGACAAGGAGCCGGGGCAAGGGCTGGGCCATGGCCCCGGGCAGGGGCGGGGCTGGACGGGCCACAGCGGGGCTCTCGCAGAGCTGACCGCGGCTCCGCTCCCCACCCCCAGCGTGGTGACCTCCGGCGTCCTCGCAGGCCGGAGGCTGGGGTCAGGCTGGCTGGGACCTGGGTAGGAGTTCAGGCCTGGGCGACTCCAGGCTGCGCTGGACCGGCGATAACCAGGCCCCGCGGCGGCGGCCTCGGCTTGACGTCGGTATGACGCTCCGCCCCCGACCAGTTCGATTGGTCTTTCTCAGTAAAACCCGCCCACTACCCTATTCTATTGGTTTCTAACTTAGTCCTGCTGGGCTCCGAGGACAGACTCCTCCCCGGCCCCAGCTACCTGAGATCCTGCTGTTCTTACCAACCACAGAGCCCCGATGCCCCTTCAGATTCTCACAGCTCCCATTGACCTCCCCACAGATATCTCATAGGAACCCTTCAAGGACCTTAGGACCTTCATGAACCCAGACATCCCGCGGACCTCCTGACAGATCTCCGCAGATCTTACCCAGAGACTCTCTCACAGAGATTCCGCAAAACTCCCCTTTTCAGAAGTGAACTCTCTCTAGGTTCGTCTCCTCCGGGCCCAATGCCGTCCCCTCAAGAGACCTCACCCACCGAGGAGGTGACCGCACTGCTGTTGCCATGGTCTCTACTGGGCGTTCCGGTTGCCTTGGCGACGGATCTCTCCTCTCCTGGCTAGGGTTTCAGAGACTTCAGTCAATCCCTTCCCCCAACCGCCCTGGATCCCCAACCCCTCCCCACCCCACCCTTCCCCTTTCCCTTACCCTTCCCCTTCCCCTTCCCCATTCTTCCCCAGATCTAGCCAGAGCTCCTTAGCGAAGTTCTGCAGGTCTCCTCCCCAAGTCATAGACTTGCAGGCAAGGCCTCTACGACTCAGCGCCTGCAGCCTGGGCTCAGCCAAAACTGAGAGCCTTCCCTCCTTCGGGCTAGCACTTCCCCCTTCCATCCTCAGATGAGCTCCTGACCCAAGGACTTGTAGCAGCCAAGCCAAAGCCCACAGGTACATCTCTCTCCAACAGCCCCTCCCAGAAACCCCCATCCCATTTCCTCCTAACACCCTCTGTCCCTCCGCTACCGCCAGTCCAGCCCCTCCCATTCTCTTACTCTCCCTTCCACCACGTCTTTCTATCCAGTTCCCTCCTCTCCTCCCATCTTCTGGTTCTCCACCCTCATATTTCTTTTTCCTCTTGCTGAACCTCTGGTTATCTTCCTCTCCACCATTCTACCTCTCCCCCTACTTTCCTTCCCAAATTTCCTTTTGGAAAGTCTGGTGAGTTTGAGACGTGATATATCTCATTATCTCTGATGCGTGGGGCAAAGTAGGGAATGGAGAAAGTTAACGCTGGAATCCTCAGGCTGTGTTGCAAATGATGACAGGCCTCGAATATCAGGCCAAGATATTTGGACTTAATCCTTTAGGTTGAGTCACTGAATGTTTTTAAGCAGGGAAATGCTAGTGTTAAGTTTGCATTTTAGAAAGATCTCAGTTGGGTTATTCTTTTTTTTAGATATCTTTCAGGGTAAATTAGGCACAGCACAGCATCCTGAGTTTACCCCAACACAACACCAACCCATTCACATTGTCATTGTTGTTTAACCTGTCTCTCTCCTAGATTTTCAACAGAGTCCAGTGCTTAGCACGGTGCCTGAGTAAAAGTGTAAGTTACATAAATGAATGGATGAGTGGATTTATATGCAGGGGATGGGAGGTATTAAACAGTCCAGGCAGAAGACGATGAGGACTTGAGCAAAATTGGGAACAAGGGAGAGGATAGAATGGATTCTGGGAATATTTAGAAGACTACAGTTCTTGGTACCTGTTTGAAGATGAGGGCTGAAGAAAAAGCAGGAGACTAGGATAATTCCCAGAGTTCAGTTTCAATGCCCTCTGGGGCATCCAGTTAGAGATGTCCAGCAGGCAGCTGGATATGAGCATAAAGTACAGGGGTCTAAAGAGGTCTGGGCTGGAACTATGGATTTAGGAATCATCAGCATACTGCTGGAAGTAGTTGAATCCTTGAACATGAATGACATCATCAGGGGAGAATACATATGTGGTCCCTAGACCAAACCAGATTGTGGACAGGGGCCTGCCTTATGCATCATGGCATCCTCCTGCATCCTCTGGAGCCAACACTCATGTAACTCTTCCCCAGTTTGACTTAGTAGTCCCAGTCCATGGAGCTCCACAGCCTGTCCTTCAAGCTGTGATATATGGACTGAGATATGGACTGGCCAAGTTGCTATGTTCAGGCTCCCTCCTGGTCTTCTGCTACCATCTACTGATGGGATTCTGACTGCTTCAGCCTTTCCGGCTTTAAGTTCCAGCTCTCTTACAAACCATAGCAGCATGCCACATGGAGTCTTGCACATGAGTGACCATCCTGGCACTTTACTCTGAGACCCAGAGCTTATCTTGCTTCCCTCTTGTATCTCAGGTGCAATGAGCACTTTATTTTAATTCCACAACCCACTATGAACCCTGGACTCTGTTGCAGACCCTCCAATTCCAACCTAATAAAGTCTGTACCCTATTCTACCACCAGATGGAAGCAGACAAGGTTACAGAAGAGCTTTATACCACCATGGATGCAGAGGAGCACCCCTCTTCAAAGAACCCCTCTACTGAGGACTTGCAGGAGCCCCCTATCTCTGAAGATCCCTTGGAGTCTTCCAACTCTGAGACCCCTTTAGAACCCCATATCACCAAGTCCCCTTTGGTGCCACCCACTTCAAAGACCCCTTTAGAGACCCACACCTCTGAGACCCTTTTAGAGGCCCACACCTCTGAAACCATTTTAGAATACTCCATCTCTGAGACCCCTCCAAAGACCCCCATTTATGAGGCCCCAGTGGAGTCTCATATCTCTAAAGGCCCAGAGAAACGCCTTTCTTCTAATCCCTCATCAGAAGACCATGTCTCTGCATCTTCCTCTAAAGATGATGCCCTGAGGGAAGACCTCTACACTGAGTCTTCCTTCAATGAGATCCCAAGGGCAAGGAAGTCCACCCTGGAGGTCCCTGAACCTGTGATCCTTAAAAAGCACTCCCTTTCAGGCCGTTCAGCCCAAGTCCACAAGGACACATCTGTAGGGCAGAAGGAAGAAGCAGAAGAGGACAAGGAAGGGGTGGTTGCCATTGATAGCACTGCTCACACACCCCAGCCTGGACACCAGCTGGACAAGAAGAAGAGGAAGAAAGCAGCTAGCCGTAATTGCTCCTGCCCTTTCCCCTGTTCTCATCATTGCCCTTCTCCTGCCCTAGAAAGAGGCTTATTCTTTGACATGGCCCCTTCTCTTAGTTTTAGGGCCTCCTAACTTTCCCCTGAATACTCAGTCCCTCCCTCCCTCCCTAGGTTACACAGTCCACCCAGTAGTCCCTGCTAAGCAGGCAGAGCTGGTGGAAGTGGCTAAGGCGATGCACAGAGACCAGTTTGGTGCTCAGGTGGATCATCTTTTCCAATGGGAGAAGCATGCAGCCCTGAGTGCCATCCAGACAGGTGAGTCCAGGCAGTTTTGCAGAGGCCTGTGACAGGCCTATGGCCATCCTCCACCTCCAACCCAACAGAATCTGGGAACCTACCCATTCAATGGATAGCTGCCCCTTGTAGAAACAGCAATGCCACCTATCCAGAATGCCAGGGTGGATGCAGGCAGAAATAGGAACAGTGGGATATTAATATAAAGCCCAGGTAGAGACAGATGTTTAACCCAAAGTTGTTAAAAACAGAAGGGTCACAGGCCAGCTCCAGCTCTAGGACCCTGATAGCCTGTACAAAAAAGACTCTAAGGCAGAGATGGCCCAGGACCCTGGACAGTCTCCAGGAGACTTGTTGCTATGACATGGCAAAAGACCTTGGTCCCCTTGGTAGAACTCTATTACAAGTCTGTCACTCATGCATGCCAGGCCCATGATCCCTGGGTACCCAAAAGCTTTAGGTCTTCTCACCAGAAAGGAGAGCGATGTCTTCTAGCCCTGCTAATTCCTGCCTCAGCCCACAAGTACTCTTGACAGTCCTGTTCATGGCATGCTGTGCATATATATGCCTCTATGTCAAAGGTGTACAGATGAACTGTGTAAACACAGGCCATCTTGTCTCTGACCATGTGTACCTGTGATACCAAACTTCATATCTATAGCGATTATCTTCAGAAAGAGGGCCACCCCGACCTGCTATGAGGATACTGAGGTTTCTAAAATGAGTTCAATAGATGTCTGTCACTGCATTTATGTTGGTCTTTCATACTTCCTTTTCTCCATGATGAGAAAAGAGCTAAACTACATCAGCCTAAGATATAAAAACGAGTTAATTATATCTTTATCCCTCCTCCATGTAATTTACTTTCCCTATTCCCATACAGGGACCCTCTCTCCTCCATCCCTGGCCAAGAAAATCATAGTGATCACATTTGTTTCTCATTCTCAATTCAGGCATTGAGATGGCTTTGTTTGCTTATTTTAGCATCTTTTGTCACTCTTATTCTTCTTGCAAAGGCAGGGTCTGTTCAATTCTCTCATTCTCAGAACCTATCTACTCCTCATTCTTGAATGCCACTGCATTCCTTATTCTTCTCAACAAATTTCTTGTTTGCCTGTTTAAACAGGCAGTTTTATACAGAAATTCAAGTGTTGTTCAATCCTGAAAAAAGATACTTGGGGTTCCCTTCTAGTATTGCAGATCTTGAGTCCCTGGAGAGTAGGGACTCCATGACAGTATATGTCATGTCTACAGAAATATCAAGTATAAACATAAGCTCCAGGAATTGACAGAATACCAACTGAGATGTTTCAACAAATGGATGCAGCACTGGAAATGCTCACTCATCTATGTCAAGAAATTTGGAGGACAGCTACCTGGCCAATCAACTAGAAGAGATCCATATTTGTGCCCATTCCAAAGAAAGGTGATCCAACAGAATGCAGACATTATCGAACAATATCATTAATATCACACACAAGTAAAATTTTGCTGAAGATCATCCAAAAGTGGTTGCAGCAGTACATCAGCAGGGAACTGCCAGAAATTCAAGCTGGATTCAGAAGAGGATGTGGAATGAGGGATATCATTGCTGATGTCAGATAGATCTTGGCTAAAAGCAGAGAATACCAGAAAGATGTTTGCCTGTGTTTTACTGACTATGCAAAGGCATTCGACTGTGTCAGTCATAACAAATTATGGATAACATTGCAAAGAATGGGAATTCCAGAACACTTAATTGTGCTCATGAGGAACCTGCACATGGACCAAGAGGCAATTGTTCAAACATAACAAGGGGATACTGCGTGGTTTAAAGTCAGGAAAGATGTGCGTCAGGGTTGTATCCTTTCACCATACTTATTCAGTCTGTATGTTGAGGAAATAGTCTGAGAAGCTGGACTACGTGAAGAAGAATGCAGCATCAGGATTGGAGGAAGACTTACTAACAACTTTCGATATGCAGATGATACAGCCTTGCTTGCTGAAAGTGAAGAGGACTTGAAGCACTTACTGATGAAGATCAAAGACCACAGCCTTCAGTATGGATTATGCCTCAATATAAAGAAAACAAAAATCCTCACAACTAGACCAATAAGCAACATCATGATAAACGGAGAAAAGACTGAAGTTGTCAAGGATTTCATTTTATTTGAAAACACAGTCACACCCATGGAAGCAGCAGTCAAGAAATCAAATGATGCATTGCATTGGAAAATCTGCTACGAAAGATCTCTTTTAAGTGTTAAAAAGCAAAAATGTCCCTTTAAGGACTAAGGTGTGCCCAACCCAAGCCATGGTATTTTCAGTCCCCTCATATGCATATGGAAGCTGGACAATGAATAAGGAGGACCAAAGAAGAATTGATGCCTTTGAACTGTGGTGTTGGTGAAGAATATTGAATATACCATGGACTGCCACAAGAACGAACAAATCTGTCCTGGAAGAAGTATAGCCAGAATGCTCCTTAGAAGCAAGGATGGCAAGACTTCATCTCATATACTTTGGACATGTTATCAGGAAGGACCAGTCCCTGGAGAAAGACATCATGCTTGGTAAAGTAGAGGGTCAGCAAAAAAGAGGAAGACCCTCAACAACATGTCAGACACAGTGGCTGCAGCAATGGGCTCAAGCATAACAACGATTGTGCGGATGGCGCAGGACTGGGCAGTGTTTCATTCTGTCGTACTTAGGGTCGCTATGAGTCAGAACCAACTGGACGGCACCTAACAACAACAAACATAAGTTCATAAGTTTTCTTTTAATTCGTTCAAGAAACATTTATTGAGCACCAACTATGTTCCAGGCATTAAGCTGGCTGTGGAAGTGGTAGGGGGAGGGTTGAAAAAACAAAATCCCTCAAATAATTTACATTCTAATGAGTAATAATAAAAGGACAACTACAATTATTCTAATATGACAGAGGTCAGCCAGAGTGCTGCACAAGCAAAGAAAAGTGCCACCTAATCTTGGGGGCTTCAGGAATAAGCCTGGGAAGAGGTGACTTCCGGCTGAAATCTGTAAGCCAAGTACCCAAGAGGTGGTTAGGTGAAGAGTGGGTAAGGTGAGAGATAACAGGGCAAGGCACCAGTAGGAAACTGTAGGCAATACAGCATGCCTAGTGCATAGAGTGTTGCGGGGGGTGGGGGGAGTAGTGGCGGGGGGAAGGTGTGGGCAGCTCAGCTCTGAAAGGGCAGAATTGTGCAGGCATTTCTGTGCCAAGCTTAAGAGTTGGGATACATCCTGAGGGTAACTGGGAGTCACTACAAGATTTTAAACAGGGCAATAACATGAACTCATTTGTGCTTCTGAAAGATCACTCTGGCAGTAGGGTAGATGAGAAAGATAAGACCAGAGACAGGAAGACTATTGTGAGACACTGGTAATGATCCCAGTAAAAAGTGAACGGTTAGAGGTGGAGAGAAGTGGACAGACTCAAGAAATGCTATGAAGGTAATCTGTAGGATGAGAGAGAAATGCCTAGAATGATACCTAGGATTTTGGCTTCAGTAACTGATTGGATGATAGTGCCATTAACTGAATGCCTAAAACAGAGTAGATGTTTGATAAGTATTTGTTGGATGAATGAAGGACAAGGGACAAGGCCAGGTTTGAAGGGATAACACATCTGAAGTGCCTGTGGAGCATGCTGGGGAAGAGTCTAGTAGACAGTTGGCTATGTAGGTCTGAAACTCAGAGGTCTGGGCTGGACACATCATGTAATGTTGTATGGAGACGTTCTAAGAGCAAAGAGATGTTATCAGGCAAATGTAATCATGGGATCATCATATGGACTGTGTTTTACAGTCAAAATCGTGTCCCAGATACTGTCTCCTTCCCCTGCCAGTCTTCATCTACTCATAACCGGAAAGGGATGTGAAATCAAGGCAGAAAGCTGAGGGCACCACTCTGGAATCTACTAACAGATGTCAACTGTCCCATTTTGAGCACACTGCCACCTTTAATAGTCTGAGGAGTAGTTCCCACTCTCCCTATTCAAACTCTATTCAAACTCCAGTCTTTATCTGAATGTTGTTTCACATCAATGTTTGGACTTGATTCCCCCAGGCCCTCAGGCCAGGCCTTGATCTATAGGCACTGACTCTTGTTCATCTCTGTACCTCACTTGCTCATCTAGTATGTCCTGCTACTCTGGACAGAATTGAGAATTCCTCTGGTGGAATCCTGGCCCCCGCCCACATCCATTGTGACTCTGCTATACCCTGCCCTCTTAGTAGAGTCTCCCTGGTGTAACGGAGCACTGGCACTACGGGCTTTCAGCAGTACCAAGACAAACAGCAAAGTCAAAAGCCACGTCTGGACAGGCTTTAGATCCTGAGAGGCCATGGGTAAGACAAGAAAGCCTAGTCTGCCAGTTCGGCACAGAATTATGGATTGTGGCCCTGGCCAGAGTCAAAGACCAGACGACATTAACTCTCTCACCCTCCTCTCTACTTCAGGATTATGCTTCCAAAGATTTCTGAAATACTAGGTCTCTCTCCCCTCCTGAAGGAATTGCTTCTGCTCATTCACTGGTTCAGTAAATGCAGTCTTTGTTCTCTGAGCCCCTATTTTGTGCCAGGCCCTGTGCTAGGTAGGACTAAAGATAAAAGATGAGAAGATAGACCTTTCCTCTGAGGAACTCACAGACTAATGGGAATATAAGTGAACAGATCATTATATTGCATCGTACTGTGTGATAGGAATAGCACAAGGAGCTATGGAAGGCAAAAGGAAGGGCCCTAGACAGACAGAGGAAGTCAGGGACAACTTTCTGGTGGAGGTGACATTTCAGTTGAGACTTTAAGTGGGAATAAGAGTCCTATGGCTGGACATATCACTCCATGGGGACTCATACAGAATTCCTGGCTAGAAGTTGGGGTACTCTCAGGTCTCATGGAGGATGAGAAAATCTTCCTCCCACATTTATGCAGCATCACACTTGCTTGTGATGTGATTGGCCACGAAGCCAGGCAGTTCAGATCCCACTGCTGAATAGTTCTCAAGGGTTTTGGCCTTTTGCTGTTACCTGCTCTCAGGGATATTTCTTGGCCTTGCTGTCCTTTCCAGCCTCCTTTCTCAGCTTCATGAGCTTATATTTTTGGTTTTCACTACCCATGACTTCTGGCTTACCTCTTTCTCCTGACCCTTGGAGAACCATAGGCAGCCCTTCTCAACTTCATTTAAAAAAAGAAAAAGAAAAAAAATCTGTTGGCCATTGAGTCAATTCCGACTTATAATGACCCTACAGGACAGGGTAGAACTGCCCCATAGGGTTTCCAAGGAGCAGCTGGTGGATTTGAACTGCTGACCTTTTGGTTAGCAGCTGAGAGGGTACTATTTCAGTACCACCAGGAACACAGACAGGAAGTATGAATGTACCAACCTGCAGAAGGGAAGGGAAGCCCTCTTCCTACCTCCTGGCACCAGAGCTGCCCAACCTTTTCCTCCTTTTCCAGTCCCTTCAATAACCATACTTCTTAAGAGCCAGTCCCTATCACCTACTCTACACATGGTCAAACATCTCTCCTTTTCCTCACCTTAGACACCCACAGAAACAAATCAAAGTTGGCCTCTGATGTGGGGCGGGGAGGAGATGGGATCCACACAGACAGTCACAGAGAACTCAAGTGAGATTAATATTGATCTTCAAACAAAATTTCATTTATAATCTTCCAGCACTGAAATTGAAGACTTGCTTCAGCCTCTGACAGGCTGACAAAGATGGAGCAGATCCTGGGGTGGGAAGGGAACTGAAGACACTTGTGGGGCGATGAGAAAACCTTGAGGAAAAAAGCCTAAAGGGGTAGAGGTGAGGACTCCTGGGTGGAGATGAATCCACCTTGGGGGAGAGGTGAGCCACCCCCTCCCCCCCACAAGGGGATAGGTGAGAACACATTGCGGGGAGGTTAGTATATTTTTCCTTCTCATACTCCCTTATCACTCAATTCTTCCACACTCAGGTCTCTACATTGGCTGGCGCTGCCCCCATTACCTCTGGGACTGTTTCCGGATTGGGGATGAGTCCAAGTGCTTTTGTGGACACTTGTTGAAGGAGCACCAGATCAACTCAGGTAGAAGAGAATTGACCAGGCCCTGTTGGGTGTGGAGGGATAACTGTACTCTGTCATATCTGGGGATATATGTGAGAGAAAGTGTGTATATATGTAAGTGTGAGGGAAGGAATTGGTATGGAAAAGCAGGATAGCCAGACCCTATCAGGTGCTGGTCCAATCCTACCACCCATCTCCATTCCCATAGATATATCTGTGCCCTGCGGTGTGAGTCAGTGCCGCTGCCTCATGTTCTGCTTTATCCCATCACGCCCAGAGGAGGTGGGTGAGTTCTGGCTCACTAGACGGGCCACCTTCGACCCCAAGGCCTGGAGGGCCCAATGTCGCTGCAAACACAGCCATGAAGATCACACAGCCACTGGGTCCCATCCCTGCAGGCACTATGGTACCTTCTAAGGCAAAGGGAGTGTAAGGGGAAGGCATGGGTGGGGATAGAAATGCACATGGTTTGAGGATGGGGAGCTCTAGGAGAGATACGGGCTTGTGGTTGGTGGAGAGGGATGAGAATGTAGTCAGCCCATGGGGAAGCACCTATTCCCTATATTCTTCTTGGGTGTCCTCTTGTTGCAGGCTGTTGCTGCAACTGCTTTGAGTCTAATTTCCTCTGTGCGGCCTGTGACCGGCGCTGGGAAGAACATGAGACTTTCTTTGAGACCAAGGAGACACGGAGACGAGGAGGGAGGCCTCACGGTGAGGGGCAACCTGGGACAGGGGACCATTCCAAGGTCTGTAGTCTGCAAGACAGAAAGGCACTGGCACCCTCAACCATTCCCTCCAGAACTACCTCACACACCCCCATTTCCCCATACCCCATTTCTGCACTGGTTTACGCCCCCAGGAGCAGACTATGTGCCATTTGCAGAGATGCCTGCTCTTCGGAAAGCCATCCTCCGCAACTCTGACTTCAAGGCCCTAGAGCCACAGGGGCCCTCTGGCCATTCCAGCTCCCACCCTGGCCCCCCTGGGCCCCCTGGCCCACATAGCCCCCAGTCTGGCCCCACATCTGACCCCCATACCTGACCGTTTCACCTCTGCTCTTCCCTCCTCCAAGGACAGATACTGTCAACACCTGGCACAGGACTTTGTGAGCCTGGTTCAGGTCAGCAATAAAGGGGAAGCCACTGGAATCTGACCTGGCTCTGTATGTGGCAGCTAGAGCCCAGCCCAGGGACAGACACCCTGGGACAGACACCTATTGGGGCAGAAGAGAGCACCAAGCAGGAGAGAGGCTGGGTCCAGCCATCTGCCTCCATCGCAACCACATTCAAGCTGCTGGCTCTGACATCAGGAGAGAGTGGTTTCAGGGAAGCCAAGGGAGGAGGGAGTTTCAAGGATAGAGCCGTCAGTGATGTCAGATGCACCTGAGGGATCCAGTGAGATAAAGACAGAAAAGTGCCCATTGGATTTTGCAATTAAAAGGTCTTTGAGGTCTTCAGAGGCCATAGTTTCGGTGGTGCAGTAGAGGCAGAAACTAAACAGCAGTGAGTCTGGAAGCATCTCTTCAAGAAGTCTGGATGAGAAGAGCAGGAGAGAAGTCAGACAATGTCTGAAGGAAGATGTGAGGTCAAAGAAGCATTTTTTTTTTTTAGGAAGGAAAAGACTTTATAGACTGAAGGGAAGGGGCCAGTAGAGAAAAAGACCTTGAAGGATGCAGAAGAGAGGGGAGAGATGCCTGATGAAATGAGATCCCAGAGATGGAGGGAGGGGATGCGGTCAAGGCATAGGTGAAGGAATTCACTCTGGACAGGAAAAACACTACTTCCTAAGAGCAAGAGGAAGAAAGAAAGGATAGGAGCTTCACTGAGCTTCAGGGAGCAGGATGTTGTGGAAACTCTTTGTGATGGCTTCTATATCCCATGAGAACAGAAGACAAGGTCAATTGCTGGTGGGGAAGGAGAGGGACAAGAGTGGGGAGTAGGAAGCAAGAAGAGAGAGGTAAAGGTTTGGAAAGGTTAATGTGCAGAATAGTGGACAAACCTGATCAGTGGGTGGCTGAGGATTAAGCTATGGTTGGAAGCAGGAATCTAGTTAGAGGAGCAGAGAAGCAAAATGTTTAGATAATGAGTGGTGGTGGGAGGGTGTCAGGGATGATCAGGAAAATAAGGCAATAAAAGGCAGCATGAGATGAGGAGGGAGCTGACCATGCAGGCAGGGAAAGAAATGAAGCCAGGTAATAACTGGCAGATTGAAAAAAGGAGCAGTCAAGGGAATGAGGTCCAGTTGATAGTGGGAGAGATGGAAGTACAGAAGACAGTGGTCAGTCTGCAAAGCATTGAAGCGTTCAGATGGGAGCAGCTACAGGTGATGAGAAAAGCTTGGCATAGAGAAGACTGTGACCCAGGGACCGAGGTTAGTGAACATAGGAGAGTGAGTAGGAAGTCCATAGACGACTCTTATGAGGAATATGAGATTCTGACACTAATGGGCTCCATGACCCTAGCCAAGTCACTTTCCCTCTCTGAGCCTCAGTTTTCAGATCTGTAGAACAGGAATAATCTTTTTGCCACCTGCTCTCTATGAGAACCTAAAGAAACAACCAATTTCAAATGCTTTGTACTCACCTACACCTCCTGGCTGGTTTCCTACCTCTTCCTACATCTCAGCTCCTTTTATCTTCTGCCTTTTTCCATGCCAGCTCTAGGGGGTCCTGCTGTCCCAGAGATACCATAGAAAACTCTGGTGTTTGGGACACAGAGAAAAGGCCAGTCTACATTTCCTTATATTTAGGGAGGCCTTCTATCCTTCCAAGGGAATAACTACAGCCTGGACTTCTAGGACCCCTGGGAGAAGTCACAGGGTCAAATATCTGCCCTTCAGGGAGAAAGGACTTTCTAACAATAATATAGCTATACAAAAAGAGATTGTACTATCTCCAGAAGCAAAAAGCTAATCACTGGTCACATGCAGTTAACCAAAAAAAAAAAACTTTTATCGTCAAGTCAATTCCAACTCATAGCAACTCTATAGGACAGAGTAGAACTGCCCCATAGGGTTTCCAAGGAGTGGCTGGTGGATTCAAGCTGCTGACCTTTTGGTGAGCAGCCGAGCTCTCTACCACTACGCCACCAGGGCTCCTATATGCACTTAGAACTATGATAATTCACCTACAACAAATTCAACTAATAATCAACAGTAGAGGAATGGTTACTATGATAAATTCATTCAAGGAAATATTATGTAGCCATTATAAAGTATATTTACACAGACAAAGTAGAAATATGGAAAATTGATTATAACTGGGGAATAAATATAATATGCAATACATGTGTATTGTATATTATGAAAGGAAAAACATCAAACGTTAATTATTCATTCAACAAATAATGATTGTGCACCTACATGGGTCAGGCCACTAAAGATACAGCCGTGAGCTGTCCTGTGTTCAACGTCAGAGTTAAATTTATGTGGTGTCTGAGTATATTAGCATTTTGTGACCTCGTTTATGTCAAAAATATATATTCCAGAAGAGGGAAATATGCTTCTGACCTATGTCCATGATGCATTTCACTGAAAATTCCAGGCACTGAGCTATTATCAGAACTTTTCTGATTAGGAAAGAACATTAGATATAGTCTTTTGCTTATTAATAGTGAGGCAAAGATAGAACACCCCCGCCCATTGAAAAAAAATGCAAAATGCGTTACTGAGAACATGAAATTAAGGCATAATTGCCCTTAGACCAAGCAAACAACAACAAAACGCGGTACCATCGAGTCTGACTCATAGTGACCCTATAGGACAGGGTAGAACTGCCCCATAGGGTTTCCAAGGAGCGCCTAGGTGGATTCGAACTACCGAGCTTTTGGTCAGCAGCTGTAGCTTTATAACCACTATGCCACCAGTGTTTCCTTAGACTAACCCCTAAGTTAAAATTCTTGAAAGCTCAAAAGGTTGAAACTGCCCTTGTGTAAAAATGGTGGGTATTTGACAAGTACAACTTCAGACGCCGAACCCACGCGTAGAAGGGAAAAAAGACACCGTCCCAGTTCACCTTGAGCCCAGTCCGTCCCGTGTCCTCCACCCGCCTTCCACCTCCCGGGACTCCTAGCGCCTCGGCTCCAGGGGTTCGCGGAGGTTTCCTGGAGCCAATAAGCGCTTTAGTACCCTCAGAACCCCTCCTCTTGGCCAAGGCGGTGAAAGAATCTAAACCATTTTAGCGCCTTGTGCAGCAGGTGACAGGGCCACGCCCCCTTTCCTCCAGTCCACCAGTAGCGGCCAGAAGTGAGGAGGATGAGCCAATAACGTAAAAGCCTCACCTACTCACCGTGTAGGATAGGGGAGCCTCAAACTAGGCAGAACAAAGTATCATGTCCAATTGGGAGGAAACCCCACCTCTGGGTCTCTTAATCCTTCCAGTGGAGTGAACCTAGTTAGGGAATCCAATGGAAAAAGAACTTTCTCCCTGACTACTGGAAAAATCACTCTCGGTTTGGCAGAACCCGCCAATGGGATGAAAGATTCCGTCTCTAAAGAAGCGGCGGAGCCAATGGAGTGAATAGTGCCACCCTCACGGCGGCACGTAAGGCCTAGGAGCACGACCCAATGGGATGACAGGGCTGCTCCCGACCGCTGGCGGAACCAATGGCTACTCCTCACCCGCTCCCCCGAGAGGCCCGACGCAGTCTGTGGCGTCGAGCCCCACCTCGAACCAGTGTGGAGTGCTGGTCTGAGTGAAAAGTTCCGGCGGCGGCTGAGGGGAAGATGGCGGCGGCCGGTGTGCTAGCCGCCGGGCTGCGCATGGCGCGCAGGGCGGTCGCGGCCGCGGGGCCGCGGGGGACGCAGGTGAGAAGTGGCCGTAGGAGCGGGGAGGGTGTCCCGCGGGCTCTGGCGCTTTCCAGGGCCGGGCTCCCGAAGGCATGCACAGCTCTGCGACCTCGCGTGGCGGGAGCCCGAACGCAAGGCTGTGGCCTCTGCCTCTACCGAAGGGCAGGCTCTGCGGTTGTGCGATAAAGTCAGACTGAAGGTCGCGGCACCTTCTCTGCGGGTGACGCGAACTGGAGATGACCGACGCCCTGCACAGACCCGAGATCAGGACAAGGTCACTGCAGCGGCTGCTGCAGTATCCTCCGGCTTGGAGCTTGCTGACCGGGTGCCTGCTCTGGACAGCCTCCCTGATGCCCCCTGCAGGAAATGAGCTTCCCGTTCTCGGAGCCAGCCTTCTGCTGCCTTCAGGCCCCGGGCCTTCTAATGAGCACTAGTGTGAAGCCTTCGTCTTCCCCAGCGACTTGCCAGAGCGACTCGAGTGTCAAAGAAGTCTAATTCCTCCTGTACCCTGCCCCCTTCCCCCAAGTGACTCATGAATTCAGTCTCTTCTGAGCGCTGGGCACCTGGGACTTTCTACCCCCGATTCCCTGCGGTTGAGGGAGCTGAGTTCACTTAGCTGACCTTTTCCCTTCACTAAAGAGAAGGATGGGAGTTGCAATCCACAGTAAGAGGTCAGACATAGCACCCAGACGAGGGATCAACTAGTGACAAACAGGACAGTTGCATTAAAATCTGAATAAAATAGGTGACAAGGCTTAAAGATCAGAAAGCAAGTAATGGAAATAAGTAGAAACTTATTAACAAGGTGAGAGTAAATGGAAAGAGCTCCAAGTGGACGTAAGAGATGATGCAAACCACCCTTGATTTTATGTTCAAAGAGAAGGGATTTATCAGTGGTAAAATAGTAACTGGAACCTGAGCCTCTAGATTCTCATTATGGATCCTTTTCTCCTGACAGTGTTAGATCCCCTAGACAAGTTAGGAGCAGGAATCAGTCGCACTGCTGAATCCTTCATTGTAATATTGCTTATTACCTAACTAGGCCCAGCACCATCTGGCCCTATGCTCTGTTGCTGATGCTGTGAAATTCAGGAACTTTTCGCTTGGGTGGGAATCACTAATAGGTTCTTAGAAGAGTGAAGTTAATGACTATCAGAGCTCAGCTTCTGCTGTCCCTAACTGAGTACATGGGAGAGACATTTCCAAATCCCTCTTTGGGTGTGTCTGACCAACCCTCAGGTCCGAGGACGTGCAGGTGTGACTGATGGGAATGAAGTGGCCAAGGCCCAGCAGGCAGCTCCTGGGGGAGCAACCCCAACCATCTTCTCCCGGATCCTGGACAGAAGCCTCCCAGCGGACATTATATATGAGGACCAGCAGGTGGGATGCCCTTAGGACCCATCCCCCCAGGAATTTCATAGGTAATGCCACAAAGATATAATCCTGCCTGTTGAAGTAACATGGTGGCCTCTGGCCTGTCACTGCTTATGACAAGTCCTTTCTCCAACCTCCAGTGTCTTGTGTTCCGTGATGTGGCCCCTCAGGCTCCTGTGCACTTCCTGGTCATTCCTAAGAAGCCCATTCCTCGGATTAGCCAGGCTGAAGAGGAGGATCAGCAGGTGGGAAGAACAGGGCCAGGGTTTGGCTGGGGGTGGGGGAGTACTGGACCAATTAGAGGCTTTGTTCCTCGTGAATGAAATCACCTGACTCCCTCCCCTCTCCCTGTAGCTTCTAGGACACCTCCTTCTTGTGGCCAAGAAGATGGCAAAGGCTGAAGGCCTGGCAGATGGATACCGGCTTGGTGAGTTACTTTTGGCCCTTGAGCCCCTAACCTATGAATTCTCATACCCACCTCTTAATATAATCTTCAGTTTTTAACATTCTAACCCCAAGCTCCATTTCAGTGATCAATGATGGGAAGCTGGGCGCACAATCTGTGTATCACCTGCACATTCATGTACTTGGGGGCCGACAGCTCCTGTGGCCTCCAGGTTGAACCAACCAACCGACTGACCAAGGACCCCAGGCCTGGATGCTTGGATGGGGAAGGGCAAAAAGGACCCTGTGATGCCAATAAACCTCTCCTACAACTTTGGATCCGTGTCTTAAATATATGAAGATTTATACCATAAGGGGGAAAAAAAAATCCATGGGTATGATCCCCCTTTCTGTAGTCTGAGAAACACTGAGGAGGCCCATCCTGTGATTAAAGGAGTGGTTGCCTGCAGCTCTGAGTCCTCATGACTAGTGAAGCACTCTGGGCGAGGCTTCTAGAAAAGTAGTAGGAATGAGGCTTGCTCAATCCTGGCCCTTATTCAGAGGCCAAGCCAGATTCTAAGGTGGGGGTGGGGAGTGGAGGGAAGGTGGTCAGTGTGAAGGGCTTCTACCTTTTATTGGAGAAGCAGCCGCAGAGAAACCTGTTACCCTTTAACTATTCCATATGTCTCACTGTTTTGCATTTAAACTGTCATCTCGTGTATTTTCATCCATAATTTTTTTTTAAAAGACTCCTCCCACTTTTGAGAATGAACTAAGGGGAAGCTATTGTTGCCTCTCCACAAACACACCAGGTAGGCCTTTGCCTTTGATGCCACAGTTCGCGGCTTGTCTCCAACATCCTCCCATAAAGAACCACCCTTAGAAAGCCGCAAA
The DNA here is from genome assembly GCF_000243295.1 of Trichechus manatus latirostris. Lineage (NCBI taxonomy): Eukaryota > Metazoa > Chordata > Mammalia > Sirenia > Trichechidae > Trichechus > Trichechus manatus. The sequence continues at coordinate 25,822,977 of NW_004443952.1, forward strand.
GAATCATGGTTGGGCGTGAAGAGCAAGGCCGTGGGTCAGCGGAACCTTAAAAGCGGGGTTGAGGGGGAATAGAGTCGGGAGGGGAAAGCGGACGTCCCCTAACTACGTGAGGTTTAAAACTTCCGCCCCGCAGAGGATTTGCCTTCACACCCACCCAGCTCCGGTTCTGCGCAGTCTCCGGGAATTACTTGCCGTCTCCATGGCAACCCGATAGCTGGTGCCTGAGGATGGAGTATAACGCGTGTACAGAGGGATCGGAGTCGTGGTGAGAATTGCAGCTGTGGTTGCAGGCGTAAGGGATCAAGAAAGGTCTCCTGACTTCCTCGGCTGTGCTCTTGAGAACTTGGACGACTTCGTTCTCTTTCAGGTCTTTAGACGTACAGCGCAGCTCCGAAGCACTAGGGTCCTCTTCGGAAACGCTTCCTTCTTCAGAAGGCGTTACTCGGTCCGCCCTGGCAGCCGCAACCGCAGCAGCTGCTTCGGCTGCTTCAGCTGCATCAGCTGCTGCAGCCACTGCAGCCGCCTCTATTGCCAAAGCAGCTGCATTATCTACAAAGATCACAGGGCCCTACTCTCAGCCCATTCTTCTCACCGATCCCTCCTCTGACCTCAGTTTTCTTGGGTATCCCTATGCTGGATCCAGTTTTACCCACAAAATAGGCCATGGGAGTCTTGGCTTTGAGCCCACTTATGTTTCCTGTGTTGCTCAGGATCCCGGTACTACAACTGACAGCTGTCCCTCTTACCATCCTCGTGGCTCTAGCTCTGGTCCTGTTCCTGACTCTAGCTCTAGTACTCGCTGGGACTCTGGCCCTGGCCATGGCTCTGGTCAAGGCTCAGGCTCTGGCTTTGGCTGTGGCTCTGGCCCTGGCCGTGGCTCTGGTCAAGGCTCTGGCCGTGGTCCAGGCGCTGGCCCTGGTCCAAGCACTGCCCCTGGCCCTAAGCTCAGAAACCCTAGAGCAGATCCGGTCCCTACTTCCACCTCCTGGAGTCAGCAGTGCTACCTGGAGCCTCAGAAACAGCCATCCTGGGAATTTTTGCAAGTCCCAGAACCTGGTGCCCGAGGGCTATGGAAACCCTCAAAGGTTGAAGGGAAATCTAACCTAAGGGAAATCTCTGAAACATTGCCACGGGGCCAGTGTCTCCTCTACAACTGGGAGGAGGAGGTATTAAGGTTTTGGCCTACCCCCTTTTCTTAAGGGCTACCCTCAGTTTCCTGGGGGAGAGAGTAGTTCATGTTGAGGGTGGGTACCAGAAGGGGCATCATGGTCATTCAACTCGGGGCCCACAGAGAGCTACCAACCACCTGGATCGAGTCCCAAGCACGCAGGATGGCTGTGAGAGTTTCTTCTTCCGACACGGACACCGAGGACTGCGGACCCTGCAGCTACAGTCCCCCATGCCCTCCAGCACCACCCAAAAAGACTCTCACCAGCCCCCAGCAAACCTCTATCCATCACTTCGAGGTGTGAAGCATGAGAGACAGGCCAAAATGAGTCCATTAATCAGAAAAAAAGGAGAGGAAGGAAATCTCAGTGGGACTGTGGATGGTCCAATGGGTACAGGGAAAAAAAAAAAAAAAACATAAGATTTTCATTCCTTTATCACAAATGTATTTCTTCTGGACCTGCTTCTTAACCAGACTTCCCCATTCTTTCCACCCCTTCCCCTCCCACAGGGAAGCGGGAAGCCATGTTGGAGATGCTCCTGCACCACCAGATCTGGTAAGAGGCTGGGGGAAGATGGAAGGGAAGGGGAGGACAAAAACTGGGAGAGAGTGGCCTTGACTTCCCCCAGGGCTGTACAGTAAGGAGGTGCAGGCAGAGCAGGAACCCACAAGGAAGCTCTTTGAGACTCAGTCTGTGACACACCATGACTACCGAATGGAGCTGGTGCAGTCAGGGCCTCCTGCCCCCACCAAGGTGAGAACCCATCCCACCCGACATGCACAGCTGGACTCTGACAGGCTGTGGGAAAGCAGCGGGCCCAGAGGATGAGAGAAGCGACTGTAGGCTAAGAGTTACTCAGTGTCTTTCCCTCACAGCCCCACGACTACCGTCGGGAGCAGCCTGAAACCTTCTGGCTACAGAGGGCACCACAGCTACCGGTGTGTGACAGTGACTAGGTGTTGGGGAAGGGAGAGAAAAAGGAGGGGCTGTTCTATTCTGACTTGGGGGCAGGAGATCTGTCCTCATTCTGGCACTCCTCCAGGGTGTCAGTAATATCAAGACACTGGACACACCATTCCGGAGAAACTGCAGCTTCACAACACCAGTGCCCTTGTCCCTGGGGCAGCCTTTGCCCTATGAACCTGAGAATTACCCCCACCAATTGGGAGAAATGTCTTCCCTTGCCTGCCAGGGGGAGGGCAGTGTGGTAGAGAGGGGTTAACTACTCCTGCCTAAGAATCGGGAAGGGGTTATGTGTGGAATGTGGAATCTTTTTCTGCCTGTAATGGAGAGGTGGGGAGGAAGTTAATTCTATCTGTATTTGATGAGGGCAGGTTACATAAAAGATTCTCCTTCATCCTGAGACTGTTAATTCAGTGATTCTGTGAGTTACTATGTTCATACCCCATAACCTCCTTTCCTTGGGGTTGCCCCTACCCCAGACTATGACACCATGACTTTTTTTGTTTTATATTTGACCAAAATATTCTGGTTTAGATACAGATATTTACAGAATGTTTTGAGGGGGGCCAGGCAGAGAGGGGCAGTTATATGTACAAGGCTGAGCTGCAAAGGGCAATAACCTCCACACTAAGGAACGGTTTTTGTGCTTGATGGTTTCCATCCCATGACATTGTCCATTTTTGATGTATGGAGAGATGATAGCCATTGCCAACCCAGGTACCAGCAACAGGAGACTGTCTGACTTGGGATGAAGTAGGGTTTACAGGAGTCCAGCAGGTCCTTTCCTCTCTCCTAGGAGCCAATAAGTTCGCATCTTTCCCTTTCCCTGGAAGCGGGAAGGTGAAGATAATTCAGATTCTTCTATATTAGTCTCTTTATCTCTCTCTCTTCCCCCATGATCCCATAATTATTTTCATCCTCCCTTTCCATTACCCCCTCCCTATGGCCTGCCATCACCTTCATCTCCACATCCCCCCGAAGCTCTAGCTGGAAGCATCCTAGCTCATCCAGGGCATCCTTGGTGGTAGAGGAGACATGGATCTTCAGGGCTGGGGTGGGGAAGGGTGGTGGAGAGAAGAGTCAAAGAAGAGGCAACAGAAAAACTGGCAGTATTGGAGAGAGCTTTACCCAACCAACCAGCCCTCAGGAGGCTCTCAGTCTCCCCAGTGCACATTTACTAGAACTAAAATATCATCAAGGACAGCAGCACTTAGGAACTGCGCTCTCTCAGGCTAAGAAATTTGGAGGAATATGAAAAGGAGATGAGAGCAAGAGAGACTGAGGCTGAGACGGGGACTGGGCTAATGTCTCACCTTGACCGTTGGACTCCATTCGGGAAGCAGTGTTCACCGTGTCTCCAAAAAGACAATAGCGGGGCATCTTCAGGCCAACAACCCCAGCACAGACTGGCCCTATGAGGAAGAACAGGTTGGGAAAGCCTGGACAGGGTGGAGATGAGGGCTGGAGTGAGAAACAGCCTTACCAGTATGGACCCCTATGCGTAGCCTCAGTTGGTCATGGGGCCGGTGGCGGATGCGGAAGGAAGAAACTGCATCCAGTAATGCTAGGGCCATACGAGCAATTTCCGGGGCATGACGTTGACCATTTCGGCCTGGGAGGCCAGATACTACCATGTAGGCATCTCCAATTGTCTCCACCTGGTTGAAAGGAGGATTAAAAGGTCACCTCTATCTGTATCAGTGGGTCTGGGGAAGAGTAGAGGGACACAGCTGGATACCACTGTGCGTCATCCTGACAGCCTGGGAGCCAGAACATTGACTAGAAAATAAGTGCCATGGTCCTGAGAGTCTGGGGGAAGGAGGGAATCAAGGGAATCTTTAAATCTTTCCTCCCCACTCCAGTACCTGGTGAATATTTGGTAAACGTTTGCTGAATGAATGGACACCCTGTCTGCAACAGAACATGGACAAATAGGCTCTGCTGTCGGGAAATAGGAAGCAAGAAAACTGGGCTAAACTGAAGAGCTCAGAGGGCTGGTGAGAAGGTAAAGCAGGCCACTTAAATGGGCCTCAGACAGTCCAGCATTCAAAGGGTAAGAAAGCAGACACTTGATTTTATTAATTGTACTGTAGTTACACAAGAGAAAGTCCTTGTTTTTAGGAAATACACACTAAAGTATTTAGGGATAAAGATACGTCTGAAACTTACTCTCAAATGGTTCAGAAAATAATTATATAGACTATTTTAAAAAGCAAATGGGGGAAATATAAATAATTGGTGAATCTGGGTAAAGGATTTATGAGAGTTCTTTGTTACCGTAATAACAGATGGTAGAGTAAGTCCAAAGGGAAGAGACAGGAATAGGTATATATTATCTGCCATGTGCCAAACATGTTAGGTGCTTTCCATTCAACAAATATCTTACTCCCATTGTATAGATAAAACAACGGAGGCTCAGGGAGATTCTATTACTTGCCTGAGGCCACACAGTTAGTGACAAGGACAGTATTCAAATCCAGATCATTTTTGCTCCAAAGTACAATAAAGTCCATCCTCTGCCATCTCAATGACTTCAACAAAAAGCTTTATAACAATATTTTTTATAGCCTGTCCGTCACCCCAATAAATCTTTCTGTACCCACATCCTGTATGATTCTTTCATGTCTGGAGGGAATTGGAGAGAAATGATGGATAGGTTGTATTTATATCCAGGCAAAGAAGTAGCAGATAGGGGCTAAATCTTGAGTAGTGATGCTTCTCATCAGGGAAGCCTAAGGTTCACAAGAAATTAGACTGGAGTGCCCATTATAGTGCCAGAGCCACATTTGTCTACAAAGAATAGTAGATGCTTAGAGACCCAGAAAGGGAAAGTCCATGGGGGTGCAGGGAGTCTAAGCTTTAAAGGGATCTCAGTAGAAAGGTAGCCCCAGATCTCACCTTGTAGACGTCAAAGTTGTCAATTATGGCATCAAAGCAGGTATACAGGTCATTAAGAAGTGTCACCACCTGACAGACATGGGAAAGCATAGGCCCTGAGACTTGCACCAACTTTCTAAGAATTCTTAACCCACAAGCTATTAACAAGATGTGGGAACTCCAGAACAAGCTAATCTTCCCTATTATTAAAGATCCCTATGTCCCAGTGAAGCTTCCCCCCAGGTCCCTATCCCGCTTACTACCTCTCACCCATGGCTCTCACCTGCATAGGGGTGCTCTCTGCTGACAAGGCCGTGAAGCCGACGATGTCACTGAAGTAGATGGTGACACTGTCAAAGGCCTCAGCCTGTACAGTCTCTCCCCGTTTTAACTGCTCTGCCACTGAACTAGGAAGCAAGGGAGCAGTTTGCGCCTAACTCAGAGAAAGAGGGTAGAAGGAGGAAAGAGAGAAAAGGGGTGCATGGCTGTAGCAGGGATGAGTTCTAACATGAGAGCTGAGCTTGGTGGAGAAGGAAGATGGCTGGGAAGACATTACAGTCTAGGGCAAGGTTAGGTGCACAAGTGGTGAGGGGTTGGGAAGGGATCCCTGGGGATGGGGCTAAGTGCCTCAAGTTGGGATTGTTTTACATACACTTGCTGGAGCAAGGGCATGGTAGAGCAGTGCCCTAAGGAGGAGAGATCGTAAGCCAGAAAGAAGGCAGCACAGCTCATTTGGAGGCAGAATGATAGCACATAGCCTATAGCCAGAACGGCTCACTCTGGTAAGATGTAACAAAGCAGGGTCTTAAGTGATGGAAAGTGAGTTCCCAGAAGCTTGATGCAGAACCCAACAGCAGAATCCCAAAGGAAAACTTGGGAAGGGGAGCAAAAGTCTCACTGGGGTAGAATTTGGTAGAGCAGAGCCTCAGCTTTGCGTTTCTCCTCCAGGTAGGCCTGTGTGCGTTCCTCCACCAGCTTCTCCAGGTTATTGGCATACTGCTCCATGCGCAGCAGGAGGTTGTCCAATATGCTGGTGCCACCCTCCCTGAGGGGAAGCCAGGATGTGGTGCCTACTCCAAGATTCCCAGGACTCCATCTTCAACCCACTCTCTGGACCCTCCAGCCCCACTTCATCCTCCAAGACCAATGAGGCTTCTATCCCTGGGGAGCTCCTGCCCCTTAGTGCCCTCTCACTTGTTAAAGCGGCGAATGAAGCCCTTAATCTGTCCAAAGTCTGGCCGCTCAGCTGGGTCCTGGGCCCAACATCGCTCCATCAGCAAAACTAGCTCTTCATTCAGTTGGGTCCGGTCAATGCTCGGCCGGAAAAATGGCCGCTGACCATTTCGGACCTTCTGGACAATCTCTGAGGGTGATAAAGTGTTTGGATGAAGAACAGGGCCCCCCAGCTAGAAGAGGCTATGGGTAGTGAATTGACTCTCACCTTTGGGGCTGAGGTCCAGGCCCTCCAAGTAGAAAGGACCACTGCGAAGTGCTATCTCCTGTAGGATGATCCCAAAGCTATAGATATCAGCCTTCTGCATGCCTATGGTTGGCAGGGGGTTCCCACTGAGCAGTTCTGGGGCAGTCCATAGCTTTTCTGAAAAGAGGGAACAGCTGGCCAGGTACCCAAAATAGGGCATTCTCATGCCCACCCAGGCTCATTCCCATAATGCTCCCTATATTACTGTTACCCCATATCCTTCTCCCACCCTCCCTAGGTAGAGATGATCAGGGCCACAGGAGCAGTATTAAAAAGTGGGTTATGGTGGGGGGGGGGAGAGGAGGACCTCACTGGCATAGAGGGCGTGGCTGTCATCAGGCTCAGCAGTAGATCGGAAGCTGGCCAGGCCATAGTCTGTGATTTTGAGCACAAAGCGACTATCCACCACACAGTTGGAGGACTTGAGACTCCCATGGGATGCAATAATGCTGTTGTGGAGAAAGGCCATGCCCTGCAGGATACAGATCAAGTCATGGGATTGGATCATATTTGCATTGGGATACCTCCTCTTCACAAAATGGGGATTAACTAGCTGTCTAAAGCTCTTGGGAACATAAAAACATAGTAAGCTGATCTTGGAAGGCATCCTTTGCACAGTTCCTACACAAGGAAGCAGGCACAATGGGAGAATCATCCCTCCCTGGTACCATAAGCAGTATATAGGCACACAGGCACCAGGGACAGGAGAAGTACTTAAGAGGATTGACAAGGGGAGCTGTCAGTTATTACCCTGAAAAGATCAGTCAATCTTCTGGGTAGTGAAGAAAACAGAAGTATGAGGGTGGATCCCAAGAATGATATAACAACCAGGTGGCCTCAAATGCATGGCCACTAATTAGGGAGACATGGCTTGAGACCCAATTATCAAGAGTAGCTAGATGCACCAAGGAAGACCAACTAGTTGTAAACACTAATGCATAACCATGGTAGTCGGGCAAGTCATGGTGTAGGAGGAATGTGATCTATTAGAGGGGATGAGAGGTCAAAGAGAACGTGGAAACAGTAAATTAGAAAAACCTACAGAATGGACAAAAGTAGGAGACAGCTACCAAGACAATATAGAAGCCTGAAACTTCTGGCCTGCTGGGGCCAGAGAGGAAAGAACCTTTGCCTATGAGGGCCTGTAGGACAGGTTCCAAGAGGACAGAGTGGTGCATCCAAAAATGAAACCCTGAGAGCCCACAAGTCAGTTCAGATGGGACAGAAAAGAGATGTAGTGTTCTATATGCTAACCAAAATCACCTATGTCTAAATGTTTAGCTCTGAACTTGAACTCTAGTCTCTGTGAACTCTTCCTTTTTATACGGTAAGCTCTTGGTATCAACAAAACCTTTGGAATCCCCAAATTTGTGAATACGGAAATGATTAGGCTTCTGGATTTTTCTAAATCACTTTTCCGTCAAATCATTTTTTTATTGAGTCATGTTTTTACTGTATTTACCATCACACCTCTAGTGAAGCACCACATCAGCTTTACCTATTATTTTATCTCTCACTTGATGGCAAACTTTCAAAAAAATTTTTTTAATAACTTCATGAGAATTAAGCAGAGAAACCAAAGCCAGCTTCAGGTGATGACATGAAGTGATCCACTAAGCTTTGCTCAATGGCTATGAGACTTGCTTGTCCAGCCCATGCAAGGTTCAAATTTATGCCTCAGAAAATCCACAGACTTATGGGTCACTTGAAAAAAGCTGAAACCTAGTATATTATATTGGAAAGTATCAAAGGTTTAGTATAATTTTCTTTAGTTTCTCTTTGTTTTACTAGTAAGTGTTCTTTTTTAAATTTCAATTTTTTTGAACAAAAGAGCAGATATGGCAAATATTGGTCAGAGAGTAAAATGATGAGAGGAAAAACAGCATATAAATATGTCTGGAGACTCCACGCATCTTTCCCTGTTAAGGGATTTTAATATAAACTCTTGGAGGTCAAAGAGATCATGGAGAAAGACGTGAGATAGAGTAGGAAGCCAAACATTTATAGGTATGGGACTCCCTGTGACATAAAACTCATCCCTCCCAATTATAAACCCCAGACCCCTTGTTTACCCATCATCACCTAACCATAGAAATAAAGGGAAATGGAGCAAACTGGATTTTCAGAGGACTAGAGAGAAAGCCCTGGTGGTGCAATGGTTAAGTGCTTGGCTGCTAACCAAAAGGTCAGCAGTTCGAACCCACCAGCCACACTGTGGGAGAAAGATACGGCAATGTGCTTCCTTAGAGATGTACAGCCTTGGAAACCCAATGGGGACAGTTATACTCGGTCCTACAGGGTCGCTATGTGTTGGAATTGACTCGATGGCAACAGGGTGGGGAGAAGGAGAGAAACCTTGAGCAAAGAAAGAAAGATGGAGGCATTTTAAAGTGGATAAACTTTTAAGGAGTAGAGAAGACTCACCTTAACAAGGTCATTAATAAGTGAATAACGGAACATCCAGTCCAAGTTGATGCTGTCATTTTCCAGAATATCCTGGTAAGTGACATGGAATAGAGAATGTGACTGCCCTAGCCCCACTACCTCCTGGCATCATATCATGTAACTTTGGGCCTATTCCCCCCCTCCCCCACTTCCCCCACTTCCCCCACTCATAATCTCCTCCACCTATCCCTCACCTGCAAGCTCCCACGAGGACAATACTCAGTAACGATGCAAATGTTGGGGGGGTCTATGCAGGCACCAATGAAGCGAGTGAGATGGTTGAATTGAACATCTCTCATCTAGCAGAAAAAAACAATGGGAAGAAAAGGAGAACTGAAGGAGCTAAAAATTAGATACAGAAATCTATCACTACATGAGAGGACCTTTCTCTTAGTTGTACCTACAGCTTAAAATCATTTATAAATAAGCCCATTGCCCTCCACACAATTTTCCTATTTCAAATTATTCTCCGTGCCTGTTTACCCCTTGCCCTCAACCCATACTCCATTACATACATGTTTGAGTTCAAACAGAACCTGCCGGGTCAGCTCAATACGCTTCTTATTCACATGTTTGATGGCAACAACATTTCCCTGATGGTAGGAGTGAAGGGGGAAAAGGAAAATTAATATCAGAAGGAGTTGCTGGGTGCTAAGAAATACTGGAGAACTGTGGGAGCATCCAGGAGCTCAGCTGGGCACAGAGAGAAGGAGGGGGATGAGGGGCAGAGTTTCATGGGCAGAGGTGGCAGATGGAGATGAGACAGGATGAAATGGTGGGGACCAGAAGAAGCAGATGACTGTTCACCTTGAAGTGACCGGTGTTGGCAAAGATCTGGTATTTCCCGTGGGCTGTCATGAGCGAGCCGTAACTGGATCCCCGCTGGGGCCAAGGGCAACATGGAGGCGGAAGGATGAAAGGAACATTAGATGATGGTGGTAGTGCAGGGGCTATCATTACAGGCCGATGTGCTGAGGAAGGTCCAAGGTAAGAAAGGACGGGAACTCAGAGGGAAACAAAGGGACAGCTGAGACAATGGCTCACCAGTGACAGTGTGAGGCGACTGCCTGCACCTTTATGATAACGCTCTGAATTTCCAAACTGCAGTTCTTCCCAGCGAATGCGCCACAACATGCTAGCCAGCTCCTTCTCCAGCATCAGTTTTCTGTAAGGACTACACACCTCAGTTGACTGGCAAGCCCAATCCTGCCACCCCATAAGCCAACATTTGGGGATGCAGGGCTTCCCTGTAGCTCCTGAAGCTGCAATAATTACCCCCGAGAGACAGGACTGAAAGATAAGGATGCATTCTCTATACAGCTGACACATGCCCTGTGCTCATTTATAAGCACAGAGGTCGAAAGTAAAAGTTATTTCTTAAAATGTCAGCATCCATAGAAAATTCATCTTTGACCTTCAACCCACTCAAAATCACTAGTTAGTATACTTATTCTAGAATTGAAAGCTAAACAAACACCTAGGCTAAAAGACAACTAAGAAGAAAGCCCAGAGAGGAAGATGTTGTTCGATCTAAGATACAACCACCAAATTAAGAGACCGGCTACCCCTAACCCTGGTTATAGGGACCACCTGGCCTCAGCCAGAAGTCTATGTAGCAATGGGGAGGTAGGGAGCAGGTCAGTGGAAAGCCCAGAACTCACCGGAAAATGAGGAAGCTGGACACCCCAAACATGATGAAGGTGATTCCTGTGCCCAGAGCCACTATTGCCAGAGTTGAAAGTGGAGCTAGAGTGGAGAGAGAGACCCTGAGAAAGATTGTGTGTGTGGAGCTGTAAGAATGGGAGGGTAGTGATGCTTAGGGTGCAGGGAGCAGACAGATTTCTCGAGGAAAAGAAGTCAGGAGGGAGTGATGCAGAAGAAGGTAAAAATATAGCTAAGAGTGGGGGAGCTGGTGAGGGTGGAGGTAAAAGAATGGAAAGTAAAAGGGAGGAAGGACTGCTCCCAGTCCCTGCACACACCCACTTTTATCACAGGATGGGTCATCCAAGTCAAAGGCACAGGGCGGGTTGTCCAAGGGGGGGGCCCCCTTCACCCATGGAATAGGCCATCCTGTCCACCAGATCTGCTTCTCGGCTCCTGAGTAGTGGGCTGCAGGCTGTGAGGAAGGAGAAAACTGGGCCCACAGGCCTTGCTCTCACCAACCTCCTCCCCCAAACCTCAGCTATTTTGCTGCTTTTCTGCCCAGCCCACCACTCACCCAGGATGCAGCTCCAGCAGAGAAAATATGCCCTTGCCCCTAGTACCTTTCAGTCTGTCCCCACCGGACCCTTGAAAGCTGGATTTGTAGGGCCCATTTTCTCTTCCCTGCCTCCTCCCCCATCACCTGAAATTCCCCAGAATCCAGGTCTCCCATGGCCCACAGGACAAAATCAGTCTCCCGGTCATTGTTCTTGTCCATAACAACCAGTCCAGTTACACCTAAGATAGAAAAGAGTACCCCTTACTTTGAGATCTACCCCTAGGCCCCTCTCCTGTCCCCACAATTCCTCCAATTAACCTCAGAGTCCGCCCCCCATCCCTGTTCCTGATATGTGTCCACCTCTGCCATGTTCTCTGACCCCACTAATGGTCCCACTTGACCCTAGCAGTTGTATCTTTCTTCTGCCCACTCCACTTCTGAGCCTGGTATCAGCCCTCTGGCCTCCATCTGACTCTCTTCATTACCGTGGTATCTTCGTCCCTGCATCTTCTCCACAACTCGAAGTCCATCTTCCCGGGTGCCTCCTTCCTGTATTGTCTCATTCAGGACTTCAGCATATAGCAGGATCCCATCGTAGAAGCAGCCAGCAATAAGGTTCATCTGGAGACGGCAACTTCAGTAGGGCTCTCCAAATGTCTTGAGAGGCCCCCTTCCCCAGCCCCCTTCTCCATCTCTGGGGTCTCCTCCTACCTCTTATCTCTTCCACTTTGCTTTCTTCCCTCCTCTCATCCTAAGGTGCCATCCCTACCTCACTGGTCCCTATGGCAGAAGGAAATATCCTAGATGGAAATACCTAAGTGGGGCTTGCTCCTAGGCCAAGGCTTGATGGTTAGGGAGGGGAGCCCTTCTTCTAAGCCTGGCCTGACTCTCAGGGAGAGAGAGATCTACTCACCAGGGAGGGTGCCAACTCCACACCAAAATCTTCACGGGCTCTCATTAGCAGACGATGCTGGAATTCCTGATACTCAGGATTTGGGGGTTCTCGGTAGGTGATTACCAATACTGTCTGTACCCACAGCACATGGAGGAGAGGGAGCAGCATTCAAGATGGGCATTGCGGGAGGAGAGGAGGCAGAATAGGGAAACTTGAGATGAAATATACATGGGTGAGTCTGAGGCTGAAAGAATACTTTGCTGAACTGTGTGTGTGTGCGCTTAATACATCCGGGGAGAGGGAGCGGCACTCCTCCATGAGAAGTAGATACGTCTGGTTCTGGGAAGATGTAGACTAGGAAATAGATGAAGTCAGTGCCATCCCCCAAACCCAGCCCACAATCTTCCTGAAGCCCCTCCTACCACCAGACCCTCCTGCCAGGCTACCACAGCTCTCACAGAGCCTCCAGCCCATCCTTTCTGGGCACCTGTTCCCTATCAAGGCCAAGGCTGATCAACAACTCCTCTCTAAGGTGTTAATTACTATTGATGTTATCAGTAAAACGTTTACATTTTCATTTGGGCAACCTGAACACAGTGCCTCAACCCAGTGATTAAAGAGAGTTCAGGCCCTCTGATGACTGGGGGAAATACTTTGAGACAGTGGTACCACCTGTGAAAGGCTGTCAGTTCGTCCGTGTAACATGTGTGGAACACCTACACAAGCAGCGCTGTGCTGCTTTCTGGAGTGGTCCTACAAGTCACTAAGTAACAGATATGTGTCACAGAGACACACACCATCACACGCCCACACACATTTCATAGACAGACAGATCACACATGTGATCTCAGTGGTGCACAAGTCACGGGTCTCTGTCCGTCACTGAAGTGCCCCGCCTGGCTCCCACTACCCTCATGCATCTTCCCTTCCTTAGTCAAGGGACCTACCAGCCTCTGCCTCAGGTCTACACAATCACTGAAACCAGCCTCTGCCTGGGACACACAACGTTAGGGAAAGGTTTCCCTTTCATGTTTTGTGAAGTGTGACTTTGTGAAATGATAGATGAAAATCTAGTAATTTCTACCAGTTTTTTAAATTCCTGCCATATAAAGTACATGTAGATCACAGAGATACTAGATACATCATATGTGATTGACTATATATCCAATTCATCCCAGGTGGAAAATTAAGTCAGCCTGTAATATATATTTATTATATTAGACTCGGAGATCCTAGGTGGCTTAGACAGTTGACACACTCGGTTGCTAACTGAAAGGTTGGAGGTTCAAGTCCACCCAGAGGGTCCTTGAAAGAAAGTCCTGATGACCCAATTAAAAAAAAAACAGTCATTGAAAACTCTGTGGAGCACAGTTCTACTCTGACACACATGGGGCCGCCATGAGTCTTGACTTGATGGCAACTGGTTTGAATTTTTTAGTTTGTATTAGACTGGAGTTTGCTTCAAGATAAAATTATTCTTACTGACGCATTTGACTACTTGATTACAACTTCTAACACTCTCCCACTCTCAGGCAAAATAAATAGGGAGAGGAAGGGACTGAGGATAGGGTCAGAAGGGGTTCATTCAGTAACACTTGTTCCAAGAATAAAAGAAAAATAGAGTGGTAGGACATCGTTGATAAACAAGGTAAAAAGTCAGCAAGAGAGCTGGAAAAGATCAGGTTTAATACAATGTACATTTCAATAAAGCCCTATGAGAGGGTTTTTAGTGCTTCTTTAACACTTAGTAATTCTCTAGGAGCCCTGGTGGCACAGTGGTTAAGCACTCAGCTGCTAACAGAAAGGTCGGCAGTTTGAACCCACCAGCTGATCCGTGGGAGAAAGATGTAGCAGTCTGCTTCCATAAAGATTACAGCCTTGGACATTCTTCGGGCAGTTCTACTCTGTCCTGTAGGGTCGCTATGAGTCAGAATGGACTGGATGGTGACTGGCTTTGATTCTCCAGGTTGGCTTGTTTGCTAGACTACAGACTCTCAAATTTTTGGTCTCAGGACCCCTTTATATGCTTAAAAATTAGTGAGGACTCCAAAGAGCTTTTGTTTATGTGGATTATATCTATTACTATTTACTATATTGGAAATTAAAACTGAAAAAGTTCTAAAACACAAGAATACACAAGCACACCTTCCATTATCGGTCAGAGCGATGATGTCATCACATGTCACATGGCCTCTGGAAAACTCCACTGTAGAATCATGAAAGGAGAGTGACCAAGGCAAGTAACATCTTAGTATTATTTTTTAAATAGTTTTGACCTCATGGTCTCCTAAAAGAATTCCAGAGATCCCCAGGATCCCAAGACCACACTTTGAAAAAACTGCTATGCTAGATTCTGTTTTGCTGTGGATACTAGCAATTGAAAAAATAAAAATAAAAACCCTCCAGAGTTTGTGTGCTTGCCCAGTGGCTAGCCAGAAGGTGGCAAAGGTATGTAATTGTCCCATTTCACGGCGGATCCCATGTGAAAAACAAACAAGCAAAGGCTGCCAAAAATAGGTTCACCAGTGGGTGGCCAGCCTGGAAGCCAGGAGTGCACCTAGGTGAAGTACACTGGTGGAGCCACCCGCCGCTGCTGAGCCAGCCACAAGGAGGCTGGCTCAGGCAGGAGGCACTGTCAACAGTGGCCTAAATTGACAAAAAAAAAAAAAGATCTCCAAGAAGAGATTCTGCCTTACACAACACTTGGTTTAGTGCTTACTTCCATTCTTGCTGCTAATGTCCCCCACCTATAACCGATCTGGTGCTGGTCACCTAGGTTGTGACCTCTGCCTGGGTTTCTGAACTTCTAGTCCTCAGTTGCCTAGCCTGGGCCTCTGGATCCTTACAGTTGGTCATATGCTTATCTAGTTCCACTGTTATCTACTTATTCCTCCTCCTTCTGGCCAATCATCTTGGTTTATAGTGCCTGCCAGCTCTACTCCTGTCTAGATGAATTCCTAGTCCTGTCACCATCTCCCCAACACATACTTTAATTCAACAAGTATGTATTAAACACATACTATATGAGTCGGAATTGACTCAACAGCAACAGATTTGGATTTTTTTAGGTATGGAATATGGAGCTCTGGTGGCGCAGTGGTTAAGAACTCAGCTGCTAACCAAAAGGTCTGCAGTTTGAATCCACCAGCCCCTCCTTGGAAACTCTATGAGACAGTTTTGCTCTGTCCTATGGAGTTGCTATGAGTTGGAATCGACTCAACAGCAATGGTTTGGTTTTGGTTTATATGGAATACAGAGCCCTGCTGGTGCAGTGGTTAAGAACTCAGCTGTTAACCAAAAAGTCAGCAGTTTGAATCTACCAGCCGCTGTCTGGAAACCCTATGGGGCAGTTCTACTCTGTCTCACAGGGTTACTATGAGTTGGAATCAACTCGACGGCAACGGGCATATGGAATACAAAAATGAACATGGAATACAAAGATGAACATGATCTCTGCCCTTGAGCAGCTATGACCTAATGGAAAAGTCATATCAACACACTTCATTTCAGAGGCCCTTCCCCCAATAGCTAGTATCCAGCATGAGTCAGGACTTTTTCCTTGAGTGTGACACCCTCCTGGAAAAGCTTTGGGCATCTGTGTCAAAGCCTCCTCATCTCAATTGCCACTGGCCTGGTCTGGGATCCCAGTGGGACAGGTATCTCTGGGGTGAGGGATCTGCTCTTTAATCCGTGACTGGCACTAACCACCCAACTTCCCTCATCCCTTGTCCTACTTCAGCATTGGAAAAGAATGACAGTAGCTTTGCTAAAGGACACTTCATCACTCCCCTCCCCAAACCCTGCCCCAAAGCCTTGGTTTTCCCTTCAACATATTCTTGGCACAAGGCAAGATAAACATGGTGCTCCCTTGCTTACTAGATCATGTGTAGTGAGCAATTTCACTACAGATTAGTAAGTAAGCCCATGCTTACCTTGCTTACTGGGTCATCCACCACTGTCAGGGACTGTAAATTTGAAAAGAAGCTATGATTCTATAGGAAGGTGCTGTGGGGTTGGGAGAGAGACAGATGCCAGCCATACCTAGAAGCAGAATCTTTGATGTGGTGCAAAAATGTGAAACTGTTCACTACAAATGATCTGGTAAGCAAGGTAAGCAACATGCTTACCTTGCCTATTGGATAATCCACCCTTGCTTGGTGCCTATTCCCCTTCTCGTGTTGAAGCAAAAACTCCCTCTGTTTTTCTGTCTGAATAATGCCTAAAGTGAGTAGCAGAAGTGAGAATCAATTGATATAATTGATTGTTAGCTAACTAGATCCCTATTCCCCTTACCCCAAGTGCTGATGACCTTTGGCTGGCAGAAATTCTCCCACAAGAGAGTTTTTCCTTCCCAAAAAGAATACAGCCTAGAAGGCTGTGGAGGCCTCCCTTCTGGGAGGGTCATAGAGACCTTCCTTGACCACATTAGCTAGATAATTAGCTTGTTATTCTCTTCTCAAACCACTCTATTCTTTCTTGTTTCTTTTTAGTAGCACTTATCACAGTTTGTTCCTATGTTTGTATTTAGTTGCTTATGCGTGTATTGCCTGTCCATCCTACTAAATGAAAGCTCTAAAAGGGAAGAACTATATGTGTTATGTTCTCCACTATATACAGTGCCTAGCCAGTGACTGGGACATAATAGATGTTCAACAAATACTAGTAGAATGAGTCAATCTTCAAATGAATCAGTGAAGGAATAAACACTGACTGAATAATGTGGTAAATTCTATGATGGAGTTAAACACAAGAGTAGGAAACTCAGACCAACCTAAGGATTCAGGGATTGCTTCCTAGAAGAGTAAATAACTGGTCTGAGACTTCAAGAATTATGCAAGCATAACAGACAAAAGTGACAAGGTTGTCTTAGGCAAAATTTATAGCATAAACAGAAGCTGCCATTGCCCATGTTCAAGTGTGATACTCACAGACTCACACTCAGGCATGCAAACAGATATGTAATTCGCAGTCAGACATATACTAGTCAGTCACAACCAAATATATAATCACAGCTACATAAAACTTTACTCACTGCAGAAGAATGGCCACGCAAGTCCAGCCCTTACGCAAATCTATTAGAATCAAACAATCTCAGAGTTGAAAGGACATTAAGGTCATTCCATAAGCTACCTAAAATCCTTTGTGGCAAAAGGAGGGGTATGGATAGATAAATAAGAAACATAAATATAAGTTAATGAAAAATTGGTGGGAGAATCGGGGAATGCATCATAGGTATGATTTTGAGAAGCAAAGATGTGGGGTGAGGGAAGGAAGAACATTCCAGACAAAGGAGCAAAGAATGCAAAGCCCTGGGGCAGGAAGGCTCAGGGTTTCAAGGGATCTGAGAGAGGTATAGTCAGCTGAAGAACTTGCGATCAGGGGCATTAGGAGGTAAGATTGAACAAATGGGTTGGGACCAGATGGTAAAAGGTCTTAAATGTCACAACAAGGAGTCAGGACTTTATTCTGTAGGGAATGTCACTGAAGGTTTTGTGCGGAGAAGTGAAATGAGCAGAATCATTTCAGTTTTTCCTACAATTTTTTTTCTTTAAATCCATTTCTTTTCATTCCTACTACCATACATCACCTCACTCCTTTCTAACTTATTACCATTGGTCTCACTGTCTCTAGTACCCCCTCTTTAATCCAACCTGAATTCTGTCACTATGATTTTCACAAAAAACTTCAGGGACCCCAAATTCAAGTCCAAGTGTCTGAATCTTAGATTCAGTCCTCTCCTTAGCCTCTCCAATATTATTTCCTACATCTGCTTCAAATGAACTCTTCTTTCTTGTCAAGTAAGTATCTTCTCAGTCCCCCAAACATGACCATCCCTCTCTTTTTCTCTTTGCTCACGCTGGTTGGATTCCCTCTCCCACTCTGCCTATGAATATGACATCTATCTTTAAAGTCACAATAGAGCCTCGCTGCCTTTATAAAGCCTTCCTAAACCCAGCCCACAAAGGCTCTTCCTTCTCGGAGCCATATAAAGTTCTTAGCGTCTGTTCCAGGACACATAATCCTATCCTTTCTCATACTTGTATCTAACTGTGCCACAATCATGCCTCGCCTCTCCAGAAAGGATGGAAGCCTCCCAGGGGCTGGGACTGATCTTTTCCCGAACTTTTCTCCCCCATCATATAGCCTATTCCTGGCACTCCAGAATCTTTGGAGGTAGTCAGTCTTGGCAGACACACTGAGAGTCACACACATGGGGATATAAGAAAGGAGGACAGTAGACTGGGAAAGCCTCTGTTCATCTCACTCCTGTAGCTCAGAATTTTTGCCCTGTTCCTGGGTTCCTGTGGGGTTTTGAGAGAGACAAAGAGAGATAATCTCCAATGTAGCACCTCCTCCCCCTCCTCCTTCAGGTTTGGCTCAAATGATACCTGGAAGGCCTCTCTGAGCGCCTGGGCCTGTTCACGGGTGCAGTTGTCCTGCCAGGGCCGGCCTGTAGAGCGTGTGGGGCCCGCACGGAGACTCTCCCCAAAAACGTCCAGGTAAAAGAAGACATAATCCCCATTGGTCAGGTTCTCCCTCTGGGCCTGAAGCAGGATCTCATGAAGCATCTCCAGAGGGCCGCAGATATACACAACTGGGTACATGTACACGACAGAGAAGCACCCTGAGAAAGCATCCAGGTCCCCAAACAGTCCCCTCTCTGAGTCATCTCCATTTCCGTCTTAGCAGAAAAGAGTGCGCCCTAACCCATCAACCTCGCAGCAGATGCTCCCATCCCTCCCCCCTTGGGGCTCTGTCATACATACCCTGGGGCCATATAGACCATCTGGCAGAAGTCAGAGCCTGACTCCAGACCCCAGAGGAAGGGAACCACCACCCTCAAGCCCCTCCTTTTCCCACAGCCTTGCTTGCTGCTCACCACCCAGCCCTCCTCACTCCCCCATTCTCCTCTGCCTTTGCCTTGGCTCAAAGGCACTGACTGCTCAGTTTCTCTCAGTGTGAGCTTTACCTGTGTTTCCCAACCAAATCAGCTCAGCCCCCCAAGCCCATTTACAGAGTCCTCACTATTTTCACACCACCAAGGGGTCTTAGTACCCCAATCTGGGAAATCTCTGCTCACAGACAGGCGCACATATCAGAGGGGCCATCAACCACATTCACAACTCTAGGGTACTCCTACTGCTTCCCAAACTCAAAATCCCAAAATCTCACGTTCTCCCGATACAAGCTTCACTCCTCATGTCATCTCATTCCTTGTTTACATCTGCCACTCTGCCACGACGTCCATATCCCCTCCTCATAATGCCTTAGCCCTCTCACAGGTGCTCTGCCCACGTGGGCTTCTTGATCCCAACTCTCAGGTACAGATCCTCAATGCCTATCTCTACCTACAGTTTCCCAATACTGAGCTCCAGGGGCACAGCAACCCTCCTCCCCTGACCCTGAAACAGCCCAGGACCACACTCACTGCGCCCGTTGGCCCGGATGAAGTGGGTCGCCTGCTCAGGGCCCCCTGGCTCACGGGCGTACACCTGGTGCTGCACACTGAGGTTGCTGCCCTGCAGGGCCTCAAAGACGCCCTCGATGGTGAAGTAGTGAGGCCGGTCATCTGTTCGAGCATCCAGATACAGCAAGGCAGCACGGGCAGTCCAATTGAAGTGCCCGTGCAGTGTCACTACAAACTCACCCAGCTTGGGAGCAGAGGGGCCGGTGCGAACCAGGGTACGGTAATGTTCATTCTTAGCCGCAAAACCAGAGGCCACAGCGCCTGCAGTCAGCAGGGGAAGGCGCCAGTGGGAAGCAAAGCGGGCCACAGAGGCGGCAGGGTACACGCAACCAGGGCCCAACAGAAGGTCGGGGTCATGGTACAGCTTGAGGTCCACAGCTCGCAGTGGTGCCAGGTACTCAGAGCAGGCGCCATCTAGTTCAGAGCTGACAAACCGTAGGTCCACAGGCAGTGCCCGGCCCAGCGCCTCCACAGCTAATGCCACAGCAGGACCCACCCGCGGCCAGGCCCAGGCATAGCTCAGGTTGTGTTCTGGCAGCACCACTGCCAGCGTCAGGTTCCGCGGCCCGGGAGGACGCACCCCACCTGCCAGGGCTGCTACCAACAGCAGGAGTGATGGCAGTGCCATGGGGATGCAGAAGTAGCCCCACCACCCCCAGCACCTGGGGCCACTGTGGCCTACAGGGGAGGCAGAAGCACCACCTAGCCTGGCACCTGGGGAAGGGGGCCAGGAAGAGAAGTAAGGATAAGCTAAGTAAGCAGGGACACACAAAGTGCTGCGGACTGGGGAGAGGAGGGTGGGGTGGGAAGAAGCCTCAGGGGTGGGTAAGGAATGGATCTAGCAACCTAGGGCAAGGACTGAGGACTAGGCTGAGGACTCTGTACATACGACTCCACGACTCCGTACAAACGAGTAGGGTGGCAGGAGAAGGGAGGCACCAAGGGGGCCTATGAGTGGGATAGGGGCAGTGCGGGGTGAAGTAGCCTGATGAATCAAGCTGAGAAGAAAAAAGGGGATCTGAGGCTAGGATGGCGTGAGGTGGCGGGGGAGGCCGGTACAAAGAACTGACCTGGGGGGACCTCCCAGCCGAAGGGGCTGGGAGGGCAGGGAGCTGCGAAAAACAGAACCAAGGGAAGAAGGTGAGAAGGTGCCAGCGCCGCAGAAGGACAGGGACCATGGGCTGGCGGGGAGCGAAGCGAGGCCTGGGCCGAAGGGAGGGGAAGGCAGGGGTAAATCTCCCTGTGAAGGCTTCTCCCGAAGCTCCAGCTTGGACTAACGGGCCCTGGGCGCTGGTTCCATCCCGAGCTGCGGCGGCTCCGCCCGTGTCCTAGCTCCTCTGCTCTGCTCCTCCTGGGCCCGGCGGCCGGCGCTGCCCGGCGCTTTCTCCCGCCCCCCGCCCCCCGCCTGGGCCCCCGGGGACCTGAGCTCGAAGCAATTGTCA
>NW_004443952.1:25844114-25853045 GCF_000243295.1 Trichechus manatus latirostris
GTCTCCCTCTCACCCCCCACCTGGCGCCCAGGGACCTCCAAGTTCCCAAAGTCACCCCAGTGAAAACTTTGGGGCTCAGCACCACGGCTTCTCAGGCCGGCGAGGTTCCCGGGTGTCCTCTCACTTGGAGGGCCTACCCCCGTCTCTCCCAAATCCCTGGTCCACCCCGACGCCCTCTTGCCATCGCACACATTCCAACCACCCCAGGGCCTCTCTTCCGTCCCTCGCTTATCCTGCTTTTCTTAGGGTCCCCTCTCTTAACTCCCGAGTCCCTCATACACACTCCAGTCTCCAGGAAGCATTCAGGAATCCCCAAATGTTTGGTATCCTCACTAGTCCTTCATCTAGTAAGCTTATTCCATCCTTCTAATTACCAGGAACCTCACTCCTTCAGTAAGTTATGCCCCCTCACTAGGAGAAAGGCCTCTCTCCAGAACCAACGGGCCTCCAAGGATGGATTCTTCATGCATCCTTAAGTCCTGCGTCTCCTTCCCCGGGACTCAACTTTCCACTCTCCCTCCTCCTGTCCCGATGCCCCCTCTTGTACCCTCGCCATGTCCTCAGAGGCCCGCCAGAGCCCACTGGGCTTCTCCCACACCATCTGCTCCAGGGCAGCTCCCAGAACAGCCTCTTCTTTCTTTTGTCTCCCTGCACAGCACAGCCAGCACCTGGTAAATGCTTGTAGTCTGACTAAGCACAACATTCCCTCAGCAATGGAAGCCCTCTGCACCGCCCCTGGTTCCACCCCATTCCTTAGCTTCCAACCTAGAGAGCTCACTCCAGGTACTCCATATCTGGAGTGCTTATCTGATCCTGAGGAACAGCTTGTGAAGGATGATATCATGGTTGCTGGGAGGAACTGCTATGGGACCTTGGGGAGTTTTTCTGAAACTGTCATAAACGAGATGCACATAAAGCTATTCTCCTCCCCCTGCCGAGAGCCACAGTTTATCACCCCCTTCAATCCACTCCTACAGAAATCACAATGCCAAGAAGCTAAGAGAGCTCCCCAAATAGAGGAGGGGAGGGCGGCAGTGTAGGTAGGGAGAAAGGAGAGGCCCAGTTTCTCTGAGATGAAGGCGACATCTAGTGGCTTTGGAGGGGAAATGAAGGACAATGCCATTTTATTCCTTGTATGGTATTTATTTATTAAGCACTAGTGCCTTGCACATGTTAAGGATGAATACAAAGAAAACTGAATAATGCAGCCCTTACCTTTAGGAGTGTTACAGTCAGAATTCCTAGGGCTCAGAGGCCAAAGGCAAGCCCCCTGACAGTGTTTCTTGCTCCAAGACCAGCAGAAATGGAAGCCTTAGGACAGCTCCATCTTTAACACAGAGAGATGGTAACTCTCGTTCCAGACTCCCGACACTGTCAGACAGTGAAAAGGAATTTTGTCCTGCCTGGGCAAGGAAAAGAAGAATGGAACAGCCAGAGGAGTGACAGAACAACTTGAAAAAGACGTGGCTGAAACATTAGACAGAGAGGCAACCAAATCATACTTTTTAAGCAACTACGCATAGCTTTGTGAGAGAAGCAGAGCCAAAATGTCACCACCTCTGCCAGAATCATGGAATGCCAAGGCTAGGAGGAATCTTATAAATATATCATGCAATCCCTTCATTTAAAGATAACTGAAAAGTGAGTCCGAAAGAGCGAAGTCACATAGCTTCCCCCTAGTCTCCACATGGCTTTTGAATGGCAGACTAGAATCCAGGTTTCCTGATCTCTAGGGCGGGGCTCTTTACAGATATTCTGCTGACTAATGGACCCCAGTGAAGACCAGCCATCACTGTTACCCAGACTCCCAGACAAGTTTCAGCTCATGATATGTCATTATTCTGAATATTAAAGAAAATTCTGCATTATGTTGGGAACTAGACTTTCAAGCATCTTGCCCCTCCCCTCTTCTTTCCAACTGGCCCTTTATACTTGAAAGTGGGAAGGGGCAGGGAGATGAAAGTTAAATCATTTAATATGGTTTCTTATCAGCGTCCAATGAAAGATTTTTGCTTTTTTTTTTTTTTCTTTAACTTTTGGTGGAAGACTGAAAATACTAGATAAAAGAGATCTTTCCTTATCTATATATTCCAATTATCCAAAATATTATTGCTCTCTCTGATACGGACAATAAGATTTTGACTGTTTTTGGTGACTCCACGGAAACCGATGCAACCCATAGAAACCCATCTACGGATCTTTCTGGCCTGAGCAGCACCCAGCTAGAGTACAACCTTCTCTCTGTAGGGTTGGTATGGCCTCTTACTACTCCACAGATACCCCCTATAATCACTCCTGGCAGAGGGTCAGCCCAAACACCTCATTTCTGGTCCAGATTCAAACTGCAGAGCATCTAACAGGTAGCTGCTACAAGCTGCTATGATTTCCTTGCTGTGTTCCTGATATGTTCCTTGTTCCTTGTTGCTGCGTGCAGTCAGTTCTGACTCATAGTGACCCCACGTGACAGACTAGAAATGCCCCATAAGGTTTCCTAGTCTGTAAACTTTATGGGAACTGATCACTAGGTCTTTTTCCCTGAAGAGGTGCTGGGTAGATTTGAACTGCCAACCTTTCGGTTAACAGCTGAGTGCTTAACCATTGCGCCAAGCCTGTTCTTTAGTGGAAAGAAATCCAAACCCCAGATATGCTCAGGCCAAAGGAACACCAAGATCCTAGCTGAGTTCTGGGACTACCATGTGGTTCAGGCTTACACTAATCTTCTCTGTGGTAGGGTCTCATGTCTTAAACTGACTCCCAGGTGAGAGCTGAACAGTTTTATAACTTACCTGACTTCACAGCTAAGTCTGAACTCTCGAGTTTGCTCTAAACCACAGCATGCCCCCATGCCCTATAGGATTCCAGAGAAAACGCCTTTCAGTCTTCACTCTGCTTGCCCAGCCTGACCTGCAGAAAAATGCCTTGACTACATGCAATTATCTCCTGCACACAAGACCCATCCCAGAGAACCTGCCAAAAGAGGGCAGAGAACAGCCATGAAAAGTAAGCTAAAATAAGGCAGAAAAGAAGCATTTCAAATGATGCATTTCAGTAAGGGGCAAGGGGAGGCAGTGTAGTAAGAGAAAAGTAGTGAAGCATATAGAAGGCAAAGAAAGATTTTATTAAAATTCTACATTATTTCTTTTAGCCCCAGTGAGGGAGGATCTTGAAAACCAATCAACTCTTTACTGTTCAGGTGCCCTACTCCCCTCCACCTCCCTACTGCCCTCACACTCCATACAGCAGGACACAGTAGGTTCTAGATCTTGGGTCCAGTTCTCCTCATAAATATTCATATGAAAGCCTCTTCAAAGAGCTGCTATTATTGTTCAAAGGGTCAAGGGTTTTTACTTACAATTCATACATAGCTTTCTTTTGTAAGTTACACTTTAAAATCTAAAATATTTTCAAATCAGATCCTAGCTTCCAACTTACCTGCCTAGGTATGTGTTCTAAAAGATGAATTGGTACCATATTCTGAGGGCCAGAGATATCAGCTTTGTGACAGTGGAATTTGTTTTTTAATGGAAAATGCTTCGTAGAGAGCCAGTGATGCCTAAGAGAGGAATTTAAGAATCATCAGGAGAAACAACCACGCGCTTTTGTCTTCATGATGATCCATGCTGCAGGTGAACCCATACTTCACCCATCTGCTCCATCCAGGCCTGGACCAGCACCTCGTGAGTGTCCAGGCAGGCCCCAGTGGTCTCCTCTGCTCTCCCACACTTAGCCTATCTTCCAGGTAGGTATATACACTGCTTCCCTATGTTCTGATTACCACCTTTCACCATTATTACCAACCCAAGTAGTTACTTACCACCCCTTGGGGGCATCTGATAGCATAAAGTCTCAAATATAATATTCTCTGTTATATTTTCTTTCTTGCTCCACTTAAAATTCCAGTTTCTTCACAAAATCTTTCACTGAGAAAAAGTGGTACGAGTTCACCTCACCTTTTTAAATCTTGCTAAATTTACAAATATCTCACATTAAAACAAGCAAAAGAAACATGGTTACAACAGCTTCTATAGAATGTAAATGTATTAATCACTGTTTTAATCTTCTGCTCTGCTTCAAATTTCCTAGAGAAGCCAAAAATAGGGAAAACCCGTTCCTGTCAAGTTGATTCTGACTCATAGTGACCCCACAGAACAGAGCGGAACAACCCCATAGGGTTTCCAAGGAGCAGCTGGTGGATTCAAACTGCTGACCTTCTGGTTAGCAGCCAAGCTCTTAACCACTGTACCACCAGGGCTCCAAAAACATGGAAGAGGAGGATAAATCTGAAGCAAAATTTAACAAAATTGGATAGCAGGTAATACACAAGTGTTCTTTATATTAGTCTCTAAATTTTTTATATGGTTGAAATATGTGATGACAAACAAAAAGAGAGCTATCAAGCCACAAAAAGACATGCATACTGCTAAGTGAAAGAAGCCAGTCTGAAAAGGCTACATATTGCATGATTTCAGCTATATGACATTCTGGGAAAAGCAAAACTATGCTGGGTTGTTGTTGGGTGCCATCAGGTGACTCATAGCGACCCCATGTGACAGAGTAGAACTGCTCCCATAGGGTTTTCTTGGCTGTAATCTTTACAGAAGCAGATCGTCAGGTCTTTCCCCCACAGAGCCACTGGATGGACTCAAACCAGCAACCTTTTGGTTAGCAGGCGAGCACTTAACTATTGCACCATCAGGGCTCCTTGGCAAAACTACCAAGATAGTACAAAGATCAGTGATCGCCAGGGCAGGGTGATGGTGGTGATAAATAGGTGTAGCACAGTGAAACTATTCTGTATGTTATTGTAACAGTATATGACATTATGCATTTGTCTAAACCCATAGAACTGAGTGAACCCTAATGTAAACTCTGGACTTTAGTTGATAATAATGTATCAGTATTGGTTCCTCAATTGTAACAAATGTATCACACTAATGTAAGGTGTTAATAATAGGGAAACTGTATGTTGGGAACATATGGGAAGTCTTTGTACTTTCTGCTGAATTTTTCTGTTATCCTAAAGCTATTCTGGAGTCCCAGTGTGGTGCAAACAGTTAAGCACTAGACTACTAGCCGAAAGGTTGGTGGTTCGAACCCATCCAGAGGTACCCTGGAAGACAGGCCTGGCCATCTGCTTCCAAAAAGTCACAGCCTTGAAAACCCTAAGGAGCAGTTCTACTCCGCACCCATGGGGTTGCCATGAGTCCGAATGACTCAACAGCAATCAACAACAACAAAGCTGTTCTTAAAAATAGTCTACTAATTAAAAAAAGAAAAGAACGAGAAGAGTAGCTAGCAGTGTTGACGTAGGATTGGTTGGCAGACAGACTGAAAGCTCCCAGAGAAATCCAAGCACAAAATGATAGGTGCCTGGTCTAGGATGATGGAACAGTAATGGAAAGAGAGAAACAAATCTGAGATAATTTGAAGGAAGAAACAGCAGAACTTGGTGCCAGACTGGGTTGCAGGATCACAAATGCAAAGGCCTACGCAGGCCAAGCAGGAAATGCAAATGTGAGAAGCGTTGAATGGGGATTGGCAAACACAAAGCCCCTGCTAAGGTGTATCCTACACTCTGGGACAGAGCCCAGAGTTGCCAGTTCTTCTGATTTTTCCTTTGGATGGTTTCAACAGCCTCTGTGACAAGTCTCTGGGCCTCCAGTCTCACCTCCCTCCAATCCATCCTCCACAATGTGTTCAGATGCCAAAGCAACCTTTCTGAAACAAAAACTAATTATGTCACTTCCCTGCATAAAATCCTTAAATGGTTCCCCATGAAGCTCTGTTTTTCAAACTGTTATTTTTAGCACCAAAACTCACCCTTCAAACAAAATTTTAAATGTAAAACAGAAAAAAGCCCAGCTGCTCCAGATGAGCAGCAGTGGTGGGCCCAGAGACCATCCCCCTCCTTCTCTAAGCCCCTCCTCAGAAAGAGCCCCTGGGTACCTTCAAGGAACCTCTGGGCAGTAGCCTTCAAACAGGGTAGCACAGAAAGGCTTTCCAAGGGGTATGTATGTACAGATGGTTTTAAGGGAATCCACTTCCAGATCCTCAATGTTCATCTGTACTCTCTCCTAAAACTGATCTTCCTGAGGATAAGCCTGCCCTTCTCCTACTCTCCAAAAGAAAGACATGTCCTTCATCCATGCCAAATCTTATTATGATGAATTGTCCTAGGTTGTAAAAACTTCTGGGGCACCAAGAGAAAGGTTACATAAATCAAAACACTGGTCTAGGGAAACTTTTAAAGATGAATCAAGATGCCTTAAACTAATGGGACTTCCTGCCTTTCCCCATCGTATACGTATTTCTGTTAAGGGTAAAGCTTGACGTTAGAAATGGGGTGTTTTAGCCCATGTTGGGATTCTCTGTGATCAAAACAGCCAAAGCAGAATACGTTAGTGACACGATTTTCTTTTAAAAGCAACCGGAGAAAAATAAAAGCAACTGGAGTACACTAAAAAGGTACCCAAACCTGGCTTAAAAAAATTATACCTCAAACCTAACTTTAATGAGGTAAAGTAAATGTATGGAAGGAAGGTCAGACGTACACCCAGAAGGTCCCAGTGTGGCACAGATGGTCTGCGCTCGACTACTAAACTAAAGGTTGGTGGTTCAAACCCACACAGAAGCACCGTGAAAGAAAGGCCTGGCACAGTTCCATTCTGTAACATGTGGGGGTCATCATGAGTTAGAATTGACTCAATGGCAACAGGTTTTTTTTTTTTTTTTTTTTACACCCAGAAGCAATCCATTCCAGACACCAGTTTTCTAAATGCAATATTCTAATCCAAACTATTCTGATTGCTTATACACTTTTGTATATTCAACTTATTTTTCAGCATCATGTCATGATATGTTCTGCTACATAGTAAATATAATTAATAATTGAGGCACTTCAGAGAAGGGGACAGAAATTTGATTATGTCTTAAAATGTAGATGTTGGACTAGAAACTGGCAACACTGATTGCCTATCTGAGGGGCAAGATGAGAAGGAGATTTTTTTTTTTATAGATCATTTTGTATTTCTTAAATTTTGTAACATGTGTGCAAGTATTACCTACTCAGATTTTTAATTAAAATTCATATTAATCATAAATAAAAAATTATAAAAACATATAATACTGATATAGAGTACCTGATATTTTGAATATTTTAAAGGAAGCCAATGGGGACATAAAAGGGAAAGATGGGATTTCCTTAAATAGATAAGCCCACATGATGAATCCCTCATAGCTACACCAGGGAAATTAAAGATATCAGAAGGTAGAACGCTGACATCAGAGCTAAGAAGGCTTTTCCGAAAACTAGAGATTTGGGGTAAAACGATAATAATGAAGTATATAGAAACTGTAATCCAAAATTAGTAAATCTAGATCTAAAAGAAGAGTTAGGACTAGAACATCTTACAATAAACAGGTATCATAATTTTAAAAATCCTATGATTTAGATAATTTCATGTGTAATATCATAAAAAACACAGCTAAGATTGGTTGGGGTACCTCTGACCCAAGAATAAAGTCATGGAAGCAATTACTTTGATTTTCCACAAAGCAAATCTTGACCAAGTACTAGACAAGATGAACTGTAAGACTGCCTTAGACTCTTCCCTGAGGTCAGAGGCTGATAATTTAAAAACAAAACAAAGCAAATGAAATATTTAGTTGGATGGGAACAGGGGTCTAAAAACAGCAGGGGCAATATATATGATTGCAAAGACTCCATGTGAGCAGATGAGTCAGTCCTTGTCCCCAGACACCTGCTAGGTCTCTGAGAGAGAAAAGTGCAGCGGTAACATGACGCCAGCTTCTCCCACCAACTGACAGCTGAGGACATCTCCCATCAACTGCTGAGAGTAACTGAACTGCCTAACAGAAAGGACACAGAAGTTGCTCTTCATCTGTGGTTCAGGAGAGAACAAGAAAAGAACCCTAATATTTTTCTTCCAAATCTCGCCTTTAAACTATCCTGACAATGGTCAAATAAACAGAATCCAGAATCCCCAGATTAAAACCTACTTACACTGTGAATGGAAACCCTGGTGGCATAGCGGTTAAGAGCTATGGCTGCTAACCAAAAGGTTGGCAGTTCAAATCCACCAGGTGCTCCTTGGAAACTCTATGTGGCAGTTCTATTCTGTTCTGTAAAACTGACTTGATGGCAACAGGTTTGGTTTTGTAATTTGGTTACAGTGAGAATAGGAGCACCTGGGTGGTGCAAACGGTTAATGCACTCAACTGCTAACTAAAAGGTTGGAAGTTCAAGTCCACCCACAGGTGCCTTGGAAGAAAAGCCTGGTCATCTACTTCTGAAAAAAAAACCAGCCATTAAAAACTCTATGGAGCACAGTTCTATTCTGACACAGATGGGGTCACCATGAGTCCGGAATCAACTCTCTGAAAACTTTTTTTTTTACGATGATAATAAATGTAAAATCACTTTGTAAATTAGAAAGCAATGTGTAAATGTTAATTACTATGGTTATTATTAAGGGTCTTTCCTCCCTAAAAATGAACTAGACCCACCATCAGCAGTTTGAAGTAATATTCTGTAAGGGTAAAATTTTTAAAAGAAACAAATGGTTTGCTTGTTTTTATAACACTGTGTAAAGATTTTCAAATTTTTCATTGAAAAGTCTGATAAGCAGGTGAGAAAAGAGGAAAAACTTTGCAATTCAGTTCAATATAACAAACATTTACTAAGGAGCCTTCCGGAGGTAAAAAGATAAGTCAGAATATAATTCCCTGTCCCACCCACCCTTAAGAAGTGTACTCCACATGAAGAAATGCTAACGATCATTAGCCACTAGAGAAATGCAAATCAAAACTACAATAAGATACCATCTCACCCCAACAAGGCTAGCATTAATCCAAAAAACACAAAATAATAAATGTTGGAGAGGTTGTGGAGAGACTAGAACACTTACACAC
>NW_004443952.1:25854723-25888956 GCF_000243295.1 Trichechus manatus latirostris
TATATATATATATAGAGAGAGAGATTTATCTCAAGGAAATGGCTCACACAGTTGTAGAGGCTGGCAAGTCCCAAGTCCATGGGTCAGGTGTCAGGCTTCAGGCTGGAGGATTCTCCTGACTCACAGAGTTGCAGGGGCTGACAAACCCAAGATCCACAGGTCAGACAGCAGACCCAAAACTTCATTCCTGAAGGGTCTGGCCATTAGTAGTCATGGGTTGCTGTCGTTTTCCAATAACATTAATCACAGGGCATGGTAGTACTAAAAGACTCCCTAAGGGATCTCCTGCATTCCAGACATAGTCTTTTTTACCTGTATTATGTAATATCAATCTGGTTTCCTCTTGGTAATCAGGATCAATCACACCAGCCAATGTGGTAGTTTCCTTCTTTGCCTGTTGAGGTATAAGGAAACCAAAGTGGCCAGGTGGCATTCTTAACTTCCAGTTCAATGGAATCAGTGATATGTCTCCAGGTGGGAGCATTCAACCCTTTGGAACTAAGACCTCTGGACCCGCAGAACATAGGGTCGTGGGGACAGTAGCAAAAATTTTTCAAGTGGTTCACTAGGGGTAATAGCGAGTGATGTCACTCCCATTTCCACTCCTTGACTCCAGGAACCATGAATCCTGGCTATGGGAGAAACAGCACCATATATCTGATGCTGGTTTAGAGCATATACAGTCTCCTGGAGAACACTGCCCCAACCCTGAAAGCTGCTGCCACCTAGCTGGCACAGTAATTGTGTCTTTAGAAGGCCATTCCATCGTTCAATCAAGCCAGCTGCTTCAGGATGATGGGAAACATGGTAAGACCAGTGAATTCCATGAGCATGGGCCCATTGCTGCACTTCATTTGCTGTGAAGTGAGTCCCTTGATCTGAGGTGATGCTGTGTGGTATACCATGATGGTGGATAAGGCATTCTGTAAGTTCACAGATGGTAGTTTTGGCAGAAGCATTGCATGCAAGGAAGGCAAACCTGTACTCAGAGTTTAAGTGTGTATTCCAGTAAGAACAAAACGTTGCCTTTTCTATGATGGAAGTGGTCCAATGTAATCAACCTGCCACCAGGCTGTTGGCTGATCACCTCGAGGAATGGTGTCATATCAAGGACTCAGTGTTGGTCTCTGCTGCTGGTAGATTGGGCGCTCAGCAGTGGCTGTAGCCAAGTCAGCCACTGGTGAGTTGAATTCCATGTTGCTGAGCCCATGCATAATCTCCATCCCTGCCACCATGGCCACTTCGTTTATGAGCCCACTGGGCAATGACTGGAGTGGCTAGGGGAAGAGGATGACTGGTTTCCACAGAATGCATCATCCTATCCACTTGATTGTTAAAATCCTCCTCTGCTGAGGTCACCCTTTGTGAACATTCACATGAGACACAAATATCTTCACTTCTTTGGCCTGTTCAGAGAGGTCTATCCACATACCTCTTCCCCACACCTTCTTGTCACCAATTTTCCAGCCATGTTCCTTCCAAGTCCCTGACCATCCAGCCAAACCACTGGTCACAGCCCATGAATCAGTATACAATCATACATCTGGCCATTTCTCCTTCCAAGCAAAGTGAACAACCAGGTGCACTGCTGGTAGTTCTGCCCATTGAGAGGATTTCCCTTCACCACAGTCCTTCGGGGAGGTCCCAGAAAGGGGCTGTAGGGCTGCCACTGTCCACTTTAGAGTGGTGTCTGCACATCACACAGAACCATCTGTAAACCAGGCACTAGTTTTCTCTTCCTCAGTCAACTGATCATAAGGAACTTCCCATGAGGCCATAGGTGTACACTGGGAGATAGAAGGTAATGTGACAGAAGTGGAGACCATGGGCATTTGAGCCACTTCCTCACACAACTTACTTGTGCCTTCAGGTCCTGCTCAGGCCCGATCTCGTATATACCACTTGCATTTAATGATGGAGTGATGCTGTGCACATCCAATTTTATGATGAGATGAATGTAGTTCATGATGGGCAGCTCAAGCTGCATGGTGACTTGGTGGTCCATGGTTAAGCGTTCAGTCTCTACTAAGGCCAAGTAACAAGCCAAAAGCTGTTTCTCAAAAGGAGAGTAGTTATCTGCAGAGGATGTCAGGGCTTTGCTCCAAAATCTTAAGGGTCTGCACTGTGATTC
Organism: Trichechus manatus latirostris; assembly: GCF_000243295.1. Classification (NCBI taxonomy): domain Eukaryota; kingdom Metazoa; phylum Chordata; class Mammalia; order Sirenia; family Trichechidae; genus Trichechus; species Trichechus manatus. Next base: position 25,856,855 of record NW_004443952.1, read on the forward strand.
ACCAATAAAGGCCCGCCAAAGACTCCAAACAGCATCTCTATCTGCCACTGACACTTCAAGCACCATTGGATCAGCCGGATCATATGGCCCAAGTAGCAGAGCTGCTTGCACTGCAGCCTGAATCTATTGTAGAGCCTTCTCTTATTCTGGGCCCCACTCAAAACTAGCAACTTTTCAAGTCACTTGATAAACAGGCTGGAGTAATACACCCAAATGAGGGATATGTTGCCTCCAAAATACAAAGAAGCCCACTAGGCATTGTGCCTTCTTTTTAGTTGTGGGAGGGGCCAGATGCATTAACTTATCCTTCACTTTAGAAGGAATATCTCGACATGCCCCACACCCCTGGACCCCTAGAAATTTCACTGAGGTGGAAGGCACTTGAATTTTTGTCAGATTACTTTTCCACCCTCTAGCATGCAAATGTTTTACCAGTAAGTCCAGAGTCATTGATACTTCTTCTTTACTAGGTCCAATCAGCATGTCATCAATGTAATGGACCAGTGTGACATCTTGTGGAAAGGAAAGTTGATCAAGGTCCCTGTGGACTAAATTATGACATAGGGCTGAAGAGCTGACATAATTCTGAGGTAGGACACTGTCTTAGTTATCTAGTGCTGCTATAACAGAAATACCACAAATGGATGACTTTAACAAAGAGAAATTTATTCTCTCACAGTCTAGGAGGCTAGAAGTCCAAATTCAAGGTGCCAGCTCCAGGGGAAGGCTTTCTCTCTCTGTCGGCTCTGGGGGAAGGTCATTGTCATCAATCTTCCCTGGTCGAGGAGTTTCTCAGTGCCAAGGACTCCAGGTCCAAAGGACACGCTATTCTCTTGTTTCTTGGTGGTATGAAGTCCCCATATCTCTCTGCTCGCTTCTCTCTTTTATATATCAAAAGAGACTGGCTTAAGACACAACCTAATCTTGTAGATACAGTCCTGCCTCCTTAACATAACTGCCTCTAATCCTGCCTCTAATCCTGCCTCATTAACATCATAGAGGTAGGATTTGCAACACATAGGAAAATTACATCAGATGACAAAACAGTGGACAATCACATAATAGTGGGAATCATGGCCTAGCCAAGTTGACACATACTTTTGGCAGATGCAATTCATCCATGGCAGACACTGAAGGTGTATTGCTGGCCTTGCCAGCTGAAGGCAAATTGCTTCTGCTGGTCCTTCGAAACAGGTATAAAGAAAAAGGCATTAGCCAGATCAACAGCTGCATACCAGGTACCAGGAGATGTATTAATTTTCTCAAGCAATAAAACCGCATCTGGAACAGCAGCTGCAATTGGAGTCACCACTTGGTTAAGTTTTCAATAATCCACTGTCATTCTCGAAGGTCCATATGTTAATTTTGGTGAAGGGAAAGGCAATACACAATATGGGAGAAGTCAGCAAAACATGACCAAAGCATGGAAGGACACTGAGAGGAATGCAAGAACAAAGGGCAACAACGGTAATTACTATACCAAAAACCAAACCCACTGCTGTCAAGTTGATTCTGACTCATAGAGACCCTATAAGACAGAGTAGAACTGCCCCATAGAGTTTCCAAGGAGCAACTGGTGGATTTAAACTGCCAACCTTCTGGTTAGCAGCCGAGCAACTAACCACCGTGTCACCAGGGCTCCAGTAATTACTATAACATAGACAATCCTGCAACAATAGTATTAATGAACACTAATTTACGAATGGATACATATCTGGATAGATATGACTAGAGGTATGGGAGGGTATAAGGGAACACACTCATCTGCAGATATAGGTCTGGCTGTGGATATCTCCACGTACATAACTATAGCTGATGCTTACATATCAAAATAGACAATAGAGCACACAAGGGCCACAGTCAGGGAAACTTCTTAGGCATAACCAAACACCTTGCAGGACGAAGTTCCTAGGCTCAAAAGCAAAGGACCATAGACTTGGGGGAAATTTAAGTCAATTGGCACAAAACAGTTCATAAAGACAAAGTTCTGCATCCTACTTTGGTGAGTATTTCTTCCCCTTCTCCCTATGCCTTGACCAGGATTTTGCACAGAAGCTATGTGTTCTCTTTGGCTCCGGCTTCCCTACAAAGTTCCAGCTTCTAAATTATCCCGGCCCCTGGGTTCCAATAGCCCTGCTTCCCTTCCTTGTTCCTTCATCCTAGGAATGATAGAAGATTCCTGCTGTTGCTAACCTCTGTATTGCCTCTCATTTCCTCAAATGGCTTCTCAGCTCTTCAATCTCTTATATAGCTAATTCCCTGAATTAAATTCCCTCTGGTTAAATCCTAGAGTGATTTCTGTTTTCCTGGTTGGACCCTAAGTCTGTCGGCTAAATAAAAATGAAATGACTGCAATTAAAAGCAAAGACGCAGATTCCAAAATTACTACATGCAAAGTTCACTGTTCTGGGTGTGAGTCCAGACTAAGTTATACAGAGCAGGGAAGATACAGAATTGATTTCCCCCCTTCTCCCAAAAGAACATGGGAAGAGAAAAAGATTTTGGGGAAAAGAGAGAGGAAGAAGCATTATGGACTCCTTGGTTTCCTGTCCTCAGGATAATATGAGAAGGGGGCTTTTTTAACAAGGATAAGGACACAATTGAACCCCCTTAAAATATAAGGTGAGTCAAGGATGAGAATGGACCTACACAGGGCCAGATTAAGGCCTTTATAAACCCAAAGCACTAAAAAGATTATGGAACCTCCCCTAAATCCAAATAAAAATAAAATCAAAGCTAAACTAAAACATAGTGTAAAGAAGTGCAATAAATTCAGATTTTTATCCACAGTAACTGCTTTCACATTCAAAAATACTTATCAAAATCTTTTCCTCCAACTTTATTTGGTGCCCCTGCTCTGCCGGTGCCCTGAGCACACACTTAGCCTGCCTCCTGGGTTTTCCGGTGGTGGGCCTGTGCAGCCTGCTCTGTCCAGAGCTCCAGGAATCTGCCTTCTAGGGATGGTGGCATGTGCTTCCAAGGGAGGTGGGGTGCTGGAGGCTGAGTTTCCTGAAGACTCAGGAGTGGTGAGAAGGGGATTTTCAATTTTATACGGACCCAGAGGGCTTTTGAAGAGAGGGTGAGCTTGTGTGCCAGCCCTAAGAGGCCTCTCTGGAAGAGCAAGAGGGCATGCTGGTGGTGAGGAATACAGCGGATGCCTTGCGAAGGGGTTATCCATGTGTAGAAAAATCTAATGCACCATCTGTCAAAGCCACCACTGGCATCATCCTCTTTGAACCAACCATGGGGGAGGGGGTAGCAAAACAAGCTGCTGGCAGAGACAGGATATGGCCAAGATGAGACCAATAACAAGAGCACAGACTTCCTCCACGAGTGTCTGATTGTGTACAAACTCTGACGGACAGGGGACAGGCTGAAAGCCCATAGATGGAACTTTGAATTGGACTGGGAGTTATGAGTCATTGGATTGGACCAAATATACCTGAAAGGTACAGCATAAGTTTTTCTCCATTGGTTGGAAAAAACAAAAAGTTGTTCTAAAAGTAAAAGTTACAATCTCTGCGCCTTCAAGTCTGTGACTGTGGAATTTGTACCCATCATATATTCATCTACTTCCATATGTAGCTACTACCTGGAGGTTGTTAAAGCTTTACTTGCCTTCATGCTCAGGTGATTCTTTCTGCCAATAATACTCTCCCCACTCGAATCCTGTATCTTGCATATTTGAGTCCTAACCTTCAAGGTCTGGTTCAAACGCTGCCTTCCATCACAGAATTGTCTCTCACCTCTATCTCTTCTGTGGAGGCTTTCCCTCTCTGCCTCATATTGGAGTAATGTGGGTACATCTTACCCCTCCTACTAGGCAGAAGCTCCTAGAAAACAGAAGACATGTTTTATTTCATCTTAGCACCTACAGTATTTGTTGATGGAAAGAACACTGTCTGGAGAGTTAGAATGGTTACTCCTAAGACAATGCCTTTAAAAAACTGTTTCTGAAACTCCACTTTTGGCACTGCCTTCAATCAGGTTGAGAGTCACATGAAAAAAATAAGTCTCACTAATAATTATTGCTCACATTTATTTTGTGCAATATGTCCAGCATTGTGCCATGCATTTTACATCTAGTATCTCATTTAATCTGCCTGATAACCCTCTAAGGTAGGTATTATTATAGCCACCATTTGGTAAAGACACTGAGGCCTAGAAATGTTAACCAATTGCCCAAGATTACCCAATAAGTAAGTAACAGAACTGGTATATGACCACTTCAGAGTCACACCTACAGTCAGTCAAAACAATGTTACCCAGCTTGATCACTCATTTCATTCACCCAATTTAGAATAATTATTGGCTGTTTTAAAAGATGAAATTTACCTTCAAAGAGTAAGTATTTGTTATATATATATACAAATATTTTTAAGTGACTGTCTGGTGCATTGGTTAAACGCTCAGCTGCTAACCAAAAGATCGGCAGTTCGAATCCACCAGCCGCTCCTTGGAAACCCTATGGGGCAGTTCTATCCTGACCTATAGGGTCGCTATGAGTTGGAATTGACTCGATGGCAATGGGTTTGGTTTTAGTTTTATTAAAAGTGATACAATAATGAAAGACTTTTCTTTCCTATAAAGATTTTTAGAATTAATAATACCTAGTGCTAGCAAATGTGCAGAAAATGGTACTCTCACATGCTGCTGGTGGTAGTGTAACCCTGTACAATTTCAGGGAGCAATTTGGCAATATGCACCAAAAACCTTTAAATCATTAACCCATAAATTCCACTTCAAGAACTGAGTTTCAGAAAATAATCATAGATTTGGCCTCGAGGATACTCATCACAGTATTGTTTATAATAATGAAAAATTAGGAACAATCTAAATTTCTAATAATAGGGTATTGGATAATTAAATGTTACAACCATTCATTAAAATCTAAGAAGCCCATTAAACGCAGTTTGAGAAATATATGATATCAAAGATTGTTCACAATATATCATTAAGTGAAAACAGAAGATTGAAAAATAAATACAATGAGCCCACCTTCATTAAAAATACACACACACACACACACGTATACATAGTAGAAACCTGGAACAGTATAAAGCAAAATGTTAAGAGTGGCTATCTCTTGGAGACAGTATGGGTTAGACTTTTTTCATATAACTGTCCTTTCAATGATTATGTATCATTTTAATAAGAAGAAAAAATTATATGAGGTTTTTTTTTATGGACCACAGGGCTGCAAGAATGCCAAAAATTTTTTTTAATGTCACTGAAATACGTTTGTAGTTTCCATTTAATAAACATATTAATTAAAAAGATTTTTTTTAATGTAAAAATCACTGGTGTATCTGTTTATAAAGACATATTACTTTAAATACAACTCTATACTTTTTATATCCCTACCACAGCTAGTATGCAGCTCAATGAGTAAATGCTTGAATAGAATACTCTATTGTAAAACTTTTATAAATGATCTAGATGCAGAAGAACCTAGTTTACAGATGACTGTAAGTCCCTCCAGTCATACCTCAATCACATTTGACACTGAGGACCATCACCTGCTTTTCTTAAAAGTCTTACCATGGCTTCTACAACAGCTCATTTCCCTAGTCATCTTTCATTTCAATGCCCAACTGATCTCTCACTCTGGAGAAGATCCTCTTCCTCCTCTCAACTGTGGGTTTTTCCCCTAGGCTCATAGCCTCTGCTTTCTGAGTTCTTCTTTCCATACTCATTTCCTTGGTGAGTTCATCAACAATCATTGCTTCACCTACCACCTCAATGCTGATAACTTCTGGTGAAAAAATGACCCACGTTTCACTGAGTGTGGGCATATGCTGTCGTTGATACATATATAAGGTATTTTGATATTGCACAACTGTAATGATTAGAATTTTACAGTACAACTCCCAAGGAAAAGACTGCTTGAAGGATTTAAGAAAGAATCGATGGCATCAATGGCAATGAACTGCCCCCACCCCAATAAAGCAAACCAAATAACAATGATACATAAATAGAAAAATGTCAGCAAAGCATGTGTTTAAAACCCTCAGGTTGATGGTGTCATACCTTGTTTGTGGAAGGAAGAACTAAGCAAATGCTGTAACTGGCCAAACAGAAGGGGGAAAAGGTACTAGATTCTACATTTATAAAACTCATTTATATGAACAAAGTATATGTTTTTTTAACCACATCTTCATTTTTATTTTTCTGATGGTCACTCCTCCTAGTTAGCTGATGTACACTTGTGGACTCAGTTTAAGACAAATCATCTAACTTCCTCCCTCTCCTTTCAATCAGATTACTGTCCTTAAGTTTCTCCTACACAGAAATTGCAAGCCATCACTGGCTTGCAAATTCATTATTTAAACTCAGGTTATGTTAATCATAGGTCCTGAAATAAGCTGAGAGCTGGAGGTATCCCTCAGACCCAATAAAACAGAGGTTATAGACTTTTGGAACAGGAAGACACAGAAATTTTTGGCAAATTTTTGGCTAACTGTAGCAGAGAAGAAAGCACAAGGTAGAAAGGCTCCGTAGAATATGACTCCATAGCAGAGAACATCAAAAGCCTTAAGGCCATTAGGAAGACTAGGCCCAGATACTAGCCTAGAATAAAAGATATAAAAGCCAAGGTAGACCAGCCTTAACATCTAGCTAGTAAATATGCTTCAGACAAGCAAAATAGGAAAGAGATAGTTACGAAGAACAGAATTTCCAAGGCTCAGAGCCCCTAACATCTCCAGAACAGGTAAGGGAATCATCTACACAGTACACAGGCCTAGAAAGCTGGGCCATGCTCTGTAGTGACCGCCTATTAGGGAAGTACACAAGGAGGCAGGTTCTGGGGCTTACCAGCCAAGCAAAGGGGTTAGTACAAGTATTTATCTATGGAAGTTACTCCTCAAAAAGGGAGAGCTAGCTGAACTAAACCAAAGATCAAGAGCCAAGGGGAATCAATCAGGCATCAGAATCGGAGTGATGAAGACGGGGCAAAGACTCCTACCCACCCTCAGATGCTTCTATATTCAGCAGAGTTGCAATAATAGTCTGTTATGGATTGAATTGTGTCCCCCAAAAAAGATATGTTGAAGTCCTAACAGCTGGTACCTGTACACATGATCTTGTTTGAAAATAGCATCTTTTCAAATGGACTAGAGTAGGTCCTAATCTCATCAGAGTGGTGTCTTGTAAGAGAGAACAGACATAAAGGGTTATACAGGAGGAAAATGCTATGTGAAGATGCATCTACGAGCCAAAGAATGCCAGATTGCAGGGAGCCACCAGAAGCTAGGAGAGGCATGGGACACTTCTTTTCTCAGCACCTTCATAAGGAATCAACACAGTCAATACCCAGATTTGGACTTCTAGTCTTCAGAACTGTGAGACAATAGATTTTTGTTCTTCAAAGCCACCCATTTTGTGGTATTTTGTTATGGCAGCCCTAGGAAACTAAGGCAGACGGCTTCATAGTTTCTGCACCAAGGGCTTCCCTGCTGAACTTGGGAAATGCCCCACATTTTGACCTCCAGGGTTAGACATTTTCACCAAATCTCACTGATGCCTCTTTCAAACTATCTCTCCATTTAATGTCTACATTTCTTTTCCTATTATCTAATTCTAGTCTTATCAGGCTGTGTCCAAGCTCAGCAAGAAACAGTGCCATGATGGATTCATGATATCTGCTATTGGCAGATGACAGGGGAGTATATTTGTTGAACTTTAATCTCTCTTCCTCAAATCCATTCTATAAGCAAATTAATCTACCCCCTTAATTTTTATCTACCTAAATCCCACTCATCTTTCAAAGCCTTAGTTCAAGCTTTACTTCTATGAAGATCAACCCAGGCCATAGTGATCTCATTCTGCTCTGAATGAACACCACTTATTATCTGGTTATTTAACATTGGTATTAGTTTATACATGTTAATATTAAACAATACTTATTACTGATATTTGGAATGAGTTGGAGTGTCTTGAAGAATAGCAGTATCATTAACAAAAATAAAGTCTGACTGGTTTTAAGGAACGTATAAGTGGTTAGTTATAGATCCCTGGTCCTTTGGCTATCAGGAAATGAATCTACAAGTTCTCTGTAGATAGTATTAGTGAACTCATTTGGAGAAAAGATATTATCAAAAATAGGATTGGAGACCCGAGCAATAACTCTGGTCAATATACCTCAATAGTAACAGGAGCTTAAGATCATTTGCTATGATTTTCCATCCTGTACCACTTCACTCACTGCTTTATAGTTGGCTATACACAGTCCAAGATTTCCTTTCCTCTATAGATCAGTGACCCTGACCCCTACCCTACAGGATCAGGTTCCTGCTCTATCACACAATAGTATTAAGTAGATTGTCTACAATGAAATACTTTCTCAATTAAGGATATGAGGAATCACAGAGGCAATCACATTTTCTTGGCTTTGCCATGTAGGTAATGGATGCTCACTAAAACACAACCTCTCCCCACCTCAGGTACAAAATTTAAGGAGGCGTGTGCTCTCAGAGTTTCCTTAGATTTTGCCCCCGGACGCCTCACTGACCCCACCCTAGTCCCGGTCCTACAAGGTACCCTCCTGACTCTGGAACCATTTACATATCCTTTGTGTGATCTATCATTTTATATCCTTTGCACATTTTTCTGTTGGGTTGTTGATCTTTGTCTTACTTTGTAGGAACTTTTCATACATTAAAGAGAGAATTTCTTTATTAAAAAAAAAATCAAACACAATCTGTCCCATTAAAATGTAAACTCCATGAGAGCAAAGACATTGCCTAGTGTGTTCATTACTGTATCTCCAGTGCCTGATGCACAGCAGGTGACCGGTATATATTTGACTAATGAATAATTAACAATAAATATTAGATGATGATGATACACATGATACAGAGAACAAAAGTTTAATATTTCTATTCTACGGTGTGTTCATTTTCAGAGATAATCATCTTTATTCTAGATTCTTCCTTTTGTGCTGCATCTGTTGTGCAGTGATGGCAAAGTTAAAGAGGTGATCCAATGGATTATAAACAAAAAGATCTAAACATAAAAGCTGAAGCTATAAAACTTTTAGATATAGAAGAAAATACAGGAGAAAATCTTTGTGACCTTGGTGTAAACTAAGATTTCTTATGCAGGACATACAAAGCCATACAAGAAAAAAAGAAATTAGACTTAACCAAAATTTAAAACTGCTCTTCAAATGACACCATAAAGAAAATGAAAAGGCATGCCACTGACTGGGGTGAAATATTTTTAACACATATACTCACAAACGGTTTGTATCCAGGATATATAAAGAACTCTTACAATTCAATAACAAGAAGACAATCTAATTTTTTATATGGGCAAAAGATCTGAATAAACTTCACCAAAGATGAGATAACGATGGTAAACAAGTACATGAAAAGATGCTCAATATCATTAATCATTACAGAAATGCAAATTCAAACCACAATGTAATTAACCTTTACATACCTAATAGAATGATTTTTTTTAAAAAAACTGACAGTACCAAGTGCTGGTAAGGATGCAGAGAAACTAGAATTCTCACGCTTTAGCTACTAATAATGTATCAGTATTGGTTCATCAATTGTAACAAGTGTATCACAGGACTACAAGATTTTACCAGCTGTCTTTGAGCTGATTCTGACTCATGGCGGCCCCATGTGTTTCAGAGTAGAACTGCACTCTGTAGGGTTTTCAATAGCTGTGATCTTTTGCAAGTAAATTGCCAGGGCTTTCTTCCAAGGTACCTCTGGGCAGATTTGAACCCCCAACCTTTCAGCTAGTAGCCGAGCGCTTAACCATTTATGCCATTCAGAGATTTCTATATAAAATGTTAATAAGAGAAATAATGTGCAGGAGGCATGGAGTATATGGGAACTCTCCATACTTTCTGCACAATTTTTCTGTAAACCTAAAACTTCTCTAAAAAATAAAGTATCTTAAATAAAAAAAAAAAAAAATTAGGCCTAAGCTATGATAATGGTTGAAGAGAGCTATTTTTTTTTTTTTTATCAGATGAATGCTACAAAAGAATCTCCACTGTGAGAAAACAGAACACTTCTAGAACATAATCTGATCGGGGCCTGAACCTTCCAAAGAGAGCACAGAAATACTTTGGCATGTGTACTAGCAGAACACTTCCCCCCGTGGGAGATGGACAGAAATCTCTCCCTAGCACACTCTACTATGGCACTGGGGAAGAATATTCTATCATCAGAGGAGCAGCTTTTTAGAACAGCCAGATGGATAAGGTTTTTATTTGTAACTGAACTTACAAGTGTTTATTATGGCCACTTTTAACTCTGTCAGGCACTGAAAAGGCTTTCTGAGTAAGCACAGGAAGGAAAGAAAGCAAAGGTAAAATCTAACTGCCCTCCCTACATGCCCCACCTTATATTTCTCCTCTTCCCCATCCCCTTAACTCATTGCCCCTAAATACCCAGTGGAAACCCTGGTGGTGTAGTGGTTAAGAGCTATGGCTGCTAACCAAAAGTCTGGCAGTTCAAATCCACCAGGCGCTCATGGAAACTTTATGGGGTAGTTCTACCCTGTCCTATAGGGCTGCTCTGAGTTGGGATCGACTCAATGGCAGTAGATTTCGTTTTTTGATTTTTTTAAATATCCAGTAAATGTTACAACTACATCAAGGGCTTGGGCCAAGAATAAAAAAAGATCTAGGATCAAGGTGTGGATAAGAAGCGGAAGGGGGAGATACAATGGATATTTGTAGCGCACAGCATTCACACTCACTTCCCAAGTACTTTGATGTCCTTTCAGGCAAATAACTGACCCCCTCTGTGTACAGCCTTCATGAGAGAGTAAAATCAAATGTTCAAGAGATATCACCACGTCACCCCCAAAGACAGCTATCTTCGAAAAAACGGTGAGGACGTGGAGAAATCAGAAATCTCATCCATTGCTGGTAGGACTGTAAAATGGAACAGCCACTGGGAAAAGTTTGGTGGTTCCTCAAAAAGTTAAACATAGAATTACCATATGATCCAGCAATTCTACTCCATATGATCGAGCAATTCTACTCCTAACTACATATCGGAAAGAATTAAAAGAAGGAACACAACAGATACTTGTACACAAATGTTCATTGCAGCACTATCACAATAGCCAAAATATAGAAACAAACTAAACGTCCATCAACAGATGAATGGATAAACAAAATGTGGTACATACATACAATGGAATATTACTCAGTCATAAGGACAAATGAACTAATAAATGCTACAACCTGGATGAACCTTGAAAACATGCTCAGTGAAATGAGTCAGTCACAAAAGGACAAATACTATATGATCCCACTTATATGAGATAGCTAGAATAGGCTCAAGTGTATAGAGACCCAAATTTATTAATTGTTGCCAGGGACAGGCGAGAGAAAGGGAGAAAGGAGGACTCACTGCTTAAGGGACACTGAGCTTCTGTTAAGGGTGACAGTATAATTTGGGAACAGATAAAGGTGATGGTTGAACAACAGGATGAACATAATCAATGTCACTGAACTGTACATGTGAACATAGCTGAAATGTCAAAAGTTTTGTTGCATATATATTTACCACAATAAAGTTCTAATGCATTTATGTGTGATATAAATAGGATTATATTATACATATTGTTATGTAACTTAATTTTATGAGCTGTGATTTTCTACGTTTTATATCTTCCCATCACTCCTGATTAAAACTGTATACACAGAAATCCTGCCAATGATGGAGTCTAGGGGTAGGATGGGGCTCAGTTAATCTCACTATTGTATAGCCCATTAATTACCCCATAATGCATGTTTGTGCTCAAATCCAGCTGAACAATGAGGACCCTAAAGAATGCCAATATAAAGACTTCTAGCATCAACAGGGTGTCAGTCTGAAAAGTTCATACAGGCAATAGGGAGCCAGTTCTTGAGCAGGGAAATAACATGATGAAGACAATGTTTCAAGAAGAATAACATGGCAACTGTGTACATAGTATAGACCAGAAGGAGGAGAGATGGGATAGCACAGAGACCAGTCAAATGGCCACTACAGAATAGTAGATCTGAAGAAATGAAATTCTGGGTTACAGTGGTGGGAAGTGAAATGGACAGAAACTTTTACTGACTAGCAGAGAGAAAGAAAAAATGACTGGAATTAGAAGAGCTAGATTTGGTGGTATAGTGGTTAAGAGCTATGACTGCTAACCAAAAGGTCAACAGTTTGAATCTACCAGCTGCTCCTTGGAAACGCTATGAGGCAGTTCTACTCTGTCCTACAGGGTTGCTATGAGTTGGGATTGACTTGAGGGCAACAGACAACAACAAAGATTTGAGTCCCAACTCTGAAATTTATAAGCTCTGTGATCTTTGGCAAGACACTTCCCTGTTCCATATCTCAGCTTTCCTGTCAATAAAATGAAGAGCATGGAATATCAGTGCCTTTAAGATTTTTTTTTTCCAGCAGAACTCTTTATCTCTTTTTATAAAAAAACAAAAAATAAAAATAAACCTTCAAGGAAATCCAACTTGTAAGAAAAATAAAATTATTCTGACTGAAGGATAAGGTGCAGAGGCCCAGCTATCCTTCATTCCACCCCTCTCAGTCACCTCTGAAGCATTCTTGAGGAATCTCCAGAGGACTGAGGAGCAAAGTTTAAGAAATCTCTAAGGATACTACCAACTCTAATATTCAATGACTCAAGGGGTAGACTTGGCAGAGGTGCCTAGAAAAATAGTAATGGCTTTAATGGCTACAGAATCATATCTTAAAAAGCATAAATTGACTTTCCCTAAATTTGCCTGCTTCTCCTTACAGGTTGTTATGGATTGAATTGTGTCCCCCCAAAATATCTGTCAACTTGGGTAGGCCATGATTCCCAGTATTGTGTGATTATCCACCATTTTGTCAACTGATGTGATTTTCCTACATGTTGTAAATCCTACCTTATGATGTTAATGAGGTAGGATTAAAGACAGTTATGTTAATAAGTGAGGACTCAATCTACAAGATTAGCTTGTGTCTTAAATCAATCTCTTTTGAGATATAGAAGAGAAAGGAGTGGAGAGACATGGGGGACCTCATGCTCAACAAACAAGAACCAGGAGAATAGCGCATCCTTTGGACTCTGGGTCCCTGCACTGAGAAGCTCCTGAACCAGGGGAAAATTGATGACAAGGACCTTCCCCCAGAGCCAACAGAGAGAGAAAGCCTTCCCCTGGAGCTGGCACCCTGAATTCAGACTTCTAGCCTCCTAGACTGTGAGAGAATAAATTTCTCTTTGTTAAAGCCAGCCACTTGTGATTTTTCTGTTATAGCAGCACTAGCTGACTAAGACACAGGTCATCAGATCCAAACTTAATTTAATATATAAAATTTCATCCAAACCATGTGTAAATGGTAATCTAAGCTTTGTGTAACCAACAGTCACAAATAATTTACTTTCTAACAATTTAGTTCATTCCAACTTGGGGTTCTCTATTAAAAACTTCTTCCTCATTAAGTCAAAATCTGCCCCCTATAATTGTCATCTAAAATAAAGGTCCTCATTCCACCTCTGGAGCTAAACCAAGTAAATCCAGCCCCTCCTTCACATGACAGTCCTTCAACTGAACATGGTCCTATCAAGTCTGCTTTATCACCCTTTATTCTCCCTTGCTCTGGCCTGCCTTGAGTGTTCCATGGAGGTAGCCTGCTCCAGTTTTGAATCAATTCAGTATTTTCTAAGCATCTAAGGGCAAGCAGTTTTTCATTTATTTGTGGCTTTAAAGGGACTCAATCAAGCCAAATGATCTTCCTTAAAACAAATGACTAGTCTTGATAATGAAATATAAATAGAACCCAAATTCATTATTTGATAATTATTCGAAGAGGACTTGAAGCACTTACTGATGAAGATCAAAAACCACAGCCTTCAGTATGGATTGCACCTCAACATAAAGAAAACAAAAATCCTCACAACTGAAACAATAAGCAACATCAAGATAAATGGAGAAAAGACTGAAGTTGTCAAGGATTTCATTTTACTTGGATCCACGTCAACACCAATGGAAGCAGCAGTCAAGAAATCAAATGACGTATTGCACTGGGTAAATCTACTGCAAAAAGACCTCTTTAAAGTGTTAAAAAGCAAAGATATCACTTTAAGGACTAAGCTGAGCCTGACACAAGCCATGGTATTTTCAGTCGCCTCATATGAGTGAGAAACCTGGACAATGAATAAGGAAGACGAAAAAAGAATTGATGCCTTTGAATTATGGTGTTGGCAAAGAATACTGAATATACCATGGACTGCCAGAAGAATGAACAAATCTGTCTTGGAAGAAGTACAGCCAGAATGCTCCTTGGAAGTGAGGATGGCAAGACTTCGTCTCATGTACTGTTTTTTTTTTTAAATTGTGCTGTAAGTGGAAGTTTACAGTTCAAGTTAGTTTCTCATACAAAAATTTACACACACATTGTTATGTGACCCTAGTTGCTCTCCCTATAATGTGACGGCACACTCCTCCTTTCCACGCCAGATTTCTCGTGTCCATTCAACCAGCTCCTGACCCTCTCTGCCTTCTCATCTCGCCTCCAGACAGGAGCTGCTCATTTAGTCTCATGTGTCTACTTGAACTAAGAAGCAGACTCTTCACAAGTATCATTTTATGTCTTATAGTCCAGTCTAATCTTTGTCTGAAGAGTTGGCTTCAGGAATGGTTTTAGTTTTGGGCTAGCAGAGAGTTCGGGGGCCATGTCTTCTGCGGTCCCTCCAGTCTCAGACCATTAAGTCTGGTCTTTTTACTAGAATTTGAGTTCTGCACCCCACTTTTCTCCTGCTCTGTCAGGGACTCTCTGTTGTGTTCCGTCAGGGCGGTCACTGGTGGTAGCTGGGTACCATCTAGTTCTTCTGTCTCATGTACTTTAGACATGTTATCAGGAAGGACCAGTCCCTGGAGAAGGTCATCATGCTTGGTAAAGTAGAGGGTCAGTGAAAAAGAGGAAGACCCTCAACGAGATGGATTGACACAGTGGCTGAACAATGGGCTCAAACACAGCAATGATTGTGAGGATGGTGCAGGACCAGGCACTGTTTCATTCTGTTGTCATAGAGTTGCTGTGAGTCAGAACCGATTCAATAGCACCTAACAACAACAACTAACATTCTTTTCCTACTAAACATTACCTGCTCCAGTGTATCAGAAGTAGGCTGCTAAGCTTTTTGGCCTGAAGCATCTTGTGAAGACATCTAGCTGAGATTCCAAAAAAGATCCAGGATGCAGGCCCAATGAAGCAGGTATAAATAATATAAATAAATGGAACCATTCTGACTCGACTGCCTCACAGGGTGTTGTCAACCCACAGGGGAATGTAATTCTTAGCATTCCAAAATTGAATTATCACCAAAGCGACATTGAATATCACTGTTAGACTGAAAGCTTCATTCACCATTCCTCATTCCACCGATTCCATGTTCCACTACCAGGTCTATTAATCAGGGTCTGTGGCTTGAGCCTGGGTACATGCCAGTCTGGGTAGTTTGGGGGATGGGAAGTAGGAAGTATGACTGAGTCCCCAAGGAGAAAGCAAGCCAGCATAGCCACAGTCTGTGATGCCTGTGGGAGCCCTGAGCCTTCACCATTTCCTGCACTCTGGTTGTCCTGGTAACCTGAGGCCTCCCTATTTGTGTTGGCATCATGGGGTCAAGAGCGGAAGCAAAGCTGGAGCACCAGGAAGACTTGCAGGGAAAAATTGTGGATAATGCAGCAGTTATGCACAGGCGGGTCAAGCCTGGGACATAAGAATTACGGGGGCCGGTGGCGGGGGGGTGTTCTTGTAAAAATGCAGACCTCCAGATTCCACCTCCAGAGTTTCTGATTCAGTAGATCTAGGAGCTCCAACCAGTTGCCGTGGAGTCAATTCTGACTCATGGAGACTCCATACATGTCAGAGTAAATTGTGCACCACAGGATGGTCAATGGCTGATTTATCAGAAGTATACCACCAGGCCTTTCTTCTGAGGCACCCCGGGTGAACTCGAACCACCAAACTTTCAGCAACCAAGCTCGTTAACCGTTTGCACCACCCAGGGACTCCAGGATAAGCTCAGGAACCTACAATTTTAAGAGGCTACACCCTACCAATTAAGTCAAAGACCACCCTTTTGAAAACTCAGGCTAATCAAACAAATCAGCAGCTGGAGAAAAATGTATAACCATCTAATCAATTTCAGAAAGCCAATATTCTAGCACAGTAGTTCTCAGTGGGGGATGAGAAGGTGGAAGGGGGAGGGATTTTGCCCCTCAGGGGACACTTGGCAATGTCTGGAGAGATTTTAGGTTATCACAACTGAGAGAGTGCTACTGGCATCTAGTAGGTAGAGGCTAGGGATGCTGCTAAACATTCTATAATGTACAGGACAGCCCCCCACAACAAAGAATTAACTGGTCCAGAATGTCAACAGTGTCAAGGTTGAGCAACCAGGTGCATAAAAGAACATTGTGTCTCCTCACCCTGTTCTCCCCTCCTATCTCCCAAGAAATCAATGCCACATACCCAGTTTTAGGTCACAGTACAAACACTTATGTGAGATTCCCTGGAAAAAATTTTGAGACTCCAAAAATGATTTTTTAAAATACTGTATTCACTAAAGATATGGATAAGGAGAAGATGAGAAGAACAGACAATAAAGGGAGGTAGACAGGAAAACAATGGTGAGTCAAAATGGGAATTAAGGCAAGATGAGGCAGTGGGTGACAACAGTAGGAAATGAACGCTGCTCCCTCAGGGGATAAGTCTACCTATCCCCAGAACACTTGTGAAGAGATAACATATCTATTACAAATAAAACAAATCTATTAAAGATAAAAGTATCTTTATGAGCAAAGAATGAAAACCAAAAGCAAGAAGAAAAAAATGGATCAGGGAACCATAAAGAAGTAGTTTTAGGATTTAGCAAGTGTAGATCTGGAATGAAAACAAGGTATTAAGAGATTCCTTTGCAAAAGGATGCTTAAATAATCTCCAGCAATGATAAAAAAAAAAAATGAGAGAACTCCTAGAAGGAGGTCAGGGATATGTGAGAAAAGAAAAAAAATTATAAATATTTATGACCTTTTACCCCTAACCAGAGGAGCCCTGGTGGTGCAGTCATTAAAGCGCTTGACTGCCAACAGGTTGGCAGTTGGAACGCACCAGCCACTCTGCGGAAGAAAGGTGTGGCAGTCTGCTTCCGCAAAGATTTACAGTGCCTTGGAAACTCTGTGGGGCATTTCTACTCTGTCCTATAGGGTTCACTATGAATTGGAATCGATTCGATGGCAGTAGGTTTGGTGTGGGCTACCCCTAACCACCTCCAAAAGTGGTGGGGCCAGAATAAGCGGAGATAATGAATAGAAAGGGAAATCGGAGAAGCAAAAGCACTACTGTGAATTCTTCTTAAGGGGGAAGAGGGCAGACGGTAGTGCTCAAAGAGGAGAATGGAAGATTAAGGCTCAAGGAGGAAGAAGAGGAAACATGTTTTTGAGAAAAGGGGAGAAAGAGAAGGGGAAGGGACTTTAGAGAAAAAGAGACTAAATGAGAAAGTTTTAAAGTTTTGCTTTGGGATATAGATTGTGAGATATGACCCTCTTCTATCCCTTCTAAGAAAACTTCGATAGAAATTGACATTGCTCATCAGTACTTTAGGGGTTGGGTTTTTGTTTTTTTCTCAGTTGTGACATGTCCGACTGGCCTCCAAACATTTTTAAGAGCCCACCTATGCCTGTTTTTACTGTGTCTGAGGTGACCATAAGACTTCTCAAGCAGCCAAGAGAGCCATGTCACAAGGCTAACTCCCAGACTTTAAAGCTGTGCTGTCCCATACAATAGCTACTTGCCTCATGTGGGTATTAATAAAAAATAAAAAGTAAAAAAAAAAATTTTTAGCGTTTTTGTTTTTTAATGCATTACAACTTTGTTGAGGTATGGCTGGTTAAATTTAATTATAATTAAATAAAATTCAAAATTCAGTTCCTCGGTTGTACTAGCCACATTTCAAGTGCTCAATAACCACATGTGGCTAGCAGCTACTCATTGGACAGCTCAGATACAGAAAGTTCACAGAAAGTTCTATTGGACAGCATTGGAGTAAAGAGAAAAGCTTAGACAAACAGCTAACAAAAAAATGAACTACTTTCAAATCTTCAAAGAACTACCACACTGAAAAAGATGTCTTCCATACTGCTTCAAAGAGCAGAACTAAGAAAAAATGTAGACATTATAGTAAGACAGATAGTGGAGATTAGAAACAGTTTAGAATAAGAAAAAGGTAATAAAAAGGAAGGCAGGCAAAAGAGGATAACATAATAAATAATCAAAGCCTAGCCTTTTAAAATTCAGAGGTTTTACCAAAGATAAAGGAGGAAAAAGAGGATTTCAAAAAGAGTTTTAAAGATGGAAAAGATCCAGAAAGGGCTGTGGGTTTAAAAAAAAAATTCAAAGAAGCAGTGGTGTATGTTGGCAAAGAGAAGTGTAGAGTTGAGGGGAGGGAGAGAATTTATAGTAGAGGAAGTCGGTGTGAAGTTTTCCTCTAAAGATGCCCAGCAGAGCAAAGAAGGAATGAAGAAAAGGGCCATTGGGAATAAGGTAGGGCTAGGGCTGAAACTGCAGGGGATAAAGAAACAGGGCCCAAAGTAGGAAATAATTTCCTATTTTTCATTAACTGACCTAGATTTTCTTGTGGTGGGGGGAAGGGGCAAGGGCCATTGCAGGGTTTAAGGATCTTTGACATAAATTATAAAGATCCTTAATCCTTATAATTGTCCAAGATAACATAAATTATAAGGGTCATGATAGCCTTAGTGTCAATTTCTGAGACAAGTACCAAATGCCATTTAGAGTTAATTTTAGAAGAGAAATCAGGCTAACAAATTGCCATGTTGTGGAAATACTATGTGAATAAAACAACTTTAGCTTTCTCTATCAGCTGCAGGGTCAATACAGAAAATAATTACATACATGTCCACAGAAGCTGGTAAGTAACCTAACATTTATGGTAAAACTGTGAGTTCCTTGTCTTTGTATACTGTAGCCCAATGCCCCCCATCCCAAGAAATGTTTTACTTGGTCCAGGTTAAAGGACGGCACAGAAATAAGCTAAGGCTAAAGATAAAGACAGTAAGATGCAGAAAAGGAAGACTAGAAGTGCTAAGCTACTCGTAGAGAAGAACTGAGACATTAGCGACGCAGAATCCAGTCAGATTAGTGAGGGGAAAATGGCATAAAATCAAGACAAAGGAAGAGGCTCAACACCATAGAATTAATCTTGATAGCCTCACTTTGGGTTTTAAATGAAATACTGAATCAGATTTTTCAACTTTTCTATTTTTATTTTAAATTTTTTAAAACTCAACAAAATCACATATATTGTTTGCTAAATTTGTTCATGAAAATTTTACATGACTATAAAAATTAGATCAGTACTTAATTTTTGACAAAAACTGAATGGCAAGCAGTAATGCCAGACACTGATAACCTCACTTTGAAGACTCCCACTACTCTTTCTGCTCAGAGACCAACAATGGCTCCACTCTAACTTTGAGACCAAAGTCAAATTCCTCATTCTGGCATTCAAAGCCTTTAATGACTTAGCTACTTGTACCCAAATAACCCCAACTCCTGCTACTCCCCAAAACCTACCCTTCCCTCTTCACAGAGGCCCCTAGACAGATCTTATCTCTGGGGCTTGGCCCATCTTCCCACCTGATGTGGAATTCTTCCCTTCCATCTAAATTCTCTCCGTTCTCCAAGGCCCAAAGTGGCGCGTTCCCTCTGTAATTCAAGTCAACGGAGCGCTCGCTGCTCAGCCCCAAACCTGTCCCCGAACTCCTACCTTTCCCCTCCTTGCCCTCACAACCCACCCACCCCCCGTGAGCTCCGCACCCCTCTCCCTCTCCACCGCACGCAATATAGGGTCTTCTCCCGGCCCCACAACGTTCTCCAAGGGCTCCCCCCCCACCTGCCTCCATTCAGCCACAAACTGTATTAAGTCTATTTTGTTTCATGCCTGTGCAGAAACTAGGACATGCGCGCCCGCGGAAGTCTTTTCCTCCATAAACTGTCAGAAGCTTCCCCACCCAATCTCTCTGGGGCTCTTCCACGACCCTCCCAATGATCCCTCCCGCAAAGCGCCTCCTCGGAGGCTCCAGCCTCCATATCATTCCCCAGGCCTGCGACCCTCCCGAGGCCGCTCTTCTCTCCCTCCTTGCCGCGGCTGGTCCCTCCTATCCGGCCGCACGACGGCGGCGAGGGTCTGCGGTGACTCACCCGAGGGCCAGCCGGCCGGGGGTGCCGGAATGTGTTGACTTCCTCACCCCGCGCACCTGCCCGGCGATGCTGGAGCGCCGCCCAGCCGGGCCTCCGGCGGATGTTTTCCTTGTCCCCGCGTGGGGCGGCGCGCGCCAACCGCCCCCTCCCGGCCCTGCACGCCAACCGCCGCGCACCCCACGACTGGCGCCCCAAGCGGCCTCTCCTTCAGGAGTCAGAGTTCAGCGATGACCACTGACATCCCCTACACACACACACACACACACACACACACGCACACACACGCACACACCCCACCGCCACTCCCAAGAAAAATACCCCCTACACACATACACCCTGCGCCTCCACCCCCTACACACACATACACACACACACACACACGCGCGCGCGCGCGCGCGCGCGCACGCAAGCACCACCGGCGCACACATGGCTGTGCACACACCCGCAGGCATGCAAGCTGGTTCAACCAACACCTCCTCACTGCTCCCCAACTTCCAGCAGTGGGATTTTCGCTCAGCCCCAGTCTCTCTCATTCCAAACTCCCCTACACCCGCAAGCTCCCCACCCCCCACCCCAGCAATACGCCTGCCTCATTTTCATTACAAGGGGCTCTCACTTCTGTCCCCATCCCCTCACCCCACCCTCATCCCCACTGGGCCCCCGTCACTTTCCACCACCACCACCACCTTCATGCTTAATAGCTTCCCACTCTCATCCTTCCCCTACCAGGGTGGCTCCGGTTTACAGTAGCAGAAGGTAGTCTATGGCCCAGCCTTCCAGGGTGTCAGCTCAGAAAGGCAGCAGCAGGGCTACTGACCACTAAGACTTCTGGGTCCCTGTGCTAGACAGGCCTTCTAATCCACCTGCTCCAGTCAAGAGGAGGCCAAGGCCACCAGCCCTCCCCCACCCCCAGCCTACAGGCACCCTGCTACAAGGGTGAGTTTTTTTCTTGGTACTCTAATATGGAAAGGGTTCAGACCAGACTAGGGTACATGTGTGGTGCATTCTGAATCTCCATCCAATCTATCTTCCCGGAAGAGGACAGCTAAGGAGTTAGAGGTGGACTGAAGTTGTTTCTGAATGGTGAAGAGGTAAGCGGCAGGGTAAACCTATTGCCATCAAAGTCGATTCCGACTCATAGCGACCCTATAGGACAGAGTAGAACTTCCCCATAGGGTTTCCAAGGAGTGGCTGATGGATTCGAACAAGCAACCTTTTGGTTAGTAGCCTGAGCTCTTAACCACTGCATCACCAGGGCTCCTGAAAAACCCTGAAGCAGTTGTATCTGATCCACTGGGTGACAGACAGTCTTCGAATAAATGGGACTGGAACCTAACAAGAAAAAATGGAACAAATGCCAAAGTGATCTTACCCTGTGGATAAGAAGGAAAAAGCTGGAACAAATCTTTGAAGTGTGGAAAAGTGAAAAAAGAAATCCAGTTTGCAAGGGCCTTATACCAAAGAGACGGCTAGCATTAGACTGGACAGAAAGGAGAACTTTAAGAGTTCCGAGTGGGGATAGGAAGAAATGGAGTTATCCAGAAGGACCTAACTTTAGGACTTTTCCAGGGTAGAGATGAGGGTACTGACCTGAAGAAAGCAAGCAGTGTTTATCAGCACCATTGCTTCTCAAATCAGATATTCAGAATTTCAAGGATACAAGGATCAAAACCAAAATGCTTTTCGAGGTATCTGTTTTTGAAGGAGGTGGCAGGGATGACATGGAGCACGAGTGTGACAGGGTAGAAGTCTATACCAGGAGACAGCAGCCTCCGACAGAACCCCTCAGCTGTGCGCACAGAGCTGCTCAATGTCATTCAAAGGAAAGTCTCTCAGCTCTAGCACCAGTCACAGTAAGTAATCTTTTCTGAGGGCTCCAGTCCCTGGAGAAGGGCATCATGCTTGGTAGAGGCTCAGAAAAAAGAGGAAGATCTTCAACGAGATGGACTGATGTAGTGGCTGCAACAATGAGCTCAAACATAGCAATGATGGTAAGGATGGTGTAGGACCAGGCAGTGTTTCGTTCTGCTGTACACAGGGTCGCTCTGAGTCGGAACCAACTCGACAGCACCTAACAACAACAACATGTGCCAGACAATGCTAGGAACATTACATGTATTACCTCATTTAATCCTCATAACAACGCTATGAGTTGGCATTATTATCTCTAGTTTTATAGATGAGGAAACAGGCTTAAAGAGGTGAAGTAACCTGCCCAAAGTTGCACAGCTAGTAAGTGGTGTCAGGATCTCAATCTGGGTAGTCTGACTCCATGGCCTATGCTCTTAATCACCCATCTTGAGATCCTACAGAAACTTCAGAAAACTCAAGAGAGGGATGTCGAGGATAAATTCCTAAAATCTCATTCCATCCTGTAGAGGAAGAAAGACGGGCCACCTCTGAAATTGGAGTGACTCAACCATTAGGGCATTTAGAGATGCTCCTCTCTGAAAAGGAGGCAAGAACCATCTCCAGGTATGCTTCTGCATCTGCTATATGTCTTAAAGTAACGCACAATGGATAGTTCACCTCTGGGATGCCTGCAGTGGAGACCCCTCCCCATCTCAGAAGAGCAGCCCCATCTCTAGGCTACTTCAAAAAGACCTTGCCCCAGAATCTGAGGGAAACACATTCTCCACTCCAGGTGTCTGTTTCCTCTCCTGGAGTCTCTGGCTGTCGCACCCCACTTCAGCTCCTTGGTTTGGCTAGGGCACAGGATTAGCCAGCCCCAGGAAATGCCTCCCTCCGGTGCAGGCAGGGATCCCAGCATACACACCCCTGGAGTGTGTGTGTGGTGGGGGATGGAGGGGGGGGTGGAGAGGGAGTGGAATGCTTCCTCTTCTCCAGGCCAGGGAAGAGATCTGGGGACCACCTGGGGGCCCTTACCCCTCCCAACTCCTTGCAGGGGTAGTGCCCAGTCCAGTGCCCCTTCCATGGCCACCTCCCTCCCCCTAGCTGTGCTGGGGCATGAATCAGCACTCACAGCTTGTTAAAGCTACACCTCTTGTTTTCATGCCCTCACCTCAGGAAGCAGAGTTACAGCTTTTCCAGCTCTGCTCAGCAGGGGGCCAGGGTCCTCACTTTATAAACATCCCCAAGCCTATGAGAGCAGAGGGCACTGAGATGGTATGAGACAGGAGCCCAAGGGAGAAAGAGAGAAAGTCAAGGAAAGAAGCAAAGAAAAGCCAAGGAGACAGAAGCCACGAAGTGTCCAAGAGGGCTGTGCTGCAGGAATGGCCCTGAAGATGCTCTGGCCTGGACAGGCCAAGGGGACCCTGGGAAGCCAGGGGATCATCTGCTTGGTGATGTCTCTACTCCTCCAGCACCCAGGAGTCCACAGCAAGTGCTACTTCCAAGCTCAAGGTAAAGCTGGGGGAGGTGTCAGGAAAGGACAAGGAGCAGAGGGTGTTGGGGTGAAGGGCTTAGTGATGATCCTGTGTTGGAATGGCATAATACCTAAACTCCTTCCAACTCTAAAGCAGAAAAGGAAAACTAAATATGGGGGACTGTGCTCTTACTCTCTTCCACCCAGATCAGAAAGGAATCTGTCTGCCTCTACCACTCCCACATACACTAACATTTCCCATTCTTCCCTAGCCCCCTGTCACTATGAGGGGAAATATTTTACCCTGGGCGAGTCTTGGCTCCGCAAGGACTGTTTCCATTGTACCTGTCTGCATCCTGTCGGTGTGGGCTGCTGTGACACGTGAGTGACCACAGATGGCCAGAGACATGAGTGGCTAAGGGATGGCCAGGGAGTGACTTGAGTGCTGTGATGTGACAATGAACAGAACAGCAGTATGAGACAGGCCAAACCTGAAGGTACCAACAGAAGTGTGAAAAATAAGGCATCAGACTAAAAAGTGAGGGAGGCAAGGGTATATCTGAAAAGAAAATATTTCTGCTATGAAATGAAAAAGTCCATATATGGCAGGCTAGAGCTTAGTGAGGGGGAGCAGAGAAGCACTGAAGGAAGATATGGGAGGAATGCTGGGAGAGAGGGATGTGGGCAGGAATATAGGTGATCCTTCACTCTGTTGACTCCTTCCCCATCCTTTGGTTCCTTAGGTCCCAGCATCCCATCGACTTCCCTGCTGGATGTGAGGTACATCAGGAGGCAGGAACCTGCCAGTTCTCCCTGGTGCAAAAATCTGACCCCCGACTGCCCTGCAAAGGGGGAGGGCCCAACCCAGAGTGGGGCTCAGCTAACACTCCTGATCCTGGGGCTCCTGCTCCCCACTCCAGTTAAATTCATCTGATCACCCTTATGCTGACTGCCCACTGCTGCTGCCACTTCCAGGGAAACCACTAGCAGCTACGAATTTATTCTGAATAAATAAGTTAATGCTACCGCTGAAAGCCTGCCTCTCATTGTCCATGCCCTTGGGCCCCAGGTGGGAAAAGTGGGCCCTACTAGAGTCCAGGTGCTGGTTCTCAGTATCCTGAAGACAAGTAGGCAGTTGGGCCAGTTTCAGATGGTTATGGTGCTGGTGCTGGGGCCTGGGGCAGCATATGAGGCCAGGGTGGGGCTCGTAGGCAGCACCTTGATGGGGAGGTCCCAGCTAAAGGTGTCTACGGGCACTTGCTCAGGCCCTGTCCAGGTGGCAGGCTCAGGCTGTTCCATGGGGGGTAGGAGCACCAAACCTGGTTCTCGGGATGTGACAAATTCAAAATGCAATCGCCACTTCAGGGACACTGGGAAAAAATAAATAAATAAATAGGTAGAAGCATTAGAAGCCAGAAGAAGTAAAAGCCAATGACAGGATGTGGTTAGTGAATGAAAACTCTACTCAGGAAGAGAAGGAGAAGTCACAGGTCAGGGAACTAAGATCAAGGGTTTTTCTGAAGAAATCTTGTATGTAAGCCAGAGAAGTGAGATAAGGAAAGCAGTGTCAAGTACCTAATAACCCCAAAGTAGGACAGTCAAGACTAGCTAGCTTGAATTGATGGGGGATCAGAGATCAGTGCATCCCAGCGTTCCAACAGGTAGGGGTGGGGAAGGAAATCTGCAGAGCTGTTAAGAGTTTAGGGGTCAGTGGGTCCAGGAAACAGGAGTAGAGGTTGAAGGAAGGTTTCAGAAAGAGACCAGCTGTGGGTATGATCGTGTGTTAGGAATCAGGATCCATTACACTCTACCTAAGCACAGCATTTGACTCGCCTTCCTCCACCCCCTACTCCATCCCCATAAGGATCATAGTCTCACCAATTGCTGTGCAGAAGCCTGGAGTGGAGCTGAGAGGAATGGGGAGGGAGAAGCTGGTTCTGGTTGTATGCAAGCAGGACTCCTGGTGCCGGGCGTGAGTCACATGGGACACAGAAGGGACACCCCCTGTCCCACGACGCCGCTGGTACTCAGGCTGTACCCGCTCCTCAGTCTGCAAGCTTACTGAAAACTGAGAGCAAGAAGAAAGGTGCAGTCTAGCAGGTATTTGGAAGTGCTGACTGTAGGTGAGAGGGCAGCCCAACCTCAAGCTGTTTAACCCATCAAAAGGACCCTGGGTGAACACACTACCCACTTCTACATACTACCCCTCTTCATGCACACCCTTCTCCTCCTTCCATCCTAGCCCTCCAGGCCCAGGGCCCCAGAAGCCCCTCTCTCCTCTCACCTGCAAACAAGCTACGGTTCCTTCCCCTAAGTTTAAAGTCCCCACCACATCCTCGCCGAGTCTGTATACAGATTTGAAGATGCCAAATGTCCCAACTTTCCCTCGGCCATCACTGATGTTGTACAAATCTAGGGAGAATGGGAAACTGTAAGCTTGGAGTCCACACTGGCAAATGCCCAAAACTGGAAAGAAGGGGCCAAAAGGTGGGGCTTTTCTTTATAACCTGCTATGAAATATCAGTGGATCCTCACTGATGAATATAGTGGTTAGAAGAATCTCTCTGAGACAAGAATACTATAAGGGGTGGGGTGAGGTGGAATAGTTCGGAAAGGATTCTCACGGAGGCTGCGGCAGGATGTGGCAGCCATGAGGCGCTCCCCAGCAAGCTCAGCTAGCCATGAATCCTTCTTTCCACCTTCATCCTCCTCCAGGAATGGACTGGATGGGGCTACAGCCTCATCCTGGGGAAACCGGACATCCTGAAGGCCTAGAGAGAGAACGAGTAGAGAGATAATGCTGGGAGGGAACAGAAATGAGAGCAGAAGTTAGGGTTTTAAACTGCAACCTGAGAGGAATGAAACTAAGGAGATGCACGCATGTCAGTCTATTGTCCAGAAGCGTACCTCCCCAACTCCCTGGTCTTCATTGAGACCAAGAAACTTCCCTTCATCCCCTCTCATAAGCCCACTAAGACCATTTCTGCATTGGTGAGGCTCTTCCCCAGCCCTTCCCTCCGAGACCCCTTACTTACCAGTCAGCACAAGAACCCTCAAAGGGACCCTTAGTAAAGTGATCGGGGAGTTGACACGCTGGCAGCCAATGGTCAGTTTGTAGACATACTTGACTGACTGACCCCGAAAGGAGGGTGGTCCCTCTATGGGCAGCACTTCACTGTAGGAGTCTG
The DNA here is from genome assembly GCF_000243295.1 of Trichechus manatus latirostris. Classification (NCBI taxonomy): domain Eukaryota; kingdom Metazoa; phylum Chordata; class Mammalia; order Sirenia; family Trichechidae; genus Trichechus; species Trichechus manatus. Next base: position 25,883,611 of record NW_004443952.1, read on the forward strand.
GTTGGGAAGTAGTAGTCAGGGCAGCCAGAGGCAGCCAGAGGAGTCCTCCCTCCAGGAGACTTAGAAGGCAATCCAGGGGCAGGGGGCAGTCACTCACATGATTTGGACTCTCCAGGTTCTAGCCTCAAGTCACAGAACAGGATTTTCGGTGGAGTAGAAAGAATACATTGACCCCTCTCTCCTAAGAGGTGAGAAGGACAGAAATGTAATGACCCTGCTGTTTAGTACTAAACAAGGCTAGCACAGCAACTAGGGGCAGTGAAGGGCTGCTAACAAAGGGTAGCTCAAGCTAAGCTACCCTTCTTTTCCTGGTGTGAGATAGGAACATAGTGTTAGATCCCTAAAGAGGTAATTTCATTACCCCACATCCCCAATGTGACTGGGACTATAACGACCCGCAGGAACAATCTAACAATTTCATCCTTAGATGACAATGGCTCCATCCCCCTCCAGAGGTAAATGCCCTGTCTCTAACCTCTGTGTGGCAGAAAGACAGTCTGGCTCTCAGGCTGGACATCTGGCTGACTGGAGTCAGGGGGAGGCAGTGCTACTCGGCTCTCACTGGCATGGAACTGACAGTGGATTTGAGCACTGGCCCAGGCCAGAGCCTCACTATGGAAAGAGAAAAGGAAGCATCAGAGGGTAGTCCCTGACCTCACAAATGCTCTCTCAACTCCCTACCACAGTCAGAGAAGACCAACAAGGTGAGGTGGGAGTCCTAGCGATCAGGAAATCCAGAACCCCCAAGAGAAACCATTAAACAAACAGAAGTATACAATGGGCATTAAAGGGGCAGAAGGGAGGGGGAAGAGGACTATGTCATCCGTATCTTCTGTTAAATAACCCTTTCCTACAATGAGAGCACAATGAGCACGAAGGTGGTGGTGGTGTAACTACAGGACAACCTGAGCTCCGGTCTGGCACTATAGATACCAGACTCCCTCCCGTTAGGACCACTTTTTTCCTTCAGTACCAGCATCCCCACCTGCACGCAGAAGTGGCCGTGGGAGGCAGGGGATTGGTGACGGTCACCATACATTCCAGCGCCTCCCCCGCCAGAAACACAGGACCCCTGCTCAGCTCTGCTACCACTTCAATCATGGCAGCTCCGGAATCAGATCTAGTGAGAAACAAGGCGGATCGGAGGTCAGCACCACGGCAAGGAAGGGTGTGTCTCAGGCCAGTATCTGGGGGTGAGGCCAGAGGAGGTGGGCGGTCAGCACCACGGTGCGGGTGCCGGAGGGAAGCGGCGAATTTGAGGAGTGGGTAGGCGGATGGGAGGCACGAACGGGTGGCAGATTACTCAGTACTGCCTAGAGGGAAGGCGTCCCTCTGGGTCGCAGACCCCTGTCCCTCTCCCCTTACCGGCCGGGACTAGGCCGGCCTCCGCCCCCCTTCCCTAAAGGTTCCACGTCCCCGCCCACGGCCATGGCCGCCGGTCCCCTCGCGCCCCTACGCCGGGCAACTCGCACGGTCGAAACGGGGGGTCTCGGGACACCGAGGCCCTCACCTGCCCGGCCCTCCGGTACTGGGTCAACCGACCTGCGGAAACCTTGGCGTCGGCGGCGCGGCAGGGGCGGGACTTCCCTTCGGCATCCCGACTGAGCCCCTTCCGGCCGGAAGCGCCGGATGGCCGGACCGGAAGGGGCTCGACGGTCGGGGCGCCTTGGGTCACCTTCCCACGGTCCGGAACCTGGGCGCAGAGTGCCCCGGACGCCCGCCAGCGGGACCCGGCGCCCAATCCTGGAGGGCCTGGTGCGGCGGCTCAGGGACCGGGCCGCCGTGGCCCCCGGCCTGACCCGGCCGCCGGCAGCGAGCTCCTGGGCCGGTCCCGGGGGCGGGGCCTTGTGGGCTGGCCCCGGGACTCCTCCCCTCTCCGCCGGCCCAGCCGCCTTTAGGCCGGGCACTCTAATCTCCACGGCCCAATGACAACAAGACCTGACCCTTCCCTCCCAGGACCCAGAAAACCGAGGGAGAGCCCGAGGCGGCTTCATTGCTGTTGCCACCGCCGCCGCCGCCGCCGCCGCCGCTGCAGCAAGAGTTCCTCGGCTCTACAGAGGCACCAGCTCACCCCAGGTTTCCCCAACACCTGGCCCTTCGGGACAGCACCTGACAATAACTGGCGTCCGCATCTGGACTTGGCTGGCGAGGCACTTTGTTTCAGAGGGCGCGGGACCCGGGGCCATCGAGGTCGTAGGGACCCAGGATACAGGGAACATGGAAACCAGCATCCCAGCTTCGGAGCCGACCAGCTGCAGCAAAGAGGATTCGCAGGTTTGTTGCCTTGAAGATACTGGAGGCGCTGAGGCTGTGCAGGTCGCAGATTGGGAGAGCCCTCAAGACGATCGACCCCAAGATGAGCCGGTCTGCTGCAACCCGGAGAACTCTGGGCAGCTAATGGCTTTGTATGAGGGTCCAGCTAGGGGATACCAGGTGCCTCCCTTTGGCTGGCGCATCTGCCTAGCTCATGAGTTTGCAGAGAAGAGGAAACCCTTTAATGCCAACAGCATCTCCCTAAGCAACATGATAAAGCTTGTGGGCATGGGCTTCAGGTGAGTAGACCCCATTGAACCTTTGGCTTCACTTGTTCCAGCACAAGGCTTCCAGCAGAGGTGGGTGCAATGGGGTGAAAAAACAGGTTTGCTCCTTCCCCCGGTTAAGTGGCCCCTATCTCCAGCATATCCTGGGCCCGTGGTTTTGCAGGGTGAGACCAGGTCTCATGTCTTTGCAACCCGCTTCCTCCCAGCATTTTCTTGTCTTTTCAGCAGAAAAGGGTAGGAACATCTGGGCCTGCAGTCACCCTCACACATACTGTCTTTTCTCTTTGGGATTAGCTATACGTACAGGCAATTCCCGCTTACACCTGACTTACGCACAACTTGTACTTAAGAACAGACTGCTATAAAGCCAATTGTATTAAAAATTTGAGTTAAATACAATGGTTCGTAATAATGAGTGCAGGCACTGCTCTCCCGTATAGTACCATGTGTAGTTATTTTTGTTATTACTATATTATTATGTTTTAGTGTATTTGGAAGTGTCTCTTAAGGGTTTTACATGCACAGAAAGGTAAAATATATACTAAGACAAACATTTGACTAACTGACACTGAATAAAATAATCACATACTTGCTCAGACTTACCTACAAATTCGACTTACAGACAGATTTAGGAACAGATCTCCTCTGTAACCTGGGAACTGCTTGTACTTTGTGGCAAAGTAGGAAAAGATGGTGTGGCTGCTGTGGTACTGACACAATGTTATTTTATTTGTGAGGGGGAGGTTTTCAGATTCCCCTGAGCTTCTGGGGCAGTCTTTGTACCTCATTTAGGCACACCATGTCCCATCCACTTCTTTCCTTGTCGAGCTTTAGCTCTAGGGAATGGGTGGCAGCCTACCAGCTCTCAACCCTAAGGAGAGGGTGATGAGAGCTGTGGTCTATCCTGGGATAGATAGCCCCTGATATAAAAAAAGAAGAGTTCTGACCAGAGAGACACTGTCATAGGTGTCCCCCAGAGCTCTTGGTAAGTCTTCCAGAGCCTGCCTTGGTTCCCCCCTCAAGAGTTTGCAAACACCCCCAGAACTTGTCTGGGCTGTAGAACCCTCTAGATGCCTCCATATAGATCCCCACTGAGTTCAAAGACTAGTGATGAGGAGCCAGGCCTATTAATAGGAGCAGGTGGATGTGAAGACAGAAAGCATCACCCTGAGGTCATCCTGAGTCAGTCCACACAGTAAACACAGAGCTGAGGAGGGAGGCATAAAGGTTGGGAAACCCAGCTCTGACAGCCCCTAAGTAGGGGACCCTTCACTTCTCCGGTCAGTGCTATGGGGCTGGGGGTGAGGAGGCCATTTACCTTACTCCAGCCTTAGACAGTAGGAAGGACCAGAGCTGCCTGGATATCTGGCTTCTTTGCCAGTTCCTCTGGGTGGCCGGTACCAGAGAAGAATCATCCTTCTGAGCTTCTGAAGCTGACCCAGCCCAACATGAACCCAAAGGCCTTTGGGTGAAAATAGAATCTAGGGCCAGGATACTGAGAGAAGCACGTGTGGTACATGTGGTGGGGACAGTGAGGTCAAGAACTGGTGGGCATCAAGCCTCCCTTAGCTCCTGAGTATGAACTGAGTCATAGAGGCCTGAAGCTGTGCTCAACCCCCTGGACCTTGGCTCCCCATACCAGGATAGGGTGGGGGGGTCACTGACATAGGGCTTTTGGAATGGGATGAGGTTCTGCATTGAGTTGAGAGCAAGAGTGAGACAAGGAAGAATTCTGAATGATAATCCTGAGCTGAGGCTGAAGTTATAGAGTAGGCCAAATAGGCCAGGAATGGCCAGCTGATAAATTAAGCAAGTAATAGAGAAGTAGACCCTAAGAGGGAGCTGAGATGGGGACACTCCCAGAGAGCTCCAACAAGACAGAGTTCTCAGGCTTCAGTGTGGAAGAACTCAATTTTGATTGCTCTCTCTTCTAGCCAAAGTCCATTCATAAATACTGAGTGCTTACTCTAGACTTTGTTCTGCCTAAGGACCCCTGGTGGTGTAGTGGCTAAGTGCTTGGCTGCTAACCAAAAGGTCGGTAGTTTAAACCTACCAGCCGCTCCACGGGAGAAAGATGTGGCAGTCTGCTTCTGTAAAGATTTACAGCCTTGGAAACCCTAAAGGGGCAGTTCTGCTCTGGTCCTGTAGGGTTGCTATGAGTCAGAATCGACTCGATGGGCAGTGGATTTTGTTCTGCCTGTCTGCATAATCTGTATTTCTTCTCCCTCGCTGACCTAATCCCCGCTGCACCCTCCCTCCCTTTGCCAGTCTTTCCTAGACTCTTGCTTCAAAGTCCAGTTTACTCTGAGCTGCCAGAGAGGATCTTCAGCCTATCCATCATCTCATCCTTTGTCTTCTCTCCCTCGCCTTTACCCCCAGAATCTGCCTTCCCTGTTGTTTAATCACATTTCTCCCCTCCTCGCTCCTGTCTTTTATCTCTTATGCGCTATTGTTTGTACGTTCATTCATTTGTAAATTCAACAAATATTTATTGACTGCAGACCCTGTACTCTGCCCTGGGCTTGGAGCTGTAGGTAATATTCAACTAGCCTATGTCCCTGTCTCTTTCCTCAAGGAACCTAAAAGTATGTCAGACTCATGTGAAGAACATTGAAATAACAAGGCAGTGTCTGATTAGGAGTTGAGATAGTGTGTGTATAAGTATTAATCATACCTAACACAGGTATTCCACTTTTTGGCTTTCCTATCCACTATGTCATTTGATCCTTTCAACCATTGCATGAGGTAGGTAGGGCAGGAGGTATCCTTTTTTTTTTTTTTTTTTTTTTTTTTTTTACACATATTG
>NW_004443952.1:25889596-25936341 GCF_000243295.1 Trichechus manatus latirostris
GTCCCGAAGGGATGAGACCAGTGGAGTATCTTAGATGGCCGCTCACAAGCTTTTAAGACCCCAGACACTACTCACCAAGGTAGAATGTAGAACCTTGTCTTTATAAACTGTGTTATGCCAGTTGAGCTAGATGTTCCCCGAGACCATGGTCCCCACAGCGGAGGTATCCATTTTGTAGATGAGGAAACTGAGGCTCAGAGGAGTTACTTACCCTTTTACATGGTTAGAAGTAGTATACTTGAACAATGGGTATAAAATGCCTGGGGTACGGAGGAGAATGGAAGTGGGAGAGGGTCTGGCAGGGGAGGGGTTGCTTAGTGAGGACCCTCCCTGCATGGGAATTTTTAGGAAATAAGATTAAGGGTAGGCTGGGCCAGATGTTAGAGCCTTGAATCCCAAACTGAATCATTCGTCTATTGGATACACCCCCAGAAGGTTCTGAATAGAGCTGTGACAAGACCAGAAAAATACTGGGATTTTTAGAATGCTTTACTAGGATGGTATAAGAGGGCAAAATCAGAAAGCTTCCAGTTTAAATGGTGCAGTAAACAAAGATTCAGAGGAAATGCCCCAAAATGTAAACAGTGGTTATCTATGAGTGAGATTTTCTCCCTTCCACTTGGTATATTCTCTAAATTTTCACATTTTGTGCTTGGGAAGAAAATAAACATTTTAAAAAGAAGAAAGCTCTATGCCTATTCCTGTTGAGGGGTGGTAGTGTAGGCCAGGAAACCGTAACTGGCCCTTTCAGCTCCTCAGACAGGAGCTCCTCAGGTTTGAACTAAAGCAGCGGTAGCTAAGTTAGAGAGGTAAGGAAAGAATTGAAAAATTGTTCTGGGGAGAGAAGAGAGGAAAAACAATGATAGTCCCACTGTGAGCTAGGATAACAGGAAAGATGAAGCGACACTGAATTGTAGAGAAGTCAATAGGAGGAGAGGTTTGGAAGAGGAGGTGATGGGTCTTCAGGCCATTTAGTGGGAGGTAACAGCTGGGTGTCCAGAGAGAGGCAGGTGACTGCAGCCCATGAAGCACCAGCCACCTACCTCCTAACCCTCACACTGCCTCTTGCTCCTCAGGTACTTTCAGTGGTGGTACCAGAAGACCCGAGTGGAGAAGAAGACACCTTTCATTGACATGCTCAATTCTGTGCCCTTGAGACAGATCTATGGTGAGCCTCACCCAGCTCTGCCCCGCTCAGAGAGGGGCCACCCTCCAGGTCTGCCACAGAGTTAGGGAAGAGGCTTCCAGCTTATGCAAGTTGCACTGCCCTATCACTTAGGTTTTTAGAGGAACCCATCCTTATAGTCCAGAAAGTAAGAAATAGGCTCATTTTCTTCTTCTGATCGCCTCACTAACCATTCTGGTTCTCTCTCTAGGTTGTCCCTTGGGTGGCATTGGGGGAGGTACTATCACCCGTGGCTGGAGAGGCCAGTTCTGTCGTTGGCAGCTCAACCCTGGAATGTACCAGCACCAGACAGTCATTGCTGACCAAGTAAGAGCCAGGAGGTGGAGGAGACGCCCCAGATAGTACATCCCCAGGCCAGGAAGGACCCCTTGGCTAGTGTAGGATGTGGCAGTTAAATGTGTATATGATTCAGTAAGTACTTTCATGATGCTTTCCATGTGCCAAGCCCTGTATTAGATATACTGTAGGAATAAGACACAGGGCACACAGTCCTTGAAAGAGTAAAACAGCCCTGGCACCCATGCCCTTTATTTCTCTAATAAATGCCTCCTGCCTCCTTTGCTGCCCCACCTCCACCCACTGAACCAGGACCCAGCCACAGAGAGTACATAGACTTTGTGAATCACTTAACCTGGATGAAAGAACATTTGGTAGGACCTTAAAGGAAAACAAAACCCAAAGTTCTACAGATGCATCGGCTGGGGGGCGGGGGGGATGCCTAGAGCACCAACTGCCTTTCCTGATTTGCCGTCTTTCAGCTAAAGGTCATGTCCTCTGCTGGTGGTTACTCCTCTGAGGGTCTCTCTGGCTTAGGGCCTAGAAAGCTATCCTCTCCTAGACTTAGATCTCTAGCTTCCTTCCTGTTTCTGAAGCTTCACTTCTTTATCCTCTGCTCCCTCATCACATCTGGGCCAGAGCATGTGGCCTACTTTCATCGTATCTTTTAGTGACCTCCCTTTCGAGCTCCCCACTAAGTTCCTGTTCCTGTCAGAGGGCTGTCTCCAGCTTTGGGCTCATCTTCGAAGAAGAAATGACTAGCAGGCCTTGAGTCCAATTAACGATAGTGCCCTTCCCAGTTCAGGTTTACCAGCCCTGCCCAATGCCCCAAGCTTCTTCTCTGGCTCACCCCTTAGGTATCCCAAGGGGAATGCCCTCAGGAATTGCGATTCTACAGTTAAAGTAATAATGGTAGCTACCATTTATTGTATGCTTAACATGTGCTAAACACTGTATTGGGCACTTTTTGTATAATATTTAGGATTAAAAACAATCCTATAAGCTAAGTGCCATTCTATCCACTCTACAAATGAGGAAGCTAAGATCCAGAAACATTTAGTGACATACCCAAGGTCATAGTGTTGGTAAATGGAAAGGATTCAGAAGCACTTCTCTCAGTGGTTAAAAGCCTGTGGTCATAACCATTATCTACTATTCCAACAATATGAAAAAATATGTTATACATACCATAAAAATATCAGACAGTTTGAACCAAGGGAAGAGCTATCCATCCCTCATAGCCCCTACCCTCCAGGAGCTTAAATTTTAGAGAAAATGGAGAGTGTGAAACCACATTGGTGCCAAAATGAGAGGGATGGGTAGTGTACTGAGGAAAAGGCACCCTACTGAGATTTTGCTCATTGTCTCCACGCACACACCAAATCTGCCATGGAGTCGTAGGTGGAGAAAAGTACACAACAAACTAGAAAGGGTCTCTACCCTCAAAGAACCCATAGAACAGTGGGGGAGACAGAAAGGTAAATAAATACATTGTAACACAATACATTGAATGCTAGAATAAAGGGGTATGGAGACATGTAAGAGAATGACTCGCTGCTTTAGGAAGAGAAGGAGAAGATGGCATTTGACCTAGTCCTTGAAGAATGAGGGGTTTCACAGAATAGAGCATAAGCCCAAGCAAAGGCATGGAGGAGGAAAAGTAGTATGCTCAAGGACCAGAGAGTATTTGATGTTGAAATATAGGTGCTTGAAGAGATAATGATGGGCAGGGAGAGGCCATATCAAGATGGGCCCTGAAAGCCAGGTAGAAGAGTTTAGACTTCAGCCTGAGGGCCATGGAGTGTCACTGAAACATAAGCAGAGACTGACATATTTTGATTTGTTTGTAAGAAAGAGCACTCTGATACCCAAATGACGGGCAGAGAGTAAAAGCAGAGATGGTGAGGGCCTAGGCTGGGTCCTAGGTTGGGTCACTAATACCACAGTAGTACAAAAGGCAGACGAAGCCTAAGAGATGGATGGAGGACTTGGTGGTGACTCAGCTGAGCTTGGGGGAAAGGCCTAGGTGATGATAGGATGGTGGTACGATGGTAACAGTTGCAGGCTCTGGAAAGGGAGGAACTACTTTGAGGTGAAGCAGATTACTCTGAAGTGCCTGTGGGTTACCCCATTCCAGCCTATTTACCTTCTTGATTTAGTTCACAGTGTGCTTGCGTCGGGAAGGGCAGACTGTGTACCAGCAAGTCCTGTCCCTGGAGCGTCCAAGCGTCCTGCACAGCTGGAACTGGGGCCTTTGTGGGTTTTTTGCCTTCTACCATGCTCTCTATCCCCGAGCCTGGACTGTTTACAAGCTTCCTGGCCAGAATGTCACTCTCACCTGCCGCCAAATCACACCCATCTTGCCTCATGACTACCAGGTAAGTCTCCCCCCGCCACTTTTCCCGGGATCTGCCTTTGCTGGAAATGCTATGACCTGTGAATGGGTGGAGGTTGGAGCCATGAACGTCACACTGGCTTCCCAGGACCACCACCAAATTGGTTCCAGTCTTCCGTCTCCTGGTAGGCAGCCTGCCTGGGAATATGGGGAGATGGGAGTGGGAGAAAGAAGAGAGTATATTGGGGAGAATTTGAGTCAGGTCCTCTGTGTCCAGGACTGATCAGGAGAGTGGAGGTGGGAGTGGCTACACTGAGTGCCACCTGAGTCCACTCTTTTGCCCCCAGGACAGCAGCTTGCCTGTAGGAGTCTTTGTGTGGGATGTGGAAAATGAAGGGGATGAAGCCTTGGATGTGTCCATCATGTTCTCCATGCGGAATGGACTAGGGGGCAGGGACGATGCCCCAGGGGGTTTGTGGAATGAGCCCTTCTGTCTAGAGCGTGATGGGGAAACTGTACAGGGGCTGCTGCTGCATCATCCAACCCTCCCAAATCCCTACACGATGGCTGTGGCTGCACGACTCACGGTAATGGACAGGTCTGCCCTGTACCTTAGCCCCTGAACCCCAGTCCATGAACCCCTAGCCTCACCCTGGCCCCTGAGCCCACCTTACCCCATCATGGTCTCTTCATCAACTCCTAAGTCCTACCCACACCACAGCCCTTAAGCCTCTGGAACTTGGAGGTGGGGAGTATGTAACAGGAGCTGGAGAGTTCATCAGAATCCAGCATACTTGTGGGGCTCTCCCTCACAGAGTCTTTGGCCCCTTAACAGGCAGATACCACGGTAACCCACATCACAGCCTTTGACCCTGACAGCACTGGGCAGCAGGTGTGGCAGGATCTACTTCAGGACGGACAGCTGGACTCCCCCGCTGGTGATGGGGGGTCTAACGGAGGTGGTGGGAAGAGAGGTTGTCTCTGTCTTGGGAACAGGGGTGGGAGGCCTGGTAACGAATAGGCCCTGTTCCCATGCTAGGACTCCCTAGTTCTGGGGCAGGAGGGTGCCTGTGCTGATCCCTCTTACGCTTCTTTCAGGCCGGAGTGCCCCCTCTCAGAAAGGCGTAGGCATCGCTGGGGCTGTGTGTGTTGCAGCCAAGCTGCCACCTCGAGGCCGATGCTGCCTGGAGTTCTCGCTGGCTTGGGACATGCCCAGGATTGTGTTTGGAGCCAAGGGCCAGGTCCACTACAGGTAATGGGGTCCAGAAAGTACAGGGATCCAAGGGGCTGGGGCTCTGAGCTAGAGCCTATGTTCTCATCCCTCCCCTTTTCCACCCCAGGCGATACACAAGATTCTTTGGTAAAGATGGTGAAGCAGCACCTGCCCTTAGCCACTATGCACTGTGCCGATATGCAGACTGGGAAGAGAAGATCTCAGCTTGGCAGAGCCCAATACTGGAGGACAGGTGCCAATGGGGCCCATCTCTATGGCCACCTTGCCTTTCTCCCAGGCACTCAAACTCCAACTGAGACTCCCGATTCACTCTACCCACTAAAAAGTCAGCAGAGTTGTGCTGAGATTGATTTGGCACCTCCACTGTCTGCTGAACCCCAGAATCCTTCCTTTCAATCAGAGGTCCACACTCAGACCACTCCCTCCTCTGATTCCCCAGGTCCTTGCCTGCCTGGTACAAATCTGCATTGTTCAATGAACTGTACTTCCTGGCCGATGGAGGCACAGTATGGCTGGAAGTTCCTGAGGATTCCCTAATGGAGGAGTTGGAGGAGGGCATGAGGCAGCTCCGCCCCGTGCTACGGGAGTACGGACGATTTGGCTACCTTGAGGGTACGGGCTGCTGGTGAGCTAGGGTATGGCAGGCCTTGCTCCTTAGGCCAGTCAGTGCCCTACCACAGGCTGGATGATGGGTTTTGCCTCCCCCAGGATATTGGCTGGGATATGGAGGGTGTAGACTGGTGACAGTAGCCCCCCTCCAACTCTAGGAGGACAAGCTAGTGGGGGAGCCATGAAGGGGAAGCAGGAATTCTGGTAACTTTGTCTTCCTCACTTCTCCAGGCCAGGAGTATCGCATGTACAACACATACGATGTCCACTTTTACGCGTCCTTCGCCCTTGTCATGCTCTGGCCCAAACTTGAGCTCAGTCTGCAGTATGACATGGGTAAGGGTCCCTCCTGTGCCCCTTCTCCCCCTTTAGCTTCCCACATCCCTGAACTTTTTGGTCACTCAGACTGTCTCTCTCCCATTCCCCCCAACACATATCTGCACCCTGGTTATTGGTTCCCCTCCGGGCTCACACACAGTTCTGTGCCCCACCCCGTGCCTGCCCATTCTCTGCCCACTCCACCCACTTAACATGACTGCTTCCCCAGCTCTGGCCACTCTCAGGGAAGACCTAACACGACGACGGTACCTGATGAGTGGGCTGATAGCACCTGTGAAAAGGAGGAACGTCATCCCCCATGATATCGGGGACCCAGGTAAATGTCTCTCCACCCCACGGTCAGCTTCACTCCCTCAACTTTTGCGCCCTCTACCCTACCCACCAATACAAATGAACCAGGTCCCCTCCCCCTACACAGATGACGAGCCATGGCTCCGTGTCAATGCGTATGTGATCCACGACACTGCCGACTGGAAGGACCTGAACCTGAAGTTTGTGCTGCAGGTTTATCGAGACTATTGCCTGACGGGTGACCAGGGCTTCCTGAGGGACATGTGGCCTGTGTGTCTGGTAAGGGATGCACGTGCAGTGGCCAGTGTGCTAGCAGCATGACTGGTGTTTTGGGAGAGCCCAGCTGGCTATGATTCTTTCCTTAGTATCTAGGTCCTCAGTATCTTGATTCCTCTCTAGGCCGTGATGGAGTCTGAAATGAAGTTTGACAAGGACAACGATGGACTCATTGAAAATGGAGGCTATGCAGACCAGACCTATGATGGATGGGTCGCTACAGGGCCCAGGTTGGGGGATAGGGGTTACCAGGCTTAAGGTGGGGAACTGGACACCAGGGGGTTGTGGAGCTCAGGGAGGAGTGACTCTATTGCCTGTTGTATTGCATGAGAATGGCTGGAGCTGCTGGTCTGACCCCCAAACCCATGTCCCTGATCAGTGCGTACTGTGGAGGGCTATGGCTGGCAGCCGTGGCTGTGATGGTCCAGATGGCTACTCTGTGTGAGGCACAAGATATCCAAGAGAAGTTTTCTTCCATCCTTAGCCGGGGCAAAGAGGCCTACGAGAGGCTGCTGTGGAATGGTGAGTTGGGGAGGCTGGTTGGAGGGGTCCTAAGGAGTCTTAAGGCAGCTATGGGGACACAGGGAACCTTACTTTGCCCTTCTTCTACTCCAGGCCGCTATTACAACTATGATAGCAGCTCTCAGCCTCAGTCCCGTAGCATCATGTCTGACCAGTGTGCTGGCCAGTGGTTCCTGAGGGCCTGTGGCCTAGGAGAAGGAGACACAGAGGTGAGAGAGACTAGATGGAGAAGTCTGAAAGAAGGGCTCTCCCTGGAGGTGGGAAGCAAGTATAAGGGACCATGTTTCTGCCCTTGCCCCTCCAGGTATTTCCTACCCCACATGTGGTCCGTGCTCTCCAAACTATCTTCGAGTTCAATGTCCAGGCCTTTGCAGGAGGGGCCATGGGGGCTGTGAATGGGATGCAGCCTCATGGTGTCCCTGATACATCCAGTGTCCAGTCTGATGAAGTCTGGGTGGGTGTGGTCTATGGGCTGGCAGCCACCATGATCCAGGAGGTAATGCACTCCCCTATCTCTCCACCATCTGCACCCTGGCCCAACAAACTTCCCCAGCCAAGGCCATCTTATCCTTAAGGCTTTCCCCTTTTCCCCGGCATGCATACCAACTCCTGCTTTCTTCGGGCTTTTGCCTTTTGGTCAAGTTTATCTCCCTCACTAGCTAGAAGCTCCCTGAGGGCAGAGACCCTATTGTCTCTCTATCTGTCCAACTGAAGTGATTATTCGGGGGTGCCAAGTTGTATGACTGCCATCTGTACCCACAGGGCCTGACTTCAGAGGGCTTCCGGACAGCTGAAGGCTGCTATCGCACCGTGTGGGAGCGCCTGGGCCTGGCCTTCCAGACTCCTGAGGCATACTGCCAGCAGCAAGTGTTTCGCTCCCTAGCTTACATGCGGCCCCTGAGCATCTGGGCTATGCAGCTGGCCCTGCAGCAACAGCAGTGTAAAAAGGCCTCCAGACCAGTAGTGGAGCAGAACACAGGACTAAACACAGGGCCTAAATCTGGACCAAAGGAAGCCATGGCAAACCTGAGCCCAGAGTGAACCCTGTGAACTGTGGGAGGGAGAAGCTAACAGCCCAGCCTCCAGCCTGGCCTTCCCTTCCTTTCCCGCAATTTCCTGCAGCCCTGAGCCACCAGGACAATCATACCTCCCTCCCTACCACCCAACTGTGCCAGTAAGGAGGGTTAGGGGTGACCCAGACATCAGAATCACTTATTTATTTCTTTCCTTACCCCCTCCCTTCACTGCATGAGATGTTCAATGAGGTTCAGTTGATTCACCAGGTCCACTCATGGAATGATAGAGACATACAGGTACAAATAAAAGACCCAGAAAGCCAGAAAGTCTGGTGTGTTTGAGCCTCAGGCTTCCCTGGCAGGGCACAGGAGCCGAAGGTAGCCCTCTTCCATTCCTTTGTATTTGGACACAGACTGGGGGCCCCAGGCTCTTGCTGAGGCCCTCCACATCCTCATCTAGCCTGAGTATCTGACCTGCAAGATGACAGGTGAGGGGCTGTGGGTAGGGAGCCATCCCCCCTTTCTTGTGAGATTTGTCTGCTGTGGGAGGATGGGACTTAGGCAGGAGTGCATCGAGAAGGGGTCAGAGAGAGTCAGCTTCAGGGGAGGCTCTGCGCCAGGATCCTGAGCCACATGGTTCAAGAAGCAGCAAGAGTTGCCAGGGACCTGGAGGAAATGGTCCGAGTTGTTCAGCAACTGGTTTGTGCTGTCCTTTGGTACCTCTGACAGCAGGGCAGGCAGCTCCAGTTGGTGAGGGTCCTCACTGGGGAGGGATCGAAGCTGGCGGGACAACACTAAGGAGACAAAGAAGATTTTCAGGGGCAGGCCAGGACCTCTCCTCTAACGCATGCCTTAATGGTAGCTGCAAGCCTCTCACCTCTGTGCTCAGTTGGCAGGCTCCTCCTTATGTCAGAGGAGTACATTGCAGGTACAAGGAGGAGGCAGAAGGAGAAGAGTAGGACCTGGAGCACAGAGAAAAGGAGATAAAGAAGGGGGCTCTGGATTGCACCCTGTCCCCACTACATGAGAAAAAGATCTCTCCTTCCATTGCTAGCCTCACCAGAACACAGGTGCTGCTACTGCTGGTTTGGTTTGATATCTGAATCACCATGGCCTGGAGTTTGCTCAACTGATCCAGAAGGGACCTGGAGGAAGAAAAGAGACAGTGAGCACACTCTGGCCTGGTAACTGAGATACAATGAAACTCCTGTTAAGGCCACCCCCTCCATCTGTGCCCTGGATCCTCGCTTATTTTCTATTTTTGCCGGTGATCAGTTCTCTGCAGATAAAATGCTTAAAGTTCCCCATTAAAAAAAAAAAAAGAACCTCTCCGTCCTGACAAACTCCTTTGACAAATACCTTCCGTAGTTCTGCCTTATCAACGATGCACATAATCCTCACAAGGCATTCCATACCCTCTACCTTCTGGCCCCAACTCACCTGTGTCAGAGTTCCAGCCAAACCAGACAATGTTTTGTTCTCTCACTTGAAATGCTTTCTTCACTCCTAAAATCCTATCCACTATCAAATGCTATCTACTCCCTGAGTCTTTCTTGTTCCCTCCTTTCTCTTTCTTGGTTACTTTATAGTTACTTGTGAATTTCTGCCAGTACCGTAAGCTTCTTGGACTCAGGGACACAATGAAGGCTAAGCACCAGACTGCGTATAGAAGCTGCCCAGTTAGAAGGCAGGTGTGGAACAGGGAAAAGAGTGGCGCAGCATTAAATGGGAGGGATGGGAAAGGACTGATGTTGGAGGGTTGCTTACATATTCTCTTCCTCCAGGAGCTGCACTCTGTTCTGTAATTCCAGATTCTGGGTTGTGTATTTCAAGATCCTGAGGGAATAACAAGGATATGACCTCTATCCTCCCTTTAAAAAAGACACTTCCAACTACCTGTCTTCCCCCCACCCTTTGAGTCCCTCTTCCTTTCATACCTGCTCTCTAAACCTCCCACGTACACCTTCTTCTTCCTACGACTCTCTTGAGCAGACTTTTTGTTTCGAATCTTCCTCCGCACTCGTTTCAGAGCTTGTTCCTCCTTCTGGGAGAAGACAAGAAAGGGGCATCATCAAAGAAACACTGGACCAAAGAGTTGGAAGGCAAATGAGTTCCATCACCTGACCAATAAGCACTCGGCTTCTGTGCGAACACCTCCGGGGACCAGGTGTTAAAATCTTTGTTAACAAGCCTGGACTACTTTCGACAATTTTATTTTATTTTTAAATCTCCTGAGCCAACATGTGCCTGCTTGTAATTTCTATCCATTGGACTTACCTAGTATCTAATCTTTGGTGCCATGTCGAACAAACCCTCCTTAGCTATCTTAAGACACTTGACGTTTCTTCAGAGTTTTTTTTTTTAAAAAAAATCTGGACAAAAATTTTAACTCCTCATCTTACCTACTCGCCTCAGGATGGATTCCAACCTGTTAATATCTGTTAAAGATCTGGGCTCAAAACTCAGTACTAAGATGTGCCCTGGCAAATACAAAAGAGAACAGGACAGTCACTGCCATTCTGCAGGCAACACCTCTATTACAGGCTCGAAATCCTATTCACTCAGCAACCAGTCTTACTGCTGACCTGCTGACTCATTCTGTACTTTTAAGAAAATTCCCTTAACCTTTCTGTCACGGAACATTGATTTCATCATGGTTTCACAATACTGTGCCTATAAAATCACTCAATAAATGTAAACACAGGAATTTATTTTTGTTATACTGTTAGTCCAGCCTTGTTGAATGATCTAAAGCTTCTATAATTCAGCAAAAAGTAGATTACCATGAATTCAATGAAATCTAAGTGTCAGGGATTCTCACTTGCATAAGGCCCTACAGTAATACCGTGCTGATAATTTTGATTTTTTTTCTTAACGAGAATACTAAAATTTCTATAAGTGTCAGACCCCACAAAACCAGAATTTTGCATCCAGCATATTATCTACATGCCCCAGCTTCCTATTACCAACAAATTTGCTAAATTTCCCACCTCTGTCCTTTTTTAAGTTACTGACATAAAATTAACAAAATTAGCTTACTTGAGACTCATAAAGCCTCCTGCCAGCCTTTGCTCTGCCAATGGGAGACTTACCTTAGTGAGAGGCAGTGTCCCAGGCAGAGTAAGCCCCTCCTTCTCCAATAGCCTCTTCTCCTCCTCTGTCAGTATAAGGTTCTCAATCTCCTGGGGCTATTGAGGGGTGGGAAGGAGGAGGAGAGTTGCATAGGGATGTCAGAGAGGAATGGGGAATCCTGCCCCCACTCGTGCAGTGTAGGAATAATCCTGTTAGTCAAGTACCTGCTCTGCAGGCTCCTTCACCTGCAGTGGAGTCATCTGGGCTTCCTCCTTCTCACAGATCCCACTGTCTGCAGAAAGCAAAGTATGAATGGCCAGGCCCATGAACACTTTCTTCTCCATAAACTTCAATTATTTCAGACTCACCTAAATCTATGGAGACATGTTCTTGTGGGAGGGAGTAGTTGTGATCATGATGGACAGGGCAAGGTATGGAGGAGCTAAGAGCCTTTAATGATGCTGGGGGACTTAGCAGGGAACTCAGGAACTCATCCGCTTCCCAATCACTCAGTACCTGCACAGGGTTCAAATAAACAGGCGTTGACCTATCACCACCATCTCATGCCTCATGGACGCCCCCAGCCCCGCGCCTCACCTACTCAAACTCCCACTCACCTCGGAGAGTGGCCGCTCCCAGTCCAGCGGAGCCTCCACGGCCTCCTCGGGCGCCACCCTCAAATCTTCGCTTTCTTCTAGGAGAAAATCCAGCAGGTCCTGGTCAGTGGGGCCTAGTGCCAGCTCCATATGGCACATCTACGGAGAAAATGGGCAGAAACTCGGGGATTCACCCCGCCACCCACCTCCAACCCCCGAATTCCAGGCACGATCCACAGCCCAGTTGTCGGTCTCCCACCTATGCACCGGTCTCTCTTCGGCCAGACTTTCCCCCTAGCGGTGACTCTCAAGCGGACCCGCCTCCCAAACTCAATTCTCAACAGCTTCCAACACAACGGAAGTAATTCACCTCGCCGCCATGGCATTCTGGGACATGAAGTTCCCTCAACTCGGAAGTGGCCTGAGTGCTGCGCCACGTCCCAGGAGCTATGCAAATAGCAGGGACGTCTGTTCAGCCTCCGCACACCCTGAGGGCGGGAATTCTGGGGATCTGGCTCCGCCTTCGCATAGACCGAGAAAAGGAAGGATTTGAGACTAAAAGGGAACTCGGGCACAGTTCGGGCGTTTCCTCGGGATTGCGCGAACCCTTGCTTCCTGCCGGGGAGGGGCTGCCAGTCTTCGGTCGGCTCCCGAGCATCGAGAACTGGGGCCAGAGCAGCTTCCTGCAGTCCCTGCGACCATAGGCGCAGGGCGCCGCCCGCGGGTGGGGGACGTTTCGGGGACGGAAGTGGCCGAGAGAGAGTCCGTTGGCTGGAGGGCGAGGCCGGAGCCCGAGAGCGACCGGGAGAACGAGCAGGCTAGCGGGCCGGCGGGCGGGGCACAGAGCCGGGCAGCTCAGGTAGGCCGGACCGGGCCGAGCTGGAGCCCTGGGGTGGGGCTGCGAGACACGGCCCGGGAGGCGGGCGGGCGGGGCCCCTGGCTGTCTTGCGTCTCCTGTTTCGGGTCCTGTTGGAGAGGTCAGGGTCCAGTGTATCTCGGCTTGGTCTCGGAGCTAAGTAGGCCGTTTTGCGGGAGTCAGGCCTTTTTCCTGGGGAGTAGTCCTCTGCCTGCGATGGGTTTTAGGGAAGGTGAGGAGTGACCACAGTGAGCCCAGGGTGGAGACAGGTTTTGGGGTTAGCTGATAGGGATATGTGAGTAGGAACGCTTTGGTAAATTTGGGATTAGATGAGGTTGGGTTTTGGATTTACGGTTAGCTTTAGGAGTGATAAAGCCAGGGTCGAAACTTAAGAGTTATTAGTGTAAGTCAGGTCCAGTTTGTATGTAGAGTTTAGATTAAGGTGATTATTTTGTTTTCTGGGACGGACAGCCTAAATCAAAGTTAGAGTTCAGGGTCTAGTCAACAACAGAAATTAGGTTAGATGCCCGTTTTAGGGATTACAGGAGTTGGCATGGTCAGTATTAGGGATAAGCAACGACGGGGTGGGTCAGGAATCAAGATGCAAATGAATATTAGGTTTAAGGCTCAGCATTTAGGGTTAAGGTCAGGGAGTTTGATGTTAAAGGTGAAATCAGGTCAGCATGTAGGATCAGGCATTGAATATGGCTCTCAGCTAGGAAAGAGATGAACGTCAAAGCCAGTATTGGGAATCAGGAAACTGGTTAGGATCAGGATTAATATTAGGAATTAGGGGACAGATTTAGGGGTTATGATTGAGGTCTGGGTGGTTGACCTCAGGCAGGTGAAATTTAAGAGGCTGTCAGTAGGTAGATGCCCTTGTTTTGGGGGGAAGTCTCTTATTCCTAGGTAGTCACAGGGGCTTCTTTGACCCAGAAAGATGACAAACTAAGTTCTGGGCTGGAAGTGCAGGTGACTAGGAATCCAGCTTCTCTATTCCGTTCTGTAAATCCAAGGCTCTTTCTGTGGCCAGCACAGTTGGAGGACTGGGGTTCCTGGACTATGTTGTTTACAAGGTGGGAGATGAGAAAGGCCCAGGGGCCCAGGAGATGCACCATGCCTAGTCATAAGTGGAGAACTGCCGAGGGGAGAGGAGACTGATGACTACACGGGAAGCAGACCAAGGAAACACTTTTGTCATGGGAGAAGGGGATAGCTGAATCCCCTGAAAGTTAACTCCCACTGCTCCCTCATTCCCGAGATATTAAGCCCTCCTCTCCAGCTCTCATCCCTGGCCTTGCAGTCCACACCTTTCCTGCACACCTCCTTACAGAATATTTCCCTTGTCTTTAACTTTCTCCTATTGTTCATCTTCTTACCATCTATTTCCAACCTCAGTTCTCCCAACCCTTCCCCACTTGATTCACACATCCTACCTTAATTTACCCTTACCCAAACCTGAGCTTTCCTATCATCTTAAAACACTTTCCCACCATTTTCACCCACTCATCGACCTGCATACCATCTGCTCATTTGAGCAGCCCCCCCACGCAACCGCCACATATCTCTAGTCCAAGTGCCATCTTGCAATTCTAAGCCTCCTTTAATTTCTTGATCTGGTTGAAGATCCCCTTCCCCCACTCCCCAAACAGAAAAGAGGAAATGAGACCCAAAGAGGAAACTGGGTCTTGCTGATCCCACGCCCAGCCAGGCCACTGACCACACCCCCGTTTCACTCCCAGCCTGACCTGGCCACTGACCACAACCCTATCCCCTACCCAACCTGACCCAGCCATTGACTGCATCCCACTCCTCCCCCAACTCCAGCTTAGCCACTGCCAATGTCCCCTCACCTCCCTCATGCCCACCTAATTTAGCCATTGACCACAGCCCCATCTCTTCTCAAGCCTGACCTGGCCTCTGATCTCATTCCATCTTTTTCTCTGAGTCTGATTTAGCCACTGTCCACATACTCATTTCTCCCCTTCCCCCATCCTGATCCAGTGACTGATCATATATTCATTTTTCCTACAACCATCATCACTACCATCCTCAGCCTGATGCAGTCACTGACCACACCCTATCTGCCCCTATGTGGGTGCTAACCACATACCTGTCCCCTTTTCCCGACAGCCTCATCCTCACATTCCCAGCATAACCTGATCCCTCTCCCCCTTACCTAAACTCAAAGTGCTCAAGCTGTCCCAGCCACTAAGTGGCTACTGATGACAGGAAGCTATGGGACCCCCACCTGACTTTAGGCCCTGGTCTCTGAGGGTTGACAGGGCAGACTTGTCAGGTCCTGTCAGTTCTACCTCTTAGCATTTCTTCTGAGTGACATCTTCCTCTCCACCTTCTAACTCTAGCTTCAGTATCTCTCGCTTGTGTTAATACAGTATCTTTCTAACCAATCTCCAAGGTAACTGCCAGAGTTGTTTTCTAAAATCTGGTTCTGGTCATGTTCCTTCTCTGCTCAAAAGCCTCCTCTGGCCTCCTGCTGCCTTCCAGTAGGTAAAATACCTCATACTCCTCTCTAGTCTTCCCCTGCCTTTCCATCCCCACCACTAACTTCCCCCTCCACTGCTCCCTTGCAGGTACCCTGTGCTTCAACCAGCCTGCCTACTCACTCCCCTGAATGCTCCTCCGCGATTTCCTGTTTCTTCACCTTTGCTTATGCTATTCTCTGCCTGGAATGCTACCCTTGTCTCGTCTTCGGCTGGCATAGTGGAGAGAGCTTGGGCCTTGGAGTCAGAGAAACCTGAGTTCAGATCCTGGCTCTACAACTTGTTAGCTGTGTGACTTTGGACAAGTACTTTTTGAACAAATACTTCTTTTGAGTCTCAGTTTCCTGGGCTGTAAAATGGAGATAATAGCACCTACCTTGCAGGGTTGTTGTAACGATTAAATGAGGTTACGTATACAAAGCAGTTGATACCTTGCCAGTAAATGATAGATTATTATTATTTTTTATTATCCTTGTTTCTAAAAGTCTAACTTCAAATGACACCTCTTTCGTGGAGATTTTTTATTCCCATTCCCTAGCCTATTAGGATCTCTTCTGTGTACACACCCCTCCAGGCTCTTAGCACATCCTGCTCTCTATTAAATTCTGTACTTGGCTGATCCACTTCTCTCTTCTTGAGGGCGAAGGCTATGTCTACTCATCTTAGTTCCCAGCCACTGAAAAGTGTGACCCAGCACCTTCCCCACAACAGGCCCTCAAGGAATGCTTGTTGGGTGAATGGAGAGAGAATGTATACATAATAGAAGAAAAGATGTTGGGGTGAGGGCTGTGTGCTAGAGATGGAGGTATATTTGTGGGGAAGCTGTGCACATGGATGGGTCTGTATGGGAAGATAAGGAGGCTGTAACAGGATCTGTGTAGAGCTGTGGGATTGAGATAACATGTATGTAAAGAGATACCAAGTAGGTAGCTTGGTGGGAAGGATCTCTGTGCATAGGCTGGGGTGCATTTGGGGAGGATGAGTGTGTGTGGGATAGGGGTGTAGGTCGGGAGGGGCTGTGGTAGGGGAGTTCAGGTCCAGCCCTTCAGCTGCCCAGTCCAGCCCTAAATGAGCATTCAGCAGCCTGAGGCCGGATATGTCAGTCTCACCCACAACCTCCCCCCCCCCCCCCCGCGGTCGCGGACTCAGAGGCCAAATTTGGTAACAGACTGAGTGTTACTCCCCCAACCCTCTTGCACTCTGCCTGTCTTCAGCTTTCTCTCTCCCTTTGTTCCTCTCTGTAACTCCTTATCTTCCCGCAGCTCTCTTTGTGGGTATCTTCTCTGACTGTGTTCTCTATGTACCCCAAATTCCTTCTCCTTAATACACTTAAATTCCATTCCTTGCTGGGATTTGACCTCCTGTCCTCCATCACCCCCCCCCACCACCACCACCATAATTGCCCAACTCCTCTGGAATGCATCTCAGGAATGTCTTGAGGGAGGAGGAGTTCCCTGAGAGGGGGACACGGGAGTGGGGGCTGATGTTGCTATTCCATTAAAAAAATGATGGAAAGAGGTGCAAAGTTGTCAGACCAGAGAAGGAGTAAGCTAGTTTCTCCCCAGACTTCCAGGCATCCTGTTCCATGCCACTCCTGCCCGCAGTGCACTGTTCGGTTCCCTTTCCTCCCCTTACGCTTTGGAACGGTGTGGAGGTTCACTCAGGACTGGCGTGGAAGTGAGGGTAGGCATGACTCAAGTCCCTTATCGGGGTCTCACCAGAGGTTTCCGTGCTTGAGGAAGAAGGGGGTGTCCATATGTCCGGAGGAAATGGGGGGAGACGTACTTTCAGCTTAGGATGAAGGGGCCTTTCAGTCCTGCCATCAGCTCCTCTGGCTCCTTCAGCTTCTCTGACCCTCCAGCCCTGACTCTTCCGTGGTCAGCGACCCCACTGTCAGGTCTGTTCAGCTATTGGGAAAGGTACCCCAGGAATGGGGAGGTGGGCAGAGAGCTAGAACTGGGGAAACTGGGAGAGTCCTCTCTTGTTTGTGAGTGAAGATAAAGAGTGGGCTATGGTTTCTTCTTTTAAGACTCTGGACTGTTTATAAGGCCAGAAATGGTCTATCAGCCACTGGATACTAGACCCCTGATCTAAACCTTGCCCAGATCTGCCTCCTGCCTCCTGTTTCTACCTAGATTTCCAACCCCCCCCCCACCTCTCCACCAAAACCATACCCCTTCCCAATTCTCTGTTTCTCAACAGCTCTCATCCTAATACTCCCACCTCTGCTTCCCAATCTTTCCACCTCAAAAACCTATCATAGTCCGGCTCAGAGTAGAACTGTCCCATAGGGTTTCCAAGACTGTAAATCTTTACAGAAGCAGACTGCCACATCTTTCTCTCTGGTAGTGGCTGGTGGGTTCGAACCACCGACCTTTCAGTTAGCAGCCGGTGCTTAACCACTGCGCACCACCAGGGCTCTTTCCTTTCGCCCGTCCTGCTTCTTCTCCCTTGGGGCTGGCGGTTTGCCCTGAGGGGAATGGGCAACCTCGATTTGCTCATTTGCTTAGTTAAGAAGCAGCCAGTCCCTGTACTGAGCTGGGGCACATCATCAGCTGCCAGGCAGACTTGTCCTGTTGCTTCCTATGTGCCGCCTGCTGCCTCTAGTGGCTCCTCCAGCCCATCAGGAGGGTGGGGGATAACTAGTATCCTAAGCTGCACTGACAATACTGTCAGGGGAGGCAGCTGAGGTTGAGGGCAGAGTTTGAGAAGGACTTGCTGAAGAGGAGAAAGCACAGGAGGAGTTGCAGTGAGA
This sequence comes from Trichechus manatus latirostris, assembly GCF_000243295.1. Lineage (NCBI taxonomy): Eukaryota > Metazoa > Chordata > Mammalia > Sirenia > Trichechidae > Trichechus > Trichechus manatus. The sequence continues at coordinate 25,907,464 of NW_004443952.1, forward strand.
ACTGAGTGTTAACTTGGTAACTTTCTCTGACCTGCTTTGAAGCTTTTCTTCCTAGGGTCTGTTTTCCCCTCTGCAAAACTGAAGAGTTTACTAGGTAATTCCTGAGAGCCCTTTGGACTGACGAATCATAATTCTAGCTTCACGGTCAGGGAATCCAAATACAGGGCAAAGCTCCTCAGGGAGACTCTTCACATCTCACATTAGAGGAAGGCTCTGGAACGAGAGTAGGCCCAGATGACTGAAGAGCCAGTATTTGGCCTCCCTGCCAGACTAGCTAGATAAAGTCAGTGTTTGCAGGCTTCAAGAGCCCTTGCAGATTATCTGGCATAGTGCGGCCATTTCGCAGAGGAGGCTAACACTGTGAGAAGGAAGGTCATATGCGTCAGACCAGAGCTCTGACAATCCCAGACAGGGAAAAGCCAGCAGGACACAGTCGGAGACGAGGGAAAAATACAGAACCAGGAAAAGACAAATACAGGGCAGAGGGCAGGGCTGGGAAAGGAGGTGAGCAGGGGCAAGGGGCAAGAGAGAGACACTTGGAAGAAAGAAGGAGACACAAATTCCAGTGGTAGGGCAGGGCAGTGTCCTCAAAAAAGCACTACATTTGAGACCTGCTATTGGGCTGTGATGGAGCCCTGGTGGTGCAGTGGTTAAAGCGCTCGGCTGAAAGGTCAGCAGTTTGACCCTACTAGCCCCTCTGTGGGAGAAAGATGTGGCAGTCTGCTTCTGTAAAAATTTACAGCCTATGGGGGCAGTTCTATTATGTTCTATAGGGTTGCTCTAAATCAGAAATGACTCGACAGCAGCGGGTTTATTGGGCCTTGAAGACCAGCCTCTCCCTCAGACATCTTAGGTTAAGGCTGGTCTTTTTGATGTAAATAATCTAAAATTTCAGAATTATTAAATGAAACAACCTCATTGCTATCTGCTTTGGTGAGTTCCATTCAACAACACGCCTCCCTGGGATTCCATCGGGAGGGGCCTTCTTTCCTCCCATGAGGGTGTATTCTTATGCCCTGATGCTATGGGCCAGGTCTAGCCAGGCTGGAGAGAAGAAGCCGCCACCATGGTTGCACTTTCACTGAAGATCAGCATTGGGAATGTGGTGAAGACAATGCAGTTTGAGCCGTCTACCATGGTGTACGACGCCTGCCGCATCATTCGCGAGCGTATCCCAGAAGCCCTGGCTGGCCCTCGTGAGTCTGGCTGCTTGGATGGCTAGGGTGGGGATCTTCAGTCCCTTCCCATTCCCAGGCTCTCAGCCTTGAGGGGCAACCCTATTGTCCCCCAAGTCTACTTACCCCTCAGGTCTATACTCCACGGTTCCCTCCCTCCCCTTTAGGCCCAGGGTCATGGGAGAAATAGTAAGGGGCAATGGTGCAGTCCTTCAGCCACATTGGAGTCTTCGTGAGTCTGAGGTAACCCACCTTCTCTTTTAGCCAGCGACTTTGGGCTGTTTCTGTCAGATGATGACCCCAAAAAGGGTATATGGCTGGAGGCCGGGAAAGCTTTGGATTACTACATGCTCCGAAATGGAGTGAGTATTACTCCATCAAGTACCATCAACATCTCCTTCCATCAACTACCCCCTGTCCCTCCTCTTACTTTCAGCACCCACATCTGTGTCTGTGACCCTACCCCCACACCCCAGTGCTTTGTATCTATTACAGGCAGTCATGCTTTTGAGTGAACTACTACCATAATCTTTATTTCAGTAATTCACTTTCCTCTTCTATGGGCCTGTAAGAAGGAGGTGCCTAAGAGGCCCCCTACCTCCTTTTCCTGCCCCAACAGGACACCATGGAGTACAGGAAGAAACAGAGACCTCTGAAAATCCGTATGCTAGACGGAACTGTGAAGACTATCATGGTGGATGACTCTAAGACCGTCACCGACATGCTCATGACCATCTGTGCCCGCATTGGTAAGGGGTCTTGATAGAGGTGAGGGCCTGGCAGGGAGCCTCCAGCTCTCCCAAAAGACATGGATGCAGTTCTTAGATGCTACCTTACCAACCCCCTCCCCCAGGCATCACCAATCATGATGAGTATTCACTGGTTCGAGAGCTGATGGAAGAGAAAAAGGATGAGGTGACAGGGACCTTACGAAAGGATAAGACACTGCTGCGAGATGAAAAGAAGATGGAGAAACTAAAGCAAAAATTGCACACAGATGATGAGTGTAAGCAAAATGGGAAAAAGAGGGTACTGGAAACGGTCTGGGTGGGGAGCAGCTCTGTATTCTTTATTGAACATATGCTTTGTGCAAGGTACTCTTTTTGACAGTGGGGATATATCAGTGAATAAAACAGTCTCTACTCTCACGGAACTTAACATTTTCGTGAGGGAACATAGGCAGTGAAGAAATAAGAAACCAGAGACTAGACAGCCTGGGGTCAGTGGAGCTTGGCATTGAGGGGCTGTCTGTGTCCCAGTGAACTGGCTGGACCATGGGCGGACACTGAGGGAACAGGGAGTGGAGGAGCATGAAACACTTCTGTTGCGGAGGAAGTTCTTTTACTCAGACCAGAATGTGGATTCCCGGGACCCTGTACAGCTGAACCTTCTTTATGTGCAGGTATGGAAGGACTTGGCTGGGGGGAAGGGAGGGAGAGAGGCAGAAGCACAGTGACGGGTTATCCCTGCACTCACACTTCATTTGCCCCCTCTCCTTGTGCTCTCCAGGCACGAGATGACATCCTGAATGGCTCTCACCCTGTCTCCTTCGACAAGGCCTGTGAGTTTGCTGGCTTCCAGTGCCAGATCCAGTTTGGGCCCCACAATGAGCAGAAGCACAAGGCTGGCTTCCTCGAGTGAGTGACCCACATCCATAACCCTGTCAGGGCCCAGGACTCCTTGCCCTTGTGACCCCAAAAGGCCCTTCTCCCCGTTTCCTCTTTGAGGAACCAGGGATTGGCCCACTTGGGTACCATTTTAGCTGCCATCACCCATTTGTCTCCTCACTGGCCCCATGTGCAACATGAATGTGGTCTAAAATCTCTGCCCCTTCCCCTCGCCCTCAGACAAACGTGAAGCTTTTTTGAGATTCTCTGAAGAATTCAATTACAGTAGCCAGAGGGAAACAGCGTAAAATAAGTCTCACAAGTCTTATCCACTGGTATTCGTCAGAATGTATAGAGTTTGGTGTGACTTTTTCAGCTTCCTGAGAACGTAGTCATCCTTCTAGTGAGCTCTTTCTCTTAGTTCCCTGAAATGGAGCTCTCAACCCTCTTTCCTTCAGGGACTGAGCCTCCAACTTAAGTTTCCTCAGTCCCTACAGGGAAAGACACAGGCCTCATTCAAGAGGTAATGCATAGTCATCTCTATTTCAGAAGACAGTCCAGGCTTTGTTCTCTCAGAGCTTTCCTTCTCCCCAAAGTTAAGACTGTCCTAGACATTTCCTCACACCCCTAGGCCCGCAGTTCATGGCCCACGTATCCCCTGATGCTGTCCACTACATTCTGACCCTCCCTTTTCTGGTGTAGCCTGAAGGACTTCCTGCCCAAGGAGTATGTGAAGCAGAAGGGAGAGCGTAAGATCTTCCAGGTGAATGGGGGTGGGGCCAAGTGTTTGGGGTGACCCGGGAGCTTTGCTGCTTAATCCTACTGACTCAAGGAACCCCCGCCCTCTCCCCACTGTTCTCCCACCTGCTATCCACCAAACTGTTCTCCCGTATCTCCTGTGCTTAGGAAGCAGGAGACTTGGGCTTTTTGTCTCAGCTCCAATACTGCTTTTGCTGTGGAATTTAATTCGATATTCTTGTTCTCTTTACCTCTAATATAGGATAGGACTGATTAGAGAATCAAATGAGAAAGTATACAGGAAATTACTGTAAAAACAATAGTTTTTGTACAAATGTAAGGTATCATTTCTCCTTTTTGAATACTCAGCCCAAAAGGCCTTCTGTTTGCCCTTCTACTTCCTATCGACTCATGTCTCAGAAAATCTGCGTGTTTCTTAACTGTACCCTTTGAGCCCATCGCTTCTGCATCTCCTTTATCAGCCTCATCACCCTCTCATTTGTCATATCCTATACTCCCTAACCTTCCCTGTGTCCCCGTAATACTCTCCCATTAGAGTTAACACCCTAGCTTAACTCCTTATCTGTGATATTCTCTCTATATTTTGCTAACTCCTTCCCCATTCCATATAGGCACACAAGAACTGTGGGCAGATGAGTGAGATTGAGGCCAAGGTACGCTACGTGAAGCTAGCCCGTTCCCTCAAGACGTACGGTGTCTCCTTTTTCCTGGTTAAGGTGGGTTATGGATTCTTCTTACTGCCCTCCTTGTTTCCTGCTCTTGCGCTTTCCTTATTCTCTGAAAGTCCCTGACTTTGTCCACAGTTACATATCATTCCCTAAGAGTCCCGTTCTCCACCTTGCTTAGACCTTGTGGAAACCTGCCCCATTGTCAGTCTTCCACCACTACTTCGCTTCTTGCCCTGCGTTTCCCTGCCTTTCCCTTTTCCCTCACACAGCCTTGTCCTGGGTGCAGCCATAGACATGTGGTTTAGCTCTCCTGACCACCTCAGCACTCCCTTGTGATCCAGATCTGATCAGTCACCTCTCATCTTACCTCTGACCTGTAACACCAACAATACTTCTACCTCACAGGAAAAAATGAAAGGAAAGAATAAGCTAGTGCCCAGGCTTCTGGGCATCACTAAGGAGTGTGTGATGCGGGTGGATGAGAAGACCAAGGAGGTGATCCAGGAATGGAACCTCACCAATATCAAACGCTGGGCTGCCTCTCCCAAGAGCTTCACCCTGGTGAGTCTTGGAGCTCAGAGGAGAAAGAGCTTTGGAATTTTCAGAGAATGAGCAGCAGAAGAAGCCTTTCCCTCTCCCTTGGGGTAGGTGCACTGAATGTGACTCCAGGAAATAGAAGAACTTTGGAACTATTGCAGGAACATGAACTTAGAGTAGAGAGAGAGACTCCCTCCTGCAAAGTGAGTGATACTTAAACAGGTTTTGAACTTAGTCTTTAAAATCAACAAAAACAAAAATGTAAGCAGCAAGCTGAGATTATAGGAATAATTGGGAGAAAAAAGAGAGGTGATCGAAGAAAAACAAGCCTTCTTTCAGCAGCAACTGTATACAGTAGTTTTTCTCTTCCGATTATATGTTGGTGTTATGGATTGAAAACTGACACGAACTTGATGAAATGCCCCACTGAGAAAAATAGAAATTATAGTAAATGCTATTTTTCCATTTTGGTTACTGGTGCTCGCCTTCAAGTGTGGTCATTTAACGACAAATGTTCACGTCCTCCCAATTTTATTATCAGGGTGAGGGGAAAAGAGATTTCTTAAATTACATGTATTAGAAACTGTATAGCATAATGATTATTCCTCAGAAATAAGATAGTTTCCTCCAAGGAGGAAAATAAAGAAACAGGAGATTGAAGAAAGGTGGGCTTCTTCCTAGAGGGCTGTTGGCATGGGAAGGCACCCTTATCAGCTTGACTTTGGGGCTCCCATCCTACCTTTTTCTATTAGTAGATTCAAGCTTTCCCACTGAGCCCCCACCCTGTTACCCTAGGATTTCGGGGACTACCAAGATGGCTACTACTCAGTACAGACGACTGAGGGGGAGCAGATCGCACAGCTCATTGCCGGCTACATTGATATCATCCTGAAGAAGGTGGGGACTGCCTGCCCCAGCCTTATCCTAATCTCCCCTTACCGTCTTCCCAAGCCAGTCTTTTAGAAATGGGGACCCAGGTTCTGGAAAATGGCTGACTGGGGAAAAAAGAAGCTACCTTTCCACACTTCCCTCTTCCTTAACTGCCCCAACTCTTATTCCTTATTTCTTCCTACAGAAAAAAAGTAAGGATCACTTTGGGCTGGAGGGAGACGAGGAGTCTACTATGCTGGAGGACTCGGTATCCCCCAAAAAGTACGAAGGAAGTTGGACTGATCCCATCCCCCAGGGGGAGGGAAGTCAAGGCTTGAATCTAAGGGCTGTTGAGGGGTGGGAAATCACTGGGAGTGGCAGGCTCCAGTGAGACCTTGCACACCCCCAGATCACAGGACCTGCAGAGATTGTATAACTGGGTGGGAATGGGTAGAGAGGAAGAAGGTGCTCTGAGCACTCCATAGGATGCCCCTCTCTAGGTCGACAGTCCTTCAGCAGCAGTATAACCGCATGGGGAAAGTGGAGCATGGTTCTGTGGCTCTGCCTGCCATCATGCGCTCTGGAGCCTCGGGTCCTGAGAATTTCCAGATGGGCAGCATGCCACCTGCCCAGCAGCAGATTACCAGTGGCCAGATGCACCGAGGACACATGCCTCCCTTGGTAAGTGCTCCCCCACTCCCACCAAGGTACCCACCTTTTTTCCACCCTCAGCCAGGCCTAGCCAGGAGTTCAGCAGTCTTTTCGTGTGTCTCTATTTGTATTCTTGTCCCTAGCCTGGTTCTCTCTCATCTTCTCTTTCCTTTAAATGTTCCAGTCCAGTCCCTGTTACTCCTGTCCTTGTCTTTTAGACTTCAGCCCAGCAGGCGCTCACTGGAACCATCAACTCCAGCATGCAGGCTGTGCAGGCTGCCCAGGCCACTCTGGATGACTTTGACACTCTGCCCCCTCTTGGCCAGGATGCTGTGAGTATGGAATGGAGGAGAGGCCAGAAGCTGGGACTTCAAGGGATAAGTTTGGGGTTAACCAAACCTGAGCAGATCCTGAGATTTTCCTTCTTTCAGGCGTCTAAGGCCTGGCGTAAGAACAAGATGGATGAATCAAAGCATGAGATCCACTCCCAGGTAGATGCCATCACAGCCGGTACTGCCTCCGTGGTGAACCTGACAGCAGGTAAGCTGGATGCCAACCTGTTTGTGTCTGTTGGGGGAAGGGGAAGAGTGAGTGTGCGCAAGCATAAGCGTGACTGTGCCTTGACTCACTCTGGAAGGAACGGTGTGTACTATATGTCTCTCCCTCAGGCTATGTGTATGACTAACTGGCTGTGCTCCTTCCCCAGCCCATCATCTAGTCGTCCCTCACACATGCTCCCCTTCCTCCTTCTCCCCTTAGGAGACCCTGCAGAGACGGACTATACCGCAGTGGGCTGTGCAGTGACCACAATCTCCTCAAACCTGACAGAGATGTCTCGTGGGGTGAAGCTGCTGGCTGCCCTGTTGGAGGATGAGGGTGGCAGTGGCCGTCCCCTACTGCAGGCAGCAAAGGGCCTTGCGGGGGCCGTGTCAGAACTGCTGCGCAGTGCCCAGCCAGCCAGCACTGAGGTCAGGGGCCGTGGAGCAGGGCTGGTGTGCAGAGAGGGTTGGAGCCCAAGGGAAAGGGGGCACGTCCAAGTTGCAGGGAGGAGGTATGGACCCCATGGGTACATGGGCAGGGGTGGAGCAGCTTCTGACTGGTGTTCACTCTCCACAGCCCCGTCAGAACCTGCTGCAGGCAGCTGGGAACGTGGGCCAGGCCAGTGGGGAGCTGTTGCAGCAAATTGGGGAAAATGATACTGACCCCCACTTCCAGGTTGGTGACTTACCCAATCCCTCAAGCCCCAGCTTCTAGGGGAGCCACTGATCCTGAATCCAGCTCCTGGTCCCTGCCTCTATGAATTGACCCCTCACAACCAACCTGAACCTCTTTTTCCAGAGGATGACACTGGGAACCTCCAATCCCTTTTTTGGGTTGAGAATTCAGAACCCCTGAATCTAAACTGCAATCTACTAGCTCACTTTTGGCCCTTATTGGTGCTTTTTTTGTAGTCCCTTGTCTTCCCCACACATAGCCCTTACCCCAATTGGAGGATCTCTTGAACTCTCCTCCAGTCCTTTAGACCACACCCCCCTGAGGACACTGTTCCTCTAGCTCTCCCCCCACCCCACCCTATGTCGATTTCCACTGCTGATTTTTCATCCTGGATTTACCACGCAGATATGTGCACCCAGAGGGGCTGGGGTTCGATCTCCCCCCGATCCCCCTACGGTAACGGCCTCTGGCCTGGGCCTTCCCAGCTTTGTCCTCTCTGAGCCGCATACACTCGTTTCTGCACCTCTCCCGCAGCCTTCTGGGGGAGCAGAATATGATGGGAGACGGGGAGGCATTGCTTAGGTAGGATTTGGGGAAATGGGATCAGAGAGGGTTAGTACAGGGCCTTATTCCCAAGACTACAGGATGGCTGCTTCCAAACCAAGATTGAGAAGAAATGCAGAAAAGAAGCTGAGGGTTGGGGGGACCCTGAGAGGCACCTCACTCCCCATCCCATTGTTGTCAGCACTGTCCCTGCCTCCCATCACGGCTGAGTGTATCCGCCTCATGCATTTTCTCCCTTGGTGTAGGCTCTGTTTCTCTTGGTGTGGGTTTGTTCCTTGGTGGGGGTTCTGTCCTGCTGGGGGCTCAAGGCAGGGGCTTGGGGTAGGTTCTGGTTGCTCCTGCATACACTGTCCTGTGATTGGAGTCACTGGGAGTAATGAAACAGCTTATGCCTCTGAGAAGGGTCCATGGATGCCAAGCCCAGTCTCAGGCTGTGCTGACTGCTGTTTCCTCACAGGACGTGCTCATGCAACTAGCCAAGGCAGTGGCAAGTGCTGCAGCTGCTCTGGTCCTCAAGGCCAAGAGCGTGGCCCAGCGGACAGAGGATTCAGGGCTTCAGACCCAGGTTATTGCTGCAGCAACTCAGTGTGCCCTGTCTACCTCCCAGCTGGTGGCCTGCACCAAGGTGAGCCCCAAAGGTTGCTCTGGAGTGTGCCAAGGGGTGATAGTGCCGCAAGAGCCTTTGGTTCTTCACATCTCATTATTCCTCCCAGTGACTTGTGAACACCAAAAATAGCCCACCTCATGACACCTTGGGGCCCTGTTGATACAGTGGTTAAGCATTTGGCTGCTAACCAAAAGGTCGGCAGTTCAGATCTACCAGCTGCTCCTTGGAAACCCTATGGGGCAGTTCTACTCTGTCGTGTAGGGTCGCTATGAGTCGGAATGGACTCAACAGCAATGAGTTTGGTTTTGGTTTTCATGACACCTTCCCCTTGCATACTCTCTGACACTCAGTTTGCACACAGGTGGTGGCACCTACAATCAGCTCACCTGTTTGCCAAGAGCAGCTGGTAGAGGCTGGACGACTGGTGGCCAAAGCCGTGGAGGGCTGTGTGTCTGCCTCCCAGGCAGCCACAGAGGATGGACAGCTGTTGCGAGGGGTAGGAGCAGCAGCCACAGCTGTCACCCAGGCCCTGAATGAGCTGCTACAGCATGTGAGGACCCACACCACAGGGGCTGGGCCTGCTGGCCGCTATGACCAGGCCACTGACACCATCCTTACTGTCACTGAGAACATCTTCAGCTCCATGGGTGATGCTGGTAAGGAGTTGCCCCTACCTCCAAGGAAGACAGAGAACCCCAGTAAGATTCCCCAAGCCCAGTAAAAACTCCCTGCAGACTAGCCACTTCAGCCCTAAGGACCAGCACAACGTGACCTTACCAGCCCTGTAACCATAACCTGGTTTCTTAATCTCTCTGAAGCCTCTGACTCCCAATCTGTAAAACAAATACAATCCCGGTTCTGCCTTCCTTAGAGCGTTTGAAGTATGTACCAAAGTATACATTAACAGTACATGGAAAGTGGCATTAAGAGAAAGACTTCCCCACTCCACCTCACCCTTTCACTCTCAAAAGCCTTCACAAAGAAAATTTCATTCTCTCAAGACCATTTGCTGAAAATTCCCAGTGGACACTATCCTTCCTGCCATAAAAGCCCACTGGGAAATCTGTTCCTATCCAAGATCCTAAACCCAATAGGAAATAACCCCGAAGAAGTCACTTTAAGAACGTGTGCCAGTTTCTTGACTGTCCCGAAAAGCCCCATCTTCCTCGCTGCACTACCTGCCCCCATCTTGTCCCTACCCCTGACACCCCCTCAGTGTCTCATGTGACTGTGTTCCGTCCTCTTAGGTGAGATGGTACGACAGGCCCGCATCCTAGCCCAAGCCACCTCTGACCTAGTCAATGCTATCAAGGCTGATGCCGAGGGGGAGAGTGACCTGGAGAACTCATGCAAACTATTAAGCGCTGCCAAGATCCTGGCTGATGCCACAGCCAAGATGGTGGAGGCTGCCAAGGTACAGAGCTTTCTGTGCAGAGCCCCAGACTGGAAGTAGAGTCATAGATGGTCACTCTCATCTGATGGGGAAGAGGCAGGAATAGCAGAAAATACAAGAGAGCAAATATAGGAACACTCAGGAAGTAAATGAGCCCCAAGGCTGCAGGTAGATGGTGGGGCCCAGGCTTCCCAGACCACTCTTTGACCATTCCAGGCAACCACAACCCTTTTTCTTCCTCTTAGTCCAAGGTCTGCTGTGCCTACTTTTCCCTCCTCTGCTGCACCACCTGCCTGGGATTGCTCTCCTTCCTGGTCCCCCCTGCATTCTGCACATAAGCGTTCATTCCCAGGGTCTCCACTGCTAGCAGTACAGAGAATGACAAGGCAGTGGGACACAGAGGCCCAAGGATGCAGAAGACCGTTGGAAGGAAGTCCAGAAAAGTCCCAGCTTCCCTAAGCTCGGGCTCTTCTGTCTACAGGTGTAGCCAGGTGCCCTGCTTCAGTATTCCTGAGATCCCTGCTCGAAACCAAGTTATCCTTTTGCCAGGGAGTCCTACTTACCCCCATGGTATTTTGGGGGGGAGAAAACATGACCCCTTCCCCAAGCAGAAGGAGAAGAAACAGTGCTACCTAAAGAAAGGATCTCAGCATCCCGAAGGGAATCCTTTCAGGGGGGTCACTGAGGAAGACTTCAGGAATAAGGGACTTCTAAACTGAGTTTAAAGGTATGAAAGAGGGCTGCTGGGTGGTGACTGTCAGTCCACCCACCTCTCTCAGGGGGCAGCCGCCCATCCCGACAGTGAGGAGCAGCAGCAGCGGCTGCGGGAGGCAGCTGAGGGTCTGCGCATGGCAACCAACGCGGCTGCGCAGAATGCTATCAAGAAAAAGCTGGTGCAGCGGCTGGAGGTAAGGCTGGGAAATAAGCCGGGAGCAGGGGACTGGGATGCTGTGGGAGGAATGAAAGTGGGGGAGACATGGTGGGAGAGTCTATTAATATTTCCTCGGAGGATAGGTAGCATGGGCAAGGTAGGCCAAGGACTGTGGCCTGGGGCTTATGCTGACTACTCGTTCTCATAGCACACAGCCAAGCAGGCTGCAGCCTCAGCCACACAGACCATCGCTGCGGCCCAGCATGCAGCCTCCACCCCTAAGGCCTCTGCTGGCCCCCAGCCCCTGCTGGTGCAGAGCTGCAAGGTGATGCTCCAGGAAGTGAGGGATGGGGGAGGTGTGAGGGGAGGGAGACTTCCTCCCAGTCTGTGGAGAGATGACTCTGATGACATTTTCACCTATAGGCTGTGGCAGAGCAGATTCCACTGCTGGTGCAGGGCGTTCGAGGGAGCCAAGCTCAGCCTGACAGTCCCAGTGCTCAGCTAGCCCTCATTGCTGCCAGCCAGAGCTTTCTACAGGCAAGGACCCGCTGCCCACCTCTCAGACCAGACCCTTCACACTCTGCCAAGACCCTACATCACCCACAGTTTAAATTTGCCAGTAGCCTCTTTCCTAGTTCTTACAAAGTGATCCCTAGTGCTCCCCATCTCCTGACCATCATCAGTAACTGTCTCCAAACCCAGAGAGAGGGCAGGACACTTAATCTGCCTGTCTGTTCCCCAACAGCCTGGTGGGAAGATGGTGGCAGCTGCGAAGGCCTCAGTACCCACGATTCAGGATCAGGCTTCTGCCATGCAGCTGAGTCAGTGTGCCAAGAACCTTGGCACTGCCTTGGCTGAACTCCGTACTGCTGCCCAGAAGGTATGGGAGCCAGCTCTGGTTTTGGGTAGATGAGGGTGGAATCATGGGATGGTGGAGAATCCGTGCAGAATAACCTAAAACAGGGATAACCGTGCAATCAGTGAGACCCAGCAGTGCCTCCTACACCCAAAACCCACCTTCCTCTCTTGGTAGGCTCAGGAAGCATGTGGGCCTTTGGAGATGGATTCTGCACTGAGTGTGGTCCAGAATCTAGAGAAAGACCTGCAGGAAGTGAAGGCAGCAGCTCGGGATGGCAAACTTAAACCCTTACCTGGGGAGACGGTAAGGATTCTTAAGATGTCGTTCTTAGATCCTGAAGTTTTCCCAGCTATGCCCCAGAGCTCCCGGAAACTCCATTTAAACTATCAGTTCTCCCCAACTACGTTCCCTCCCCAACTCCTGTACTTGAGCCCCTAAGACTTTTCCACCTTCATCCCTAGATGGAGAAGTGTGCCCAGGACCTGGGTAACAGCACCAAAGCCGTGAGCTCTGCCATTGCCCAGCTCCTAGGGGAGGTGGCCCAGGGCAATGAGAATTATGCAGGTGTGTGGACAGAGCCAGAAATGGGGCATGTGATGAGGGAGGTGGGGGAAGAGGAGCTGGTAAGAGATTGGGGCTGACAGGAAACCACTGGGATCAGGACCTGGCAATGATAACTCTTTTCCCTTCCTTCCTGTGTCTCCCAGGCATTGCAGCTCGGGATGTGGCAGGTGGGCTGCGGGCACTGGCCCAGGCTGCAAGGGGTGTAGCTGCCCTGACATCAGATCCTGCAGTGCAGGCCGTTGTGCTTGACACGGCCAGTGATGTATTGGACAAGGCCAGCAGCCTCATTGAGGAGGCTAAAAAGGCAGCTGGCCATCCAGGAGACCCTGAGAGCCAACAGCGGCTTGCCCAGGTCAGGTGTTAGAAAGGGGCCAGCTCCCTTCCTCTCCCCCAGGTCCCTGATTGGGGCAAAAATGTCCTTAGCACCCAAGTCTCACCCACACTGGCAGAGGAGCATCTTCTCAGCTCTGCTGTAGAAAGCTCCTCTCTGGATTCACCCTTCTTTCTTTTTCTCAGTCTTGGCAGAAGTGTCTCAGTTAAACTAAGGCTTGGGCCTAAACACCAACTTTGGAAAAGTTTGATCAGTATCACTTGATACTCTGACTTTGGCCTGTTCAGCTACTCCACACCCTTTCCTCTTTCACTCTCAGAGGCAGTAGAGCTATTTCTGTCCCATGTCCTGTGAGTAGAGGAGGGGTCTCCCAGATTGCTTCCATTTTGGCAACTCCCTCTCCTTTCCCATCTCAGGTGGCTAAAGCAGTGACCCAGGCCCTGAACCGCTGTGTCAGCTGCCTGCCCGGCCAGCGAGACGTGGATAACGCTCTAAGGGCAGTTGGCGATGCCAGCAAGAGACTCCTGAGTGACTCGGTAGGGAGACTGGGGCGTGGGGGAAGCAGAACCAAAACGCTACAAACCTCTCCTTCCTACCTCTAGACCTCTCCTTTGACCCAGCTTCCCTGGCTTATCCCCTTTCATCAATCCCAGCTGGTGTGCCCACCCTCCCAGCCCTCTTTTCCCAAACTCTACCTCACATCATTCCCCAGTCTCCCTTCTGATGTGCTCTCTGACCCTGCAGCTTCCCCCCAGCACTGGGACCTTTCAAGAAGCTCAGAGCCGATTGAATGAGGCAGCTGCTGGGCTGAATCAGGCAGCCACAGAACTGGTGCAGGCCTCTCGGGGAACCCCTCAGGACCTGGCTCGAGCCTCGGGTCGATTTGGACAGGACTTCAGCACCTTCCTGGAAGCTGGCGTGGAGATGGCAGGACAGGCTCCGGTAGGATAGAGGGTCTGGTTGCGTGTCCCCTTCAAGGGTTAGGTAGGAGACACCTATGTGACCGCAGAGTCCTGACCTTCTGGCTCCCTCCCCTCCCCAGTCTCTAGCAGTACTTGAGTGTCTGGGAAAGAAGATTCCTTTTAGAGGCAGATAAGAAAGGACTGGACAATGTGTTGACCTTCTCACCTTCAACAGAGCCAGGAGGATCGGGCCCAGGTTGTGTCCAACTTGAAGGGCATCTCCATGTCTTCAAGCAAACTTCTTCTGGCTGCTAAGGCCCTGTCTACAGATCCTGCTTCCCCCAACCTCAAGAGTCAACTGGCTGCAGCTGCCCGGTAAGTAGGAACTGGGAAGCCCAGACCTAGAATATTAGAGGAAGACTAGGGAGGGGGCATTTCATGAGAAATCCCTGGCTTAGGAGTGGTTACAGGCAAAAAAGAAATAGCTAGAGACGTCCTGTGTATGTAGGACCTAGGAATGATTCCCTATTCACCCGTTCACTCAACTTTCTGTCCCTCCCAGGGCGGTGACTGACAGCATCAACCAACTCATTACCATGTGCACCCAGCAGGCGCCAGGCCAGAAAGAATGTGACAATGCCCTGCGGGAATTGGAGGTGGGCAGTAGCAGGCTAAATACAGTCAAGGTGGAGAAAGGTGTTCTGGGCTTGGGGGTGAAAGAGGTATCTTGGATCTCACTTCTTCCTCCCCCTAACCAGACGGTTCGAGAACTCCTGGAGAACCCAGTCCAGCCTATCAATGACATGTCCTACTTTGGCTGCCTGGACAGTGTAATGGAGAACTCAAAGGTAAGTATAGACAGGAGCCCTGGAAGGAAGAAGCCAGGGAGATGGAAATAACCAGATGCTTTTCTACCCTTCTGAGGACAGGATCTTACTCTCTTGATGCCCTCTGTTTCCCAGGTGCTGGGTGAGGCCATGACTGGGATCTCCCAAAATGCCAAGAACGGAAACCTGCCGGAATTTGGGGAGGCTATTGCCACAGCCTCCAAGGCACTCTGTGGCTTCACCGAGGCAGCTGCACAGGTTATTTTCCTGAAATGATTCCTGGAGAGTAACCCCGGCTTTCCCTGCCTTACCTCCTCTCAGCCTGACGCACACACAGATAAACCAAGAAGTTTACATTTTCAAAACCAGCTTGATGGAGGCTGGGTTTTTCTCCTGAAGTAGATACATTTGTCAGTAATCATGGAACACCAACAGTTCTGATCTTTTTAACCTCTGAATAGTGGTGTTTTGGGTTATGATCACACTGTCCAGCTGCTAGGGCTTTTCCAGCTGCAGCTTTCTCAGTATGTACTAATTAGCATATATGAATCATTTTTTCACGTAAATATTTATTAAAATGGTACCAGTGACCAATTTTCTAGTTGTTTGAGTAACCACTTAACCTTGCCTTTTTCTACAAAGTCAAATATAAAACCACTTTCTGTTAGTTCTGAGAGTATTTTGCTTTAGTAAGTGAATCTTCAAAACAAACTGGCCTGAGAGTTCATCTCAGACTGTTTCTGCCCTTTAAACCTACCATCGCACTTCTTCAATCTCCCCAATTTCCCCTTCGCCCTTTTATGTTGGGCGAAGTATGAGTCAAACGTTTTGATGTTCCTCAAATTATAACAGTGTTTCCCTTGGCAACCATTATACCCATTCCTTCCGTCTTTCCAAATCTCTGAAGCTTGGAGGCACTTTAAATGTTAATTAGCCTAACAACCTCCATAGTTTTAGAATTATCTTTAAAAGAGGGTTTGACTTTGTGTGTGTGTGTATGGCTTTCAAATTTTTTTTACTATTACAGTAACAGTACTTTTTACCTAAAGCCTCAGCATACACACACACATCTAAGTAGAAGTTTGATGAAGCCCTTACTATGTGGTTTTCCTTTTTTAATTTTCTGAAATGTTTGAACACATTTAAACAAAACAGAGTTGGTTTTCAATGTAGTTTAGTTTTATAGTGTAACTGTAGTTTGTTAATATATGTTTAGTTACATAGACCACTGGGAAAAAACCCTGGGCTCTAAACTTACCCCTACTCCCCTTTGTCCCCCACTATTACTATTCAGTTCCCACCTGCAGTTTTTATTCCTCACCCCATCCCCCTTTTCTTTCCCTAGGCTGCATACCTGGTTGGTGTCTCTGATCCCAATAGCCAAGCTGGACAGCAAGGGCTGGTGGAGCCCACACAGTTTGCCCGTGCCAACCAGGCAATTCAGATGGCCTGTCAGAGTTTGGGGGAGCCTGGCTGTACCCAGGCCCAGGTAACTCAGGGAGGAGATTCTGTGGGCAGGTCTGGATAAGAATACTGAGCCAGAATGGACCCATGCCGGTGGGAAAAGAGGGAGAGACGTGGGACGTGCAGGGAAGGAGAGAAGGGCAGGGACCCATCTCTGACTTTCCAGACACAGCTTCTCCTGGGGTAATTGTCTCCTCCTGCCATGTATCTCATCATCATTCTTTCAGTTATTGCTAAATTCGCAACAACTCTATAATGTTTGCACTTTCTCTCCCACTTGCCCCTATTAAGATTTCTTTATCTCTGTATCTACCATCTCCTACTGCCCCACACCCAGTTTATCCAGGGGTATCTCTAGCTCCCCAAATCTTGACTTCAGGTGACTCTGTCTTTCCTGATTAGACTTCCAAGGATATAGCTGCCCATCCCCCAATAGGATATAGCTACTGGCTCCTCCTTAGGTCTGTACACGTCCCTCCCACTCTCATCGTGGGTCTTCAATGTGTCTTATTTCCTTAGGTGCTCTCTGCAGCCACCATTGTGGCCAAACACACTTCTGCACTGTGTAACAGCTGCCGCCTGGCTTCTGCCCGCACCGCCAATCCAACCGCCAAGCGCCAGTTTGTACAGTCAGCCAAGGAGGTGGCCAACAGCACAGCCAATCTTGTCAAGACCATCAAGGTTCCCAGTGTTTGAATTCCGAGCATCTCCCTGACCTGTCCAGTCTTCTCTCTTCTGAGTCCCCCTTCATTCCCTGGGACCTTCTACCAAATCCCGTCTGCCTGAGCCAAAGCCCTTTCCAATCCACACTGATCATCACCAACCTCTTCCCAAACCCCTTGAAGCCCTAGGGGACAGATTTGAGCCTCATTTCCTATGCCTACAGCCAGCCTGAGTCCTGAGGGCTTCTCTCACTCCTGCTTTTAGGCACTAGATGGGGCCTTCACAGAAGAGAACCGGGCCCAGTGCCGAGCAGCAACAGCCCCTCTGCTGGAGGCTGTGGATAATCTCAGTGCCTTTGCATCCAACCCTGAGTTCTCCAGCATTCCTGCCCAGATCAGCCCTGAGGTGAGGCGATGTGAAGGGAGAACTGATGGGCCAGCTTAGCACCTCATCTTCTGGGGAGTCTTGAGACTGACCTCCCTGCCTCCCCTCTTCCCAGGGCCGGGCTGCCATGGAGCCCATTGTTATCTCTGCCAAGACAATGTTGGAGAGTGCTGGGGGACTAATCCAGACAGCCCGGGCCCTAGCAGTCAATCCCCGGGACCCCCCACGCTGGTCAGTGCTAGCTGGCCACTCCCGTACTGTCTCGGACTCCATCAAGAAGCTTATTACAAGCATGAGGTATTAAGAGGGTGGAGAACCAGTATGGGGGGCATATACTGTGGCAGAATGGAGGGGCTGGGCACCTAGGTGCGATTAGATGGCATGGTGCTGGAGGACACCTGTGGTCCAAGATTCAGGAGACACGGGAGAAGATAGGCTATCCTCGGTTTAAGGGGAGAGCTTTAATCTCTGAATAGTGGTGTTTTGGGTTATGATTACACTGTCATATGGTAATTCTAGGGAGCCCTGGTGGCACAGGTTAAGATCTACAGCTAGCTACAGCTGCTAACCAAAAGGTCAGCAGTTCGAATCCACCAGCCGCTCTTTGGAAACCCTATGTGGCAGTTCTCCTCTGTCCTATAAGATCACTATGAATCAGAATCAACTCGACGGCAATGGGTTTGGTTTTTTTTTGTTTGGTGTTGGTGTTGGAGCCTGTGATGTGTCTGCAGGGACAAGGCTCCAGGGCAGCTGGAGTGTGAGTCAGCCATTGCAGCTCTGAACAGCTGTCTGCGGGACCTGGACCAGGCTTCCCTTGCTGCAATCAGCCAACAGCTGGCTCCCCGTGAAGGAATCTCTCAAGAGGTGAGGGAAGAGAGTTACTCGAAAGATTGGGTCTGGTAAGAGGGATGTCAGACTTGAGGAAGATGGGGGGATCAGAGAGTAGGCTTCATAGGGACATTGAGGGGTTGGGGCCTGCCAAGGTGGGTTAGTTAGTTCAGTATGGAGGGAAGAGTGGGGTTCTGTGCAACCAGAGGGTCCTTTTCCGGGTCAGAGTCAGGACTGACGTCACTTCCTCTCCAGGCCTTGCACACTCAGATGCTCACCGCAGTGCAGGAGATCTCCCACCTCATCGAGCCGCTGGCCAGTGCTGCCCGGGCCGAGGCCTCTCAGTTGGGACACAAGGTGCCTGGGGAGATAAGTGGGGAGTTCTAGGGGGTAGGGTGAGGAAGGGTGCCTGGCCCTGCTGACCCCATCCCAACCCCTTGCGTCAGGTGTCCCAGATGGCCCAGTACTTTGAGCCACTCACCCTGGCTGCAGTGGGTGCTGCTTCCAAGACCCTGAGCCACCCACAGCAGATGGCACTCCTGGACCAGACGAAAACTTTGGCAGAGTCTGCCTTGCAGTTGCTGTATACAGCCAAGGAGGCTGGGGGTAACCCCAAGGTATTGAGGGCTGGGAGGGAGGGTCCACTGCTAGAAGAGATCAGAGAAGCAGGAACAGTGGGGCCCCTCCACTCACTCCCTCCCACACCCACAGCAAGCAGCTCACACCCAGGAAGCCCTGGAGGAGGCTGTACAGATGATGACAGAGGCCGTAGAGGACCTGACTACAACCCTCAATGAGGCAGCCAGTGCTGCCGGGGTCGTCGGTGGCATGGTGGACTCGATCACCCAGGCCATCAACCAGGTTAGAGTCTTGAGGTGCCTGTAGGCACTGAGGCCACCCTGGGCCAGGGTCCCCAAGCACATTGGCAGAGACCCTGACACTCTTTTTTTCCTTCCTCCTCCTTCCCCCCTCAGCTAGATGAAGGACTAATGGGAGAACCAGAAGGTTCCTTTGTGGATTACCAGACAACTATGGTGCGGACAGCCAAGGCCATTGCTGTCACTGTTCAGGAGATGGTGAGTTTGGGAGATTATAAGAGGACTGCCCTTGGAGAGCTGAGTTTGAACATAACTTCACTTCTTCCATTATCACCAGGTAACGAAGTCAAACACGAGCCCTGAGGAGCTGGGCCCTCTCGCTAACCAGCTGACCAGTGACTATGGCCGTCTGGCCTCACAGGCCAAGCCTGCAGCTGTAGCTGCTGAAAATGAAGAGGTAAACACAGAGGCAGCGCTGACCTTCCTGTAACATCTCGCAGGAAATCCCAGGGACCTGCCCCTTACTCCCATCATGTCAGCCTCTGGGGCTGCCCCTCTTGCACTCCCTCTAGTCTTTCATAGGAAGGGGGACACACCCTCAGGGCCATACCACTAAAGAGTCGTCCGGGCTCTGGATAGGCACAGGGACAGGAGCCTTCAATCACAGGGATAACAGCTCAGGATCTAGATATTTCCCCAATTCTGGGCCCACAGCTGCTTCTCGGCTATGCCTCAAGTTTGGATTCCTTTCTTAGTTCTTCCTTGTGGCAGACCAGTGAAGCTCTTCCTTCCTTAAGCGCCTGGCTTTCCAACAAAGCAAGTAATTGGATCTTAGCTTGACATACCTAATCCTTACCCTCAATATCCCACCTCCGACCCTATACAAGCCAAACTGTAATCTGTGGCTCTCTGATTCAAACAACCAAGCATCAAGTGCTTCTCTCCCTCTTCCCCACCACGCTTAACACAATCCTCACCAGCTGGTGCCTACATGGCTGACATTTTCCATGTGTAGGAGGTGACCTTCTGCCTAAAGGATATGAAACAGAAAAGGTCTATGTGCTGGGATTTTTCTCACAGCTCCTTTCATCTGTAATGCCTGTTTTTTCGAGGTCCTTACTGACTCCTCCATAACACACCTCCATGCACAGTAGGGCTGCTCTGAGTGCCCCTGGTAAAATGCATCTCTTTCCCATCTGCTCACAGATAGGTTCCCATATCAAGCACCGGGTACAGGAGCTGGGGCATGGCTGTTCTGCTCTGGTCACCAAGGCAGGCGCCCTGCAGTGCAGCCCCAGCGATGCCTACACCAAGAAGGAACTCATAGAATGTGCCCGGAGAGTCTCTGAGAAGGTGAGTGTGCTCACCCTGGGCACATCCCTGGGATTGGTTCCCCAGTCCTGCAGCCTTTCTCTTCCTCCCCTAGCCTTCCCAGCCTCTATCCTTGTCTCTTGTCCCTGGCATGGGTAACCTTTCCCTTTCACATGGCACCTTCTCCAGTCACCATGTAACTTTCTATACCCCAGGTCTCCCACGTCCTGGCTGCACTCCAGGCTGGGAATCGTGGCACCCAGGCCTGCATCACAGCTGCTAGTGCTGTGTCTGGTATCATTGCTGACCTTGACACCACCATCATGTTTGCCACAGCTGGCACACTCAATCGTGAGGGTGCTGAAACTTTCGCTGACCACCGGTGAGGGGGAAACTGGGCCTGAGGGAGGCAGGTTGGGGGAAAGGGCCAGAAGAGGCATGATATCATTAGCTCCTTTGGGACAGACCTGGATCTGGAACCTTGGAAAGACTGAAGGGGGTGGGAGAGAGCTGAGGAGAGCTGACTAGACTGGGCCCCCCCTTAGGGAGGGCATTCTGAAGACTGCAAAGGTGCTGGTAGAGGACACCAAGGTCCTGGTGCAGAATGCAGCTGGGAGCCAGGAGAAGTTGGCTCAGGCTGCCCAGTCCTCCGTGTCTACCATTACTCGCCTCGCTGATGTGGTCAAGCTGGGTGCAGCTAGCCTGGGAGCCGAGGACCCTGAGACCCAGGTATCCACCTGACACCCGTAATTCTGGCCAGAACCATTTCCTGGCCCCCTTCTTCCTCCCACAAACCACAGTTTCCTCCCTCCCCCACAGGTGGTTTTGATCAATGCAGTGAAAGATGTGGCCAAGGCTCTGGGAGACCTTATCAGTGCAACAAAGGCTGCAGCTGGCAAAGTTGGGGACGACCCTGCTGTGTGGCAGCTCAAGAACTCTGCCAAGGTTGGAAGGAATGAGAATGAAAGCAGGAGAGGGAGGGGATTAATGTGTTTCCTCCTGTTCTTTAAAATGATCCCCTCCCCCACTCTTCTGATGCCCCAGGTGATGGTGACCAATGTGACATCATTGCTGAAGACAGTGAAAGCTGTGGAAGATGAGGCCACGAAAGGCACACGAGCCCTGGAGGCAACCACAGAACACATACGGCAGGAACTGGCGGTGAGAGGAAGCTTGAGGCCTCAGGGACTTGGGTCAGAGAGAGAGACATCATGGTAGACTATGAATTTTATTTCACATGTATTACAGAAATACAAACATTCACACATTCATTACCAAACTTCTTAAGTGAGCTACACTCATGTCCTTCACTTGCTCACCCATTTACTCTTCAGCATTTTACAACCTCTATTCTTTCACCATCACCCTCTCACTTTCCTTAGAATCACCCATGTCCTCCTAAGTTGCCACATTCATTGGCCTCTTCTTGGCCTTCACCCTCTCCAAACATTTCCAAAGCATTTAGGCTCTGTTAACATGCTGTCTTTGAAAATCTTTCTTCCTTTGGCTTCCTTGACATCAGTCTCTCTGTTGCCTCACCAACATCTTTTCTATGGTCATCATTGAATCACCTCTATCTGTTCTACTGAGTAAATGTAGAGGCCTTCCCAGAATTGTATAGCTTTCTTTTTCTATTCTCTTCTTTGGTAAATTTAACTACTTTCATTATTGTTCTCCAAGAAGTTAACTCCAATTCTGAGTTCAGTTATTTCCAACTGCCTGTTTGGTATCACCACCTAGATGCAGTGCCTCCAAACAAATTTTTCTTCCTGACATACCACTTCCTGTTAATGATGGTAACAGCCTTCTAGTTCTAAAGGTTCCACCCCAGTCCTATTTGACTTCACTGTCTTATTCACCATATCCAGACAATTGTCAAGTCCTTTTAAGTACCTGCCCTGTTCTCTTTTCCAACATCCCTTCTCTGCAGTCCCCATGTCAGCACTCTTCATCTGTAGTCCAGTCCAAGCTCCTTCAAGCCCCCATGGCCCCTACCTACTTGTCCACTCTCATGTCATGTCACTCTTCTCACTTTCTGTTCCCCAGCCACACTGGACTTCTGACAGTTCTGAGAACACACCAAGCTTTTTTGCCCACTGCATGGCCCTTACACTTGCTTTTCTCCAGTTTTTTAAACATCTGATTCCTTCCATGCTTTCAGGCTTCAGCTTAAATATCACTTCCTCAGAGATACCTTCCCTGACCACCTACCTAAAGTAGGATGCCCTCTTTATTGCCTTCACAGCCCAAATCATAGTCTTTAATTATTCTGCTCATTTGTTTGCTTATGTGTTACCTGTATTCAAAACTAGAGTATAAGGTCCATGAAAACAAGGACCTTGTCAACTTTGTTCCCCATTGCATCCCCAGGACCTTGCTTCAGTATCTACCACCTAGCTTATCTTTAATGAACATTTGTTGAATGAACACATACCTCCAAATTTTTTATGACTTTTACCTATTATGGAAAATTCTAAGTTCCTCGGTCTGATATTCAAGGCCCCACCAACCTTACCATTTCCATATTCTGGAACATTCTTTGGTATTTTCCCACTTTGACATCTGGTTATTCGTGCACTTCCATTTACCTACATTGCCCTCGTGTTATCTATATCTCCTCCTTGTCCCAAATATAGGGTAGCCTCAAGCTTCTCTATATTTTAGGAAGGAAAATCCAGTTCAAAAGCTACTTGTTCCATTTTAAACAAGCAAACAAACTTTCCCCAATCAGTTCAGTCACAAATGATGACCAGCTACTTTCTAGTGTATTAGCTGTGAATATGTGAACTTTTCCAAGGACTTGATCTACTCAGTGAATGCTTGTTGAATGAACTTGTACACGAATTAATCAAATTACACATGTACAGAGTACTACACTGTCTTACAGCCCCAGTCACTGTAAAATCTTTCTTCCTGTTCTGCCTCAACAGATTTTCTGTTCCCCAGAACCACCTGCCAAGACCTCTACCCCAGAAGATTTCATCCGCATGACCAAGGGTATCACCATGGCAACAGCCAAGGCTGTTGCCGCTGGCAATTCTTGTCGCCAGGAAGATGTCATTGCCACAGCCAATCTGAGCCGTCGTGCGATTGCAGATATGCTCCGGGCTTGCAAGGTAGAAATCCTGGAGCTTGTCTGAGCTAGTGAGGTGGCTTTGGGGCAGAACATGGGAGAAGGGAAACAGCCTGGGTGCTGGGGATCTGGAGCTCTTTGGGATCCTAATGCTAACATATTACCGGGGGGATAGGAAGCAGCTTACCACCCGGAAGTGGCTCCTGATGTGCGACTTCGAGCCCTGCATTATGGCCGGGAGTGTGCCAATGGCTACCTGGAACTGCTGGACCATGTGCTACTGGTAAGGGCGAGACTTGCTTGTGACTCATACCAGCCTCCGTGAATGCACAGTCCTCTTTCCCCAAGCATCAGAGCCATCTCTCTGGTTTTATGTTCAAATCCTACCATCTAGTTCCCAAATCTTTTCCTGTTTTCTCACTGGGGCCTCATCGTTCTTATATCACCTTTGGTTCTCCAGCTCACCTCTTCCTGTCTTTCTTCTGTCTCCTGTTCTCCACCTGACCTCTCCCTTTTCTCCCTTCGTCGCCTCTTCTTTCTCCTCATTTCATCATTCTCCTTGCTCCTTGTCAGCCGGTGAGTGCGGCGCAGCCCCGCTGTCTGCACCATGTGTGCAGTGTGATTGTGCTGCATGGAGTGTGCTTGGGTAGGCAGCACGGTGCCGGAAGGATCTGGGATGGGGTCAGGGTTGTGGTCTGCCCTGCTTTATAGACCAGGGTAAAATCTAGGATCTCATATTCTCCTGCCCCTCCCACAGACCCTGCAGAAGCCAAGCCCAGAACTGAAGCAGCAGTTGACGGGACACTCAAAGCGTGTGGCTGGCTCAGTCACTGAGCTCATCCAGGCTGCTGAGGCCATGAAGGGTAAGGGGTGACCCAGGGCAGGGAGGGAAGGGAAGCTTATCGTGGTGAGAGTTCTATTCCTGGTTGGACTGCGCTGAGCTATTCTCTGCCCATGGTCCCCACAGGTGCTAGGCCTCTGGTGATCCTAACTCTGCTCCCCTAGTGCTCCTGACCTCTTCACCCTGCTTTAGCCCCTTTCTTTCCCCTTTATCCCACCAGGAACAGAATGGGTAGATCCCGAGGACCCAACAGTCATTGCTGAGAATGAACTCCTGGGAGCTGCGGCTGCCATTGAGGCTGCAGCCAAGAAGCTGGAGCAGCTGAAGCCCCGGGCCAAACCCAAGGTCAGCTCTGCTCCTTCCCTCTTCCCTCCTGTCATAATGGCAGAATGTCCCCACCTTGAGCCCCCTCTCTGACTTTGCGTCTCTCTCTACAACCTTTGTCTCATCATTTCAGGAGGCAGATGAGTCCTTGAACTTTGAAGAGCAGATACTGGAAGCTGCCAAGTCCATTGCAGCAGCCACCAGTGCCCTGGTGAAGGCTGCATCAGCTGCCCAGCGAGAACTGGTGGCCCAAGGGAAGGTAAGTACTTAATTGCCCAGAAGAATGGGGACAGGGCAGCAGCTTTGCTGTCCACATCCCCATCCGCGGCCCAAGAGGCTTTTGAATACAGAGAGCACGGGTCTAAGCCCACTCTCCTCCTCTTCCTCTACAGGTGGGCGCCATTCCGGCCAATGCACTGGATGATGGGCAGTGGTCCCAGGGCCTTATTTCTGCTGTGAGTATACAACATCCATAAGGTCTCTCTGAGCTTGAGAAACTTGGAATGAGCCACAGTAAGGGGCATATTTTAATCTAACTTCTCCCGCTTTAGGCCCGGATGGTGGCTGCAGCCACCAACAATTTGTGTGAGGCAGCCAATGCAGCTGTACAAGGCCATGCCAGCCAGGAGAAGCTCATCTCATCAGCCAAGCAGGTAGCTGCCTCCACAGCCCAGCTCCTTGTGGCTTGCAAGGTCAAGGCTGACCAGGACTCTGAGGCAATGAAACGGCTTCAGGTGAGGAACTCTGATCTGTGCCTTTGTACCTGGGCTGTCCTGCTTTAAGCTGTCACTCCAAAACCTGCTTTTCTATGAAGGAGTTGAGGTCCCCCTTTCCCCACGACCCTCCCTGAGTTCTCAAGCTCATGCTGCATTCTCTCTGCCCAGGCTGCTGGCAATGCAGTGAAGCGAGCCTCAGATAACCTGGTGAAAGCAGCTCAGAAGGCTGCAGCCTTTGAAGACCAGGAGAATGAGACGGTGGTGGTGAAGGAGAAGATGGTCGGGGGCATTGCTCAGGTGAACTTTTGCCTCAGGAGGGCAGTCACATCGCCTGCACCCTATATCCCTGATTCCCCTAATGCACATGCTCGCTGAACTGAGACTCCGATCTCTGTCCCTCAGATCATTGCAGCACAGGAAGAGATGCTTCGGAAAGAACGAGAGCTGGAAGAGGCACGGAAGAAGCTGGCTCAGATTCGGCAGCAACAGTACAAGTTCCTGCCTTCAGAGCTTCGAGATGAGCACTAGGGCACTGCTTATTTAACGCAGACCCAGCCCAGAGACTGTGCCTGCCACCACCAAAGCTGTCAGGGCCCAACCTGCCCAACCCCAGCACTCCCCAAAGTGCCTGCCAAACCCCGGGCCTGGCCCTGCCCAGTCCCACTGCACATCCCCTGTCCCCTCCCTGACTCCAAGTGCCTTCATGCCCTAGGGCCCCGTAAGTGCCTGCCCCTCCCCAGAGTATTAACGCTCCAAGAGTATTATTATTAACGCTGCTGTACCTCAATCTGAACCTGCCAGGGCTCTGGCCCGCTCCACCCTACCAGCGGCTTCCAGCCAGTCCCCACAACCTCAGCTCTACTCATCCTTTTTTGATACTATCTGTCCCCACCCCCAGCTACCTATGGGGGCTGCAGGGTTGTAACCCCCAAACAGGTCATGCTCCAATAAAGGTGATTCTACCTGTAACCTCTGCCGGCTTCATGAGGAGTTAGGAGATCCCCCGCCCCCACCGCCCCCAGGGGATGGGGAGAGAATGAAATCAAGTTCTGTCACCGAGCCTGATCCTGGCTCAGAAATGGTTTGGGGAGGGGGTGATGAGGCCCCTTCCTCTTTGCACCCACATACCTGAC
This sequence comes from Trichechus manatus latirostris, assembly GCF_000243295.1. Classification (NCBI taxonomy): domain Eukaryota; kingdom Metazoa; phylum Chordata; class Mammalia; order Sirenia; family Trichechidae; genus Trichechus; species Trichechus manatus. Next base: position 25,933,419 of record NW_004443952.1, read on the forward strand.
ATCATCCTTGTCAGGAAGTTGTCCCCCTGAAAAGTAATACTCCTGTTGTCCCCGACCTCACTGGCCAGCACCTAAGCCTCGCCAGGTATCATTCTTCTGTTGCTGGGACAGCAGCTGCCACTGCTCTTTGCGGCTACCAGGGACACTGTGTTCTTCATAACTACTCAGCGTATGCAAACAAATCTAGCCCCTGGCCAGATTCGAATTTTCAAAGGCAGCTTTGCTAAAAATAATAAGCCTGCAAGATACAAGTGCCTGAGCCTAAGAAAACAACCGTCACAGGCTTGGTTGAGGCAGGTAGCAAGCAAAACTTCCAACCTGAGGCCACCTTAGGCTGCCATTACTGTTGATTGGAGTGGGGCACTCCTAGGCCCTCCAAGGTTTTGTTGCTACTCCTGCCGCTAACGCTAGAAGAAAAGGAACTGAGAAAGCTTGACCAGCGTGTGAGACAGAGTGCCCCTAGTGGCCAGGCATGTGCGGTAGTCTTGTTACAGCTGCCTTGCTCATGAGGTTCAGTGGAGGTGAGGCAGTAAGGGGTGGGTGCTGTGTTTCCACTTACTTCTGCGTTCATACCCCCCTGCCCACAACCACCTGGACTATCTGGCAGCCCCCTGAGGTCTGCTACTGTTTTTTCATCTGTGATTCTTTAGTCAACTCTGCTGTCCAGTACATTATTTCCTTGCTTCTCGCTCCACATAGAACACAAACACCTGCTGCTACTCTGGGCACCTTTTGCCTCCTTAAAGCCATGATACCTTCTACCCCAATACCACTAAAGTAAGCTGCAAGTAGACGGAACTACTTTGTTCTCCCCAGTCAGCCCATTAGGAAAGGTGCCAACTTCCTACCATCACTCGTGTTGCTTGTGATTCATTCATTCAATATTTACTAAGCTATGCCCGTGCTAAGCACTGGAAAATAGAGATGTATTATCACTTCTCTGACGCAGAAGACTGGCAATTCCAGTACATACTGCCACAGCCCCCTAGCCCTAGGTTCATAGCATCATGAGTTGAGAACCTTGGAGATCAAATCCTTTCCACAAACTCCGTGACAAGTGGTAGGCCAGTCTCTGATCTCCTTCAGCTATGCACCCAGGACAGCTGCTTGCTCCTGCTCCTTCTTCCCTGCCACATCCTCAACAACTGTGACTCCAATCACACTTCTTGCTAGTGGTGCCTCAAGGAGCCTTGAGGTAGAGGAAAAACACCTGCTAGTCGTCAAAACAGTCTCCTTGGTGGCCCCCAAGACCTTTCCAGGGGGGAGCTGGGGCCAAGATAGCAGAGTAGTCAGATGTTTCCGGTGGACCCTCTTACAACAAAGATCCAAAAAAAGAGATTTGATTATAAATGGCAATCTGGGAGCCCTGCACATCAAACGCAGAGTTGAGGAACCAGACTGAGTGGCAGGGGGAGGGAGAGACAGTTCAGAAGTAGTGAGGAGTGGCCAGACCTGACCCAATGAGAGCCTGAGCCCTTCAGGCCTGATCAGCTTGTGGGTGAGTGGTGAGGCAGGCAAGCAGCCGTGCTCAGGAGGTGCATTTTCGGCACCAGGAGAGACCCAGCAACAGAGTCTCCACAGCCACCCAAAACTAGTGAGAAGCAGCCCTCCACGAAAGGTAAGTACTTGCGTACAGCCTACCACGCAGATCAAAAACACCCCTCTTAGGGAAAAACCTCTCTCCCATTTACCAACCCGCTCCCTGCTCTGCACTGGGTCCTGGACCAGCTTCAGCAATTGCTGAGTCCCCTGGGCCAGAAGTAGGATCGGTCACATACCTGGAGCCATTCTCCTTGCCTTGGAGAGTGAACAAATTAACAAATGGGAAAAAATAAACTGCCGGCTCCCCTAAGCCTGGAACCCAGGATAGGCACAGCTCCTTTGCCTAGGCACAGGCATAAGGGATCCACGGACTCTGCCTTTCCCCCTGCATAGACTTGTGTGGGCCCATCTCAACAGCGTAGGCCCTCATTACCGCAGTGCAACAGGATATATACCGAAACTCTAACTTCAACTGTTTCAGCTGTGAAGTGGCAGGTTCTTGATATTTGACACTACTCTGCCCATTAAGCAGGGTCTTCACCTACCCACATCAGGTGCCTGAGGACTGGTGGCTCCACCCATGCCACCTAGCCACCTGAGATAGGGGCCCATGAATAAGAGGTGCCCCCCAGTCCTTACAGCCAACAGCATTAGGTGCTCATAGTCTGGCTGCAAAACCCACCCACTTACGTGCTTTAGGGAACAGGGCACGCTTTCCTCCTGGACACTCAGGGACGGCCGCCAGCCCCCTGCCTTGCTCAGAGTGTGTCCACCTGCTGCAGCCAGATGCCTGTGCCTACACCAATCACCCATGCCTGTCTAGGACTGTAAGTGAGAGCCTACACCACACATCTGGTGGCTATCTACCTGGGCACCTGAGCTGAATTCATACAGGAGGAATGGGCGGACTCTGTTACCTAGTAACAGATCTAACCACCTGGTGACAGGACATTAGAGCTTCAAAGTTGCCAATAATCAAACTAGCTCATACGAGCAGCCTATTTGGGCATATCAAAACAAAATAAGAAGCTGGGACACAGTAAGCAAATATAAATAAATATAATAACTTATTGATGGCACAGAGACAACAGTCAATATCAAATCACATAAAGAGGCAAACCATGATGGATTCAGCAAGCTTCCAGAATAAAGAATCTAGAAATTTTCCAGAGAAGGAAAATTTCTTGGAATTACCAGAGGCAGAATACAAAAGATTAATATACAGAACTCTTTGAGAAATTAGGAAGGAAATTAAGCAAAACGTATAGCACACAATAGAGGAAATTAAAAAGATTAGAGAAGAGCACAATGACAAATTTAACAGGCTGCAAGAATCCACAGAGAGACAGCAATCAGAAATCCAGAAGATTAACAATAAAAT
>NW_004443952.1:25939278-26003333 GCF_000243295.1 Trichechus manatus latirostris
ATCAGGGGTGGAAAGGAGGAGTGTGCTGTCACAGTATGGGGAGAGCAATTAGAGTCACATAACAATGTATGTATAAATATTTGCATGGGAAAAAAAAGACCTTTCCAGGGGTTCATAGATAAAAATTATTTTCATAATAATACTAAAATATTATTTTCCTTTTTTGCTATATTAACATTTGCACTGATGATCGAAAAGGAATGGTGGGTAAAACTGCCTTAACACAAATCAAGGCAGTGGCACCAAACTACTAATAGTAATTGTATTCTTTACTGCCATGCATTAGCAATTTAAAAAATGCCAGCTTCACTTAAGAATGTCCTTGACAAAGGGTTAAAAAAAACAAGTCTTTTCAATATTCTGTGTGGTAAATGGAAAGTACATACAAAGCATGTTTTCTGCATACCAAAGTAAGATGATTATCTCAAGGAAAGGCACTTACATAATTCTTTGAGTTGTGAGCTGAACTAGCTGCTTTTTTTTCATGGAACACCATTTTTACTTGAAAGAACAACTGAAAGACTATGATTATTCAAACTATGGTTATTTTTTGTTTTTCAAAAAGAAACAAAGTGGATGTGTCACTTAAGGGGTAAAAAAAACTGATAGTATTTGTGGCCAGTTTGAGCTTTCAAGAGAAAATTAGAATCTTGGGAAACTTGTTTCTGCCACCAAGAGCCTGATAGCTTCTACAAGACTTTTCTGTTGAAACTGATTGGTGCTACTAAAGAATGTGAATTTTTATTTTATGTTTGCTTACTGTGTCCTAGCTTCTTGTTGTTTTGTTTTGATATGGCCAAATGGGCTGCTTGTGTGAGCTAGTTTGATTATTGGCACCTTTGAAGATCTAACATCCTGTCACCAGGTGGTTAGATCTGTTACTAGGTATGTGAGTCCAGGAGTCTGTTTGCTTCTCTTGTATGGATTCAGCTCAGGTGTCCAGGTTGTCGCTCATGAAGTGTGTGGTACAGGCTCTCACTTACAGTCCTAGACAGGCAGGGGTGATTGGTGTAGGCACAGGTATCTGGCTGCAGTAGGGGGTCACATGCTGAGAAAGGCAGGGGGCTGACAGCTGCTGCTGAGTGTCTGGGAGGAAAGTGTGTCCCTGTTCCCTACAGCACATAGGTGGGTGGGTTTTGCAGCCAGACTATGAGCACCCAGTGCTGTTGGCTGTAAGGACTAGGAGGCACCACTTATTCTTGGACCCCTGTCGCAAGCAGCTAGGTGGCATGGGTGTAGCCACCAGTCCTCAGGCCCCTGATGTGGATAGGTGAGGACCCTGCTTAATGGGCTGAGCAGTATCAAATGTCACAAACCTACCACTTCACCATATAGCTGATTCAGTTAAAGTTAGGCTTCAGGTATATACCCTGTTGTACTGTGGTAATGAGGGCCTACGCTATTGAAATGGGCCCACACAGGTCTATGCTGGGACGAAAGGCATTCAAAGTCCGTGGACCCCTTATGCCTGTGCCTAGGCAAAGGAGCTGTGCCTACCCTGAGTTCCCGGCTTAGGGGTGCTGGTGGATTATTTTTTCCTGTTTGCTAATTTTTTCCCTCTCCAAGGCCAGGAGAATGGCTCAGGGCATGTGACAGGTTCTACTTCCGACCCAGGGGACTTGGCAATTGCTGACACCAGCCCGGGACCAGTGCAGAGCAGGGAGGGGGCAGGTAAATAGGAGAGAAGTTTTTCCCCAAGGAGGTGTTTTTTGATCCACACAGTAGGTCAGATGCATGTACTTATCTTTTGCCAATTGAGCACCACTTTTCATTGGTTCTGGAGGCCTGAGTAGCCTCTACCACTTGGTCTCTCCCAATGTGGAAAACGCCTCTGGAGCACCACTGCTTGCCTCACTGCACACACCAGCCGATCTGGCCTGAAGGGTGCTGGCTCCCACCAAGCGAGGTCTGACAACTCATTGCTGCCTCCGAACTGTCTCTCCCTCCCCTGTCACTCAGTCCAGTTCCTCTATTTTGCCTTTGATGTTCAGGGCCCCTAGATTGTCATATATAATCGATTCACTTGTTTTTTTGGGTCTTTGTTGTAAGCGGGGCCACAGGAAGTGTCTGACTACTCTGCCATCTTGGCCCCGCCTCCCAAGAATGTGAATTTTTGATAATATATTATGAAACAATATTTTCCAAATGACCAGTGCATGATGTTACAAAATTCTGCATGGGTAAAAAAAGATCTAATTAAAATGCAAGACAGACCAATGGATTTTAATGTAACATATTACGAAAAGTCATTGATATGGTTTCAGGTTCCACATTGTAACTAACCACTTATAAACTGCCACTTGTCAAGTTTTGGTGTAGTATCAAAGAAGAAGATCCATAATTATCTGAAGAGTTTATACTAATGCTCCTTCCTTTTCCACCTACTGATTTGTGTGAGACCAGATTTGCTTCGTGTACTTAAACCAAACCAACATACAGCAACAGACTGTAGAAGCAGATTTTGAGAATCCAGGTGTCCCAGAGTAAGCCAGGCATTAAAAAGATATGCAAAAGTGTAAAATAATTGTCATTCCTCTCACTAATTTTTTTAAAAAATATAGTTACTTTTCATAAAAGTATTTATGTTAATGTGGTTAATTTGTAATGGGTTTTTTTAAAAAGTGAATTAATAAATATTTTTAAATTTTCTGAGTTTCCATTTTTAATATGGTAAGTATCGATAGGAGCCCTGGTTAAAAGCTATGGCTGCTAACCAAAAGGTCGGCAATTTGAATCCACCAGCCACTCCTTGGAAACCCTATGTGGCATTCTACTCTGTCCTATAGGGTTGCTATGAGTCCGACTATGAGTCAGAATCAACTCGATGGCAGCGTGTTTGTTTTGAGGTAAGTATCGATAGATACAACCTACTTCAACAAAAGTTCTTTGGGGTCTTCAGTAATGTTTAAGAATGTAAAGAAGATCTAAGTTCAGAAAGTTTGAGAACTACTGCACTAGACCATGAGCTACTCTAGATCCACACAGTATCTTAGTTATCTTTGTGTACCCGGAGCCTGGTACGTAAGAGTCACCATTCATTTGCAAACATTTACCAAGTGCCAAGTCTAAGCCTGGTGTGGTGCTAGGTGTCGGGCATTCAGAATTGAAAAATATGGTCCCTGCTCTCGAGAACGTACATATCATTGGAGGAGACAGACAGGAATAAGAACTGTTATAACATTGACTATGATGATGTGAATGATAGCAGCCTGCACCAGGAACAAGCACCTAGGTGGTGAAGGGGCGCTGAGAGGACAGGTGGCCAGAGACGACTTCCCAGAAGAGCTGACAACTTGATCTGAATCTAAAGGCCACAGGGAACCCGCCTGGGGGAGGGTATTTTAGGGAAAGGGAACAGAATGTGTAAAATGTGGAAGCTTTAAGAAAAGTTATGGCTGTTTCCAGCTTCAGCTCCTACCTCGGTATGAATCAGGGCTTCCAGCCGGTTTGTTCTGGTTCAAAACCCTGCTGAGAATTTGCATTTCTAACAAGTTCCCAGGCAATGCTAATACTGCTGGTTAGGGACCAATTCTGAGAACCACTAGCAGAGCAGTGGTTCTCAAAATTTATTGTACATAGGAATCACCTGGGGATTTTGTTAAAATACAGATTCTGACTCAGTATATCCGGAATGAAATGCAAATTCTTAGCAGGGGTTCAAACCTCAATGAACCTGTTTGAAGCTCTGGTATGAATGCAGCATGAGGTACAAGTCTGTATTGGGGGTGAGGTGGGTCGTGAAGGAGATGAGGCTAGAAAGGTAGGCCGGGGCCAAAACAAAAGGCTTTCTATACCATATTAAGAAATGTGGATTTTTACCCCCAAAGTCGGGGGGTTGTTTTGGAGCATTTTAGATCCTGTTCGCACCAGCTTTTAAAAAGATCTTGGCAGCCGTGTGGAGGGACAGTTAAATGAATGAATGAGTTGGTGAACCAAGACCTAGGCAGGAGGTGCCTGAGGCACCCCCACAGCAGATTTCGAGGAGGAATCTAATAGGAGGTAGAATCCACAGGATTAAGCGGATGTAGAAAGGGAGAGAGCGCTGATGACTCCGAGGGGTCTGGCGCAGGCCCCTGCGTGGATGGAGGTGTCTTTCATGGACTTTGGGGTACACAGGGATATCAGGTTGGAGTGACCACTGGTGAGGTTAAATTTCTTCCATGTCTAGTAGGCAGACAGCTAAGCAGGTCTGAATACATTTCTGCGCCCCCTCCCCCAGCCCCGGCCCAGGGTTCCCACAGTTGCCACCCCCACCAGCGAAGTCCAGACTTCCCCACTTGGCTGTTCCAGCCTCTGGGGAGCGAAGCAAACCACTGCCTCCCGGCTTCCTCCGCCTCTCCTCCGCCTCGTCTCCTCTCCCTTTACCCCTCCTTCGGAGCGGCTCACCACTTCCTCTCCCCAACCCCGTCCCCAGGGAAAACAAAAACAAACATCCGCGTGACCCGCGCCTCAGACTTCCCGGGCCCTAGGACCCACTCCGGGAGCGGCTTCCTCGGCCTCAGCCGGAGGGGGCATCCCCTCCGGGCTCCAGACACCCGGCAGCCCAGTAACTCTTCCTTCGCCACCCACCTCCTGCCTTTCCCGCCCCAGCCCGGCCCCGCCTCCCCACGGGGAAGCATCCCAAAAAAGGGCAGAAAAGAAATTTCAGCGTAAAATTGGCCCACAAGGGAAGAGAGGAGAGTCCGCGAGGAGAAGGGGCGGAGAAGGGGGAAAGAAGGGGAAGGCAGGGGGCGGGGACGAGCCGATGGAGCCCGAGGAGGGTGCGAGCGAGGGGGAGCGCGCGGGTCCCTCCCGGCCCAGGCCGCGTGGAAAATATGCGGGGCACGTAGGAGGCGGGGTGGCGCGCGGTGAAGCCGGTCCCGAGCCGCCGGGCGAGCGTATAGCAGCAGCCCTGGCTTCGGAGACAGGGGTGGGAGGGGACGCGAGGGGAAGAGAGGTCAGGCCGGGCCTCAGCGCGGGACCGAGTGCCCGGCTCCCCTCCTGCCTCAGTTTCCCCAAGTTCCTGGTAAGATTCTCCGCTACCAACACGTAGGTAACACCACCCTAGAGTCTGAGACTCGGGGTAAACTGAGGCACTCGAACTGCAGAGGAGCACCGCTTCCCAAGAGACATTTAATCCAGGGGGATTTGCAGGAAACTTCTAAATTAAGGGCAGCGGCTGCCGCAGCTGAGGGGGGGACACGCTGGCCCCTGCGCCCGGGCAGCTGCCGTGAGCTCACGCCCCGAAATAGCCCCAGGGGCCCCAGCCGCAGCTGCCACTGGGCCCGGCTGTCACTCAGAGACAGCTCGGAGCCCCCAGCCCGAGGGTCCCCTCCCCTCCGCAGCGCCAAGACTTCTCCAGCCGAGGGTCCCGCTACTTTCCCTTCCGACGGCTGGGGGCGGGGCCCCGAGGGAGGCGGTCCGGAGAGGGTAGGCGCAGGGGGCGGCTGCACCCCTCACCCGGGTACGGCTGTGCTTCTGCCCCTAAAAGGTTCGGGCCGCGGCAGGGGAGGGTCCTGGCCCCCGGCTCCGCCCGGTCCCTCCCCGCCTTTTAGGCCCTGGCGCGGCTGGGACATCCCAGTCCCGCTAGGCCCTCCTCGCCCGCCGCCTGTGCGCGTGGTCGTGCAGCCAGCCCAGCCAGCCCAGCCAGCCCAGCCAGCCCAGCCAGCCCAGCCAGCCCAGCCAGCCCGGTCCGCACCGCCCGCCGGCCCGCCCCCACTGCAGCCATGGACGCCATCAAGAAGAAGATGCAGATGCTAAAGCTGGACAAGGAGAATGCTATCGACCGCGCCGAGCAGGCTGAGGCCGACAAGAAGCAAGCTGAGGACCGCTGCAAGCAGGTGGGGGCCTGGGCCCAGGGCAGCCCCTCCCCCCAACCGAGGACGGGGTAGGCCCCTGTCCTGTGTTCTCCAGCCTCAGGACTGCTCTCCAAGGCTCTCCTGCCCAGTGTGGGGGCCTGGGCCTTCACAGAACCCCTGGGCCTTAGCCAGGCTACCCTTCATCTCCCCCACCAAAGCCTGGGGAGCCCCAACCCCCAGTTTCCACTTCTACCCTTGTAGGACAATGATGGGCCCTGCTCCTTGGACTTGAAGTTTTCTCTCTCCTCCTCCAGGTCCCCCCAACACCCTGACTGGACTGTCCCTCTTCTGCTACCCCTCTTCTATGCACCAGCCTCCAAATCTAACTCTTAGCACTTCCTCCCCCACACATCCCTGTCTCCTTCCTGGGCCTGGGTCCAGGCCCCTGCCCGGGCCTGGCTGACCAAAGCCCTTCTGTCCCAGCTGGAGGAGGAGCAGCAGGCCCTCCAGAAGAAGCTGAAGGGGACGGAGGACGAGGTGGAAAAGTATTCTGAGTCAGTGAAGGATGCCCAGGAGAAGCTGGAGCAGGCTGAGAAGAAAGCCACTGACGTGAGCGTGGGCCGGGGGGATGTGGAAGGAGTTCGTGCACTTGGGAGGGGCCCCATGCATGGGATTGGGGGACAAGAGGACCTAGATCTCCCCAGCATCAGGACAGAAATGGTTTCCTCTCAGGAACCCGTGCTAGGGCAAGCATGCACAAATAATCCAAACCAGTGGATAAATGAAAACCACTTACCACTTCCCCCAGAGAACCTCGCCTTGTAATTCAGTTCGGTTCCAGCTTTTAGAATGCACATTGATCAAGCAGTGAGTCATTGTGGTGAGTGGTGTAAGAATTTACCATCGACCTCAATTAATCCTCTAGTTGAAAATGGAGAGGAGACTGCAGCTACGTTTGTGAGATGTGTGGGGAGACGAGGGAGGGAAAGGAATCCAAAGATGGGACCTTGGCTTGAGTTATACTCTGAGGGGCCATTAGAAATTCCCTGGCCTTGACTCCTAGCTCCAGCAACCCTGCTGTACACTAGGGCCCCAGCTCAGGTTCTAATGGTTCCTCATTTACCCTCATTAAGCTGTCATCCTCAAGACCATGCCAGGCCATGGGACAGAGTGACAGGGCCACAGATGCCAAGGCAGCCACTTGGCAGTTCCTGCCCACTCTAAGATTTCTCTGCCCACCCCTCATCTCCAACCCAACCAGACTTCTTTACTTCTTCCATTCCCAACCCCCACCTTAAGGTAGGAGAATGGCCATATGGGCATAATACTTTAACCATTCTCTGCCTCCGTTTCCACATCTCTGCCTTCCACCCAGGTCGTTTTAAGATTATGATGAACCTGTGGTTGGGCTGTATGGAGGGATTAGCATAAAGCAGGGTCTGAACATCAGAGGTGACATCACTGTTTGTGTTGACCCTTCTCCATGTTCCCCAACCCCCCTGCCCCACCCAAGGGTTGAGTCTCTCTGACCTTTAGCCTTTACTTTTGGTTCTCCACCAGCCCTGGCACTTGGGAGGGGCCTGACCTGCAGCTGCTAGGGAAGATGACCCTGGGCATCTGACACTCTATAAATAACAAAGGCCCAGTGCAGCTGGAGGCAGGACTGGAAACCCAAGGAGCTTGATGGGGGCAGGAGGGGAGGAGGGACAGAGCTAGGGAAGCAGGGCAACAGTGTCAGGAGCAGATAGGAAACACTGCCCAAACTTATTGTGTGACCTTGAACAGAGCACTTAACTTACACAGTGCCTCAGTTTCTCCCTTCTCTCTAGCTTCCCATTTGTCCAGTGGGAACAGTAGTTCCTACCCTTTGGTTAGAGAGCAGTATCCATAACCAGAAAGAGCTTTGAGGAATAGGAAAGGGCAAATGCCAGTACTGTGATGAGGACTGCAAGACTTCCCAGGCTTTTCAGAGTCATTTCATTGCCCCACCACCACGAAGAGGGTTTTCCTTTTATAGAGTCTCATCTCTCTCTAGAGTAGACCCCAGTGTCCCCCAGCGTCATCCTTCCCAACCCCCAGTGCTGTCCCCAGAATCCTTCCACACTGAGTCATTCGGCCCTGTGCCCATCATGGGTTCTTGTCACTTTAGGTGGCGAAGCTCCAGGTGCTTTCAGCACCTGGAGGACCAGCTACAATCTCCATTCTATATATGGTGCTGGGTTCCTTCTGCCCTACAGTACCACCCAGGGCCTGCGTTCCATCCCCTCTATCCCTAGTGCTGCCACCTGGCAACGATGTTGCATCTCTTCCCCTCTACTCACTCATTCTTTTTTGGTTTCCATTCCCCTACACTGGTCCTTTCTCTCTTCCAGTCTTAAATTTCAGGTTTCCTGTGTCTTCGTCTTTGAGGGAGAGACAGGGATAATCTAATGTTTATGAGTGCTGACCCTGTAGGCAGTATGTTCAACTGCTTTCTGCATTTTGTTTTACTATTTGCTAGATAGTAATCATCATCAGAATTACTTGGGAGCTGTAAAAAAAAAAAAAAAAAAGATAAACTTGTCAAGCCTCCATCCTGGAGATTCCAGTTCAGTGGGTCTCACATGGAGCTAGAGAACCTGTTTGGTGTGATAAGCCTCCCAGACGGTCCTGTTGATTAATCAGGTATTAGAAGCACTGTATTATCTCAGAACAGCCCTCTGAAGGAAGAGGTATTATTGTCAACTCCAATTGTCAACTCCAATTTATAGAGGAGGAAACTGAGGCTTAGAGAGGCTAAATAAGTTGCCCAAGGTCACACAAGTGTTGAGTGGCTGAGCCATGGCTCAAAGACAACATTCTGACTCAGAGCCGATGCTCTTAACACCTTACCTCACCGATTCTCATTTTCCTGTGTTGGGCCCCTTCATGCTCTGCAATGTCTTTTTCCCAGGTATCATCAGTTTTCATGGATTTCCCAAACCTCCATGGTTTTGCCTCCCTATTGCAGGATGAGGGACTGAGTATTTGTCACTCACACTGCTCCTGCCCTGCCCCCAGCTGCCTCCCGGCCTTGGCAGGGAGCCCTGTGCTACAGTGATGGATGTTCCACACAGCCTGGGCTCGCCTCCAGGGCCGGTTTTTTGGAGTCCGCCTGGCAGCCTGTGACATCACGGAACTTGATTGTGTGATTGGCTATCCTTAGCAGCGGTGGGGTCTGGTTGGCCTAATCTTCCACCACCTTACCTGGACCAGGCTGTGCTGTGGAGGAATCTGGGCTGTATCTGATGGGGGGAGGGGGGATATAGGGACCTGTATGCAAGGAACCATCAGGAGACTATGCACAGTGCCAGAAGAGGCCTGTAGCAGGGGAGTGGAGCTTGACAAGGAATGAGTGTTTGACTACAGCCCAGAGTCTGGACAGAAGATGGGTAGGTTGGGAGAAGACTATTGGTTGAGAGTCTAGAAGCCAGGAAGGCTAGGTTCTTTCTGACAATAATCCTGCCATCCTCTGGAGCCTCTCTGAACCTCATCCAAGACAGACAAAGCCTTTCTGACCTCTGACCTTTGACCGGCAGGCCGAGGCAGATGTGGCCTCCCTGAACCGCCGAATTCAGCTGGTAGAGGAGGAGCTGGACCGGGCACAGGAGCGTCTGGCCACTGCCCTGCAAAAGCTGGAGGAGGCTGAGAAGGCAGCTGATGAGAGTGAGAGGTGGGCAGGGCAGGCCCTCAGCGGTGGGCCAGCGGGGAGGAAGCCTGTCTTTGCTGGTCCTGACCCCACCCGCACCCCTCTCCCTGCATCTCAGAGGAATGAAGGTCATTGAAAACCGGGCCATGAAGGATGAAGAAAAGATGGAGCTGCAGGAGATGCAGCTGAAGGAGGCCAAGCACATCGCTGAGGACTCAGACCGCAAATATGAGGAGGTGATGGCCCTGCCCCACTTTCGTCTCACCCCCAAGCCCCAGACATTCTCAGTGATTCACCATTGATCTAATCCTTCTCCCCCACCCCCTACAGGTGGCCAGGAAGCTGGTGATCCTGGAAGGAGAGCTAGAGCGCTCAGAAGAGAGGGCCGAGGTGGCTGAAAGGTAAGGGTACCCTGGGTGGCAAGTGAAACCTGGCTGAGCCAGAGGCTGTGGGACACTCTGCACAGTGGGGAGGCAGTTTCCCAAGCTCGGGGCCATAGGGACAGGTACTGTCCTCTGACCCCTGCCTGCTGCCCCCAGCCGAGCCAGGCAGTTGGAGGAGGAGCTTCGAACCATGGACCAGGCCCTCAAGTCCCTGATGGCCTCAGAGGAGGAGGTAGTGACCTCTCTGGGCAGTGGCGCCCTCTCTCAGCTCATCTGCCCCTCCATCTCAGGCTGCTCTCTCTGCCCTGTAGGTGTTGGGAAGGGCCTGGGGCTTCCAAACTCTGCCTGCTGTCACTCTCACAACTCTGCTCTTCTCTTCTCTCCTCCACCCCTCCCTCACTGTGCCATCTCCACTGCCTCGCCTCACTGTGCCCTCACACCCCACCCTGCCACACACCCCCTGCAGTAAATGTGGGGACCTAGAGGAAGAGCTGAAAATTGTTACCAACAACTTGAAATCCCTGGAGGCCCAAGCAGACAAGGTAGAGGGGGGTAGCAGGGCAGTGAGGATGGGGGTCCTGCCGGGGAGGTGATGGGCCCAGGCAGGAAAGGGCAGGGTGTTCATGGAGGCAAGATTATGAGTAGCCTGTGGGGCTCAGTGGAGAAATGAAGGACTCATGGAGGCAATATACTGATGGAGTATGTATGTCCCTAAAAGTATTCCACCAAAGAAGATAAATATGAAGAGGAGATCAAACTGCTGGAGGAGAAGCTGAAGGAGGTAAGAGTTTTCTTCCAATTCCCAGTCCCTCCTTAAACCTAAAAAAATATCAAACCTGTTGCCCTCGAGTCAATCCCAGCTCATAGTGACCCCATAAGACAGAGTAGAACTGCCCCATGGGCTTTCCAAGAAGCGGTTGGTGGATTCGAACTGCTGACCTTTTGGTTAGCAGCCGTAGCTCTTAACCACTTTGCCACCAGGGCTCTTTAAGCCACCCTAATTCCTGCCAGAGACTGCCTGTGGCAGGGGACTTGGGGATAGGGACAGAGAGAGGTTGACTTAGGTGATGGTCTCTGGGAGAGTCTAATTTTTTTTTGCCATTTCCCCCATCCTTCCTTTACTCCCAGGCTGAGACCCGAGCAGAGTTTGCTGAAAGATCTGTGGCAAAGTTGGAGAAAACCATCGATGACCTAGAAGGTAAAAGGATACTCCCCCTTGCCCCCTGAACCTTTTTCAGGAGGTTTGCATCCCTGGTGTCCCTTATCTTCCCATCGCATTGTGTTTGCCACCACTCAACTAAGATTGCACCACCTAGGACTCCACAAACTCCACAGACTCCTGTGGGCTATGCCTGCTCTTCAGGTAGTTGTAGCTGGCTGTAGCCCATCCACTCCAGTGCTTCTCAAATTTTAGCCTGCCTGAGAATCACATGGAGAGGTTTTAAAATGCAGATTCCCAAGCCCTACCCCAAAGCGATTACTGACTTTGGGCTGGAGAATGTGCATTTCTAACAAGCTCCCTGGCAATGTTGTTGTTGCTGGTCCACAGACTACACTTTGGGTAGCACTGATCTCGACAATTTCATCTCCAAGGGCAACAAAATAGAGCTTTATCACAAAGACTTCTATTTTGAATAGAGAGCTATTTGATTGAACATGTAGGTTTGCGTGACAACATTAATGGAAAATACTATTTTAAGCTAGATTTGGAGAAAACAAACATCAAGGTATTTGCTAGTTTGTGGCTATTTCTCACTATTGTCAACAACTTTGTGCCTAAAATATCTTTCCATTTTATACTATAGTAACTCTTCAACTTCCACGATTCCTACTTCTCTTGCTTCTAGCCTTCTCAGACAAGCCCCAATTCTATCTCCAACTTTAGGACTTTAGACCTTTCTGGTTCATAAACATCCTTCACCCTCCTCCTGAAGAAAGCATTCTTGCTTGTCCAGAGCACTGGGCCCCCAGGTCCCTGGGGGAGGCAGGAGCTCCTGGAGGAAGAACCAATTTGGGGTACAGAGAAGGACAAAAGAGAGGGGTGCAGAGAGGGGAGGAGGGAGCCCTGGCAGCTGTCCAGCCTATTCTCTGGCCTCTCTCACTCTGTCTTTGTCCACCTGTCTCTGATTTCATTTTCTCTTTCCATTACCCTGTCTCCTTCCTTTCCTCTTTCCCTCCTCCATTCCCTCTCCCCACACATCCACCTGGTCCCCTCCCTTCGGACCCCCCCAGATGAAGTGTATGCACAGAAGATGAAGTACAAGGCCATCAGTGAGGAGCTGGACAACGCCCTCAATGATATCACCTCTCTCTGAGCCCCACACCACTGTGGCCTCTCAGCCCCCCTCTCTCCTCTCCTTTCCATTCTCTCTATTGGGAAGGGGGCAGGCAGGAGGAGCAAAACTTGGCGAGACTGCACAGTCAGGCTGGAAGCAACCTAGGGAGAGCCCCCATCACACCAGCTCCCCACCCTGGCACTTGCTTCATCCTTCTGTCCATCTCCCCCCACTACCACCCGTGAATATCCACCTCTCTCTGCTGCTTAATAAACTCTTAACTTGGTCTCCATGCTGTTTTCCTGTCCTCCGGGGAGCACTTCCATCACCCCACAGAGCACTGGTTGACTCCCGAGACCCCTGGCTCTTAGAGACACCCCCCACCACTGAGCCCACCCACAAGCATGTGTCCCACACTGAAACCCCTTCCTCACAGGCCACTACTAGTCTGTCACACCCTGACGCTCACTGCTGCATGTGGCATGTGTGACCATCAAGCGCCATAACCCCCTACTGGTGCCTCTGAGAGACACACCCTACCACAGACCCTAGAGGCCTATCACTGGCCTTCAGAGCACCTAGCTGGGGTTCCAGGATCTAATAGAATGACTGGAAAGGAAGTGGGGAGGCGAGGTACAGGGGAGCGGCAAGAGGTTGTGAAAGGTCTGGGATGAAGTTTGGAAAAATATTGGATGCCA
Source organism: Trichechus manatus latirostris (assembly GCF_000243295.1). NCBI lineage: Eukaryota > Metazoa > Chordata > Mammalia > Sirenia > Trichechidae > Trichechus > Trichechus manatus. The sequence continues at coordinate 25,952,080 of NW_004443952.1, forward strand.
GCAACGTGGGGCTTTCACTGAAGCTGCAGGTCTGTTTTCTACCTCAAGTCTGTCTGTCTGCCTGTCTGTCTGGCCCTCCCTTTCCTGGCTTGGTCTTTGTCTTTCCTTCTGTTTCCAACTTCTTAAACCTTCAGAAGAAGGAGACCAAATTAGTGTATGACTAGGCCTTCCCACCCCATCTCCAAGACCCCTGGCCCCTCCCTGAAGCATCTGTATCTGTTCTGTTCCCTTTGTCCTGGTGAGTCCCTGACACGGGGCCCTCAGAATCAGATCCCTGAATCCTGTGTCTTCCTATGTCTCCATGTCTATTTGTCATGTCCCATCCATGCTTCCCCATGTCTCCCTCTTATGTTTGTCCCCCATGTCCCCTCCTTCTGTCACCCCTCCCCTCCTCATGTGCTGCTTCCCCTCACAGAGACCTTGGCCAGTGCCAAGGAGGAGAATGTGGAGATTCACCAGACCCTGGACCAGACCCTGCTGGAACTCAACAACCTGTGAGGGCTGGCCCTGCCCCAGCCAGGCTGGAGTTGCCACCCGCAACCCAATAAAACTGATGTTACCAGCATCACAGGGCCCTGTAAGCCTTTCTTTGGTGTTGGTAATGGCGGCAGGTGGTCTTCCAAAGTGGTTGCGAGGATGCCTGAGGGGACCCTAAATGAACAGGACCTGGGCACATGCTCTGGGGCCGTACATCCTTCTTGATGGGGGCCATGGGGTAGGGGTGCTAGGTTCACGGAGGAGGTATAGAAGGCTGTGAGAAACAGAGAAGCCCAGCAGGGCTGGGGGAATATCCTGGCCTTTACCCCCTGCAGGGCAAAGGCGCTGCCTTCTGTGGCACCACGTTATCCCAGCAGGCAGCTGTGCCAGGCAATTCGTTCTGAAAGCAAAACTGCAAGCAGCTACACAGACTGCACTTGGGCAAGGTGAAAAGCCCAAAGGCCTCGATGTGATTTTTAAGCCTAAAGGCTGCAGCCTCCCTACTCCTGAACACACACATACAAGGTCTTATCAACAGTATTAGTCATTTCTGTCTCCTTCCTGACACCATCTGTGGTAGGCAGAAAAATGTGCCCCCCCAAAGATGTCCACGTCCCAATCCCTAGAACCTGTGGATATGTTACCTTGCATGGCAATAGGGACTTCGCAAATGTGATTTAAGATTTTTGAGATGAGGAGAATATTCTAGATTATCCGGGTACGCCCAATGTAATCACAAGGGTCCTTAAAAGAGGGAGGCAAGAAGGTGAAAGACAATAGTAGAAGATGTGACAGTGGAAGCAAGAGATTGAAGTGATGCAAGGAAGGGGCTGTGAGCCAAGGAATGAAAGTGACCTTTAGAAGCTGAAAAAGGCAAGGAAACGATTCTTGCCTCAGACATCCAGAAGGAACCAGCTCTGCCAACACCTTGACTTTAGCCCTCATTTCAGACTTCTGGCCTCCAGAACGATAAGAGAATAAATGTGTGTTGTTTTACTCTGTGGTAATTTGTTACAGCAGCCAGAGGAAATTAATTCACCATCCTGATTTGAGGAACAAAGGTGCCTTCCACACATTTTATTAGAAGCTTATTTTCAAAAATCTTTGGAGGTTAAAAAGGAAGTGGTGTAACAGAGACAGGCAAGGACACAGTTTTCCAGCTTCCCCTTAGATTCTTCTAGCCAGCTTCTTTCTGTACATTCTCCAAGTTCCAGGCCTCTAGGCTTCTGTCTCGGTGACCTCTGCTGGGTGGTAGCTAACACTTCCTTTGGCCATGTTTACGTGTCTATACAACCAAAAAAAAGAACCAAACCCGTGGTTGAGTCAATTCCAACTCATGGTGACCCCGTGTGTTACAGAGTAGAACTGCTCAGTAGGGTTTTCTTGGCTGTAATCTTTACAGAAGCAGATTGCCAGGCCTTTCTTCCATGGTGCTGCCGGGTGGGTTTGAACAGCCAACCTTTTAGGTTAGAATAGTGAAAACCATCTGTACCACCAGGGGCCCTAATCAGAAAACTGGCACAGGGTGATCTCATTTGCATGCAATTTACATGATTCTGTGTTCCACAATCTGCTCGGTGGGTGATCGGCCACCTGGTAGGGTGATAGAGGATGAGGGGGAAGTGTTATACTTTAGGGAGAGGGTCAGTATAATACCTTTGCTGCCTTCTCATTTGCATAAGGAAGGCGATGCTGGTAACAGCAAAGAGAAGGCCAAAAATCAAGGCCAGGATGTCACCTGGGAGGGAGAGGAAAGGGCTGCCTCAGGGGGTGAAGAGAGTCCATGGGGCTCACCCAAAGCCTGCTTCAGTGTGTCCTCCCCCCCCCCCACTGCCTAGAGTTCTCCAGCAGCCCCCAATGCCTCAGTCTCCAGAAGAGGCCAGCAAAGGGATGGGCTAGGATACACAGGAAGAGGGCAAGACGGACACCACTTTTCTTCCCTAAAACCAAGTAAAGGAGGTTGTTTGGGGAGGTGGATACTAGATTTTTGGAGCTTCATTCTGACCTTCTCTTGCCCTGAGGCCACTGGGGAAACCCCATAGTTTGACCACTTCATATTGGGGTTGGAGGTCTGCAGAAAAGTAGAGGGATCCTAGAGGGAGCAGACATGCCCCTGACTAGCCCCTGTGGTGTCCCCCAGCATCAGGAGCAAGAGGAGGGGCCCCAGACTCACCAGCACCAAAGCAGGAGTTCAGGTGGACTGAAGAGAAAAAGGAGACATTAGAGCTGGGGGCTGTGACCTCAGAGAACAGACAAATGAAGACACATGAGATGATGAGGGGCCCATGGCTGGGGGGAGATGGCAATATGGGACCCCAGACAAAGCTGCACCTGGCTCAGAGGTCCTAGGGCTGCTGTCTGCTCCTGCAGGAAAGGAGGCCTCGATCATTCGCCCGTTCAAAGGCTGTGTGGTTCGGAAGTTCAGCTGCAGCCGAGAGTCATCAGGCCCCCACAGGGAGTCAGAGAGAGTGTGGAGCTACGGAGGTCAGTAGACAGTGGGGGTGGGCTTATGGCATAAGGGGAAACTAACAGCCTACTCACAGCCAGCACCTCAGGGCTCCACCGTTCATCTGCCCCCCAATTCCCCACATGGCCCCTTCATCTCTTCATGCCTCTTCTTTCTCATCTCATCCTATATCCCCTTTCCCCCACATTCCCTGTGTCACCTCTCCCCCCACTCCAGTCCCACCTGCTTGGCACTCAGCTTCACTGTCTGGTTGAACACAGTCCAGATGACACCCTGGGCACAGGAGGGTGTGGTCAGAGACCCCTCATATCGGAAGTAGCGGCTGAGGTCAGAGGGCAGCAGTGCGGATACATCCAGTCCTGGGACCTGAGTCTCTGAGCCTGTGGAGAGGACCTGTGCTGGGTCCCACCTAGATCATGCCCCCTTGAAGCTTTGGGATAAAGGGTACAGTTTCACCTCTCAGAAGCAAAGTTAACTCACCTCCCTGGGATCCCTTCTTCACTAAAAGGGGTCCCTTCCACTAACTCAGCACAAGATATAACTCAGAAGAAAATAAAAGGCTTTGGGGAAACGAAGAGGCATCACAAAGTGTGAGAAGAGCTCCTTAGGTCTGGGTCTTTACTCTTACTTTGCGTATTACCATAACATGCTGAGAGAGATTCAAGCCACAGTGAATTGAAAGGGAAAACTGAGCTGAATAACTTGTAATAAATATAAATATTTGTAACTATAAACAAATAGACCCAACAACTCAAAAAGCATGCCCCTCCAGTTTAGCTAAACCTAAATGTCCAGTAAAATAAGTGAGGTTTAAAATGACCCAGAGTAACTGAGAAGGGGAAGACTTCCAACAATAGTTATTTTAAAATTTAAAATATTTAATGTTTACGAAGGAGAAATTGACAGTTCTCAGAAAAATGTTAGCTCTACAGACTCAACCCCTGAAGTTCCAAACACTATTGTTTTTATGTCTGGTTTGGTTTTTGTTTGGTTTTTGGTTTTTAACCATAAAACCTGTGGGCAGCAGTTTGCCTGTCTGCCTCTGTTCAGCTTCATTAGTTATTATCAAGATTATGGTCAGCCACTTCACACCTCAACCCCCTCCGGAAGGCTAGGGAGTCCATATCTACCCTCAAACTGAGGCAGGCTCCCCAAGGGCAATTCTGTATAAACTAGGGTACTGAGGCTAGTGGCCAGACCAACAAACTGACCTTCTTCAGCGATTTCTTCCAAATGTGACAACAACTGCTCATAGGCGCTGTTTTCTTCTGGGCCCTCCTGTGAGATGACAGTGCAAGACAGACTAATAGCCCTGGTGGTACAGTGGTTAAAGCGCCTGACTGCTAATCAAAAGGTGGGCAGTTTGAAACCACCAGCCGCTCCTTGGGAGAAAGATGTGACAACCTGCTTCTGTAAAGATTTATAGCCTAGGAAATCCTATCAGGTCACTATGAGTAAGAATCGATTCAATGGCAGTGGGTTTGGTTTGGTTTTTAGGGCCATGGCTGGATGCCTAAAGGTGAGATGGGGTTCCCACGGTCTTCCCCCATTCCTTAGCTCTGAGAATGCTGGGGAAACCAAAAATCTTAGTATTATTACTCAAAGTGTATTTACTCTTACTTTGCAAACTAATTTATCAAGCTTGGTGGACTGGTTTTCAATGGCAAATTGGAGAACAGGAAGAAAGTGGGGCAACTTGACTAGGATACAAACCCTCAATGACCTGGAACCTAATAACATTTCCGGTCTCACTCAGAGCTACCACCGTACATACATACTCCACAATCCCACCACAGGACTCCATAATACACCTTTGTATTCATGTAACCTCTGCATTCACCTCAATACTCATGCGTTTGACTTTTGGAACAAGGTCACCTGACATTGCTATTTCTGAGGCATTTCTCTGAAATTCGCGCTGGGAGGCTGGTTAAGGAGTCAGTGAGTAAGCTGTCAGGTCTCTCTCCATCCCTATACTCTCCTGGCCTTCACTAGCCATTGTGTATGAAGGCTCAATCATTATGGGTCCAAAGAGGTCACTAAATATTTATCTAGACTTTATTGTACTTCATAAAGGGGAAATTATCGACTATACGAGCATTAGAGAAATCTAACTGATGTCAACTCTAATGCATCTGCCATTCCCTGAATTCTGAGTTTCTGCACATACTTTCCCCTCTGTGTGGAAGACGCCTTTTCTTTCCCACTAGTGAAGGCTTCAAGTTCCACCTCCTCTGTGAAGCCTTCCCTGACTATCTTTTTTGCTTTATCTGTGTCCTTTGAATATGTCTATTATGTTAAAAGGAGCCTTGATGGCACAGTGGTTAGGCTGTCAGCTGCTAACCAAAAGGTGGGTGGTTTGAACCCATCAGCTACTCCGTCCATAAAGATCACCCATTGTGGTTGAGTTGATTCCGACTCATAGCCACACTGTAGGGCAGAGCAAAACTGCCCCATAAGGTTTCCGGGGTGCGGCTGGTAGATTCAAACCGCCGACCGTTTGGTTAGCAGCAGAGGTCTTAACTGCGCCACCAGGGCAGGCTTGGAAACTCTATAGGGCAGATCTACTCTGTCCTACAGGGTCACTATGAGTCTGAATAGACTCTATGGCAATGGGTTTGGTTTCCGGTTTATCAGGTTTAAAAAAAAAAAGAAGTTGCCATGGAGCCATGGAGTTGATTCTGACTGGGGGCGACCTCATGTGAGTCAGAGTAGAACTGTTTTGCATAGGGTTTTTAATGGCTAATTTTTAGAAGTAGCTTGCCAGGCCTTTCTTCCAAGGCCTCTCTGGGTGGACTCCAGCCTCCAACTTTTCAGTTAGTGGTTACTGCTCTAACCGTTTGCACCACGCAGGGGCTCTGTCTACCATGTTAGCCTCCCACTTTGGTTGTGGACTCCTTTTTGTGGCCCAGTAACTGACTCACAGGGAGCCCTGGTGACGCAGCGATTAAGCACTAGGCTACTAACAGGTCGGAGGTTGGAACTCGCCTGCCGCTCCACGGAAGAAAGATGTGGCAGTCTGTGTCTGTAAAGATTACCGCCTTGGAAACACTATAGGGCAGTTCTACCCTGTCCTATAGGGTCGCTAAGAGTCAGAATCAACTCTACGGCGGCAGCAGCAGCGGGTTTTACCTGACTCACAGTGGGGGATGAATGACTGAACTAATGACTGAGATGACAGCTGAGGGTCCGGGTGAGTGTGCTGGGACGAAGTCTCTAGGGGCACGCGTGGGAAAGCAGGGAGTGAAGATATCCAGGGCTGGTACCTGCAGAAAAGCGGCCAACACCGCCAGGCCTCCTGGACGCCCCAAGGCCTCATCAATTTCGGCAAAAGCGGTGCTGAGGTGAACCACATGGATCTGGAGAGGACACGCAGGTAGGGGTGGGCCAGATCTCGGACCCAGCCCCGCCTCTTCGCCACTCCTCAGACAGCCCCACGCTCACCTCAGCAGGGAAACGGTGGCCGTTGACCGTGTGCTCCGAGCCCGGGCGACCCGCTGCCCCCCAGTGCAGATGCAACTGCAGGGCCCGGTACTCCCGCCCGGGACCCAGGGCCATCTCCAGCCCCGGAGGCAGTGTCAGCTGCACTACGGTGGGGAAGGGCGGTGAGCTGGACCCTGCCCCGCCCCACCCCCGAGGGCCAGCCCCCAAGCTTCGCCCACCAGTCTTCTTCCCTAGGCCCCACTCCTCACCCTCAGACAGCCTCCGCCCCTTCCCTGAGGCCCGGCCTGAGACCCCCCCAACCCCCCTCACCGGTGTGGCCATTGTTTTGCAGACGCAATTCTGGGAGTGGCGGGAGCGCAAAGCCCAGGAGTTCCAGGGGTCGCAGGGCAGGGCCAAACGCGGCGAGCTCCGGGCGGATATCTACCGGGGATTGGAAGCGACCTGCGCAGGCTGGGGACACCTGGGGCCATGGCAGGCCGCCTAGGGTGGGAGAGTATGGTCAGGAAGTGTGGGGACAAGTTCAGGTACTTTTAGGGAACCAGGGAATAAAAAGTGAGGGGTGGGGCAGCAAGCGTTGGAGCGGCAGATAGAAATCTGGTGTGTGGGTGGGACTGGCAGAGGAGGGAGCGGTGGTTGGGGCGCCCAGCGTTCAGGGATGGTTGTGGGACACAGCAGCAGACCTGGGTACCCAGATTGAGTCTGTGTAGGCGGTGGCTGTCTCACCTCCATAGCGCCAATGACTGTGGTCATTCCCTGCATAAATAAGAAGGATTAAGAGGGTGGTCTTCGAGCCCAATCCCTCCCCAGTGGCCAGAATGAGGTGGGCCCCCCCTCACCAACGGAGGTTCACAAACTCAGATGCCTGACGGGGGCCTAGCAGGTAACTGAAATGCCTGAAGCGGGCCAAGTGTAAAGCACAATAGACTGCTGCCAAGCATAATAACCACAGCTGGATGGGCCAAACAAAAACCTTACTGGCCCTGGGGTACCAGTTTGGCGCCGTCTTAGGGTCTGTAAACTGGGTAAGAACCTCAGTCCGAGGCCCAAATCAGACCATTGTTCCTTTCTCCCTTACTCATCCACCCTTCCCATTCATCTCTCTCCCCTTTCTGGTCTCTAACTCCTTTCCCAAAGTCCCTACTTGGGAGTCTGGAGACCAGGTTCCTTATGGCTGTTGCCTTCTGGGTCTCGGTTTCCTCATCTGTAGACTGCAGATGAGATGATCTCTGAAAGTCCCTGCTGCTCTTCCTCTGTCCCCACTCTCAATCTTTCCTCTTCTCTTCCCCTCATACTTCTCTCCTCCCCCCCCCCCTTTTTTTTAATCTCTTTGCACTTTCCTCAAAGGAACCCTCATGGTGCAGTGATTAAAGCAATCGACTGCTAACAGAAAGGTCAGCAGTTCAAAACCACCAGCGGCTTGGCAGGAGATAGATGTGGCAGTCTGCTTCCGTAGAGATTTACAGCCTCGGAAACCCTATAGGGTCACTATGAGTCGGAATCAACTAGATGGCAGTGGGTGGTGGTGCACATTCCTCATCTCTTACTCTTCTCCAACCTCCCCCCTCTTTCTCATCTCTTCTAGCTCCCCCATCTCCATCTGTGCCCTTTTTGTCTCCCCCTCACCCCCTTCTAGCTCTGAAAGGAGAAGGGGTCTACTGGTAAAGAAGCCCCTGGGACTGGGAAAGGCTACTGTTTTGGATTACAAACTCCTCTCCTCCCCTGAGAGTCCCTGAGTGGTGCAAACAGATAACCTAAAAGTTGGAGATTTGAGTCCACCCAGAGGCACCTTGGAAGAAAGGCCTGGTGATCTACTTCACAAAATTACTCACTGAAAACCCTATGGAGTACAGTTCTACTCTGACGCACATGGTGTCACTGTGAGTCAGAGTCGACTCAGCCGCAACTGGTTTTTGGTTCGCCTCCCCTGAATAATCCCTGCCTGAGCTGGGGTATGGTGGGGGGAGTCATGCACCTCCTGAAACCTAGATTTGGAGGGCTGATGGCCACTTACCTTTTCTTTCCCTGTGCGCATTATTTTTTTGACCTTGCGTATTCCTGGGAGCCTCAGTAGGTAGATCCTTTAACCTTAGAGAGTCCTCTTCCTCTGAGTCAGTCTCAACTTCAGGTGGCTCTTCCTCTCCAAGTAGCTCCCCCTCTCCAGGTGGGTCCTCTTCACTGGGCAGATCCTTCTCACCATCTGGATCCTCCTCACCTAGCGGATCATCTTCCCCAGATGAATCTCCTCCCATGCGGGGGGCCCCATGCATCCAGGGCAGACTCTGGGGATGGGAAGGCACCAGGAGCACCAGTAACAGCAGCAGTTGCATGGCAGGGCCCTGGGCAGGGGCTGCGGTCAACAGAGGGAGCCAGGGGCTGGGGCACCAGGGAGCCATGTGGCTGGCTGTGGGGTGTCCCAGGATACAGTGTGCACAGGGCTGTACGTGCATAGGAAACTGGAGCCGGGTTGGGGAGGAGCGAGAGCCTGGAGGGGAGTAGGCTGACTCACAGAGTGCCCTTTGGTAGAGATGGAGCCAAAGTCCCGCGGGTCTGTCTCGCCCGGTGCCCCCTCCCTGATACCAAGCCGGGGTAGGGGTGGGGTGGGGGCAGGTGTGTGCTCAGGCAGAAGGTTATCGGTGTCACAGGCTCAGCCTGGAACCCAAGGCACCACCTGGCACTATATAGGCTTTCTCTGGCACCACCAGTTGTTTGCTAGCCAGCCTCACCTAACCCTGGCCGGCTTCCCAGCCCCAGGCAGGGAAGGGGAAAGAGAGGGAGCTGGGGCCTCCATGTTCTCTGGCTGAGAGGGGAAGCAGCCCATGCATACATCCCTGGCCCAGCCAGGGAGCAGGTGAGGGGGTAGGGTGAACTGCTGGGGAAGCCTGAGGGTGAGTAGGCAGATGGATGAATACGTGGGCGGGAAGTCCATCTGAGTATGAAAGGAAGACTGAGTATCTGTAGGAGGGAGTCTGTTGGGTTAAAACTAAATTTATTTCTCACCATATTATTCCACTGCTCAAAAACCTACATTGGCTGCCCACTGCCTACCAGAGTTAAGTCCTGTCATCTTCCTCTAGTCGACTTCCAAGTCCTTTCATAATCTTACCCAAGATACCCCTCCGTCTTATCTCCTACCACTGTCTCTCATACTTCAAGCCCAATTAAACTATTCATTTTTTCTCCAAACCTTTTACCACCTTTGTTCATCTAGTTCTTGCTGCTTGGAATGCCATTCACTAAGGAATTCAACAAAAATTTATTTAGTACTAATTGTATGTCAGACACTGGGCTATGGACTAGAGAAATGGAATTGAATAAGACACATTCCCTGCCCCTGAGGAGCTCACAGTCTAGTGAGAGCAAACATCATCACAATATTTAGGAGAGAGAGATTAATTCTGCCTCAAAAGGTAAAACAGAGGTAGGCAAAATTTGACGAGGGCCTTGAAGAAGAAGTAGCAGTTTAATTGATAAAAACAGTGGAGGGAAGGGTATTCAAGATACAGCATGAAGAAAGACATGGAAGGGTTTCTGTACAGTTCAGGTGTAGGTTGCATAAGAGAGATGAATGGTGAAGACAGATGAAAAGGCAGGACCTGCATGAGCAGGGCCTTGAATGCCATGATAAAGAGTTTGATCTTTATTCTGTGAGCAAAAGGAAAGTATCAAATATTTTGAGCAGGAGAGTGACAGAATCCAATTCTCATATAAGGTCATGCTGAGGGCTGGTGTGAAGCATGAACTGGGTGCAAGAAGACAAGTTGGAAGAATGAGGGAACCCTAAGAATGAGCTTGGGGCTCCCAGTCTGCTTATTCATTTAACAAACATTTATTGAGCCTCTTCCAATTTGCCAGGCACTGCTCTAGGCCCTGGGGATGGAGCATTAAACAGCCTCTATTCTTCTGTAGTTTACATTCTAGTAAGGCCCCTGTGGCTTCCACAAACCAGAAGAGCACAAGGCCATCTCAGGAGGTCCATGTCGAGGGCTAATATTCAGTAGGTATGCACCAGTATCATTGTATAGGTTAAATATGTTGAAATGTTTCTAATCCTGTTTGTAAACAGCAGAGGCCCCCAGCCTTTAGGGGGCCCCTGTTACCCCAGTTCCTCCTTGGGGAACCTCCAGACCTCCTTACAATCTCTCATCTAAATGGGTAATACCCGGCACTGGAGGGGCCCCAGAACCCCACCTGAGTGTCTCAGCCAGTTTCCACTCTCAAGGGTCAGTGCTTGTGTACCTGGTACTGTGTTAAACATTTTGAATATCTCCCCTGTTTAAATCCCTTCTATTCTTCAAGACTCATCTCAAGGGCCACCTCCCTGGGAAGCCTTTCTTAACCCACTACCACCATCCAGAAAAAGATCTCTGGCACCTCTGAGCCACCACAGTTCTTTGCCTGCTCTTGCTAATGACCCGTTCACCATCTAATGCATATTAGGTGATTTATGGCCACATTTTATCTGTTCTAGTAGCCTTGATCTCCATAAGGGCGGGGTCCAATATTTGATTGATTTAGTCTTTCATTCAACAGCCATTATTATTGAACATTTTCTCTGTGCAGAGCACCTTGCCGGGTGATGGAGGAATTCCTAATTGACTAAGATACCCTCAAGGATCTTATTGTCAATAACGTGTGTGTCAAACCACAACTATTTCAGAAGTGTTATGGATTGAATTGTGACCCCCTAAAATGTGTGTTAACTTGGCTAGGCCATGATTACCAGTATTGTGTGGTTGTCCACCATTTTGTGATCTGATGTGATTATCCTGTTATAAATCCCAACCTCTATAATGTTAATGAGGCAGGATTAGAGGCAGTTATGTTAATGAGACAGGACTCAATCTATAGGATTAGGTTGTATCTTGAGTCAATCTCTTCTGAGATATAAAAGACAGACTCGAGCAGAGAGGAGAGGAACCTCATACCACCAAGAAAGTAGTGCCAGGAGCGGAGCACGTCCTTTGGACTGGGGGCCCCTGCACTGAGAAGCTCCTAGGCCAGGGGAAGATTGATGACAAGGATCTTCCCCCAGAACCGACAGAGAAAGTCTTCCCTGGGAACTGATGCCCTGAATTGGGACTTCGAGCTTCCTAGACTGTGAGAGAATACATTTCTGTTTGTTAAAACCATCCACTTGTGGTATTTCTCTTATAGCAGCACTAGGTAACTAAGACAGGGGTATGACATCGCTTTTTTATAGCACCTGAAATTATCTGCCTTGTCAAAGTAACTGTCATACTGTATACCAAAGCTTGTACAGACGAACAACAACCGTCCTCCAAGCAGTCGTCTTAGGAGGCAGGCAGCCTAACTGAATCTAGGTTACCATTTGTGGAGCCAAATTAGCCATCCGTGGCACCTGACCCATTGTGGACTCTGTATGGTCAGCTCATTTTCTTGGTCAGCTGTGTTGCCAGCACCTTGCTCGGACCTTGACACTCAGACGGTACATGGTAATCTGAACTGGATGGGCCTGTCCTGGATGGGCCTGTACAAAACAGAATGTAGTAGCAACTAATTTAGTTGAGGCGGAAGAATTCATGGAGCACAAAGGACAGAAGCACCACATTAACTAGAGACTGAAGTCTGTATGTCTGGACACCTTTTTCCAACTCTAATCTCAGTTCTATTTCTTTTTGCCTTTTTCCAAATGTTCTGAATGTTTCCATCTCTCTTTTGTTTCTTTTTCTTTTTAGATCTGTCAAGATCTCCCTGTACACTTCTCTGGAGCACTCTATATATCCACATCTGTTGGCTCTCTGCTACCATCTCCACACCACCTCTGCTGCTTTTTCTCTCAGGTATTTCAGAGTACATATCTGCCTCTAGGTGCAGATCTCTCTCCATTACAGCTCACAGTTTTTCCAAATGTTCTCTGTGGTCCTGTCTTTCTTTAGCTGTCTGTCTCTTTGTCTCTGTGTGTGACTGTGTCTCTGGTTCTGGGTGGAGAATGTGGACTCTGACCCTGAATCATGCCTTCACAGCTGGGAGTATGCCAAAGCCTAAAACAGGCTTGAGCCCCCAGAATTCTTGTTTCCCCAGGTTGGGACGGGGCATGCTCAGGACTGACTGGGCCACCCCCTGCATGGCCCAGGACCTCTCTGTGGTTGTTTAAGACCAAGTCTTTGGTCATTAGGTCTGTGTCTTCCGACACTGAGGGGCCATGTTACTAAAATATGTCACTGTTTACCCCAGGGCTGCAGAGGAGGGAGCTACTGATTAGTGGGATAGGGGAAAAATAATCTCCCTCCCCCTTCTGCCATGGATTGGGAGAAAAGACCAATGAAAGCCCTCCTGGGGCCTTAAGGCTGACCTGTACTCTGGCCCACCACACCATCAACCATTTTGAAGCTGAAGCAGACTCCCAGGATGAGAAGGGATGGGTCTTTGTTGTAGACCCTCATCCTTCTGCCCTTGTCCTCTTCATACTCTTCATAGGTCCTTTATCCATTCCCATGGCCTCTATAAGCTGATGATATCCCCAGACTGGACTCTCTCCAATCCCCCGTGTCAGACTTATAACCACCTGCCCAGTGGACATTCCCACTTGGATGTCCCCCAAGTATCTCAAGCCCAACAGCCCCAAGTGGAATTCATCTTCCTTAAAAATCTCCTCTTCCTCCTCCTTAGTGAACAGCACCACTCTCCACCCAGAAGCTTAAGCCAGAAACCTGGCACCATCTTTGCTTTCTTCTTTTCTTTCACTCATGACATTTAATCATCAAGCCCTATGGATTCTATCTTCTAAATTTTCATCCACATTTCAACCTAGTCCAAACTTCCATCACCTCTTACCTGGCCTCTTAATGGGGCTTGCTGAATCCATCTAGCCAGAACACTCTTTCTAAAATGGACATCTCATCATCTCACTTCCTGCTTAAGACCATTCAATGGTTTGCCATTGCCGTTAGGATAAAGATCAAAGTACTTAACATGGCCTTCAGAAGGCTCCTCTGGCCTTCTTGGTGGGCTTGTGACATACATTGGTCTAAACAGAGTGAAGTATTTGATGACTGAGGGAACCCACTCATTCTTTGTCCAGACATGGATAAGGAAGCACACAGCCACTATAACTGTGGGCCACCATCTTACAACGACAATGGAAGTCAGCTTTAAGATGAAGACAAAACAATAGAAAGAAGCGTGGAGTGGTGGGAAGAGGTCCTCGGTAATATGACTGAACTGCTGGGTTAAGTTAACCTAGGCCCACCTGCATCTGGACTTTTCAATTGCATGACAAATTTTATTGTTTAAGGCACTTTGAATTTACTATTACTTGTGACATAAATAGTCTTACTGATAAAAATCCACTCCATGATTTGGCCTCTGCCACCTCTCCTGTCTCCTTTCTCATCATTCTTTCCCTTGTAATTTAGGTTCTAGCCTTATTGAACTTCTAGGAGTTCCTTGAATGCATTGCATGTTTGTCTTGTTTTGCTTTGTTTGTTTTTTACCTCCAAGTCTCTGTACATGTTGTTTGTCTCCCTTTCTCAATTCTCCACTCCCGCTGGCTTTTTCCCTCAGTATCAGTTTGCTTTCTGTTATCAGTTCACATGTCACTTTATCCAAAAAGCCTTCCCTGACTCCTAGACTAGGCTCAGTCCCCTCACTCTGTGCTTGCATAGCAGTCTCTACATCCCTTGTAATGTTCGTTTCACTTTGTGGTGACTCCTTACTGTGTCTGTCATGTTGGATTATAAACTCCATGAGGGCAGGGGTCATATTTCTCTTGTCCACCATTTCATCCCCATGCCTAGCACAGTATCTGGCACATGACAAACATTTAGATTTTGTTGAATGATTCATGATTGTTGTTCAAAGCACCTCTAGGGCTTCTCCAGCATCTAGGGAGTTGAAAGCAGAGGTTGAGAGTGACTAAAGGATAGAAAGGTTGTTGACTGCCCTCTGACTTCCTCCCCCAGCCCCTCCTTCCTTTAGCTTTGGGGCATCTGTTCCAAGTGGAGTGTGGTGTGCCTGATTTGATCTGTGGGAGACTTGGTCCCAGAGAGACAGTTATCTCCAAGTGTCCTCAGTGTATCTTCTCAGCTTCGACCTCTTCGTCCTCCAGAGTTGGATGATTCTCCCACCGGAGCTCACAGTAGCCTCTATTCCCACCCCTCTTCCAGCTGCCCAAATCACATTCACACATCAGCAACATACCCAAACACACCCATCACCAACTGGGCCCCAGGTACTGTGCTCTGTTCCCATTACCTGGGCTCACAGTGACAGACAACCATGGGATTATGTCCTCTTCCACAGCTGAGTTCTTAGTGCAGCCTGTCCCACATTCAGTTGAGACAGTGTAATCAGTCCTCCACCTTTATGGTATCACCAGTTTTATTGGGACCTGAGCCCAAGGTACAGTCTGACCCTGACTCTCCCTTTCCTCCATCCACGCCTTTCAAGTTGCCCCTCCCTGACTAGCCCAGCATTTCTTCTTCCTCAGAATTCTTAGAATGCCAGAGCTGGAAGGGACCTCCCTCAGAACCTTGATAATTCCCTGGTTCTTGGCTTGGGGCCTAGATTCCTAGGGATCCACAATGGTAGGAATGGAGTCTAAAGTTTCTATCTAACATTTAGTTTTTGTTTTTAGTAACTTTTTTTCTTCTAATTACAAAGTAATGCCTGTTCAATGTATAAAACTTGGGGAAAATAAGAAAAGGATAAGGGAATTAAAAACAAACAAACAAAACCTATTTGTCCCATCCACCCCTTTAACCTCAGTGATCCAGTGCCTGGCACAGATTAGATGCTGAATATTTACAGAATGAATCATCTTTAATTCCACCATCCAGACATAAAAAGCCACAATTAACTTCTCAGTGTTTACCCTTCAAATCATATATATATATACATACATGTATATATATGTATATACATATAGATAACGGTTTTATACAAAAATGGGATCATAGTGTACAGCTTTGTAGCCTGCTTTTTTCTCTCAGAAATATACCACGTGCATTTTTCCTATTGATAGTTTTCTACATTTTTAATGCTTTCATATTATTCCATCAAATGCTGTACCATAATTTTCTTAACCAGTTCTCTACCACTGGACATTTAGCTGGTTTCCAGTTTTCTGTTGTTATAAATAACACTGTGTCAGACATCCTGGGACATTATTTTTATGCACATCTCTGTTTCGTGAGGATGCACTCCTAGAACTGGAATTGCTAAGTCAAAATAGTATGCATATTTTTAGATTTCTGATACTTACCGACAAAATTTACCCTCCAGGGCTACTGCCAATTCTTCAAAAAACCTAAGTAAGGAGAATCTGGTACATTTAATCTTTGGCTAGGCAACACTGACTAATCAACTCAAAGCTTTTGCCTTTGCTTACAATTACAGTAATAAGGAACCACCACGTTCGTTATCTACACCTGCTGACCAGAAGTTAATTGGCTGTCACGCATGAAATGAGAAACTGAGTTAGGGGCCAAAATACTTCAAACCTTGTGATCCGTGAGGGTTCCTAGTGGTTAAAGCATTGGGAAGGACTAACCCCTCCCTGCATCTGGCATGGGCCCAGGGCAGAGTATGTACCCTATTGACCCCTTCCCAATTCTACATATGGGACACTGAGGCCCTGCCAGTGTCTGCACCCTCAAGTCCGCTAAAGTCGAGGCTGCTGCCCCAACTTGGTGCCACTCAGAGGAGGGTCACACACAATGAGCCTGTGCACAAGCCCTGCCCCTCCGGGCTCTGCCTGGGCCGGTACCGCATACTTACAGCGCCGCCCCGGCGATGGGGAGAGGCCAGATACAGGAGACAAAACGCTGTCTGGCAGGCAGCCTCGCATGCTCTGTCCAGCCCACGCAGCCTCTAGGCGCCAGGGGGCGCGCTTCCCCTAAGCCCCGCCCCAAGGCCCCGCCCCCGGAACCGTTGGGGTTTGAATCTCCGGCGGGCTGCGGCCGGAAGTGTCAACCTAAGCCGGGCCATGGAGAGTCCTGACTCCGGCGCGCGGTGCCCGTTGCAAGAGCAGCGTGCCCGCTGGGAGCGGAAACGCGCTTGCACCGCCCGCGAGCTGCTGGAGACTGAGCGACGCTACCAGGAACAGCTGGGTCTGGTGGCTACGGTGCGCGGCGGGTGCCCCAGGGTGCGGGAGGGTATCAGCGAGGTCGGTGGCCCCAAGTATGGTGGGCCATGGACCGTCAGCCTGCAATGTAGGGAGCGCGGGCCGACCTCTACAGTTCCTAGCTGCTCCTCGGCGTTAGCCTTGTCTTCCTCCAGACTATGATACTATATTTTCTCCTTTCCCAGTACTTCCTGGGGATCCTGCGAGCCAAGGGGACCTTGCGACTCCCAGAGCGCCAGGCCCTGTTTGGGCCCTGGGAGCTTATCTACGGAGCTAGCCAGTGAGTGGAAGGGGCGCGGGGAAAGGCATGGAGGGAGAGCCCTGGATCTGGCCGTGCACGGAGTTTGGAATCGGACAAACCCAATTTCATATTCGGAATGGGCTCGTTACCTCACCTGTGGCCTTGGCCCGGTGCCTTAACCGGCCCCCGTTTTTCCATGTGTGATGTGTAGTAATAGCACCACCTCCAGAGCAGAGTTATGAGGATTAAATAAGGTGGTGCTTGAGTAGTTCCTGGGTTGCTCTTTTATTGTCCTCCCTCACACAGGGATCTGCTTCCCTACCTGGAAGGAGGGCACTGGGGACAGGGGCTGGAGGGCTTCTGCCCCCACTTGGAGCTCTACACCCAGTATGCAGCCAATGCAGAGAGTTCCTGGACCACACTGCAGGTAACCTAGAGATTATTCCAAATATGTCCCCTCTTCCCCCACACATTTCTTTTCGATTATGAAGAAACTTCATTTGTACAGTTCCTGTATTTATAGAGCCCTCTAGGTGTCCAGCTCTGTGCCAAGTACCCTGGGGGGAGACAGGATTTGTCTCAGGTGCAAACAGCTTATTGGAGGCCGGGACTGTGAACACAGATGAATGCAATGTAAGAAATGTCTTCTCTCTCTGCTGCCAACCCTTTCCCCCTCAACTCCAGGAGCAGCTAAAGAAAAACAAACGTTTCCGAAGGTTTGTGCAGCTTCAGGAAGGACGCCCAGAGTTTGGGGGCCTTCAGCTCCAGGACCTGCTCCCTCTGCCTCTGCAGCGGCTCCAGCAGTGCGTGAACTCCCCCTAACTCAAGCCAACCTCTCTTTTCCGAGTCTGCTGCCCTGAGCTTTGGGGTCTGTCCTTATCACCTGCCTCTTCCCTGGGCTAAATTGCTCCTAACAACCTTTTGCAAGGGTAAATATGAACTCTCTGGAGTAACCAGGTTCTGCAACCTTGGCCCCTTAGCTGGGACTGTGGAAGTCTCTGTTGAAGTGAGGAGACTTGTACTAGAGCCTGAGACAGGATATCTGAAGAGTTTGTTGAGGTGAGGGGCAAGCTCAGCTTAGAATTTCTGTCCCTGGGAATGAAGTAGGGTTTATAGTCACTGTTGTCTACAGCATCCTCTGTGGGTTGACTTTCACCTTGGGATCTGTGGCCAGCCTGCCCTTGACTCTTCAGTGTGAGATGGAGGAAGGCCATGTGGTATGTGCCCAGGTTCTGAGTCTCAGATGAGAAAGGGGGATACAACAGCAAGAAGTAGATCTTTCGTAGCCTTCCAACTCAAGTATGTGTAGGGTATGATCTGTATGCCAGGCAGATGGGATTGTGCTCAGTCCTACCTTCCCTCATAGACTTCCAACTGTCCCTTTCCAGGTATGAAAATCTCGTTGTTGCCTTGGCCGAAAACACAGGTCCCAACAGCCCTGACCACCAACAGCTTACGCGTATGTTCCTGTTCCTCCACAGCTCATGCAGGAGGCTGCCTCTCCTGTATTCCTTTTCTAGTTCTCACCTCCAACAATGTTTGGTATGTCCCTATCTTCCACTGACACGTGTACAGCGTCCCTACTGCTCTGCACCCTTTTCAAGAAGTTAGACCCTGACCCGTGTCCACTCCGGAATAACCTATCTTTCACCACCAGTATCCCTCCTTCAAAGTTGTGATGGGAGTGGGACGAGGGATGTTATTCCAGGGGCTGCCCGGCTGATAAGTGAGACTGCCCAGCGGGTCCACACTATTGGGCAGAGACAGAAGAATGACCAGCACCTCCGGCGTGTCCAGGCACTGCTCAGTGGCCGCCAGGCAAAGGGGCTTACCACAGGTAGTCTGTGTACTTCCTCTCAATCCTCAACTGCTCCTTTCCTATTTATATTAGTTTCCTAGTGCTGCCGTAACAAAGTACCACAAATTGGGTGTCTTAAAACAACAGAAGTTTATTTTCTCACAGTTCTGGAGGCTACAAGTCAGAAACAAGGTCAGCAGGGCCATGCTCCCTCTGAAGGCTCTAGGGAAGAATCCTTGCTTCTTCCAGCTTCTGGTGACCCCAGGTGTTCCTTGGCTGGTAGACAGATCACTCTAGTCTCTGCCTCAGTCTTCACATGGCCTTATTTTCTATGTCTCTCTGTTCTCTTCTTATGAGGATACCAATTGAATTTAGGGCCCACCCTAATTCCAGGATGATTTAATCGCAAGATCCTTAACTAATTCTATCTGCAAAGGCCCTATTTCCAAATTAGGTCACATTCTGAGGTTCCAGGGAACATGAATTTTTGGGGGATGTTATTCAGCCCACTATATACCTCTTCCTCTATACAGCCAGCACATATCCCCTATTTCCTCAGCTGTTCTTTCCTTCTATTCCCATGGGTCACAGTCCTGGAGCTGTACAATAACAACTCCCCCACACCCCTAGGGCGCTGGTTCCTACGTCAGGGCTGGCTGCTGGTGGTGCCTCCCCGAGGGGAGCCTCGGCCTCGCATGTTCTTCCTCTTCACTGATGTGCTCCTGATGGCCAAGCCTCGACCCCCATTGCATCTGTTGCAGAGTGGCAGCTTTGCCTGCCGGGCCCTCTACCCCATGGCCCAGTGTCAACTCCACAGGGTCTTTGGCCACTCAGGAGGCCCTTGTGGTGGACTGCTCAGTGTAAGTAATAGGAGAGGACCATGAAGTAAGGTTTGGGGAAGCCCAAAATATAACTTAAACTCCTCCCCTGGGGACTGTTTATCTCCTTGGCCTGGGCCTCCTTTTATAGGAACTGAGCCATCTACTCTGGGAGAGAGTAACCGGGGATTGGGCTTCATGCCTAGTTCTCATTTCATCCCTGAATTACCGCCATGGAAACAGCAAAGGTTCCAGCTTTAGCCTGGAACTTTCTAGGCCATGCACTAAGAGGTGGTCTCTCCCTAGCTGTCCTTCCCCCGTGAGAAGCTACTGCTTATGTCCACAGACCAGGAGGAGCTATCACGCTGGTACCACAGTCTGACTTTGGCCATCAGGTAAGTTGTGTCAGGAAGAGTGCCCTAATGTGGCCCATGAGGCTCTAACCACCCTGCTGGAGAGATAAGCAGTTCTGATCCTGTCACTTGTCCTACCTGTTTGGTACCTCCTAACCCTGTGGGTGATTTTGTTTGAATACAGTGCTCATGCCAGTGCCTGGACTGTCTTCTCTCTACAGCAGCCAGAAGAACTAGAAGACTCTACAAACTCCAGAACCCAGAATGCCTCAAGGATAGGTCAGAGCCAGGAGTACAAAGGAATCCTCTTCAGTGCTAAAACACTGACGCGTTTAGTGGTTTGAGAAGGGTCATTTTGTGTTTGCCTGGGACCAAGCCAAGCTGGGTCAGTTGACCGGCTCTTAATCAGGATACCAAGTCTGACCTGGTTAGACCTCAGTTGGACCAGACCCTCCAACACAAATGAGGGGATTTGGGACTAATACGCTCTGTACTGTGTCTATAGCCAGTTATTTATCAGGAGTTCTGCTTTGTAAACACGGCTATTTTTATGTTGTATATAACTTCTATAATTTATTTTCCCACTGGATTTAATAAAGTTTTTTTTTGGAAAGGGCTTTCTCAGTTATGTTAAATGAGAAAAGGGATTTTTGTGCCCTGAAGGTTGGCATGATGGTGGCCTCAGAAATACAAGGAAAAGAACTGGAGCTCCCTCTATCTTGTTTGCCTTCACCCTGGAGGGCAGCCTCGTTTTGTCCTAATAAGGGAAGCTTTTCAAGAAGGCCCAGTTGTCCTTAGGCACCTAGTATGGGTGTGCGTACAACCAGCTGGGATGGAAAAAGCACGCAGGAGTGCCCAGTCACAAGAATAGGCTTTGTTTTACTAAACCTTCAGCTGCTGTCCCTCCTTCCTTCCCAGCTGGAGCCGTGACTGGGGCCCTTTGCCACAGCCATGCTGCTTCTTCTTCTTAGCCCCTGCTCCACTTCCCAGGCAGTAGCTAGGTTCCATGTCTCTGTGCTCCAGTTTATGGGCTCCTCCCAGGCCTGACTGTCACCAGTCTCCTCTATACATAAGTCCTCAGGAAAAGGTGTGCTGGCCTCTGTGAGGGGAAAGATCAGGCATGTTCCAGTTTTAGACTTTGCCTCCACCTCCACCAGATCCTTACCTCCAACCCTTTACCTGGTTCTGGAACCTCCACACCCTTGTCCTGCTTGTTCTCTTGTAGCAGCTGGTGAACTGTCTGTAGCTTCATGTTCAGAAGCTTCTGCTGAGCTCCAGCCAGAGTAGTCACACTGCAGAAATGTCCACTCAGGGGCTGCCCACCCCATGTCCCCACCCCTCCCACCTGCCTCCAATTCTCCTGGCCCCAAGGTCATTACTCTCCTCACCACTCAAAAAGGGGGTCCAGCTGGGCCATTAGGTTGTTGAGGTGTTGCTCTGTCTGGGCCAGTTGTTGCGTCAACTGGGCCAGCTGTTGCTCTGGGGGTAAAGGAGAAGAGGGGGCAATGGTTACTTATCTTCTGCTGTCCCCTAATCCCCCACCCAACACAGACTTTTGCAAAACTCACCTGACTGCAGTGATTCCTTGCCGGCCTCCTCTTGGAGAACTGTAGCCTCATCTTTCCCCTGCTGTGGAAGAAGGAAAGGGCAAAACTGCAGCAACAAGGTCCTGCTGCACCACCTCAGCCTCCAACACCAGTGAGACAGTTTCAGGCAGAGAAAGCTATTGAGCTTTTACCTTAGAGAATCAATCACATTTAGTCCACCTCCCCACCCACCCCCTGGACATGAAGCCAACATATCAGTTAGGCCCCACACGTGGTCACTGTCTGCCAAAACACCTCCAGGAGTGAGCAACTCTCTACAGTTTGATGCAGTTCTGGTTGTTAGTTCTCATACAAAGTCAAAATTTGTCCATGTATCTTCATGCCATGGTGCTGATTAGTCTTCTAAAATAATGTCTCTTCAACATGATAGCACCTCAGGAATGTGAAGACAGTAGTCATTCTTTCCTCCCCCCATCCCCAGCATTTCCAGCATCCTCTCTTGGTTTAATAGCCCCAGTCTTTTCAGTGTTCATTTGGCTTGGTTCGTCAGGCTGCTTTACTCTGAGCATATGCCCTGAAGAGAATGAAATTCTCCAGGAGTGTTCTGATCAGCAGATAAAGCACAACCACCCTGATCCTAGCACTGACTTGGGAAGTGGGTTGTCACATCATACAACTGAGCTTATAGTCAAGCAGAATGCCTAAGTCTTTTTCAAAGACACTACGGTTAAATCCTGTTTCTTCCAGTCTGTGATTGGGTCCAAGAATAGAATTAAATCTATCCCTGTTAAATTTCATCACTGATTTCAGTTCCTCATCCTAGCCTGTCAAATCTATTTAGTATCATGATGCCAAATTAGCTATCCCTTCTAGCGTTCCAGTTTCAATCCACCAAAATGTACTGTCAGCTCACATTTCAGGGCCTCTTTCCCAGGGAGAACATGAGACTGCTTGGTCCCTTGAACACTAGAAACACCGTGGCTACAGCAATCAAACGCTCACGCCAAGGCTGGAACTCATGCCAAGGTTGGAACCTCCCATTAACCGCACTTTCGTAGCATGGACACTAGCTGGGTTCAAATCCGGCTCTGCCAGTTACTGGCTGAGTGACGCTGGGCAAGTGACTTAATCTCTCTTCACAGGGTTGTCGGGAGGAATAAATGTGATGGTCATTATTTACAATTTACCACGTGCCCTTCACATCCATTACCTCGCTGGATCCTTAAAATAACCTGGTACTGTTGAAAAGCCAAGGGACTACTGTCTTCATTTTACAGGCTGACGGGAAGATGTGTCCTGTTCCTGGTATGTAGTACCCCCACCCCCGGTCGTCCCGCACCTGTAAACACTTGTATAGCACAAAAGCCACGACGGCCGCAGTGTACAGCGCTCCCAAAGGCAAAGCCCCAGCTCGGGCTCGCTCGCGCTGGTCCTTGGGCGGTGGCTGCCGCAGGGGTTCCGTGGCCCCAAGGCCGACCTGGGTGGGGTCCCCTGCGGAGGGAGGGCAGAGGAAGGTCAGCAGAGCTGGGGCCTGGGACCCACGGGCAGTCCCAGCCTCCCTCCACAGCCCTCGCTGGTACCTGGGTGTGCCCCGAGGTTGGGGCTGGGGCGGTCTCCGAGGAGCCCGGGCAGCACAGACACAAGCAGCGGCCCCAGCACCCCCCAGAGAAAGACCGCGCCAGACATTGCTAGCCCGCAGAAAGAAACAGCACGGGCACCGACCCCTTCCTGCGTTGGCGGGCCACCCCAGTGCGCACGCGCACACTCTCACTCCGGCTCAGGGCCTCGCACGCGGGCCACACCCACCTACTGTGGAGGCGGGGCCAGCTCTATTTACATAAGGCAGTGTCTGTCCGGTTTTCTTAATTAATTTCTTACCTATTTAGGTATTCTGTTATCCAGAATGCTCCCCAGAAGCCTGAAGTCTTATAAAACTAAGCCTAAATGTGTTTTTTAAATTTCTCACACCATTAACTTCCTCACCCTAACCCGAAAATAAATTACCTAGTACACCCATAAAAGGAGAGGCAATAGCCGCAACTACGTGGTTCGTGCTGAAGGCCTGTTTCCTAGGCTACAAACGGAGGACTAGTTCCTTATTCTAACGCCTAGGGGAAAGTCCCCGGACCTTGGGCAGAGAGTGCCGCGTGCGCACGCACGCAGACCTTCCCGTTTCTCACTCATAAACCCGCCGAGAAGCAACCCCACCGTCTACGGCGGGAGAGCTGAGCGGCGTGATAGCGGGGTGGCGTCCGTCAGCAGTGCTAGTTACACAGGCAGTGCGTCTGCGCGCGCACCAACCAAACGGGGCTCATTCTCAGCGCGGCGAACTTTTATCTTACTCCTCCGCAGGTCGTGAGACGGTCCCAGAGCTGAGGAAGCTCCTGTGCTCAGTCTTTTAGACATATTAAACATCACTTCTAATTTTCCCACAGGGGGCTAAAAGCTGTTTTAAAAAGGAAACTTCCTACTCAGTTCCTGTTGATTGTTGCTTTTACGGTACTTGGGCCCACTGTTGCCAGGTCTTATGATTAAAAAAAAAGTTAAATCTGGACTTTTAAAATTGGAAATCTATTTTTAAGGTTTACAAGGTATCTGTCATACTTTAGGATATTTGACACCCATATTAATCATTTATTAAACTCTCCTCTATATGACAAAATTATTTTCGGCAATAATTATAAATACTAACGGCCAGAAAAGAAACTGAGAGTGAGCATTTTTTACTGAATTTTTTATGTATAATTATGCTGATTATGAGTGGATTCCAACTCATAGCGACCCCACAGGGTTTCCAAGGCTGTAAATCGCTAAGGAAGCAGATTGTCACCTCTTTCCTCCGAGGAGCCGTGGGTGATTTCAAACTGCCAGGGCTCCTTATTATTATACCAGTGTAAAAAACCAAAATAATTAAAAATTAAACATTACAGAGCATGAAGAAAAAAGTAATGGGTGGATTAATACTTCTTAGTTACAGTTTGTATTTTTTTGTTCGTTTTTGAGAAAAGGGGCAAAAAACTTAAACACCTACATTTTGGTCTGTCTGAATGATGAATAACATTACAATTTTTGTTTTTGATCCTTCTACACATTTGTCAACAGCTTTGTCAAAAGTAGTCTTTGCATACTCAATAGACAATATAGCCAGATTTGTCCATCTTCTCTGATAGTTGATCAAATAATACTTTTTATTTTAATTTCAAGAAGTTTCTTTCACATGAAGCAAGAGACATACAAATAGGGAAAGTCTTAAACATAAGGATAAATTTGACAAAGATTCATAAAAATCCTATTTCACATTTCCAGAAATTTTAAATATAAATGAAAATTCCAAGTGGTCACATGGAATGTCAGACTTAAAGTAACTCAAGTTTAATTTCTTTGACTTTACAATCATTGTTTCTTTTAAATCTACAAGTTAAACACAGGAAAATGTAACCCAACCATGGGGATTGGACACTGAAATGATGCCCACAGCAAGTTTGAACAATTTCAAACCATTATGAACTAATTCTAGAAATGAACACACGTAGATGAATCTGCATGTGTCAGGGGCTAACTGTAAAACAGAAATTCTCCTGATTAACTTCCATGTAAACTACCATGTTTATTAAAGGATAAGTAACAAAAATGTGCTAATTTGAAATTTGTATATTATTAAACTGCTCTTGGAAATTCAGGACTTAAAACTATAAAATATTTTTCAGGGAGGAGTATTTTATCACTGACATTTTTTAGAATGGCTGGTACATGGTGATAATAAGAAGGAGGCTGATTTTTAGTCTGTTTTCTTTTTGTTTTTACATTTCCTACAGACAATCCATCCTCCTATTGCCTATAACTGGAGGGGCAGGACCTCTCCTGCCATCTCCTTCCTTGATATACCACCACAGTGAATTTACGTTTTTTAAAAAACATTATATGAGCCAAACAAAATACATCTTTGACTTCTGATCTAAGGTTTATATTTGGAACTTAAAATCTGTCTTCTCACATCAATAACTTCCTGTGTGGTTGGGCTATCTCAGGCATGGCAGGTAACTACTCCCCAAGTAAAAGAGTGCAAAGTCAGGACTCAGTTTCCCAGGGTAGTCCTGAGGCAGAGGATTTTTTTAGTCCAAGTAATTATTAAGACTGACAGTTCTTAGTGACAGTCTGGGTGAAGTAGGTGGGTAGACAGGAGGAGTAACTAGTTTCCACTCTTCCCTAATATAACACTAGTAATGATAATGACAACAATCATCCAAACACACATTCCCCTCAGGTCAGCCTTTGGGTGTGGTGGCACTGGAGGTGCCAGGCCTCTCGTCCTGTTCCACTTTATAATGTGCTTATTGAGGTATGCATCTTCCTTCATGGCGCTTGGAGTTGAAGAGAAAAGGCAGACACCCTTTGGCAGGAGGGGATCCTAGGGCCAGGTGTCTTGTCCTTGTTGGTCCTGCCTCACACCACTCCGGTCCCCCTAGGTAAGTCACTCCCTCCCTTTCCGGAGTCTTCACTGGCTCAGCTGCACAGTAGCCCACTACACTCAGGCCTGCTTGCTCTTCTCTCAGGCTGAAGGGGGGCACAGGGCCATGAGGGTGGCAGGGACGCTTAGGAGCTACAGGATGGCGCAGGTGCAGGGCGGTGTCTTTGTTCTTTCACCCAATCCTTCCCCTCCCCCTTCCTCCCCGGAAACCAGAGACTTTGCTACCACCAGTATTGGGGATGCTGAGCTGTAGGGCCCAGGCCCAGGGAGGGGTGGGAGTAAGGGGGGCTGCGGCAGCTGTGAGGCCATGAGCTAGGATGACCTCTGGACTCAGAGCAGGATGCCTGGGGATGTCACATCAGCAGCAAACTGCACGGATCTACTAGGGCCTGGTGAGCTGGGCGGAGCAGGGGCTCCTGGGGGAGGGTCATAAGCCTAACATCCCACCTGCCGGGAGCTAGGGGGTTGGGCTGGGCAGTACCACCACCCCCTCCTGTCCACAGGAATCCCCTCCTTTGGCAAGGCCTGGGGATTATGGGCCCTCTTAGGGGCTGTGACGCTGCTGCTTTTCATCTCACTGGCTGCACACTTGTCCCAATGGACCACTGGCCGGAGCAGGAGCCATCCAGGGCAGGGACGGTGAGTGGGGGACAACATAAGGATGGGTCGATCAAGAGCTTCATCCTACCAAGAAGTCCCCACTCATCCCCCAAACTCTGTGTTGCAGCTCTGGAGGGTCTGTGGAAGAGGCCCCCCTATATGGGAACCTGCATTATCTGCAAACAGGTAAGGAGCTGGCAGAGGACAGGGGCACAGAGGCCAGGTCATGGGGGCTGGGGGCTGAAGGAGGAGGAACAAGAAACTGACCAGATTCCTGATCCCTATCCCAGGACGGCTGTCTCAAGAACCAGGGCCAGAGCAGCAGGAACCAGCTCCTGGGGGCCCCACCAGGGTGAGTCAGCTCGGGTTGAAGAAGAGGGGAGGGAAGTAGGACAAAGGTCCAGAGTACTTCTAACAGCCTTGCATCTCCAGGCTGCAGAGGAGGTGATGCGCTATACCAGCCTGCAGTTGCGGCCTCCTCAGAGCCGGGTCCCCAGCCCTGGGGCCCCCATCAAGTACTCAGAGGTGGTGCTGGACTCTGAGCCAAAGGCCCAGGCCTTGGGCCCCGAGCCGGAGCTCTATGCCTCAGTGTGCTCCCAGACCCGCCGAGCGCGGGCTTCCTTCCCCGATCAGGCCTATGCCAACAGCCAGCCGGCACCCAGCTGAAGTGGAGGCCCTGGCATGGTGGGCTTGCCTCACCCAGCCTCCCTGTGGCAGGGGTTACTGCAACCCTGGCCAGGGCATGACTTCTACCCAACCACCCCCAATAGCAGGAAGCCGTTGCTCTGTCACAGGTAGTCTCCCCAAGCTTCCTGAGCTTGAGGGAGACATCTCAGGGGAATGGCAGGCCCTCAATTTCTTGAGGATAGAGGAAGCACAGACAGTGTCCTCCTCCCCCATCTCTTTTTCCCTATCTGTTCCTCTCAGCCCCCACCCCCAACTCCCAAGTTCTCACTTCCCCCTCCTTCTGGAGTTTAACCAGATCCTCCCCACACCTCAGCGTCTCCTCAGGCACAGGAAGTGGGTAGTGGGGGAGGCATAGGAGCCCAAAAGGACGTGGGTGGGTAGATTTTTCTGGGAACCCACAGATTAGAATGGTCCTGGTGCCCAGGAACCTAAGGAACTCAAGCCTGGCTCTAACCTGGGAACCCTGCCAAGAGAACACCAATCTCCATCCTACTGCCTCTGTCACATCCCCAACTTTTCAAATAAAACTTCTCAAAAAGTGTTTAGATTTTTTGCCTAGAGGGCTGTAGACCTGTAACAGGCCCCATAGGTTGGGAGAGTGAGCTTTGCTGTCTGCACAGAGCACTTCTGGGGATGACTAGATGGGGTAGGGGCCCCCACAAGAAGGGATGCCACAACAACACTGCAGGGGTGGGTGCTGGGGGTGGAAGGCTGGAGCCCAGCCCTCGGCTACTCTTGCTGCTGCTAGAACATCCTCAGGATTTGCACTCAAAGTCACCCTACTCCTGTAACCTGGGGTCTGCAAGTTCCCCAGCCCCTGAACTACTCTCCCCATGTACTACTCTCCTTGGTAAATGCACTGCCGCCCTCCACAGCCTGAGAGCCTAGCCCCTCCATCAGCTTCTCCATCACTCCTCCCCCTGCCCTTCATCAGTCTCATCTATACCTCGGTTTTGACATCAGCAGTGGCGCTCTTCACTCTGTCATCCATATACCTCTACTGACCCTCTTTTCACTCCATCTCTACTTTGCTCTCTCAATTGTCACCTACTATCCTGACAATAGCTTTGCTTGTCATCACCTTTATTTTAATTTGGGGAT
The DNA here is from genome assembly GCF_000243295.1 of Trichechus manatus latirostris. NCBI lineage: Eukaryota > Metazoa > Chordata > Mammalia > Sirenia > Trichechidae > Trichechus > Trichechus manatus. The sequence continues at coordinate 25,980,165 of NW_004443952.1, forward strand.
TAAATCTGCTTTGCCTGTATTATCTACCAGCCCAACCACCACCTACTTAATTCTTAACGCCAGCTAGTCCTCCACACCATATACCATGCTACAGTAGGCGGGTTTGCTCAGTAGTTATGACTGTGGGCTTGGGAGCCAGACTGCCTGAATTCAAATTCCATGTCCACCAGACCATCCATATGTTCTTGAGCAACTGGGCCTCAATTTCTGAATCTGTAAAATAGGGAGGATATTTATGGTGTCTATTTAAAAACGGTTGTTGTGAAGTTTAAATGTATTCCATGTAAAGTGCTTAGAAAAGAGTGAGTGCTCAATAATGCTAGCTATTGCTAAAAATAAGTATAGGATCCTCTATAGGAGCTCATAGACTAAGTGACTCATAAGCAGGTACATGACGCACTAGGAGGAGTCTGACAGAAAATGTTCCAGAGGGAACCACAAGGCAAAGGAGAGGCTTCTTTGGAGGAACTGACAGGAGTTCATTCGAATGACAAGAGGGTATAGTGAGATGGGGGAAATGACAAGATGAGGCTGGAGTGATGGACAGAAGTCTGATCCCACGGGGTCTGTAAACCATACCAAGGAGTTTGGACTTTATCCTGTAGGTGAGATGAAGGGGAGTCACTGAAGGTTTTTAAGCAAGGGATGAACACAGTCAGATATGAGCTTTACAGAAACTCCACTGGCTGCTATTTTAGTCTGGAGGCAAGCAGAACTGTAGTCAGGGAGTGTCCTTAAGATGTTGTAATAATCTAGGTGAGATAAAATGGTGGCAGTGGCAGTGGAGGTAGAGAGGAGGGAATGGATTAGAAAGAGATGTGTAGAAGGTTTAAAAAAAAAAAAAAAAAAGAAGGAAAGAAAAAGCCCTACCTATCACATCCTCCATCTTTCTGGTTACAGCCTGAGCCACCCAAACCTCGAGCCTCCCAAACCTCATAACAACACAATGACTACAGCACAGCTCTAAACTGGCTCAGCTCATCACAACTACCCTGGCAACAAATTCACCCTATCTCTTACACATACACAGAAGCGTCCCAACCCCACCTCTTCCAGGGTCAGAGGCACCTTAAGTCCCATCCATCAATGCCTGCTCTCCACCGCCGGTCCTACCATCACTGGCCCCACCCACCTTTCCTGTAGCCCATTTTTAAGATCCCTCCATCGCCCTGGTAATCGCTCCGAGCTGAGGGAGTTCGGCCTTAGCTCCAGGAAACAGTATCTCCCTCTTGAGCCTCTGTAGAAGCACGTCTGGCTGGACAGCCCCTTCTGGGGTTTGAGGGAAGAAAGGGGAAGCTGAGGCCTTCACTTCCAGACTTCTTTACCTCCCACTTAGCGCTCCAGAGAAAATCAGAGAGCAGAGAAGTGCGCGCCTGAGGCCACCTGGTGGTCCCAGTGGGAAGTGGGACCCCCCGCCCCCCAATCACCGCCACACACACCCTACCCCAAATGTCCCGGCGTCCCTGGACCTCCAAGGACTCCAACATGAGTTTCCTCAGGAAGGGCCCTAGTCGCGGTTAAGGGCCGGCAGCTGGGGCTGTGTGGGAGGGAGGGTGGCTCCTGGGGGTGGGTACCGGATGCGGGGAACCACCGGCAGCCGGAAGTGGGGTTCCTGAGAGCTGCTGTGCTTCTGAAGACGAGTCTCTGTCTGCGGCCTGGGGTACGCGAGAGCTTGACCTTGGTAAAGGTGAAGCCGGGATCCCGCCAACTTGCGGGGACGAGCCGGGAATCAAAGAGGAGGGCTCAAAGCTCGTTACTTGTACTTGCTACTCAAGCCATAGGAGCACGGCCAACAAACCCGGCTCAGCCCCGCGGCACTCGCTGCCTCCGCGGGTTCAGGACCAAATTCCGAACGCCCCCGCCTGGCGACAAGCGACATCGCCCACCACTTCTGCGTAGGCATTGTGCTGCCTGGCCCGCGGCATCCTGGGAGATGTAGTCCTGGCACTCGGGGCCGCCCCAGAAACGCCGCAGGCCCCGCAGCTCCGAGAGCCAGAGCCTCCCAAGTTAGCGGAGCGTAGCGGACTCACTCAGCCCGGAGTGGGCTGAAGGGACTGACCCCGAAAGTCGCTTATAAATTGAGTTTATATAAAACGTTTTTCTTTTTCATGTGCGTCTGTAGGAGGATGTGATTTTAACTTTGTTTTCCTCCCAGTCCCAGAAGCCTGTATCCTCTGCTTGCTCCCTACCCTACAACTATTTAGTTCTTACCTTTTTATCTGACTCTCAATCTCCGAGACTCGTGCTCTGGCCCAGGCCCGTGACTGTGACAACTCTCTATTTGAGCTCTGGGTCTAGAAGCATGTTGCGACAGCTGAATCCTCCTCTGGAATCCGCTCAAACACCTTTGAAGGGCCCCATTGCCACATCTCTCTGGCTGGTCAACTCGGCTCACCCTACAAAATGCATGGTATTTCTTTCCCCCTCCATAGCTCCAGGTACTTTCCTTAGTGGCCTTCCTTGCCTCACTGGTGTATGATTCCAGCCAGAAGGAGTGCCCTGTCCCAGGCACATTCCCAGGAGGGCTCCTCTAGGGGGCACCACCAGCGCCCTCTGCGGCCCCAGCTTTTCCCCTCTTCCTGAATTCGTAGGTGAGAGGATAGGTAGGGATAAACCCAAAACCTGGAGATGAAGGGGCTTTGGGCCAGCCAAAGGTTCAGTGACAGGAAGTTCTTAAGGAATTACTTGTAGATTGGGAAGGGCCTCGGAAGCCATCTAATCAAGACCCGCTTTGGCCTTGCCCTACACTCTTCTCAAGATGGGTGTAAACTTCCAAGGCGGTTTTGGCTATAAGGAGGGAAACAACTGAGACACAGAGAGAGACCAAATCTTTTTTTTTTTTTAATTCCTCTTTTAAGTTGCATGTTTTGTTTCCTTTTTTTTTTTTAATTGTGGTAAAAATATATCTAACAAAACATTTGCCATTTCAACCTTTTTTACATGTATGCTTCAGTGACATGATGTTCACCACGTTGTGCAACCATCACCATTATGTTTCCAAGTTTTTTCATCACCCTTAGCGGAAACTCAGTGCCCCTTAAGCAGTAACTCTCCACCTTCTGCTTGCCCTGGTAACCAACCACTAACAAACTTTGATCTCTATCATTTGCCTATTATAGATATTTCATGTAAGTGAGATCATACAGTGTCCTTTTGAGTCTGAGTTATTTCACTCAGCATAACGTTTTCAAGGATCATCCATGTTGTAACATGTATCAGAACTTCTTTCAGAGACAGACCAAGTCTTAATGACTTCATTTGAAGCCTTGAATTCAGCCATGCCCAGAGCTAGATCTGCCTCCTGAGTTTTTGGTTATGTAAGCTAATAAATTTCTTTTTTTGCTTAAGCCAGTCTAAACTAGGTTTCTATCTCTTGCAACCACAAGATCTGACTAATTCTGTGGGGAAAGACCAGCAGACCAGGGCCAGCTAAGATGCTGAACCTCTGAGATCTTCCCTATTGCTCAATTTCTCTGTGAGCCATCGTCTTCTGACTTAAACGCATTATCATACCATTTAGCCCTGACATATTTCTGCTCAGTGTGTGGGTGGACCTGGTCTCTTCCCTATCTTATACATTTCTAGAAAGATACAGCTGAAGGAGGCTGATAAGTCAGGCCCAGACTTACACCCACTGCGGGAACCACCCTTCAAGCCTCTTTTTGAGCACTTCCAGAGATGGGGAGCTCACTACCCTACCAAGCAATCTTTTCCAGTCTTAGCCTTTTTTATTGATAGAACTTTTTAAATTTAGAGCCCTGTTACTTCTTTTTTTAAAAGTATCATTGTAAAAATATATATAACACAACATTTGCCAATTCCCTGTTACATCTTCACTCACCTCTTCTGCCCTCTGAGCTACAATCATACAATCAGTTTTCTCCATCTTGTACATGACAGCCCAACAGCAGTTGAAAGCCGGTCCTCATGGATGGCCTAAGTCTTTTTTCCCCAGGAAAAGCTTTTTAAAATTCCTTCTGCAATTCTTTTACAGGACATATTTGAAGGCTACTCATCGCTCTTGTTTTGCTTAATCAGAATCCCTTTTCATGTGTGGTGCTAACAAGTGAATGTAGCTCGAAGCACACGGTGCTGGGGCGGGGTCCACTTCTTTGGTTGGGCACTTTGTCAGGAATACTCACTCAGTCTAGCTTAAGTGAAGGGGTGTTTATTGTAAGGACACATGAAGCAAGTAGGACACTTAATGGAGTGGGAATCCCAGAACAGTGGCCATGGTTTGATTGGGCCTCTGCAGTCTGTTATTGGATCCCAGGCAGTGCTGGGGACCTCAGGTACAGGAAAATCATTGGAGATGGTGTTGTTAGGTGCTCTCAAGTAGATTCCGACTCATAGTGACCTCATGTGACAGAGTAGAACTTGCCCTGCAGGGTTTTCTTGGCTGTAATCTTTATTGGAAGCAGACTGCAGGTCTTTCTCCCACAGAGCCACTGGTTGGGTTCCTACTGACAACTTTTGGTTAGCAGCCAAGTGCTTAACCACTGCACCACCAGGGCTCCTTATTATTACAGATAGAAAAGAGAATTAAAGAATCATAAAGAATGGGGGTCTTCAAGCTCCCCTTTCGGTCCTGTGACCCAGAGACTGTCTGTGCCTCTTTGGATTATATCCAAATCTCCTCCTACTTTGCTTCTTCATCCTTTATTGTAGATTCTCTACTTCATGTTTCTGCTTCCGCCCAACAGCTTCATATTTCCTCCTCTGTCTCATGACCTTGGTTAAGTGCTTAATTATAGAAGCAGTGTGAGCACACAGTTAAAAAAAATTCAAATAGAACAGAAGGGTATAGAACAGTGATTCTCAACCAGGGGCAACTTTTCCCTCCTGGGGGACATTTGACAACATCTGGAGGCATTTTGGGTTATTACAACTGAGGAGGGGTGCTATTGGGTAGAAGCCAGGTTGCTGCTAAACATCCTACAATGCACAGGTCAGCCTCACATGACAAAGAATTATCTGGTCCAGAACGTCAATAGCTTCGAGGTTAAGAAATTTTAGTATAGTAAAAGAGAAAAAAAAAAAAAAAAAAAGCAAAAGGCTCTACATGATTCCACTTACATGAAGTTCTGGAATAGACAAAACTAATCTATAGTAAAAGAGAAAAAAAAAAAAAAAAAAAGCAAAAGGCTCCCTGCCTCATTCCCATTCCCAGTCATAATTGACTAGAGGCAACTACTATTAATGGTTTCTGAATCTTTTAGTGATTATCAGTGTATCTGTCAATAATCCAGTAATACTTAGACTAGTCAGGACTAGAAGATTCTGAGCATATGGCAACCCCAGCAAGGCTCTCCCTTCCGCACCCCTCTGACAACTCCCAGTTACAGGAGAGAAGCTTTAAGTGGGTTCTCCTGGTCTCTTTGCAAAGAGCATTCTCTCAGACAAGTTTCTGAAGAACAGCTTCAGAGCCAAGAACAAGGACCTTTAGGAAGGCAGCAAGTCCCAGAAACACCCTGCTGCCCAGGGACAATCAATGAGTTTGAATAACTTAACACCATTCCTAAATAAAAACTCTAAAATAAAAAAAGAGGAAAATCACTTAAATTTAATGAAGACTATTTGCTAAAGGAAACCCTAGTGGGGCAGTGGTTAAGAGCTATGGCTGCAAACCAAAATATTGGCAGTTCAAATCCACCATGCGCTCTTTGGAAACCCTGTGGGGCAGTTCTACTCTGTCCTATAGGGTCGTTATGAGTCGGAATCGACTTGAAGGCAAAGGGTATTTACTAAAACCTAACGGCAAATGTTGTTCTCAATGGTGAAACACTAAAGCCATTTCAATTAAAATCAGAAATTAGACAGAGATGTCTGCTATTATCCTTATCTTCACCCGAGGGGTGAGGGAGCCGATGTATTTATATATCAGTTCCCACCAGTCATTATTTGAGTGCTGCCCTTGGGAGGGGGCGAGATTGATCCTCCAGCACTTCAGGCCTGCCATGTGTGAAGGTTGAGCACTGAGCCACCAGAGAAAATCCGCAAGCAAAGAGGTGCGGGCTGGCAGGTGGAAGCAGGGCTGATATGCACCACCGAGGTGAGGCCAGGGGACATGACTGAGGCCCTGACAGTGTCTGCACCATCCACACACGCATGGCTCAGACCCACGCATGTTCCACATTGAGTTCACGCTACCATATCGCTGCTGCTTTAACGGCATGACCGGTAACAGATTTTTTTTTTTAAATAATATTTTATTGTGTTTTTGGTGAAGGTTTACACAGCAGTTTAGGTTCCCATTGAACAATTTCTACACAAATTGTTCAGAGACATTGGTTACATACTTCACAATATTCTGTTTCCATTAATCTAGTTTCCCTGCCCCCTTACATTCTCATCTTTGTTCTGAAGTAATTGTTGAGCGTTTAGTCTCATATAGATGACTTTTTTAAAGAAGCACAGTACTTGTGGGTGATATTCGTTATTTTTTGAGCCAATCTGTTGTTTAGCTACAAGCTGACCTCAGGAGTTAGTTTTGGTTCAAGGTTTGAAGAGTGTCTCAGGGCAATAGTCTCTGGGAGTCTTCCAGTGTTAAACAGCCTGGTAGGTCTGTTTTGTTTGTTTGTTAAGAATTTGAAGCTCTTTTCCACATTTTTCTCCCATCCTATCAAGGTCCATCTATTGTGGGCCTAATTGGAACAGTTGGTAGTGGTAGCCAGGCACCATCCAGTTCTGGTCTCAGGGTAGATGCAGTCACAAGTTCTTAAAAAAGAAGAAGGGAGAGGAGGAGATGAAATAAACACTTAAAATAGGAGGATTAGTGAAAGAAACTACAATCCACACCGCAGGGTTGGCTCTAAGGCTGCAACCCTCTATTCAGCTTAGATCCTCTAGCATCCCTTCCAGACTCCCCTCATCCTCGGACATCACTTCTTGCTGGTTCTAGATCACTTGCCTGGTGGGTAACCTAGGTGTTCACTTCCAAGGGGTCTGAACCCTGGTTACTCTGCCCTTTTCAGGCTGTGATGGCCACAGTTGTCCATTCATGGCTAATCACTGGGTGGGGAGCACCAAGAGGCACCCAGGAATCCCCTGGCTGCAGAGGCAGTCCTCCCATCCCAATGTGTAAGGGTAACCCTATGTCTGCATGATAATCAGGTTCATTACCCTTGCCAGGATAATTACTCTCCACCAAGTACTTGAGAGAGAGTAGCCAGGCACAATTGCTTAAGGTATGGAGAACTCTGCGCTGTGGACAGACTCTCTCCATGCAGCCTTTCAGTTTCACCTCCCACTGCTGAGTGATTATCTCCTTATTTTCCTTAAATTCCTGAGAATGAAAATTTGGTAAGTTCACATCATCCCTGACTTCCAGCCCAGGCTACCCCATAGGCCACTGGCTAGTCTATGGACTGGCCAGGTCTTGGGTCAGTTGCCCACTTGGTTATTTCAATCAGCTGAGGTCAGAATTTGATATTACAAATCCCAGGGTCTAGGCCTGCCTCATCAGCAGGGGTTTGCCCTGTTAAAAGAGACTATAGGTGTGGCTGGCACGATGTGTGACATATTGATAAAGGAGCTGAAGTCCTATCAGTGTAGCTTTTGCCACAGGCCCTCCCAGTCACACAGTTGAGTTTACAGCCTATGGAGCCCAGTTTCCTAATTTGTAAAATAAGTGGGTTGGGCTCTCCCTTGCAGCTCTAAAATGTCTGATAACTGCCTCTCCCTCCCTGAAAGTTTGTGTATAAACTGCTGGTAAGCCAGGATACCCTTCATCCCATGCTTATGTAATTTATTTTCTGAACCCCAAATTTCATTTTTCAATAAATGCTAGCTATTATTATTTACCTTTATTAAATTTTGTTCTGTGGTTTTGAGTCATCATCTTGCCCTGCTGCAGTGTTTGAATCTTGAGTTTGCCTTTCAGTGGATTGCTTTTCTTTTCAGCTCTGTGGCATCAGAAAACACGAACGTGCTTTCTGTGTCATCATTTAACACAGGACCAAGGAGGGGCCTGGGTGAGTCACGGGCGACCTAGCGGCACTCTTTGTCTTCAGTGATTCAAAGAACTGCAAATACTATTAATAATGCTATCAAGTGGCCCATATTGCTACCACCTGTCTCCAAAGCTGTTGCATCAGACTTTTTAAGATGTTTTTGTTAAAGTCTAGACCTACTATGTCTCCAGCAATCACACCTTTGACTGATGTCACACATCATCTAAACCATCTGCATTTTACCAATGAAAACCTTGGAAATTGTGACTGGCCTCTTTACCCCCATTAATGTGCTCTTTCCATTACATCATGCTTCCTCCACAGTTCAGGAAACTTAGCAGACACTTGTGTATTTGTTTTCTATTGCTGCTGTGATGAAATACCACAAACTAGTGGCTTAAACAATACAAATTTACTATCTCACAGTTCTGGAGGCCAGAAGTCCACTATGGGTCTCACTGGGCTAAAATCAAGGTGTCAGCAGGGTTATGTTCTTTTCTGGGGGCTCTAGAGGAGAACCCATTTTCTTGCCGTTCCCACCTTCTAGAGGCTGCTTGCATTCCTTGGCTCACGGCCTCCTTCCTCCATCTTCAAAGCCAGCAATGGGCTGGTTGAGTCCTCATGATGCAGCTCTCTAATTCTTCTTCCATCATGAAATCTCTCTCTTCCTACAGTTGGCAAAGATGCTCCCTTTCAACAACTCAAGTGATTAGATTGGAGTTAGAGAGAGACAGTCTGACTTTCAGAGTTTTAGGAGACATCCCTGACTTCTTAATGTTGGCTGGGCTTTACCAAGATGCGCCCCTTTCCACACTGAAAATTCTTTCTGGATGCCATTACTGTTGGGTTCCTTCCTTTTGTCTACCTTAACACCCTATTCCCTGTAATAGGCAGTGGAGAGGCCAGGTAAGGGCAAGAAAGGGGCTTTGGTGTTTGTCCTCTAGGGGCTCAGATGAGGATATTGTGGTTCTGGAAATGCTAACGTGTGCAGCACTGGCCCTCAACGCTTAAAAGCCCCTGGGTGATTCTGACAGTTGCGCAGTAGGGATATGGCTTGGCGTTACAGGTGTCTAGCTTCAAAAGAAATGTGGAGGTAAATATTGCAAAGATCCCATGTGGTACACATGGGGAAGGGGAAGAATTCCGCTTTTACATCCGTTCACAAAAGAAGGCTATGTGATGGTCTAAGATAGAATGGAATGCAGGATCTCATGAGAAGACATGCAACCATCACCAAAAGAGCAAAAGACGAGAGAAACAGAGGCCAAGCCTGGTTAAGACCTCCAAGGCCAGCTCCTGCCCTGGGGCTGGGTATGCAGTTTAACTCATCCTAGCTCCTTTTGGGTACCCTCCCTTCTTAAGCCTCTCCAAGGGCCGAGTTAGACAGTATGCCCCTGATTCTTTTTCAGAGTGTACCCTGGGAGCCTCAGTCTTGGCATTTTACTGGCATCCAGGTTATGTTCACCTATGTATCAATCCTGAAAACTAAGACATTATCTACAGTTTATGGGATTCCCACAGGTGTTCCTGCAGTTGGTACACATGCTGCCCATACCCCCTACTCCCTACATCACAGATACAAGTGCACTGACTGCCCCCACGCATCCTGCCACCAGCTGCTCTATACGCCCCCAGTCACTCTCACGGGTCACTGAGTTCCCCAGGGAGTCACCAACACATACTGTCTGTTATCTGGGGGAGGCCCTGGCGGGGTGCCCGGGGGTGGGTTGTTGGAAACCTTAACCAAGCAGGGATGGTTAACAGCTGCAGGGACACCTCAGGGAACAATGAACCTTAAAAAGGAAATATCTGTAGAACCTGTTGCCATGACCTCTTAAGACTTTTCTTAAAATGGTCTGTCATCCCTGCCCTAGAAAAAAAAAAAAAAAAACAGCTATCCCAGACACCCTTTGCCCCCCAGAGTCCTCTGTGTTTAATCCTCCAGACGGACTTTGACATGGATGACACCCCCGGAGCAGACAGCAAAGACCTGGGGGCACGCATGTGCACACACACATACACCTGTCTCTCCTCAGACACATTACTCAGGTCCCTCAGTAGGCACTTTCTCGGGGATGGGGCCCATCACAGTGCCACGCCACACACCACCAATCATACAATAAAAGCTGTTAAGCTGCGGCGAGGACCTCTTTCCCCTTCCTTTTTTCTCCCCACAGCTGCAGAAGGGGTTTCTGAGGGGGTGGATGTCACCCGCTGCGGGGTGGGTTTTTCCCCACCTCTGTACCTTGTCTTGCCCCAGCCCCTTCCCACTCCCAGAATTAGGCCCTTTTGGGGTTCCCTATAGGAGCAAAAGAATGTTAAGGAGCATCTCCAGGCACCCTTCCTTAGCAGCCCCCTTCTCCCCTCCCTGGGTGTCCCTCTGTCCTCCATTGGCCAAGCCCTCCCCTTTTTTAAGGGGCCCTTCTGAGTGCTTCTCGGCTACTGGGTCCTTCTCTGCTTTGCCAAATGTCCCTTCTTCCTCCAGGCTGGGTGTGAAAGGACCATGTTGGGACTTGTTTTTCAGGAAGAACTTTACTAGGAAACTAAGAGCAAAACCAAAACTAAAACAAGAAGATACAAAAATCTTGACTGATCCAGAGTCTGCACACTCAGCTCCTGGCCCTGCTTCCTTTCTCTGCTTAGGAAGCTGCAGCCGTTCTTAATCCCTGGGCAGCTCCCTTGATCCCCGGTCCCCCACAGGGGTACACAGAAGGCTTCTCCAGAGCACAAGCTGTGAGGCTGCCAGTGCTAAGGTCCCTGTGGGGTCTCTCATCCTCACCCCCAGCCCAGGCCTATTCTGGGGCCTCAGCCTCCTGGGCTCCACCTTCTGGATCCTGCACAGTAGCTCAGCTGTAGGGACAGAGGATGTCACGAGGCTGGGAGGGGTAGGATGGAGAGAGGAAGGGGCTGACAGGCCACAGGAGGGCAACAAGGATGGAGGGGGAAGGGAAAAGCTCTGAAGAGGAACTCTGGGTGTGTTTTCAGAGAAACAGTTTGGTCCTAAGTCCCCTGCATCCTCCAGAAGGGCTGCAGCATTCCCAGAAAGGGCTTTTGAGTGAGAACCTCCTTGTGGCAGGGAGGAGAGCTTCCGCAGCAGATCTGTGGGGCTATAGCAGGAGGGGAGCTGGGCCCACCCTGAAAGCCCCCAAGCTATGGGGGAGATGAGCCCCATCTGGGGATCCACCACATCAGGGGACCCCTTTCTAGAAACTCATACCCTCTGGGAACCCCAGGATGGTGGGAAGCTAGGGATCCACACTAGTACCACAAATCTGATGGGAACGATGGAGCCCTACCCTGGAGCAGTGACTGAGATCCTCTGAGGTCAGTAGTGCACAGAAGAGCTCTGACTACACATCCGTAAGCCCCAGTGGACAAGGCAGCCAGGAGGGGCGGGGGGCAATCAGGGTAGCCAAACAGGAGGACAAGTGTTTGGAGCCCAGCATTACTGAAGTGGGTCTAGGATGCATGAAGGGGGACATACGCAGGACATGGTCAGATCCGAGTAGTGACCTGGACACTCCCAGCACCTACTCCCACACTCTGAACCTCAATCTCCCCTCGTCTGCCCCCCGTCCCAGGCCCAGCGATGCCTTCTGCTTCACTGAACCCATCTGGTAGAGATTTGCTCACATCTTCCTCTTTCGTGACTGGAAGTCACAGGGTAAAAATGATTATCTGTGCTTCACAGAGGGAACACAAAGCCTAAGAGTATAAAGACAGAGCGGAGAGTGGCAAGCGGGGTTGGGGCCAGTGGACAAGGCGGCAAGAACAGCGGGTGCAGAGGGGCTCAGGACCATGGCTGAGCCCATCACCTATGCAGACCTTCGGTTTGTGAAGGCACCCCTGAAGAAGAGCATCTCCACCCGGCTAGGACAGGGTAAGGGTGAATGAATCTCCTTGGTTCTGCCTGCATCCCCTCCTCCTTCAGGACCCCACCTCTTGATTCTCACCTTGGTCTCTTTCCTCTCCAGACTCAGACGATTACGAGGATGGGGAGCTCACCTATGAGAATGTACAAGTGCCCTCAGCTCCAGAGTGGCCAGTTGGCGTGGCTCCCCCTGGACTAGGGAACAAAGCAGGTATGGAATACCCAGGGGACATATGTTTGGGGTGCTGTGTCTTGAGCTGGAGAGGACAATGCCCTTGGGGAGAGAAGGGGTGTCTAAGGAAAGAGGAGAATGAGAACTGGGCAAATAGGAGCCAGGGGAAGAATCAAGATGCCAAGGGCAAGGTGGGAGAACCCAGTGGGGAGGTAAGGGCTCCGAGGAGGCATCAGGGTGGCCCTTCAGGGAGATGAGTTCTAATGGGAGTCACAGGAGAGAGTTGAGAGGGTAGGGGAGAAGAATGAGAGCAATCCCAGGGAGAGGTTTTGGGGTGGGCAGATAAGGGGGCCCTGAGGAAGGGTAAAAGGAGACCTGGGGGGAGACGTAGAGCCTTGGTGGTGCAGTGATTAAGTGATCGGCTGCTAATCAAAAGGTTGGCAGTTGGAATCCACCAAGCTGCTTCTTGGAAATCCAATGAGGCAATTCTACTTTGTCCTGTAGGGTCACTATGAGTCCGAATCGACTCCACAGCAACGTTTTTTTTTTTTTTTTTTTTGTGGTTTGTGGTGGGGGAGACAAGGGGTCCCCAGGGAAAAGACAAGGCCAGTCTCAGGAGGGAGGAGAGAGTTCTGGGAGAGATGAGGAGCTCCCGCGGGTGATGAGGGTGTCCCAGATGAATTGTACAGAGGGCAACATAGGACTGACTGGGGCCCAGCGTTGTGGTAGGGTGGAGAGGGGGTAGAAGGGGCATTTCCTGGTGCTTCCCATCTGCCAACTGGCGACGCTCCCAATCCACAGCGGTCTTGCCGGAGCAGCCACCTGCGGCCTGGAGCGCGGTAACGTCAGCAGCCGCCGGGCGGGTTCTGCCCTGTGAGTGGCGTCCGGTCCCCACGACGCGCGCTCGCGACCTCGCCGGGCCGCCGCAGGCCATTTCTCCTGGGAGTCCCCGCGAGGGTGGCCGGGGAGGCACGTGCTCACGCGAGGCCGCGCAGAGGTCGGCCGACCTGCTGTGTGCAGGCTTGGCCCGGGAGGGAGCCCGGGCGCAGCCCTTCCGACGCCTCGGCGGTACCGCGACCCCTCTCGGTGCCGCTTTCACCCCATCCCCATATTGATCATTCCAATATGTCGACCCAGACTGCTTCAAGTCCCCAGTTCACGTACCTTTCCTTTTCCCCCTCTCTGTCTGATAATCCCCAACCTTTATTCTGGAACACCTCCCTCCCCTACTTGTAAAACACTCCCACTAGCCCACCAAGCCGACCTTGCCTGCCCTCCTCAACCCTGCATCACTGTCCTGTTAGGGGTGCTTTTTCCTCGTGAATCCCCTCCCCCCATCCCCTCAGTCTATAAATTCTTTCCCGCGACTGATTGCCCCTCATTCCACTCGCTCCCTAAGGCTGTGTAGCCTACACTCACCTCCTCCTCCTTGGCCTGCTCCTCACCTGCCTGCTGTTAGGTGTGGCCGCCATCTGCCTGGGAGTGCGCTGTGAGTATGGTTGCCCCCCACTTCCCACTTACCCCTAAACGACCTTTTCCCTGCTCCCCCCCAACAGCCACCCTTCCTCAGTAGAGCCCATAGTCACTCCCACCAAACCCTTAGCTTTTGGTCTGGTTTCCAGCACTGCGTCCTCCTAAATTGTCCTTACCTTATCCAGTACTTCCTTAAGCTTTAGGCAGTCAGATCTTATATTTCAGCTCATTGTGCAAAAAGTTGGAAGGAGCAGTGCAAGGGCTGATGCTGAAGTCTCGGGGGTCCAGGGTGTGTCTGGTGAAGATGCCCTCCAAATCACTCTTTATGACCAAACAGATCTGCAGGTGTCTCAGCAGCTCCGGCAGACGGACAGGGTTCTGGAAGCCACTAACAGCAGCCTGCACCAGCAGCTCCACCTAAAGATAACCCAGGTGGAGAATAGCGAAGAGGAGGTGCAAGGGTCCAGGAGGGAGCTGGCCCAGAGTCAAAAAGCACTACAGGTGGAACAAGGGCTTCGCCAGGCTGCTGAAGGGCAGTTAAAGGACTGCCAGTCTGACCGGGAGAAGACAGAGGAGACCTTGCGAAGGGAGGAGGGGCAGAGGAGCAGCCTGGAGCAGAGGCTGAGCAATGTGCAAGACACACTGAAGTCCTTCTTCAAATGTTCCTCACCAGGTAACTGCTCTGGGGGGAGCCAAGAGGGGACTGCTGTGAGGCATGGATTGAAGAAAGGAGACACTAATGATGGAGATCTATCTATGTATCAGGAAGTCAATGAGTTGTTGCGGAAATGGGGTAGTGAACCAGAGTGGTGGCTGACATGAGCCATGCAGGAAGAAGGCTGAAGCTGCACACTGGATTGAGGGGGCTCACCCAGCTCTAAGGCAGACCCTGTTGGGGAGGGAAGGGTGGCAGCCAGCAATCCAAACTACACTGTCCAAAGCAGCATGGTAAACTCAGGTATCTGGCATGATGTCTGTGTCAAGGATCTGGGCACCTCCTGAATTTGGATGTGAAATTTGTTGTCTGCACATTTTTCTTTTCTTTTTTGTAACTTAATTTTTTGCATATTTTTCTAAAGAGAGTATAGTATAGCTTTAATTAGATTCTCAATACATCTGAGACTCCCCCCACAAAGGTTAAGAATTAGTGATTGATGAGGTACAATCTGGTGGTGGGGCAAGAAGCAGACATTCTCATGCATGGATGGCACTCACAATGAAGTGGGAAGGGTACTGTGATTTAGGGAACTGGGATGGGATGTTCATCCATTTTGAAAGCAAGAACCCATCCAATATGGGGGATGGTAAAGGGGGATACATAAAAGGGGAAAGGCTGTACCAAAGCAGGCTAGGTTTCTAGACAGGGTGCCTAGAAGAGGACTGGAATGTTTATGGACTGGATATCTATGGTCAGGGTTAGTCTCCATCTGGCTCAGGGGGCACCTGGATGCTCCCTCTAGGCTTGGGACAGCAAGATTTTATATGAAAACACCCTCAGTCCTCATTTCCTTAACCTCCTTGTCCTCTGTGACACTCACTTCCATGTCAGTACTGCCACTCATTCCCACTGCTGCCCCCTGGGCCTCAGCATCTGAAATGACTCTTGTGCTGAAATGACTCTTCAGACTTCCACTCTGATCACAACTGCCCACCCTTCCGCACAATTTCCCCATACTTCTTCATCCTCACCCAAGCCTCCAACCCACTGACTCCCCTGTTTCCTCCCTTCCCATCAGCCTGTCTCCTATCCTCACTTCTCTCCCTATGTACTGGATTCCGGAGTCCATCACTTCAACCACTCCTTGGTTTCATCATCCTTCTGGTGCACCTGACTGGCAAAATCTCAACTCTGGATGAACTCAACTGCCCACCTTGCACATGTCTGCACCCAGGTGTGACAAAGTGTGCAATCATTCTGCTTGGTGCCAGTGAAACGCTAGTCTCCAGCCTCAGCTGGGGCCTCAGCACTGCCTAGCAATCCCTGGGGTGGTCAGTTTGCTCCCCATAAGAACTCCTTACCCTGCTACCTTCCCCCTCACTTTCAGCAGATGCCTTCAATCTCCTACTTAATCAATGAACAAAACTCTTCTGTGTAAAACTCTACATGGACTTTCTCTTTGTAATATAAAAATAAAAAATCCTTAGCATGGCTTCCAAGGCCCTGCCTGCCTTCCAGCATGCCACTTACCCCTTATCCTCTTTGATCTAGCCACACTGGACTTCTTTTTATTCCTTGAAGTTGCCATAAGACAGTAGCTCAAGGGGGTAGCTGAGTGGAGACATGAAAATGTAGGCAGAAGAGAGGGAGCTAGTGGAGAGGGAATGATCTGAATAATGGAGGTAGGACTGATTGAACAGAGTGTTGGAAGAGAGTTGGGTACGGCTGGGATCAGGAGCACAGACTGGGGTGCGGCTGACATTAAAAAGAAAAGAGGGATGTTTATTATGGATAATCAGGAAAAGAGGAACAGAGGAGAGACGTAAATTTTGAGGGGAAGAGAAGGGAAATGGAGAGAGCTCACATGAGGAGTCTGACAATTTCAGTAAAATAGGAACCAAGCTGTATGCTTGTGGAAGAGTAGAGAGGCAAGGAGGTGGTTGGCTTGAGGAGTGTGGGAAAAGTTTTGCATATGCAGTGGGGGATGCTTTAGGGAACTAGTGAGATGAATTAGAGGCTAGTGAACAATTGTAGGGGGCCCAGGTGAGGTTAGCCAAAATGGGGGGGGGGTAGACTGTAATTGGTCAGAAATTGGGGCTAGTAACACCAGCCCTATTGGAATAAACCTCCCAGATTATTAGAGAGTAATGTTGTTGAATGTTAAAGCTTTCTACTAAGTACACACAGGTATGGCATTTCCAGGGCAGGCAAAAGAGAGCAAAGGTGGCAAAAGAGAGCAAAGGTCAAAGACTAGGAGTCAATGAAGGCACTGAGTTTAGACCCAGGAGAATATTGTTAGCAACCAGATTGCTGCTGAGTGGTCACTTCCATCCAAAAACAGTGCTGAGACCTTCCTTCTGGGTCTGGGCAGTGCTGTCACACTCTTCCTCTTTTTTAGAAACCTGCTGCCCCATGGGATGGATACAGAAGAGGACAAGCTGCTTTTACGTCTCACCTATTCAGAGAAATTGGGAGGACAGCCGAAAGCATTGTAAATCTCTGTCCTCCGATCTGGCCATATTCAAAGATCTTCAAGCTTACTCTTATTATTCAGTAAGAATACTCTTATCCACAGGCTGTATTTGCATCTGTTAGGTAAAGGGACATACGTCCTCAAGTCAGAAGTGGCAATGCACACTTGGCGTGCATGCTGGGCTTCCCATTTCTCTTCCATGCAGATACTGATAATCAGTCACAATGCTCTTTACCTTCGAACTTGAAAACAGCCGGTGCATCTTTTCTCCAGGTAGCCCCTACTGATAAGAGTTGGCATGAGAGTTGAAATTTATGAACCTTTGCTACTTTAACGTGTTTCTCATCCCAGCTTTCTGGTCATCTCTCTGGGCTACTTAACAGGTTCGACTCTCATGGCTTCTCAGGGAGACATATTCCATACCTGCTGGGCTGGATTGTAGGGATAGGTTCCCTGTGACTAGAATAGCCTACTAGATGGCCCCCTTCTAAAGGCTGGCAGAGTTTCTCCTCCAGCTGGGAGGTGAACTAAAGGGTGAGCCTGCACCTGCAGGGTGGACACTAGGAAGATGCAGGGACAAGCCCTCTTGCCAAAGCTCACAGGCCTCCCTAGGGTATTCATTTTCTTCCGTATTTCTCAGCACTCTCTATACACCTCATGTCTCTCTGAATCTCCCCTCAGCTATTTGACTCCAAAGAAATCTTAAATCAGTTGTTACCACCTGATGGTCTATTTAATTCATGTTGGATTGGCCTCCGCTTCAATAAGAACTGGGAGTGGACTGATGGCACACTATTCAATGGGTAAGTTTGTTAGGACTTTCAGGTATTTTCAACTCTATATTCCCTTCCTAAGGGCACAGTAAAGAGATTTCTTTTCCAGGTCTTCATCCCAAAAATCTTTCATAAATCAATACTGTGATTGCCCTTTTGTTCATTTTCTCTATTTGGTTAATAACTGTTTAGACCAGTCTTGTGCTCTGTTCTGTCCCCAGTACCTAGCAGTCCCTGGTACATACAATTTTGGGGGGATAATTACTAGATTGGGAACCTATGCCATCTTTTTCTCATCTTCTCTCAGAAGCTGAGGATTTAGCCTGGGCTTCACAGCTGATCAAGAATCCTGGTACCCTAACCTAACTTCCCATCCCTTGACAAAACTGCCCAAACTGAGGTTGTTACTTTCTCAGTCGGGCCACACGAGGCACTAAAGAAGTAAACAAGGGAGCAGTGGGGTAACTTTAAGACGACCGACCCCAGGAACCCTGAAGCAGGGTGGTGACCTCCCATGTTCCCTAACTGGAGTTTTCAACTTTAAGATCTTGGATGACGTTTCCCTCCCTGGTCCTAAAGCCTCTTCTGGTTGGAATCCAGCCATTGGACTCTGAGCCACACTCAGGCGTGGGCTGTGTCTGGGCAGGTGGGGTGAGTTAGGACTTGGGTTAAGCTTTATGCAAGGGCAAGTGGAGAAGGGAAGATGGGAAGGAGGGGTCCAGAGCTTACTCCTGTTCTATTTCACTACTGTACAGGTTTGGGCCACAAAAACAAAGGTTTAGGACACAAAACCTAGACTGTGGTAAGGTACAAAACTATTGGCAAAAACTGCAGCAAGAGCAGTGTTCACATATGCTTCCCTGCATCTGTCAGATGGCAGCCTTCAAGTATCCAGATGGGGAACACTTTTCGCACTTTTGAGCTGGGTAAGTGCGAGGGATGGGGATGAGGCGCGGAGGACTCGGGGAAGAGAGACTCAGAGCAGGGTCCCAGAGATGAGAGGGAAAACTTGTTCCTGGGAGTGGCAGTCCTGCTCACAGCTCCAGGGGCCTGGGCTGCTTATGTAAAGGAGGGTTGGGCAGGGGAGAGGGGCAGGCAAGGCCTTAAAACTGAAGGGAGGCTGGTGATGTGGCTGTCCAGAGCCCTGGGGAGGAGATGGGGTGACCTAGATGAGGGTTCGTTCTTAGTGACAGTCAACTGTGGAGCTCACTGCTGCTTTACTCTTCCAGATACTCATGCCAACAAGAGCCTGTGCCCCTCATCCCTAACCTGTGGCCTGCAGGGCCTATGATGACCTCCCTCCAGTGCTCCCTCACTCTGCCCGGGCAGTGCCCAGCCCATGACTGATCCATGCCTGATACTTCTAGCCAGCCTGCTACCTGCTTGAAACTCTGTCCCAGAAACTGGACTGTTCCTAGGAAAAGGGCTAAGAAGCCTCTAGAAGGGACTTTGGCCTCCCGAAGAAACTCCCACAGCAAAGTGGAGGGGGGGAGGAGGGCGTACCGGCTTAGCGGATAGGGGCAGCCCGGAGCCAGCCAGGCAGTTTTATTGAAATACTTTTAAATAATTTGCACGTGTTAGTCTTATGTGTCAGCAATGCTGTGTCTGGTTCAGGGATCCCCGCAGGAGAGTGAGCCCAGGGGTTGGACAGGAAGTGCTCTGTCTCTTGAGTTCATGCTGATGCTCCCCTATATGGGGAGAAGGGCTGGTCAGCCCATCTGGGACTGACGCTGTCCAGCATTTGCGCTCTGTCCTCACAGGGTGTCCTGAAGGCCAAAGTTGGAGGTCTGAGACCACAGGCCCCACTGTTAAGAGCGTGCCCCAGGCAGCTGCAGACTGGGAGTGGGTGGCTTGGCGTGGTGCCCTCGGTGGCAAAGGAGACTGCCTGCCTCACAGTTCAGGTTGCGGTAGCGGGCAACAGCTGGTGTGGGGCGGGGGCACATGGACAGGAAGCTAAAGCTGAAGGGGCCAAGGCAGCAGCCAGGACAGGGCAGCCCCTCATCAGTCTCCCGGGGAACTGAAGGGGGCGGCGAGGGTTCTGTCCGCTCCAGAGCTGCCGCCCGGGGCAGGCTATGCTGAGCCCTGTTCCAGGGCTCCCCAGCCCAGCCTTGTGGGGAGTTTACTACCACAGCTGGGGGGTTGTTGTTGAGGGGAGGTCCTGATTGGGAGGACCAGGGTTGGGCAGAGGAACAAGTGCTGATGAAGTTGTCTGTGGCCACAGCCAGGGGCAGCTGGGGAGCTGGTCCTGGGGGTTCTGGCTCAGGGCTGCTGCCCTCACATTCCATCCTCTCTTCAGCTGAGGGGCCCACGGGGGGAGGGCCAGAACCTGGCAGTGCTGTCTCCATACGTCGAGGAAGCTCAGGAGATGAGGGTAGGGAGCGGCAGCGGCGGACAGGTGTCCCGGGCTGGACCAGGGTCTCTGGAGTGGTCACCAAGGGCAGGTGGGTAGAGGACAGTGGTGATGGTGGTACAAGGGGCAGGGGGGCGACTGGCTTGCTGGGTGTGTCCAGGAGCTTGATCTTGCCTCCTCTGAGGTCTTCCCGTAGTGAAAAAGGGTTGACTCGAGTCAGATTGTCCCCCCAGTTGGGGGGTGATCCTGGTGATGGGGGCAGGAAGAGGTCTGACCGGCTTCGGGAGAGCCGGGGGTCTGGCCGGGGAAGTGTGGCAGAGGGACCCCATCTTGGAAGAGACCCTGTAGACAGAGAGGTCTGTGATCACTGCTGTCAGCATTTGATCATAGCTTTTTGAGGGCCTTTTTATTCTTCAGGAGGCTGCTAGGACTAGAGCTTAGAAAAAGGAGTCCCACAGGATACTTTGGGAAGGGGGGGTATCATATCCAGCTTCCTTTTACTTCTTTCCTTAATCCCCTCCCTCAGGCTCTAGCATTAAAAACTATCTTCTTTGAGACAACCCTCAACCTAGCCTTCTCAACGAATACACTTAGTTTCTCCAAGAGAATTCCCTGAGTTCTAAGGAGGAGAGAGGCAGAAGGACTTCAGCTGGGTCAAGGTCATGCTCACTTACCCTGATTATGTGTCAGGGGAGCCTTGGTGAGGAGGGCTGGCTCAGGCATCTGCTCCAGGATCCATTCCAGGTGTTGGGTGATTTCAGTGAAGGGGGCACGGGCACCAGGTTCCATCTGATGGGTAGGGACGGGGCAGTTTCACTAAGTGCTCTGAAAAAGCGTCCCTGAGTTTTCCTCCCATCACCTGGGACCCAAAGGGCAGCTATGTCAGCTCATGGTTGGGGGCAGGGGTGGGGTGAGGAGGGTGAGTGAGGCTCTTACACTGCAGCAATGGATGGCCAGGAGCAGGAAGGGCAGTGGGCAGTCATCGCCCACTAGGGTTCGGAAAGCTGGCACATCCAGGCCAAAGTCCTGTGGGGACAGCAGAGAGGAGGCGCCTTCAAGTCAGTCTTCCTTGGGCTCTCCTTCTACCCCTCCATCAGGACTCCAACCTCCAGGGAACCCTCCTTGGTTATGAGCCACCCCATCTGGCAATATCTTTCCTTTCCAAACCCAGACACATTTACCTCAGTACGGGGTAGATAGTCAGGATCTGCAGGTACTCGGGCGATGAGCTCACAGAGGACAATGCCAAAGGCAAATACATCAGCCTGGGGATAAGAGAGAAAGTCAGCAGGAGGAGGTAGGCCAGGTACCAGAAATATGGAGGGAGCTGGGGAGTCTTGACAGTTTTCATGTGTTGGGGGATGCTTGTGAGGGGCAAGTGGTATCTTGGGGCTTCCTACATATCTGGCAGGGCTGTTGAAGAGCTTGGGATGGGCCCTTATGAGAGTATTTCAAGGGTCTCTGGAAGGCCTTGGAGACCTGAAGGGTTGATGTCTCACCTTCTCATCATACAGCTCACCCCGCAATACCTCTGGAGCCATCCAGTATGGGGAACCCACCACGGCCAACGGCTCCTTCCTTGCTCCTTCCCTGCAGGGGCAGGGGCAGGATGGTCAGAAACATCCCACTCAGGCACCTTCCTCAAGCAAAAGGGGATGAAGTGAAGCCCCTTCCCACCCCAAGGGAAAGGTGTCTGGGGGCCTGGCATTCTAGATGGTTCATTTAGGTAGGGGCCCTCTGGTAAGTTTAGGGGGACAGGGGCATTCACCTCACCTATACACAGGAATCTTTTCTGCCAGCCCGAAGTCACCCACAACAGCTGTGAAGCCTCGGTCTTCCCGTCGGACCAGACAGTTCTGACACACACATATAGCATCCCCATACAGCCATCACCTTCTGCTCTCTGGTCTCCCCACACATACCCCAAAGCCCTGTCATTCCAGCATAACCCCAACCGTGTCTGATCTCCCAGTTCTCCAGTGCACCCAAATTCTCTAATATTATCCATCACTCCAAACCCAGCATGACACGCATTCCCTCAAAGCACTCTCCTCCACCCCAGCCCCCCAATATTCTCCAATGCCTTGCCCAAATGCCTAATATACATTCTAACATCCTAATATAGCTATTATCCATGTTCCAATATCCACAGGCCAGTTACAGTCTGTTTCAAACCCCCTTCATGCCTCCACCCACCTGGCCAGCCTACCTTGGATGTGAGGTCTCGGTGGAATATACCTTTGTCATGCAGGTACCGCAAGCCACGGGCAATGTCCAGAGCCAGGTGGAGTCTGATAGTCCAGGATAGAGGCTCGGGGGAGCTGAGCAGCTGTTCTAGGGTCCCCCCATTCATGTACTAGGTCATGGGGGTGGAGAAGGGGAATGAATGTCAAGGCTTCAGCCTATGTTCTAGGTCCCCCACTTATAAGCCAGGGGGCACAGCACTCAGGAGGATCACAAAGGTCAGAAGGGTCAGTCTGTGCTCTAGGGCCCCCCATTCATGTTCTAGGACTGCCCCGTCCAATACAGTAGCTACTAGCCATGCCACTAGCCATGTACAACTATTTAAATTTAAATCATTAAATAAAACTAGACATTCAGTTCGTCAGTCACAGTAGCTACATTTCAAATGCCCCCTAGCCACATGTGACTAGTGGCTACTATATCCGACAACACAGACATAAAACATTTCCATCACTGCAGAAAGTTCTATTGGACATCACTGACCCGGGGGATACAGGGGATAGCACCAGCGGAGACCTCATAAGTGTTTTGCCCAAAGGGAAGTTCAGGGAAACCTCCCTTGGGAGGAGGTTCTGCTGCCTCTCCTTATCCCTCCGCAGATCCACTTGTCCCGCTGACTCCTACTCCCCTTGTGTTTCCCCTTCTTGGCCCATCCTCACCTCTGTGAGAGCGTGCAATTGCCCCTGGTGCACACAGACCCCCATGAACCTGGAAGAGGATGCGGAAGATAGAAGGGTAGGCTGTTAGAGCTATTAGAGCTCCGGCCGTCTCCACTTTTCCCGCGGGATCTTTACCTTTCCCTCTAGCCACCTCCAGCTCACCTAAGGATGTTGGGATGCCGGAGCCGGTTCATCAGCTGCACCTCCCGTAGCGTGTTTCCCCGGTTACTGGGGAGCCTGTTCATCTTCAGCACCATGATTTGCCCTGACTGTCGGTGCCGGACCTGGGGGTGGCAGCAGCAGGCGAGTCGCTGGCAGGCCCAGCGGGTCGCCTGAGTGCGGGCCCGCTGCCTGTCGCTCTGGGCCCCCAGTTCCAGCTTGCGTTGCAGGCTCGGCCCCGCCCCTCTGCCCTCTCCGCCTGTCCTACCTTGTAGACCTCAGAGAAGAAGCCGGCCCCGATCTTCTCCGCGCAGTGGAAATCGTCCACGCGCGCCAGGCTGGACACAGCGCTGCGGAGGGCCCGGTAGGAGGAGGGGCGGCCCCG
>NW_004443952.1:26003753-26050263 GCF_000243295.1 Trichechus manatus latirostris
CCGCGGCCTGCCGGGGGCGGGGCTGGGCCGGGCCTGCGCTTAACTCTTTCGAGCCCGCCTCCCGGCGGCGGCCACGCCCCCTCAGGTACGCACACCCCAACTGGTGGTCGCGTCGCCCTAGGCGAGTGGGTCTGGGCGTTGGGGTCAAATCAGTTCAGGCCCGAACTTGAATAACCGAAGGGAATTAAGGGCTGATTGTGGGTACATGACTCTCAAATGTCTTTTAGCTGTCCTTTCTCCCCTTCCACCCTCAGGTCACTGCCTTTTGAGGGTCGGGGTCAGGAAGCTGCCCCATTCCTGGGCTCCGCGGACCAGCAGGGCAGAAAAGTAGACCCTTCAGGCTCAGCCACAATCAGAGGCAGCCCAGCAACCTGCACACCTTCCCAGCCTCTGCCCATTTCCAGGTCTTTTCGACCCTTACCCCCTAAACCTCTGGACTCCCTGACACCTTCTACCTTCTCTGGCGGTTGGGATGCCCCGGGGTTGTAGGGCGCCCTTGGCCAGCCCATACCTTGCGTGGCCCTGACTCCTTCTCATTCCATCCCGCCTGACCCGAATAAAGTTTAGATTCCCGTGCCTCCACCTACTGACCACCCAGCCTGGACCTCCCCTCTTATTGCTTCGGTCAAACGACTCTCTGAATAACCCTCTGCCTTCAGGGAAGCCCCTCCTTCCGCGAGACCCCACCCCTCAGCAAGACCTCGCTCCCTCAAAGCACCCTTCCCCTCCAAGACCCCTCTTTTCCGCAGTGAGGCCCTCCTCTTCAGAGGGGCCTTTCTTCAGTACGACATTGCCACCCTCAGGGTGTACCAGAACCCCGCAGGGCGACACCCTCTCCTTGTTCCTCCCACGCACTGTGACCCCCAATTCTCAGAGTGACTCCATCAGGCATTGTGACCCTTCCTCTCAAAATGACTCCTCCCTTCAGTGTGGCACAGCCCTTAACAGTGTGACCTCTCTCAACAGGTTCTGTCCCCCACCCCGTAGGAATTCAGTCTGCCCCCTCAGGCCGGAGGAGGAGCTGCACTTGGCCCTTTAAGTCGGCACCGGGTTCTGAGTGCGCACGCACTTGCTTGGGACACTTTGCACTCGCCGTACCCTACGCTTCCGGTTCTGCTGCTGGCTCTCCACCCCCTCTGCGGGTCATCAAGAAATAGCCAATCATCGCCAGGGCTTGGGTGACGTCACTAGATCCCGGTGGACGGTTCCCCGGCGAGCGGTTTTGGGCGTCTGTGAGCAGCCTGCCGCCTAGAGGCCGAATGGTGGTGACCGGCCTCGGGAGTGGCAACAGGCTTGAGAAGGAGCCTGAGGGAGCAAGGATGAATTCTCTTCAAGAATTTCAAAGTACTGTACTTTTATTTCTGTGGTAAAATACAGAAAATTACTACAAGCATAGCCCGCATCAGTGGATGATCGCCTTCTAACGGAGTCATGTCACACGTTTATGAGAGTTGGAGCCAAGAAATTCTAATTGCCAAGGGTAATGTGAAAAGAATAAAGGTGTTCTTAAATGATAAATGATGCGTTAGGGTCAAGAGAAGGCCAGATGCTGACTTTGGGCACTGTACAAGGGAAGTTTTCGCAGAGGTTTGGAGAGAGAAGAACAGCGAGAGATTAACATCCTCCCAGAGCCGAGTAGACACAGGAGTGGACACAGGCTGATCTCGAGAACCTGTCCCTGGGGCATGTGCATCATATCCATTTTTCCAGAGGCAATTTAGTCTCAGCAAAACAAGCTCATTCATCACAGTAAATTAATATTAACATGCACAATGATTTAACTTGTAAATTTGCTTTCTATAATTGTTGTTAGCTGCCGTTGATTCATGGCATAAAGTTGAACCATACAGTTTTCTTGGTTATAATCTTTATGGAGGCAGCCTTCCAGGTCTTTTGTCCCAGGAGTTGGCTGGGGTTTCAACCACCAGCCTTTCAGTTAGCAGCCCCTGGCAAACAGCTTGCACCACCCAGGCTCCTTCTACAGTTGTATAAACTCTATTAAAAAAAACAAATCTGTTGGCTTGGAGTCAATTCTGACTAATGGCCACCCCATGTGTTGCAGAGTAGAACTGTGCTCGATAGGATTTTTTTAGCTGTGATCTTTAGCGTAGTGGTTAAGAGCTTGGGTGCTAACCAAAAGGTTGGCAGTTCCAATCCACCAGCCGCTCCTTGGAAACCCTACGGAGGCGGTTCTACTTTGTCTTGTAGGGTAGCTATGAGTCGGAATCGACTTGATAGCAATGAGTTTGGTTTGGAATCTTCACCGAGGCAGGTTGCCAAGCCTTCCATCTACTGCGCAGCAAGGTGGGTTCAAACTACCAAACTATGTTAGTAGTCAAGCCCAAACCATTTATGCCACCCAGGGACCTTGTATAATAATCTCTATAAGCACTAGGCATTTGTGCTTAATTTTGTTTAAGTAATATTACAACAGATACTTTAATCAAGCTGGTGTCCCACAATTTATCCAACTGTGAGAATTACTGTGGTTGGTGATAGTAAGTCCAACTAGAGGAGCCAGGTTCCTGTTTTATAAAGATCATTGTGGTGGCTGTATGGAGGCAGGGAGACTGGTTATGAAGGAGGCTGTGACAATGGTTCCATCAGGAGAGCATGAGGGACTGAACTAGGACAGGGATAATAGGGAAGGAGAAGAGGAAACATTCAGCTAGTATTTAGAAGGTAAAATGGGAAATCTTGTTGACTGATAGTATCTAAGTATTCAGTCAGCCCTGTGGAGAGAAAGAGTGTCTGCCAGGATAATTTTGAGGTTTCTAGTTTAGGTGACTGGGTGACACCAACTGAGAGAAAGAATATTCTTTATTCCGGGAAAGGTTGAGAGGAAAGGAGGAAAGATTGGGTGGGATTGGGGGGTAGGCTGTAGATCATTGTCATAGCAAAGGGGTGATGGTAAAGGAAAGCACGAGGGTGGATGCCATCATCCAGAGGGAGAAATAAGCTGACAATGGAATGTGGGGAACATCAACATTAAGGGCGGGCAGAGGACAAAAATGAAACTGAGAAGAACCAAACTGAGAAGTAGGAAGAGAATCTAGAGAGTCTGATGCCATGAAATCCAAGGAGTGGAGAGTTTAGGAAAAGTGGAATAATTAACAGCATGAAATGGTGCAGGGGGGTCTGCTGAGACAAGAAGTTTAAAATGTCCCTTGAGTTAGGCTATTAGAAGATCCTTCTAAAACATTTTATGATGGAAAATGTCAAATATATATGTACACACAGAGAATAGAACAGTGAGTCCTTATTCACCTTGGGTTAGTAAGACCATTTTGTTGGAGACTCATAGTGCAAAATCACTCCGCCATACCTTAGTTCTGCCATTTCCATAGGTGATCTACCATTTTATTGGATACTGGACATTTTAGAAAATAAACTGTAGCAACTCTGGGTTCTCTCTCTCTTTCACATATAAACATAATTGTTATTATTTAGTAACTTGCCTGGATTAAAACTGATGTGTCTCTCTCCTGCAATGTGTAGTCGCTGATGCCTCTGCTCAGGTTTTTCTCCCCTTGTTTTTAAGTGTGGCTTCCTAGAAGTCGGCCTGTGTCTGCGTATCTTATTGATCAGAGATTGTGCTCGATCACCTCAAGCCATTGAGGCTTCGACTCTCTGCTGATGTATCTGTTAATGGGCTGGGGAGTGCATTCAAAGTTCAGGCCCTTTCGACAAGGACTAGAAGGCAGAAGGGGACAGGAAAGCTGGTGATACGGAACCCAAGGTTGAGTAAAGACAGTGTTGACATGTAGTGGGGTTCTTAACCATTGTTATAGGGCAATATGTGTACTAACTGTTTAATTAGAAACTATTTTGCTCTGTAAACCTTCATCCAAAGTGAGAATAGCAGCACAACTGGAAGAACATAATTTAAGTAGCTGAATTGTACATGTAGAAATTTTTGAAATGGTGTATCTTTGGAATGGTGTATCTTTGGCTATGTATATCTTCACCAAAAAAAAAAAAAAAAAAAATGGGTCCACCAAGGCCAAGAAGGGAGTATGTTGACATGTCGTGGGATTGTTAACCAATGTCATAAAACCATATGTGTACTGACTGTTTAATGAGAAAATATTTGTTCTGTACACCTTCACCTAAAGTACTATTAAAAAAAAAGTTCAGGCCCTTTTCAGGTCTGCTCTGCTTTTACTTTCCACCAGACCCTTCTGTGCTCTCTTATGTCTCTTCTGTTCAGGTGGACAGGCTCTGTTGACCAGAGATGTGGAGGTGGCTTGAGCCCACTCTAGTCTCTGTTGTGCATTTACACAGCCTGCGGTCAACCCTAGTGTGGAGAGTTTTCAAGCCCCCTAAGGCTGTCTAAGGTCCCTGGGTTTGCTTGGCTACTAACCTAAAGGTTGGAGGTTTGAACCCATCCAGTGATGCCACAGAAGAAAGGCCTGGTAGTCTTCTTCCGTAAAGATTACGGCCAAGAAAACCCTATGGAGCTCAGTATTACTCCATAACACATGGGGTCACTGAGTCGGAATTTGACTTGACGACAATGGTTTAAGGCTGTCTCACTTTCTGAAGCTCCCTGTTTAGTCTGGTGGTCTGATGTTTGCCTCTAACAGGCCCATAGTCTCAAGCTCGCAGAACCACTTGTTCCCCATGTTGTTTTGCCACTGAGATAGCCAGTTTAACTGACAATGCTTCAGATCAAGTGAGTGCCTTTCAGCAGCAGCGGCAAAGCACTTTTGAGACTATCTTAGTAGGTACACATACATATAGAATTGCTTTTTGTATCTGGTGAAATGAATCTTTTATCATTATGAAGCAATCACTTTATCTTTAAAGTGATTTTGCCTTAAAGTTTATTTCGGCTAATAATGTATTTTACCAGTTCTACGACACACTTTTTTTCTTCTTCACATTTTACCATCTCTGAATTTGAGATATGTCTTACAGTTGAAGTAATGTCGTAGATTAATTACTCGCATTTTTTTTCTCTCTTAATGGTACATAAAATAATGGGACATCTTATAGTTAATGGTGTGTTGAATTTGAAGAAATACAGTATCAATATAGCTACATTAGTTTTACTGTTTTCTTTTGGTTAGTATTAGTTTGGTATATCTTTTTCATCCTTTTTCTTTCAATTCTCTGTAGCCTTAGCTTTGAGATGTATCCCATGTAAACAGCATATAGCTGAATTTTGTTTTTGTATTCAAGTATGATCATCTTTTTCTTGAACTGGCTCATTTAGTCCATTTACAATTACTATGATTACTTTTATATTTGGATGTATTTCTACTGTTGTATTTTGTGGTTTCTATTTGTCTGCCCTATTCCCTTTTCTTATTTTCTATTGATTTATTTTTTCTTCTACACTTGAAAATTATAGTAATATTTTTCCCTTTACATTGGAAATTATGTATTCTGTTTCCTTTCTTTCAGTTATTCCTGTAGAAATTTTAACATGAATACTTCTTTAGTCTACTTTCAGTTTTGGAAGCCTGTTGTCACCCTGTAAGAAAATCCAGGCAATCCTGCTGAAGAGAAAGGACATGAGGAGAAGCCCTGGAGGATGAGATAACAAGTGGTGAGAGAGACCACAAGAAAGAGAACTGTGGCACCTTAGCCCACAGTCAGCACCAAAACCCCAGACATGTGAGAGAGGCTTTCTTGTACTTGAGACAACTGGAAACGCTTTAGGGCTCCTTACTCAGTGTCATGGTGGGCAGCAACGTACTATGGGCTGTTATAGCCTCCAGTTAGACCCTGTGGCTCAGGGGTACCCTCCTTGCCTTAGAGCAGTTGCCACTACTGCCTGGCTAGTGGAAGCCACTTTAGACATAGTACTTGGAAATTTTCTTAATGTTTATGTCCCCCATGAAGCCTCAGCTATTTTGAATTCTACATTAATGCAGCACCTGTCAGCCAGTAGGATAACCTCTTATGAGGTCCTTCTGCTAGCTGCCTCAAATATTCGGTTGCATAGTGACCTCCTTAAACACTGTTACCTTGTTGCCCCTTCCTGAAGATACTGAAACTACCTCTCATGGTTGCCTTGACCTGAGTAGCTGTTAACTCCCAGACAGGATTTGCAAGAGATCTCTCCCTAACCCTTCCTTAATTCTTTTTGTTGATGGGTCTCATTAAACCAAAACCTTCTAGTCCTCATTACCAGGGAAGATATGCTTTCATTACCTCTACTGAAGTTTTGGACAGCGGCACCCTCCTAAAGTTAATTCAGCTCAACAGGCTGAGTTAATCATGCTTACTAGGCCTTGCAGACTGGCCTCAGGACAGTCGGTAGCCATTTATACAGATGTGAGGTGTGGATTTGAGGTTGTTCATGATTTTGGAACGCTGTAGAAACAAAGGGGGTTCCTAACATCTTCTGGAACCCAGATTAAAAATAGTCCTTTGGTCTCTGACCTCCTAGAGACCCTTTTGCTCCCTTCTGATATTGCTGTAGTTAAGATACAAGCCCATTAGCCTAAAGGAGTCCCTCAAACAGAAGAAATTAAAGGCAACAGCTTAGTTGATCAAGCAGCCAAACTGGCTGCCTCCCGACTTCACCATCTCATTTGTGACCGTGATAATTCTATGCACAGACATGATGAAAAGGAGGGAATTAATGAGAAGGGAACAGATTCACAGCCAATAGTTATGACACTCGTGCAGAGTGACACCAAATTAGGCAACGGAATAGATTTATAGACAGCCATAAATTTTTGCATATCTACCAGAAGTTGGCATCCAAGACTGAGATTCAAGTGTGGAAAGATTCAGGTTGCCAGCTGGTTACCGTAGCCAATTTATGGTTTGGACCAGATGGTAGAGTAGTGTTACCATAATCTTTGCACCATTTTATAATTAAAAATTTATATCAGGATATTCACATGAAACCAGAAGAGTTGGTGACATCTACAGAAAGATATTGGTGGGGTGACTTTCTGGAAGCAGCAGTGTTCAATCTGTTTAGCTTCCTTGTCTCATTTGTTGTTTTTTGGCCATTAATGAAGAAAACCTCTCCCACGATAAGAATGGCAGTCATTGCTGCATTTGTGACAGCTGTGGCATCCGCAGTCCTAAAGCAGCAGATAACATACTAGTTGAGGAAGCAACTATTAGTGGAATTTTTTGGTATAATTTGATTAGTCACCAGATTATGGCTTCCAAAGAGGAAGAGAAAGCTTGGAGAAAGGAAGGGTGCAGGCTGAATTGGGACACTGATCTTTGGGAGGCTCTTAACTGGAAGCCTGTCCTTCCCAGATCCCTACATGGTCCGCTTGCCTGAACTTTACATTCACATATTCATCTAGGAAGAGACAAAGTAATAGCAATGATGTCCAGATATTGGTGGGGACATTTCTGGAGTTCTGCTGACTGTGCCACCAAGCATTGTTCAGTGTGCTCCAAGTTCAGTCCAAGCAAGACAGTTCAAGCTCCCTTCGGGAGATACCATTTGCCAGTAGGCCCCAGGCTTGAGTGGCAAATGGATTTCATACAGCTACCACCCTCCCATGGGTATTCATTTGCACTGGTAATGATCTGCAAGTTTTTACATTGGGTTGAGGCTTTCCCCAGCTGTCAAATTATGGCCAGTTTTGTGGCTAAAAAACTTTTGGAAAACATCATTCCCACCTGGGGAGCCCCTAAGGCCCTTTGTAGTGACAGAAGTACTCATTTCACTGGACAAGTGATCTAAAAAGTCTGCAAGATTTTTCTAGTTTTTCAGATCCTTAACCATCCCCAATTGCCTAGATTGGTGGAAAGGACAAATGGGATCGTCAAGAACCAGCTGGTTAAACTTTCCTCTTCTTGAATTTTCTCTGGCTCCAAGTCTTCTTCTATTGATGAATCTAAGATCTACACACTTTGGGCTGCATAAATTAACCCCACGTGGAATAATTACTGGACAGGCCATGACTTTACCTTACTGGTCAACTTTGACTGACTTAATTTGATTCGTACCAGCATACTGAAGTATTGTCAGGCCTTGATCCAATATTCTAAAGAGCATGCCTCTTTAATAAGGAGCACCTAAACTCTCAGAAGTCAGATAATTCCAAATTGCCTTCCGTTTTGCCTGGTGATTATGTCTACTGGAAAAGGCACCAATTAAAAGAGTCTCTTGAGCCTCAGGGGAGAGGACGTTACCTGTTCCTTCTCCCTAATCCATGTGCCAGTAAACTACAGGGGGTTAAAACTTGGATCCACCTCTCCCAGTTGAAGAAAGCTTCTGCTCCTGTTTGGACAGTTCAACCTACTGAGGGACTCAAACTGAAATTAAAACATCACCAGGACAAGAAGCAGACAAAATCTGGTGTAGACAGCTCCTTCCAAGATCCAGGACCAAGCCTGTAGACCCTTTATTCCTAAACACTGGACCATGTAAATAGAGATAAAATCCTCAGACTTTACGTATTTCTTTTTCTAGTATTTGGTATCCTTTCGTCTTACATGCCTTTAAGGTCTGTGGAGTAATAACTTTCCCTTGGTGAATGGATGTTATTGAAGTTGTTGCTTTGTGCCTAATCCTCGTTATTTCTGAAGTAGCTCTGTTTTATCAATTAGAATTTATTGATTGGTAAGACAGATTTATATAGGTGAATCTTTCCGTGTGTTTTAACCTAGAGACTTTCCTTTATATTTTTCTTGTTAGTATTTTGATAATTGTTGAGTTGTTTGCTGCATCCGTCCTTGTTTACTCATATATGCCCTTGTTTGAGGGATCCTACTTCATTTTATCAAGTCGTTTGTATGCTAATTGCTCGTTTATTTCTTCTGAGCAATTTTCTTCCATTATGAAGACTTTCTTAAGTTGTTTGTTACTATGCCTCATAAAAACTACTGAGGCCTGGAAGGATAATGCTTTTGTCACATTGGCTCAATCAGCAGCAAGTGCCAGTAAGTTAACTGAATACTGGATCTATCACCCTTCTCCACAAACCACACATGAAAATTCTGATTCATTAGCATTTCCCATTTTCAGCTATAACCTCATACCTTCCACCTCTGTTAATGTCAGTGCCATTGCCAGATGAGGCATCCATGTCAGGTATGGCACCCCTCTAATGCCCCCCGTTTACCCTTCAGTACCTTGCTTTTATCTTACCCATGTATTCACCTGTCTCAGTCTTGTTTATGATGGTGGATGTCCCATCCCTCTTGTCATCAACAACAGGTTTTATACTGCTTTAGTAGATTTTTGTAATTATCAAAATTCAAAGGCCCACTTTGCTCCCGTCTTACAGAAAAATCAGAATTAGGAAGCTTGTCTTATTTGTAATGACTCTTACTGAAAAATGGCTTGAAAAAGCAAACCAGATTATTCCTTTTACCTCTACTCGAAACGGAATGGGAATGTGTGTGCCCCTTCTGGGTACGTGTTCAGACTAGGATCAAATTACCTAGAAGAAAATTTTGATGTTAAACCTTTTACTTGGGTCTAACCTTGTTTAGATGGATGGAGTATGAATGGCCAGTGCACCCTGAGAACCCTCAGAGTCCCATTAACACTCCATTCATATAATGAAAGCATACATTGGACAAATGATTTAAAACTCCTCTCCCGATCCTGTAGAGAAATTGTTAGCTCTGATAAAAATCCTATAATAGAAAAGTCAGGAGATGGATGGGTGTTCCTCTGAGCCCTCATACCAATCTGTGACATTCTTGAACTTGAAAGAGCCATTTGCAATTTGTCTGTTATCATGGAAAATATAGCCAACAACATTGCAAATGGTATGGTGGCTCAAGATAAGTCTTTAAACTCCCTTGCTAAGGCAGTACTGGATAACAGACTAATTCTGGATTTTTTATTGGCACAGCAAGGTGAAGTCTGTGCCATTGTCAACACTTCTTGTTGCACAGGGATAAACACCTCAGGGGAGGTAAAACAGGACATCGAGCAAATTTATCAGAAGGCAACCTGGCTTCACATTCCTAAGCAAGCAAGCTCCGCATTTTTTTGACATTTTTAGCTGGTTACCTAGCGGAATAGGTTCCTGGATAAGCTCTATATTGCTTACTGGATTGTTAGTACTCGTTATTGTAGTTATCATCTTTGGAATAAGCAAATGTATTGTGAAATATGCCATTCAAACTGTTACATAATCTACCAGTTTAATGATCTATGAAAAGAGTAATGCACATAGATTCTGCTCAATTATATACTAAGATGGAGGGGCCTCACACCCTGGATTAGGCTTTTGAAAAGGTCAAGTTGTTTTCTCAATGTGGCCCTGTTTCATGTGTTTCTCCAAGATCACTGAAACAGGATGCTAGAGCTATGGCATGGTGAAAAAGACTGGTGGTGCCCAATTGCGATGTCGGAAGCTGTAAAATGCTAATATGCACTAAATACCACTAAAGTCCTAAAGAGAGTCCATGCAGAAGAAAACGTGCCTTTAGGTGTGACTAGAGGATGTTCTTTGAAATCCTTGATCAAAGGGAGGGAATGCCATGGAGCCCCCAAAATTATAGGACACTTGACCAAAATAAAATGACTGATCCAGAGTCTGGTCTCATACCCCATCTTAACTCTGCTTCTTGCTAACAGGCTGTTAATCTTTTACACAGATCCAAACTTATCACTAAGGAACCAACGTTATCACTAGGGAACCAACCCTATCACCAAGGAATATAAATGAGCAGAATCTCATTTATATAAAGGAGCAGAATCTACCACTAAGGGAATGTTTTTCTTTGTGGTTAAGCTAAACAATGTAGGGGTAGGGGGTCTTAATTCAAATGGTAATTGAAACCCATTGTGTAAAATGTCCTCAGGATATTTCAACAATCTGTTCTCAGAACATGTTCTTTGTAATCATCCTGTGAACACCTAATGACCCTCTCCAGCACTAACTTCTGCAATTATGCTCTGTACAATTATGCTTTATATCCAATCTCTAAAAGCCAGCTATAATAATGTAACCAATGACATCCGAAGCGCCTCTTCTCAATGTCCTGCCTTTGATTCTCTTACCTCATTATCCATCAATCAGATTATTCTGAGTAGTACCTTCTAATTTTGTGCTATAACTGGGAATCTTTCACAGCCCCATCTTGTATTCATGGGCTTCATGTGCTGAAGTGTCCATGACTTCCCATTCGAATGATTCTTGGCTTTCAATAAATTCTTTTATTTTGCTTCAACAGAGTCTGAGAGTTTTTACTCTATAGCAAAACTAATAGTGATAGAGAAATCCATTTGGAATTGGGGAGGGGGTTGGGGAGAGAGAGACACCCACACATAGATATTGATTGAGCAGATGCACAGAGAAAAGCACATGGCCTTGGGGAGAAACAAAGAGTGCAAGTAGTTGCCTTAGCTTCTGTTGGTTTGCAAGTTCTCAATTCCAGTTTCCATGAGGCCTGGCTATACAGCAGCCTACTCAGTTCTTTCCTTCAATACCTATGAAATCTACTCATCTTTAAGATATCCTCTCCACCTCTCACTCTTGGCCCTGGTCCTCTATTTAGTCCAGACAATTGTTTCTTGTAATGCAAACAGCTCCCACTAGAATACTTGTTTAATAATAATTATTGCTGTTATTATTATTGGTAGTTTATTTGGTGTTAGCAACTACTGTGCTTTTAAATTAATCCTTACAGTATTACCATTCACATTTCATAGATGAGGGAAAAAGTTACACTAATTTCCCCAAGGTTGTACAGCTAGTAAGTGATGGAACCAGGATCCAGTGTATACTGTCTTAACGATGATGCCAGTATGCATTTGAGGCTAAAAATTGCCTCTGAATTCAGCTTTGGCTGATTCTTTTACTTTTCAGGATAATGGTGTTCTTATTTTTCTACTTGTTTCTATATGGTGTATAATTGCAGTTTTTTTCCTTTGCCCCAAGAGTTATTTAAGAGGGTATTTTAAAAATGTCAACAGTGTTTTTTTGGTTCCTAATTTTTATTTATATATTTTTTGTGCTTATGTGAGAAAATACGGCCTGTTGCTTTCTGCTTGTTGGAATTTTTTTTTTTTATTTGTGGCCAATTATTTGGTCCATTGTGGCATTTATTTTATTCTGCCTTTTGCTGTACCCTTGTCTCTTCTTTAAAATTGTAAAATATTTGAGGTCAGGGATTATGCATTATTCATCTGTTCACCTCTGTATCGACTATAAGGTAATTGCATAGCAGAGATATTTAAGCAAAGTAGACTGGATAAATGAATATTGATCCTTGTGGATTTGAAGACTGTTGAAAAGGAGCCCTGGTACATCTAGCTCAATTGGCATAACAGTTGATAAAGAAAATGTTCTACATCCTACTTTGGTGAGTAGTATCTAGGGTCTTAAAAGCTTGTGAGCGGCCATCTAAGATACTTCACTGGTCCCACCCTGTCTGGACCAAGGAAGAATGAAGAAAACCAAAGACACAAGGGAAAGATTAGTCCAAAGGACTAATGGACCACAACTACCACAGCCTCCACTAGACTGAGTCCAGCACAACTAGATGGTGCCTAGATACCTCCACCGACTGCTCTGACAGAGATCAAAATAGAGGGTCCTGGAGAGAGCTGGAGAAAAATGTAGAACAAAATTCTAACTAACAAAAAAAGACTAGACTTACTGGTCTGACAGAGACTGGAGAAACCCAGAAAGTATGGCCCCCGGGCACCATTTTAACTCAGTAGTAAAGTCACTCCTGAAGTTCACCCTTCAGCCAAAGATTAGACAGGCCCATAAAACAAAATGAGACTAAACAGGCATACCAGCTCCGGGGCAAGGATGAGGGCAAGGATGAGAAGGCAGGAGAGGACAGGAAAGCCGGTAACCGGGAACCCAAGGTCAAGAAGGGGAGAGTGTTGACATGTTGTGGGGATGGCAAAAATGTCACAAAAACAATATGTGTATTAATCGTTTAATGAGAAACTAATTTGCTCTGTAAACCTTCATCTAAAGTACAATTAAAGAGAAAAAGGAGCCCTTGGCGCAGTGGTTAAGCTCCTAACTGAAAGATTGGTCATTCAAATCCACCTGTTTCCTAACTGGTATTACAACTGCTACCCTGATTCTAATTGCATGATCTTTTTTGCAGTGGTTCGAATCTCTGAGGTTGAGAAGACCTGGTGATGTGCTCTCGTAAAGATTACAGCCTAGGAAACCCTATGGGGGAAGTTCTGCTGTCATAGTGGGTTGTTATGAGTCAGAACTGACTCGATGGCACCCAGCAACAACATACATGTAAAAAAGGCCAAAATAGAGACTACACCATTTTCTTTGCTTTGATGCCTCCACTATGCTCAGAGCAGTGATATCCAGACCGTGGCCTATATTTAGGAAAACTTATAGTTGAATAAGGCACATTTGGAGTTGCATCCTAGCAGGAAAAATCCATGTTTTAAAGACCTTTAGAAACAATATGAAACTTAAAATATAGCTGCATTTGGAAATGACTCTGAAAGCATGTCAAATTTACTTTATTAAAAAAATTTATTATTATTTTTAGCCCATATAACATTTTCATTGGTTAGCAGAGAAGGGAGTTAGAACTAGAAGAATCTTAATAACCATCTAGTCCATCTTTCATTTTATAAATGTGGAAACTGAAGCTCAAAAAGAAAAGACTTTAAGTCATTTGTCCAAGCTTGTTAGTCCATGCTGTAGTCAGGACTAGACTATATGGCCAGTTTTTTAAAGTTCTCTGTGAACTCTCGAAAGGAATGGTGTATAGCTAATAAATGATCCTTATTCATATTCTGGTATTCTTTTTTATATTTTGACTTACTGAGCTATTGAAAATAAAATTAAAGTCTACTAATACCACTGTTTCTGATAACTTCTACTTGGATTTCTCCCATTTCCACCCCACTCCTTTGGACCTCAAATGCACAGATTTGGGTTATTATAATCCTTGGTTTATGATACATTCTCATCATTGGTCCATGAATGGGCTGCTTTGTTTATTATAATGTGTAATAATAAGCACTTATGAAACCATCATCCCAAACAAAAACTGAAACCTTGATAATAACATACATCTAACTTATGGTTCCCTCCCTTCCCATCCATTTCATCTTATTCCATCCAAGGTAAGCATCTGAAACCTGTATTAATCATTCCTTTGCTTCCCTTTTTATATAGTTTTATTAGTCCCATGACTTTCTCTTTTTACTCATCTTTATGAGGGTATAAATACTTGTCCAATGTTGAGGGTATAAACGCTTGTCCAATGTTGACTCGTAATCAAGTGATTGATCTGAGATCCATATGAAATTTTACAGCAATTCCTGGTCAGGATCAAAGGCAGAACAACAGAAGGTTGTAGACTGCCATTTTGGAGGCCCAGTAGGCTGTGTGGGTTGGCAGGGTGCTATCATGGCATTCCTAACTGGACCTTCATCTTGATGTAGATGGATGTAATCCTCAGACATTTTGCTCTGCTGCCACATCCAACACTGGCCACTCACTGGGTGTGGCAGCTCCCATTGGGAGCAAGTTGTGGTTGGGTTATCGTGATTATTGTCCCTTGGAAGGAGGCACAGAGGCAATGATCATGGGCCCCTCAGCTAGCTCTGTCACCCTTTTCCCGGGTAAGAACACCCTTCTGACCTTGTGGAATTTAGAATAGAAACGTTATTTACACAGATGGAAACAATAATAGTAGCAGGGCATTCCCACCAATAAGAGTGGACTGTTTCTTCACAAACCATAAATCTAAAACTAATCCTAACCTGTTTACTAACTTGTATTATAACTCATACCCTGATTCTACCTGCTTGATCTTTTCTGCAGAATTTCTTATAGACCCTACATCCTAATCTATATCCTGACTTCAAATTCTAACCTTTCCATTGTAGTTGAAACTTCACTGACTCTTTCCCCTGAACCTCCGACTTGTTACCACCCTCAATTCTTTTCCTTTCTCCCATTCCCACCAAATTCCAACCAAACACTAGGAATTGCTTTTTGGTTAGCACTTATCACAAGCTAGACACTAGGCTAATTGCTGTTTATACATCATCCCATCTATCTTATCCTACTCTATGAGTAGTAACATTAGTTTCCCTATTTTACAGATGAGAAAACTGAGGTTTGGTGAAATAAATCTGGCCAAGGCCCATATCTCTAGTGAAGCTAGGATTTGATTTTTTTTTTTAAATTTTTTTAGTTATGATGCCTTTCGCTCTAAGAAAAGGAAAACCTGAAGTGGTCTTAACAATAATGAAGTTAAGGTCCGCTCAAGGCAATAAACTATTATGAGCTTATGACTGACTGACCTCATGCCTGTGCCCTCCCTTACACTACCATTTTGGCTTCATAGTCTTTATAGTTACAAAACACATTTGCATACATTTTTTAATCTATGTACCTGTCAGTCATCACTCAGTGATCCCCTCCTCTCTCATCTCTCTTAGCCCTGCCTCCTTCCTCTGGCTCTGCCCCACAGCCCTGGATGCAGTACACATAGCCCCAGTGCATGTGTACAATAGTAGCAGGGTGAGTTTGATGCGTTTGATAAATAAGGCAGTGGGGTTCAGAGATATTAAATGACTTGCCCAAAGTCATGTGGAACTTAGCTTTTCTGACTCCTACAGCGTGAACATTTTGCCACACTGTAGAATGTACCTAGCAAAGCTCGGCATATCTGTTGAATGGATGATTCAGATTATTGTAGGTATTCAATAAATAATTCTTGTTAAATTGTATTATGGAAAATAAACTTAACGTCACTGCTAGAGGTCTCTAGGTTCCTTTTTTTCCTATCACTTGTCCTCCATCTCCTCCTTTCTGGGCTCTGGCCAGTCCTCTCAGAGACCCTCTTCCCAGGAACTCCATCATCCTTGACCAAGACTCACAAAGATCAGACTCCAAGTGTCCTCAGGTGAGGTGCGCAGGCAGGGGCTTAAGAAGGAAGTCTCCAGAAGGAAGTCGTTTGAGAGAGATACAGCTGAATGGACGGACCTAACAGTTTTTGCTCTCCCATCTCACACCTTAGGACTTCCTTAGGTCCTGAAGTGGGGAGGCTGTAGTCCTCAGCCTTTTGGGACTGAGTTTGTCCTGGGGTAGACAGACCAGCAAGCCTCTGCTCTCCAGTTCTGCTAGTTGGGGCTAGTGCCCCCTCCCCTACCTCCCTCCTTAGCCCCGCCTCCTTCCTCTGGCTCTGCCCTACAGCCCTGGACACAGTACACACAGCCCAGAGCCTTGGCTCAAAGGGAAACAAAAGGAACTGCCTGGGTTCCCAGGGCTATGGCCAGCACCTTCATACCGGGACTGAACTCTCAGAACCGTCATTATATCCCGGGGTAAGACTTCTACCCAGAGCACTCCCTGCTTATTCCGGGGAATAAGGGTATAAGGATATAGGAGTTGTACTGCCTAAACCTTGGGGGTCAAGTGGACATACTGGTTTGGGAGGTCCAGGGCTGGAGTA
The DNA here is from genome assembly GCF_000243295.1 of Trichechus manatus latirostris. NCBI lineage: Eukaryota > Metazoa > Chordata > Mammalia > Sirenia > Trichechidae > Trichechus > Trichechus manatus. The sequence goes on from NW_004443952.1 coordinate 26,020,110, forward strand.
TTTATGGTGTTGGATGAAAAATAGCAAGGGAATAGTGATAGCTGGGCCAGCCAGGAAGCTTTGTGTTGTCTTCTCTATGGTAACAGGGTAACAACATAGAGGAAGGATTGAAGGCCCAGGCAGAGAACTTAGAAATGCCTGCTCCAAATACGCACACATCTGAGTCCAGGAAAGCAGAGATCTCTGCTTCTGTCTCTGGTGATGGTGGGGAAAGGGGGGCTCTGGGGATGAGTGGTTGAGTACTGTGCTACAGGTACACTGGACACTGCCCACTACTTCGGTTTAGCATGGGCCAGACCTACGGCCAGGTGACTGGTCAGCTACTTCGAGGCCCTCCTGGTTTAGCCTGGCCACCCACCCACCACACACTTCTGCCTCCCATTCGGCCTCCAAGACCGCCTGAGGTTCCCAGGGGGAGCCTACCTCTCAGGTGTGGGCATGAAAGGCTCAGCATGATCCCTGGATACACAGGTATGTACACAGGCATGAACAGGTGCCGCCATCCCAGAACAGATGTCCTAAATACTAATACGAATCTTCCATGCCCCCTGCTCACCCAGGTTTTGTGCCTCGGGCACAGTTCATCTTTGCCAAGAACAGCAGCCAGGTCTGGGCTGAGGCTCTGAATGATTTTACTCCATGGCATGGGGGGCAACAGAGTCAAGAACTACCAAAGGAGGCCCAGGGAGGAACAGACGCAGAGAAAGACCAAGAGCCAAAGCCAGAGCTAGAGCTGGAGGCAAAGAAGGAGCCAGAGCTAGAGCAGGAGGCAGAACAAGTGAGACCAAGAAGGCTGATGGGGAGTGGGGGTTGCTAGGAGTGGGGGGGCTTTGCCTTTTGTGTTCAGTCCTGGGGGTGGCCATGAGTACTGGAGTACAGGGGATATGGCCTTGCCTGCCAGCTACATCTCCCTGGGAGTTTGTGTTTGATAGCCCTATTTTTCTTCTATCAACTTTCCCTCCCAAGGCTTCTCCCTATTCCATGGATGATAGAGACCCTCGAAAGTTCTTCATGTCAGGTGAGAGGAGGTGGGTAAAGACTAAAGGCATGGGAAAGTCCCCCAGAATGTCTTGACTCAACATCCCCATCCCCCAGGCTTCACTGGTTATGTGCCCCGTGCCCGCTTCCTCTTTGGCTCCAGCTTTCCTGTGCTCACCAACCAGGCACTGCAGGAATTTGGGCAGAAGTACTCAAGGGGCAGAGGTCAGAAGGATCCCAAACATCTCCCCCCACTTTCCAGGACCTACCCTCAGAATCTATGCCTTTTACCTAACTATGGGGGCTATGTGCCAGGTGAGGATAGCCCCTGAGGGAGGCAGCTTTGGGGACTGGGTGTTTGTGTGTGGGTGGTGGTGGTCTGGAATATAATAGATGTGGTTCATCATCAGGCAGAAAAGGAAACTGAGGTGGCTTAAGGTCAGGAGTTAGGGCCATATTTTGGAGGGTAGCTTGGAGGGTCTAGGCAACTGGCTGAGAAATAAATGGCTTTTCCATGCCACTGGCTATACGTGACTGATTCTTTTGGCCACACAGGGTACAAATTCCAGTTTGGCCACACATATGGGCATCTCACTCATGATGCGCTGGGCCTCAGCACCTTCCAGAAGCAGCTCCTGGTGTAGGTACCTGGACTTCAAGTTCTCCCTTTCCTTTGCATTCTATCCTAGCCGTCCTTTTTGGAGGAAGAGAGGTGGGGGGGCGGGGCACAAAGAGAAACTGGTTTGGAGGCCGAGCACCTTTTTTATTAATAGGTGTAATAAATAAATAAATAAATACATAAACAGAAGCCTGGGTTCCTCCTCCCTCTTCTGATGACCAGGGCACTGGCCACAGCCTTTTTACAGCTGGGGGGCTTAGGGATCTGGCCCCAATACTGTTATCCATCCTCATTACCATCTGGCCAAGGGAACCCTGCAAATGGGCCTTCTAGGCTACCTCCCTCCATAGGGACTTGTCTGCACCCATGGAAGGGTTGGCCCAGGTGGTCTGGGGAAATCCTGGCAGCCCAGTGCTGTGTCCCTTCCCTCCTTTCCTGGGTGGAGGTGTGGACAAGGTCACTGGGACAGTTAGGGGGAGTAATTAATACTGAGCACAGGGAGAAGGTGCCAGCACAGGGATATGTGGCCCCTCACTCTCAGTAGCCAAGCCAGATGGGCTTGGGAGGGGCTCTCAGGCTCTTAGTCTGGGGGTTATGAGGGTCCCTGAGGCCATCAGCATGCACAGGGCCTCAGTTTTGGCTGCTTCCAGGGGTTGGACTTGGAGTTGGGGTCAAGGTCACATAGGCCAGAGGCACGAGGCCAGTGTCAGGGCCACGGCTACAGCGCAACCAGTCTCCTCCGGCTGGCCCCAGTACACATAGGATATCTCCCTTGTGGAAGCTCAACTGTCCAGGGCCTGTGGCCAGATGGTGGCACAGTGCCTGCACCTCGCTGGGAAAATAACAAATGGAGGTCAGAGAAACCCTATCTAAAGCCATATCCAGCCCCCCCCCATGCCGCCATATCCCAGGGCTCACCACGGAGGCTTGGAGGGCAGGGCTGCAGAGTGTGGTTCCTGCAGGCTCTCCTTGGGCTCTGGCTCCCGGCGGGCACCCATTGTCTGCACCACTAGTTGGAACATGGACTTGTCCAGGCTCAGCCAGTCTGAGGGCAGCCTAGGGAAGAGCAGCCAGGTCTCTGGCTCTGTCCATGCCCTGGCCTAAATCAGGCTCCTCCACCCCCTCCATCTATTCCATGGGCTAACGCTCACCTGTTTGCAGGTCGGGCCTCCCGCTGAGCTTTTCGGGAACCAAAGAGGTGTCCCCACTTGATGCCCCCAGGTGAAGGCTCTGAGGCTCCTTCCTCATTTTCTGCTGTGGGGGCAGTGGGCCCCTCCCTCTCCCGACTGCGCCTCAGCTCAGCCAGCACAGAGTCAGGGGGGCTCCCCATCCAGAAGGGCCAACCCCTGTCCCGGCCAAGGGCCTCCTCAGGGGCAGGGCAGGCCTCAGCTCCCTCCACGACTCCCTCTCGGGGGGGTGGAGCCTGGAGAGGCCCCCGGCCTCCTGCCCCTTTCTTTTTCTCACTGCTGCTGCTGCTGCTGCTGCTGCCACTGCTGCTGTTGCTGCCACCACGAGGGAACCTAGAACCTTCAGTGGAGCCATCGATGTAGACCTGGGAACTCTGCATCAGCTGGTACCACCAGCCAGCCTGCCCACCTCGGGCCCACCTGCCGTGCCCTGAGGCCCCAGCTGCCTCTGCCACTTCTTCTGTCTCCTCCTCCTCTTCTCCACCTTCTGGGGCACCCACGCCCTTTACCCGCTCCCCATGGGCTGTTCTGTCCATATCTCCAGGGCCCTCCTGGCCCCGGGCCCGGGCCAGCTGTAGTGTTGAGTGGGCGGACAGCAGAAGGTCCTGGGACACCCGCAGCAGTTCCTTGTTCTGCCGCTGCTGCTGCCCACTTTGCAGCAGCCGGTGCTGGAACAGCAAGTCGAGGCTGAAGGGCAGCAGGGCCAGGGGCTGCAGCAGCAGCAGCAGCTCCTCAAAGAGGCCAGGGCACACAGTATGAGCTGCACTCAGGAAGCCCCATGGCTGATAGTGGGTCTGGATGATATCTAGGGGAGAAAGAGAGAGGGACTGATTCACACAGACCAGCACAGTCTGGCCTGGGTGTTCGACCCTGACAGGCATTCTGGGCAGAGCCACTGCACACTGCTGCACAGGCTGTGTACTATGTAACTTAATGTGCACTAGAATGAAAATGATGCCTCCTGAAGTTGTGTAGTGCGTGAACTCCACAACCATAAGTGGCAGCCCTGAGCTCAGAGGAACTGACTTCCAGATTGCCAGAGTATCCTGTTGACTCCAAGGCTCTAACTCAAGCAGGAGCCGGGGAAGGATTTGGGTAGAAGCCCAAAGCTTTGAGGACGAAGCTTGTGTGGTCCCCTCCCTGCCACCTCTAGCATCTGAAAAGAGAGCTATGCCTCCCCCTCTTTTGAACCTCCAAAGTTTGGACTAAACAGAGTTTGCAAAATAGGGCAGGGTTCTGCGCATTACCTTCATGGTTATAGAGGTGATTAAACCAGAACTCCAGGGACCGGATGCTGTAGGGAGACAGGTGAGGAGAGTTGAGTCTTGTGTAGTGTGGATATAGCCAGATAATAAAGTACAAAGGAGACAGATGCAGGGGGTCAGACACAGGGCAGAGGTATAGATGAACACCTCCCTTTTACGGCAAGGATGCTGCATGCTTCATTTCATGTAATATAATTCTAGAAAGTCAATAGGGAGGTGGGTAGGGGGAGGTGGTGAACATGTGATTCACAGACCAAGTACTTCTTCCTAGAATGTAGCTGGCTTGCATAAGACCCAAGAAGTCAGGGCAGCTACTCAGTGAGAACACAGGGCAGCTCAGGGCCAAAGACAATGACCTGGGCCCATACTTGAGAAAGAAGAATACTACGATGTGGATCCCAAGGTGGATTTAGGGTCAAGCAGGATTTGGAAGCAGTACTGGAGTTGAGGATCAGAGTTTACAATATCCACAGAAACTGAGAAACCAGATTCATTTCCAAATAAGCCAGATTATGGGTTTGTAAAAGCAGAAGACCGTGTTGGTGATCAGTGCTGAAGGGCTGTGGGGGCAGTGGGAAATCAGTGATCTACTGAGAGTGCAGCTAGGTGGGGAGTAAGTGAGCCTGAGCTCTGGCCACAGACCCTGCAGATCTATCATTGCTGTCTCAGTCCAGGGAGGTGGTTCCCCAGAGGAGGTAGAGCCCAGGGTAGAGGGCTGGCTGTTTGTAGAAGATCTTGCTGATTCACACACTCACTTGAGCAGGCCGAGGATGAAGGCATTGAAGCGCATGGTATGACTGGTGAGCTCTGGGAACTGGCTGACTTTGTTGCAGAGGCCGTGTAGGACCTTGGTGGATGGGCCTGAGGGGAAGCCAGGGTTGGAGGTCACATGACCAATCTCTGGAACCCTAAAATTCAGCCCAGAATCCCCATCTTGTCATCCAGCACTCACCTAGCTGTGTGGAAGCCTCAACCACACTCCACGGCATGTTCTTACGCTGCCCGATGATGACGTCTAGCACAAAGGCCTTGAGCCCATCCTCTAGCACAGCCCGGACCGCAGGGCACAAGTACTTCAGAACCAGGTGGCCTACATTGGGGCTCACAGAACTGTTCCCAAGCTTTGCCTGTGGATGCAGATAGCGAAGTGCAAGAAATCATGTGAAGCCTGATTTTGGTCCTCTCTGACTCTGTTAGCCCTCATGGATCCCCTCTTGCCATCCCCATCACTAAGTACCCCACTCTGGGCTCCAAGTACAAGACAGCAAGGGAGGATGGTAGCACAGAACGGGTGAGGATCTGCAGGGTAGGACTCAGCTCTCCATATTTCTTGCCTACCTTCACCCCAGGATCCCGGCTTGTCCCAAAATGGGCAACAATGAGGTCCACAGCAGTGTTAACAGCTTTTACCAGTCCTACAAGCAAGAATTTGATGTCAGGTTTCCGAGCATGTCCCTAGCCAACTCAGCTGGGGCTGAAGCCTCACTGGGGAGGGGAAGGGTTTTCACACTTACTCTCTGTACCTGCACATGGGTCTCATCGAGACATCCAGACCCCCGTCCTTTGTCTAGTTTTCAAGCCCCTCCTGTCCTCATCTCCCAGCCTGGACCCACCTCAGTGATACCCTTGTCAAGACCCTCAACTTCCTCATTTCCTTGCCCTCTTATTCCAATCCTGGATCAATCCAACTACCAGTCTTCTCCACTGTGGGAAACCAGGCCACTAACTGCTGCTGGAGAAAATTCAGGGTCACTCACACCAGTGCAGACAAGGGCAAGTCTTTGATATGTGCCTTGTCAGCATCCTCTCTTATGCCCTCAGTTGCCATGCCAAACCTTTACTCCTCCTCTCAAGCCCGTGGTTCTACCACCTCCCTCCTCATTCTTCATAGATTATTTTACCTTTTCCTTTACACAGAGAACAGAGGCTACCCATCAAGAATTCCTTCAATTTCCCTATCTGTCCTAAAAACATATGTATGTTATATCCATCCTCCTCCCCTCCTTCCTTCCTGCCTTCTCTCACTTTCTTCTCATCTTGGAGGAAGATGGGTGTTCCTTTTCCTGCCCAAAGTTCTTCCCTGTCTCTAAGCTTTGGAGTTCCCTTCTGCCTCTGCAAGGAACTTCAGCTTCATCTTCTGACCTTTCATGGGCTCCTTCCCTTTAGCCACAATTATGCTCAATTCTTTTGCCATTATCTCACTGAAACTACTCCTTCTTAGTTCAACGGTAGCTTATTTGCTAAACAGAGTGGTTCCTTGTCAGTCCTCATTTTACCAGACGTTATCATCACATTTACCCAAGTCACTAGGTCCTCTAGCACCTTATTAGAGCACTTAGGCATTTATTTGATACAAAGCAGTCTCTCTTATTATATTTAGCTCACTGACAGAGAGGTAAGGAGAACGGATTGAGACCTGATTCTTAAGCATCTGATAAATGACCCTTGCTCATTATACATACAATACTCAGTAGAAAGATTTCTACCTTTTACCTCAATGTCTAAACTCTTCAACTCCTTCCCAACACCTTGTAGGGCTAGATAGTAAGGCCACTGGTGCGAACAGGTAGTGAGAGCAGAATCCCTGGCCTAAGCTGGGACTACATTCACCTTTTTTCTGAAGCAGGTCAATGGAAATGGCCTCTGAGTTACCATCTGGGGACAGACAAAACTCAGCTGGAGGTTTCTCAGTCAAGGAAAAGGGGTCTTGGAAGTCAGGGCAGGTCAGTGGTAATGGCTTCACTATTTGACCTGGAAAGGAGAGAAAAATCAATCTCGAGCAACTCTTTCCAAAAGTTCCAGTCAGTTCTGTGCCTCATACCCTCTGAGACAAGTTCCTTCAGGACCGACTGCCTCTCTAGCCCTTCCCAGCTGTGGCACAGCCTGCCCTGGGTGTACTGGGGACATTGCCCACATACCATTTAGCCGGCAGTTCAGATGGCTAGCAGCACTGAGGGAACCAGGGAACTCAAAGATGGGGTTCCTTCGGGCCAGCCGAGCCTCCTGTGACCTTCGGTCCAGGCTCCCTGCCAAACCAGGTGGCCCCAGTGGGTTCTTCCTCCTGTATTCCCGCCACTTGAGTGCTTGAGGGGACAGGTGGTTGGCTGGAAGCAGGACAGATTAGCAGAAGAGACAGACAAGAGTTAGAGGAGACAGCATATCATATTCACCCAATGGGCCCATATAAAACACTAGAGTTGCCAGTTCAGGGATATTATCCACAGATGCTGGGGGAAGAGATGTAAACACTTTGACCTCTTACCCCAGGCTAGAGTGTAAACCATTCAAATGAAAGATAGAAGTGGTTGAGGAGAGGGGTAGGGGATGAAACTCATACCATTACTGGGCCTGGAAGCCATGCTACCCTCACTACCTCCCCGGGCCAGGCTCTCTGCTCGGCTGAGGCTAGATCTCCAAGAGCCCAGAGGTGGCAAGCTTCCTGTTCCATGGAGTCGGTACTCAGCCAAGGTCAGTATCTTCTGATCCTCCTTCTGCGGCTGCTGGGAAGTAGCAGGTCGGGCAGCAGGAGGACAAGAGTGGCTCCATAGGGGTGGGCTTTCTGTGGCTATGGACTGCTCTGGGGGAGGGGAGCACGAAGTGGAGGCAGAAGAGTCAGTGCCAGGCCCAGAGGGACCAGCACTCCGGATGGGAGAGTAGCTGCCCAGGGGTGATGGCCGCGAGGTCTCTGGCTCAGGCCCAGCTTTCTTGGCACCTCTGTCAGTGGTTCGGGAAGTGGATGCCAGGGGCTCCCCTGAGGGAGCTGGGCCTGGGACTTGAGCAGTGGGGGCAGCCAGTGGGGCAGGCTGCGGTGCACGGCTGCAGCCCGAGAGGCTGTAGAGCTGGGAAAGGCTGTGGAGGGCTTGGGCCTTGGCCAACTGCTTGGGGAAGTGGTGCTGGAACACGAAGGGCTGGATGGGCAGTGTGGTAGGTCTCTGCTCCTTGCTGTAGCGAAGGACTGGTCGGCTCTCAACACCACCCCCTGTGGCAACAGGGATGGAGAAGGAATCAGACAGATAGACACTGAAACCCATGGGAAGCAAAGAGGCAGAGACAGGAAATGATGCCCACTGGGGAAAGGGAAAGAGAGGGGCAGAACCTACAAAGGACTGAATGGGGTAGGGGTATTCCAAGTATGTGGAATGTGACACTGCTCTCCCTCCTTCTTTTATAAAACTTTCCCTATTGTTTTTATGTAACTATACTGTCTTCCACCTCCTGGTTTTCAGCCCTTCTTCATTTTCTTGACTCCCAATGTAGGCGTATCTTAAGGGTCAATTCTTACATCTTATTTTACACTTTCTCCCTTGCGTAGCTGAAGTTCAGACTTCCATACAGTTGATTTCCAAACCCACAGCTCAGTCCTGACCTTCCTCTTGATCTCTAGATCATTCTGCTTTAGGCTTCTGCTTTCACTTAAATTTGCTATTTTAAACAGTTCATCCATAGTCTTTCTCATTTTTCCCGATGACTTCCATTTCTGTCAATGGTAGAATCACCATTTTCTTTGTTTCTAAGACCTAAAGACTTGGGGTCAGAGTCACAGAGTTTCAGTGCCAAGGACTTTTGCCCATCATCCTGTGGCTCCACTCAAGCCAGCACATTTTCACTCTTGAGCAAATATAACCATAGTAAACTATTTACTTGAAGCCAGCCTCAGCTTTCCTATTATCCCTACCTCTCACCCCTCAACCCTTTCATGACTCTGGCCCTTGAACCTCAAAATCCACATTTGCTCCCTGTGCACAGGGATGTGTTCCGCAAGATTAGCCCTCTCCTGTTCTTTCAGCTAATCTTCACATCACTGTCCCTCAAACTATGGGGCTCAGAGCCAAACACAAAACTCTAGGAGACTACTGCACCGTGGGGACTGGCTTTGTATATGCATTGTGTTTCTAATAAAACACTGTGCATAGTGTAAACATTCGAACGAACATGAGGTGGAGCTATATGCATTCACATGGCCCAAAACCCTGGGTGTGGCACCAATGGCTCAACTATGTGAGGCAAGAATCAGTATCCTTACTTGACTGATCAGGAAATTTGAAATTTAGAGAAATTAAATAGTTTGCCCAAGGTCACACAACCAGAAGTGGCAGAGCCTGAATCCTGTGTAACCCAGAGTGACTGTGGGGCCAATGTTCTTTTTACATTACACTACACATGAAATGATACCAGGCCAGGTCTCCCTACCCCTCATCTTCTTCCATTTACATCAGTGAGTATTAAGGGGATGAGGACTACAACTCTATTAGGGAGGTGTTTCAGAATCACTTCCAGGGGACATTTTCAAACTATACCCTCCTGCCATCCCCAGTCAGTGCACAAACAGCAACCATTATCATCTCTTGTCATTCTCCCTTGCTCACTATGCTCCAGCCATACTTCCTTCTGTCCTTAAACATTCAGGTATCAGCTCAAACGTCACCTCCTCAGTAAGAACTTCTCTGACCACCCCATCTAAAATGGTGTCCACCCCAGCCCCTCTGGCAAGTTACTCTCTATCCCATTACCCAGCTTTATTTTCTTTCTAGTTTTTTTTTTTTAACCAGCATAAATTATCTTACTTATGCGTTTATTCTCTATTTCTCCTCACAAGAGCTTCAGAAAGGCAGAGATTGTATATTGCTTTTTTTTTTTTTTTGCTGTATCCCCAGTGCTTAGAACAGAGACTTGTACCTAGTAGGTACTTGATAAAGGTACTTGTTAAATTCCCCCTGTCACCTCTGGTTCAGGCTAGTCTCACTGCATCCAGAATCAACTAGCTTCCTAAAATAAGTTTTATTTTGTCCCCTGTAACCCCCACTGTCCTCAGAATAAAGTCTAATCTTCTCAGTCAGGTAGGTGCCCACACCTGCCACAAATTAGGCTGCTCTCCCCTCAAACTTCTATACCTGCCATCCTCATTTACTCCATTTTCCCCACCCCACCCCAATCTTTCAGCACACTGCTTTTTCTACTGGGAATGTCTTCTTAACTGTCCACTTATTTAAATATCAGTCACTTTACAAGGCTGAGATGATCCTGGATTTTAGATTAGGTCCTCCCAACCACAGCTTTATTATATCCCCTATATATAAAATATGTCTGAATTAGACTATTTATTCCCATTCTTTTTAAAATCCTCCCTGCTAAATTCCCAGAATAGGGATTGAGGCAGAGGAATAAGATCAAGGAAGGGGGAGGGTCACTGTGGGGAATGGGTCTTAGTTCTGCTCTCAGGGAATATATAGAGAATAAGGTTTTTCACTTTTCTGTTTGACAGCCCTTAAGAAAACTAGACATAGAGACCACATTCACCTGAGGTTGCTCTGCTCTAGGTGGGATTGCTCCAGTCCCCCAGTTCCTTCTGAAAATGGCATGTCCAGAGCAGGACACTGTATTCTAGGTGAGCACTAACTGGTTCAGAGAAGTGGGGGACTATCAACTTCTCCCTTCTGGACTCTATGAATGAATCCAGTTATTTTAAATTTTTTGGAAGCCCTTCCAAACTACCGACTCATTCTGAGCTTGAAATCAATTAAATATCCCAAATCAACCCAAGTACAGCTCACATATCAAACTTCATGTTGGCCCCTTGCTTTATTAGTTTTGTTCCTTCCAGATTTGGTAAGATTCTTTTAAATCTTTATTCTGCCACCCAGGATCTCAAATAACCTTCTCAGCTTCTTATTGTCATTCCCAGATTGGATCAACCTAAGTGTCTTCTTTCTTCATTCAATTTTGATTAGGAAAAAATGTTGTACAGAATCAAGAGGAGACCCCTGAGGTAGGTCACTCGAGACTTAGGAAACCGAGCAGCATCTCAGTATGCAAAGTCTTGTCTGATAGAAAAAGCCTTTAAGGTTTCTCCCACTTCTGAGCAGGATTGTTCTTGCCTTCAGAATGCCAGCCACAGCATCCCTGAGCCTAGACATACCCACCAGACACTGCCATCTAAGGAACTGGGGTTCCAAGAGTTCTGGCCAATCCCTGCTATTTCTGACCCCACCTCTTCCCTAGAAGCTCCCTCCTCCTGCCTTAATGGGCGGCTTTTCTCTGTATGTTTAGGAGTGTGAAGTCTTCTGATGGACTGTGATTCCCTAAAGCTGGGATAATACCATTTATGGTTTTTTAAAACCCCTCTCCTTTGAAGAGCCAACAGATTCAACCTAAAGTAGCCTTGGGGGAATATGCTGCCCCGGCTTCTGCCCTCACTACTCCCAGATGTTGCTTTTAGGACTCTTCAGTCTTAGGTGATTTCTCTTCAGAATTCATTTCCTTGAACCTAACTCTTTTTTTTTAAAAAAAAGTTCTCTTTTAAGTTCCTGTAACTTCACTCTCTCCTGGTTTTCCTTCTACTTTTCTGGCTAATTCTTCTCAGTCTCCTTCAAGGGTCACTCTGCTTATCCCTTAAGTGATAGTATCCCTGGGGCTCTGTCCTTGGTCTTTTTATAACTCCACACATTTCTCCCTGGATGCTTTCATCCACTCATATGGCTTCAACTACCACTTTTATTCATATGACTCTCATATCTATATAGTGGTTTCCTGACCTCCAGTGAGATACCCCTTCCAACCCATCCTCCACCCAAACAGCTGAGCGAGCTTTCTAAAATGCAAATCAAAGCATGCCACTAAGCTCTTATAAACAAACAAAAACACCACTTCCCCAATTAAAATCCTTAAATAGTTCCATCCCCATCCCACTATGGCTATATCAAATTATTTACAGGTCCTGGGTAGCATCAGGCTATTCTGTGCTTTAGTGGTTTTGTATAGACTATTTTATGAGCCTTGAATGCTCTTTCCCAAGTCTCCACAAAGCATATTCCTAATCATCTTTCTAGGCCATACTTATATCTAAGCTGCGTTAGCAGTCCTTCCATGATATTTCAGTTTGATTTAGGTATTCCTACCAAAGTACTATATATCATCATTTCTGCATTTTTATTATCTGTTTCCTTTTCTGTTTCTGTCTTTAGTCTGAATTTCTTGAGGACAGAGAGTGTCCCTCTCATCTTTCTATCACCAGTACCCACTTAACATGTGGCCTGGTATAAAATATACTTAAAATTACTTACAAATTAATAAAATAAATAGAGAAAGAGCTGGCCTACAGAGGCTTCTTGAAGCTTAAAGGCCAAGTGTCAAGTCTCAGGCTCTTTGGAGAGTGGTAACAATCACTGATCAAAGAATGAACTTCATAGACACCCAGTGTGGTCTGCCTGTTGGATATATCCCTTGGCTGTCCTTGAAGCACTGCAGATTCATAAACGTCCAAAACTGAACTCATGACTTGTTTCTCTTCCAATAAATCTACTTCTGTGTTTACAGTTCCTATCCATGGTATTATCATCTTTACAGTCAATCAGGCTGAGAGTCATAATCTTCTGAGTACCTCCTTTCCCAACACACCATGTTCTGTTGATTTTATCTCCTCAGTGTATTTTTTATTCTCTAGCCTCTTCCCCTCATTTTAACTACAGGATATACTCTGGACTGGAAAGATGATAGCTCTAGACTGAGGAACCTTTAGTGGTACGGATGGGGTGGGTGGCAGGGACCTATCACTGAGGAGGCCATGCACAGATCCTGGTATTCTCCAGCCCCTAGGTTCCTTACCGTCAGCTCTAGCTCTTGCATCCCTCTGGGTATGGCTGTTGGCTGGGATCCCCGGATGAGCAGGCCCTGGATCCATCAGCTGAGCCAGAGGGTCTTGCCCAGTAGCTCTCAGGACAGCAGGTGGCATTTCGCTGGATTGGGGACCCTGGCAGACCTGAGTGGACCAGGGCTCTGGGCCAACTAGGTCCATGCTTGGCCCCAAGGGCATGGGTGGTAGGCTATGGCTACAGCGAGTACCCTTATCTGTTGGGCCCACCCTATCTTGCTGGGCTTCCTGGATGGGTGAGAACTCCTGGGAGGAGTCTCCAACGCTTAACCGAAGTGGGGGAGAACCAGAGCCTGCAGCTTTCTTCCGACCCTTGGCCAGCTCAGCAAAGGAGGTAACTCGCTTGGGTGGGGAGCTAGGCCCAGCCAGGGCTGCAGGGCCCTCACTCAGGCGCACTGGGCAACTCAACATGCGTTCTAGTGAGCCCAGGCGGACAGGAGGGCCGCGCTCGAGGCTGCGATCATAGCTGCGAGACCGCTGACGTCCAGTGCTAAGGTTGGGGGGTGAAGTATTAGTGTACACTTGTCCCTCCATCATAGTGGGGCCCACAGGAGCCACTGCTTCTGCTGAGGAACCCACAGCTTCTTGTTCTTCTGGCTGGATTTCTGGTTTCTGAAATAGGTAATACTCAGAGGGCTGGCTGGGGCCTGGGTCTGGGCCAGGACCTGGTGTAGGACTTATCTTTGTGTGTTCTTCTGAGCAGCTGGTAATGGAAGAGCCAGCTGGGCTTGGGGAAGACTGGGAGGACAGGTCACAGGTGACAAGTTTATAGTAATTCTGTGTGGCCACAACAAGACGGGCCTGGCTCTGAAAGCAGGCTGTGAGGTCAGCCACAGCTGGGCAGGGCTCACAGTGTGGGCGGTAGGAGTTGCAGTTGGCATCAAGCTCAGGAGATGAGGCATGAGGACAACCATAGCCCCTTTCCCTTCCTCCACTGTCAGGGTGGTGGGACTCACAAGACATCTTAGACTCAGCAGGAGAGGACTGTAGGTCCAGGTAGAAGGTGCCAGGGTCTGAGTGGCTACAGAAGGAAGAGTCGCTGCAGGACTGTGGGGCAGAGTTAAGATTGGCACGGGAGTTGCCATGCATTTTGTTGTAGAGGGTGCTGAAGGTGACTAGCACACCATCTGAGCTGTTGCAGGAGGAGTCACTCACATAGCCCATGGATTGGTCAGCCGCCTCAGACTGACTGGATGTGCTACTGCAGCGGCAGTGCTTGGGTCCTGAGCCTGAGAATCCAGGGTTCCTCGGGGATTCGTCTGAACTGAGCTTCCATTCCTGGTCAAACGAAAAGCCAGAGGTATCACTGGCTCCACCCCCACTGCCACCAGGTCCCCCACACTCATCCAGCTCCATGGTCTCTGCTTCCAGCTCTGGCCTGCAGCAGTGGCTGATGCCACAGTGCTGGGTATCCAAGGTTGTCACTGGCTCCTGTTCCTTCCCCTCCGCCACTCCAGCTCGACTGCGTGTTGTCCTCCATGGCCTGCCCACTCTAGGGCCAGGTGGTGGTAGCTGGAAGGAGGACAGATGGAAGGTAGGCTGGCCAGCTCCATGAAGGTGGAAGGACTGCTGGGTGGCACTGTTACCAATGCTGTCATCATATAGGTCACCAAGTCCTGGCTCACTCACACCCTCCTGCAGCAAGAAAGGATTGTGTCGCTTAGGGGCCCCAGAGCCTCGTCCATCCCGACCCCTACTCTTAGTGCTATCTGTAGACCTTGCCGATCCCCCTGGAGCAGTGTGCAGACTGTTGTACAGCAGGGAGTCAGCTTGTCCTAAGTCTTGATCAGGCTGGGTGATGCCCAGCTCAGATGGGCAGAAGGGGTTGGGTCTTGTGCTCCCACCACTTCCACTTGCCCCAACACAGCACTGCCTGTCTGGGACTTGACAGTGCACCAGGGGGATGTGGTGGACGATGAGGGTCTCTCCAGTCAGCTTTGGGGGACTATCCATTCTGGAAAGTTTGAACAAGGGCATCAACAGCACCAGACACTGCCCCCGGAGCCCAGTGGGGCAAAACACATTTCATCAGGAGAGCTTGGCACCTGGAGAGAGAGGGAAAGAAAGGGAATCTAGTGTCACCTCCCTGGAAGTCAGGGACAAGCCCTTCAGCATATAATTTTCACATGGAGAAGAGCCAAGAGGAGAAAAGGCTTAGTCAAGCTGGCACTCTGATAAGGTGGTAGCCCACCACGACTTTCTGCATTGCTCAGGTCCAGCTCTTGATCTCCCTCTTCATTTTAAGTTCACCGCTCATCAATCTGTGATAAAAGGCCAGGCCCCTTTTAATGCCACATATGAAGGTCTGAGGACCTCAAGGACAGCACTTTCCCTTCTCTTTCAAGGACCCCTGTCCTTACCAGTAAACAATGACTAGCTCTGAGTATAAGAAAACTACCAATAGTGACATCACTAAGAAATAACCTTCTAGGATGTCTGAAAGAGTGCTGGCTCTGAGGGGATACATAGAAATGTCTCAGACACAGCTACAGCACACAAGTTTACAGACTAAGGAAAAATCATGAGTAGTATATTATGTCCTCAAAGAAATAAGCTACAATTTTTCAAGAAAAGTTTTTTTAAATATACTATTATCACTTGACAAAGTGACTGCCATCTCTGACCCCCTTTCTCTTCCTCTGAGCCCCAGAATACTTGTCCCTCTCTGATTGGCTGTGGCTAAGTATTGTTACTATCTCCACTTACTGCACTAGAGCTTCTTGAATGCAGAGACAGAGCTGGGCATTAGGATGACTGCAAGTACAGCTGACGCCAACCTCAACCTACTCAATGGATGTGGGGTCTATTTTTATCTCTTTGGTATCACTCTAGCATAACATCACATAAAGTCTGACAAACACGAGGGGCATAACACATGCTTACTATTTATCTGGCTAAGGGTACAGACGTCCTGATGAGGCAGAGCCCCCACAGTGTTGCATTAAAAATCCTGTTTTCTTTGCTTAGCTTCCGCCTCCACAGTGTTGCATTAAAAATCCTGTTTCCTTTGCTGGGCTTCCTTCCCCCCAGCTTTGCATTTGAATCCTGCTTTTGCTTGGAGGTCACATGTAAACCCCATTGTGCCTGCATAGTGTGATGAAGAATGCTGGCTGATGTAACTTGCATGAACTCCCTACTTGTAAACCACTTTAAAAGAAATTTGTCTCCTCGCCCTTGGGGAGTAGTCTTGGCAGCAGCAGCTCCAACTGACTCCTTTTCCTTGTACAACCAAATAAAGGTGGCTTTCCTGTTCTCCCACCTTAGTCTCTTGTTTATTGGCCAATACGAGTCATGCCGAGCAAGAACCTGGGGTTTCCACCCGGTAACACTGAGGTAGCCAAATTCTGCCCAGTTTTAGCCTAGAGCCTTCACTACTGGGATCCTCTAGAAATAGTCTTCTCTTTCCAGTTTTACCTCTGATAGGCTAAAGTTCTCTCTTTTTTAAGGTCTCCTAGCCCCAAGGATACAGAGCTCATTTTAGCTTCTCTGGTCTCCGGTCTCTTGGCCAGACTGTGGCAGAATGGCCTCCTCAAGTTCTAGTCTCCTGTGCTTCTAAGCTCAGGTTCCAACAGTCTTTACTCTCTTAGACTCTCACATCTACTGATATCTCCTAATTAATTCATTTCTCTTCTTTCCCTTTTTATTCCTGTCATTTTCCTTTCACCCACCCTGAGCTTAAATTCCCTATTATCTTTCTCTTAACCATCATTTAAGTTGAGCCCTTGATATCCCAATTTCTTAAACTTTAACTCATTTAGAACATAGGATCATAGTTATTCACGCAGAGTATAGTAAAGAGCTAGGCAAATCACATATGCTCAAGGACATGGACAATACATAACAGAAAAAATTAAAATGGCTAATTAAATATATGTGTGAAGGACAAAGTATTAAAACAGAATTATTTATATTAAATTAAATTATATTAAAATTAAAAAGCAAATAGTTACAATTTTTCTTCCTCTTCCTTTCTGAGAGGAAGGCTCCTTTATTGGATTTCTAAGTCTTAGTGAATTGATTGGAGTAATGTATAGAGAAAGGCAGAAACTAGAGAGGCTGAACTGAATTACAAGATTAAGGGTTATAGAAGAAAACATAGGAGTAACTCTTCGTGATCTTGGATTAGGCAATGGTTTCTTAGATATGACACCAAAAGCACAGCAACAAAAGAAAAATTAGATAAATTAGACATCATCTAAATTAAAACCTTTTGTACTTCAAAGGATAACATCAAGAAAGTGAAAAGACAACCCCTATCATGGAAGAAAATATTTGCAAATCATATATCTGATACGGGACTTCTAACCAGAATATATAAATAACACAACTCAATAATAAAAAGACAAATAACCCAATTAAAAAATGGGCACAGGACTTGAACAGACACTTCTCCAAAGAAGATATACAAATGGCAATAAGCATAAGTATATGAGATGATGCTCAGTATTATTAGTCATCAGAAAAATGCAGACCAAAACCACATCGAGATCCTACTTCACACCCACAAGGATGGCTAGAATCAAAATGTCAGATAACAAGAAGTGTCGGTGAGGATATGGAGAAACTGGAGTTCTCATACATTGCTGGTGGGATTATAAAATGGTATAGCTACTCTGGAAAACAGTCTGGCAGTTCTTCAAAATGTTAAACATAGAGTTAACCATATGACCCAGCAATTCCACTCCTGGGCATATACCCAAGAGAAATGAAAACACATGTCCATACAAAAACTTGTATAGGAATGTTCACAGCAATATTTACAGTAGCCAAAAAGTGTAAGCAAACCAAATGTCCATCAATAAATGAATAAACAAAATGTATAATATCAATACTATGGAATATTATTCAGCAATAAAAAGTAATGAAGTAATGATACATGCTACAACATGACTAAACCTAAAAAAGATTATGCTAAGTGAAAGAAGCCAGTCACAAAAGGCTTTTTTGTATGGCATTGTATAGGTCAATTTATATGAAATGTCCAGAACAGGCAAATCCATAGAAACAGAAAGTAGATTAGTTGTTGTCAGGGGCTGGGAGGCTGGCGAGCTGGGGAGTTACTGCTCGTGGGTATGGGGTTTCTTTTGGGGGTGATAAAAATGTTCTGAAATCAGCCAATGTAATGGTTACACAACTCTGTGAACATAATACAATTATGGATGTGAACACTTTAAAAGGGTGAATTTTATGGTATGTGAATTATATCTCAATAAAAGTGTTATTAAAATTTTTTTTTTAAACAGGAAGAAGAAAGGATTATGGTTTATGGGAAGAGGGAAGGAGGGGTGAGGAAGAGACCTAGTTTTGAGCAGTGGAGAGAACTGGGTATTGGCAGAGACAAGGTGAGAAAGAGAAAAGACAGGAGCAGCTGCCTTTAAGTGTGGGATTCTGTGGAGAGAGATAAAGGAGTTTTAAGAAGTTTTGCTACAAGGTACATGAGATAATTTTCCCTTCACTCCTTCTTCCCATCTCTTCACTTCTTTAAACAAGAAAACTGTGGGCTCAAATATACACGCTACAAGGACAGCAGAAAGTGGAAAGTTGAGAACACCCTAAAATTCCAAAAATCAGATTATTGTTTTATTTTATTTATTGATCACCCAACAAAGTATCATTAAAAAATGTCGTGTTAATATGATTATTGATTTGGAAAGATGTTCACAAAAAGGGTCCAAGTAGGAGAGGATGTAATATCATCTAGCACCAATTTCAGGATTACCTATGGGTCATCACTTGATCTTCAGTGGATACTATTTTTTTCCCCTTTTGGATCACCATTTTGAAGAGGCATTCACAAATATACACATATAAGGATTTATGATTCTGATCTATGAAACCATTACTGGGACATAAATACACATATATGGAAAAATACAGTGACACGGACAGTCTAGAATGCTGATCCTCTAAACCAAGGATGAAGAACCAATGGATATGAGACGTGAAGAAGCAGCCTTAGGCTGAAGGGCACCAACAGTTGTATAACAACATTATGTTTTAGTTGTATTATAATGTTATGTTTATATAACTTGTCTCCCAGACTAGAATGGACTTCCTTGAGGTCAGAAACTGTGATAGAGTCAACTCTGAGTTCTTAGAGCCCATTACAGACAACCCCTATCTAGCCTCCACTTCCATAGAAGACAGTCCTTTGAACACAGTATGCACTCATTCATTTGTTGATCTCTATTTTACCCATTTTAAAAATTGGGTTGTTTGTCTTTTTATTATTGAGTTGTAGGAGTTCTTTATATATTCTGGATACAAGTCCTTTGTTAGACATATCTGTTGCAAATATTTTCTCCCTACCTGTGGCTTGCCTATTTGTTTTCTTAAAAGAGTTTTTAATGACTAGAGGACTTAAATTTTGATGAAGTCCAATTTATCAGTTTTTTTCTTTTCTGTATGAGAAATCTTTGCTTATCCCAAGATCATAAAGGAATTTTCCTATGTTTTCTAATAAAAGCTTTATAGCTTTAGCTTTTACATGTAGGCTATGTTGAATCCTACTTCAGGTGTAAAGCTCTTTCATGAATTGATTTCATTTCATTTTATATTTTTGTATCTCAGAAAAGGTCTTATTTCTACCTGATCTCCACACGACTAAGGGAAATGCTCGCTAATAGTTCTGCCACAGACAATTCCAATTCAGTCAACTAAAGGGAAGTTCTGCAGGCACTTCATGAAATTTTGTATTTATGCCTTGCTCCTGATACCTTCATATTTTTTACAAAGCATTTTTTATGTCTGTCATCTCATTGATCCTCACAGCAACTCACCAAAGCAGGCAGAACCATCTTAATTTAAAAAAATAAGAAAACTGGCACCTAGAAAAATGAAATGACTTGCCCAAGATCACTCAGTGAATAAATGACAGAGTTAAGATGGGACTCAGGAATCCTAATTTTTAATGTTTTTTCTTGACCAGTTAAGAATGGAATGAAAGTATATTGTACACATGACTTGATTTCAAACACCACACAGAACATTTAGTGAAAGCATAAAAATAAGCAAACAAAAAAAAAAACCCATTGCCATTGAGTCGATTCTGACTCATAGCCACCCTATAGGACAGAATAGAACTGTGCCATAGGGTTTCCAAGGAGCGGCTGGTGAATTCAAACCGTGGACCTTTTGGTCAGGAGCCATAGCTCTTAACCACTGTGCCATCAGGTTCCAGTGAAAGCACAGCTCAGACTTTCTCCTGGGAGTGACCTGTTCTATATCAAGACAAGATTAATGTTGTGGCCCATAAGCTCAAATAAAGGTGATAAGAAAACACTGAGGTAGAAGAGTTCATTTCAGACTATTTTGTACCATGATTAAACGGAGAGACGTGAGAGATGAAGATGAGGAAGAAATTGGGGATCCAGAAAAAGAAGAAAGTGGAAGAAAGCTCTTTCAGAGGATGGGCCCTCTAGCTATGCCTACCAGGCAGATTGTGGAATGGTGGGCTCAGTCATTATAAAGTTATGAAGTCTAGCTCTCCAAGAATGAGAGAAGGCTGTCTATGAGAGCCCTTTTCCTGGCCCTAGTCCCAAACGGATGTCGCTTGACCTATCATAATAACACCATTCATTAATGATCATTTATGGAGTACTTACACGCCAGAAGATTTACATATACCCCTTGCCAGTGAGTCCATTCTGACTCATAACGACCCTACAGGAGAGAACAGAACTGCCCCGTAGGGTTTCCAAGGCTGTAATCTTTACATTGCCTTGTCTTTCTCCCTCAGAGCCACTGGTGGGTTCAAACCTTCTACCTTTAGATTAGCAGCTGAGTGCTTAACCACTGCGCCACCTGCACTAGCAGGGCTCCTCGATCTACATATACTCCTTCTAATTCCACTATAAACCCTTAAAGTAGACTTAATCACCCCATTTTACATATGAGAAAACGAAGCTTAGAGGGTGTAAGTAGTTTGCCCACAATTATACAGCTGAGATGGGATTCAAAGCCAGATCTGCCCAATTTTAATTCTTTTCACTACAATAACTGCCTGCCAAAAGAAAACACTCAGGGCCACACCCTTTCCCTAAAGTCCCTGCATTTACCCTGCTACCAGAGCAGCTGCTTCCTATCTTTCCTGGGTAGGCCTACCCTCTAGCCTCCACTTACATAGTTTTTATCTACTCGCCTCTCTATTCTCTGAATCTACAGCCCCTATCATACTACTGTCCCCATGATCTAATAACACTCTTCAATCCTACCTCCTGCTCCAGTTCCCAGGCTCATTTTCCTGCTCTATTCACAGATCCCAAGCCCCCTTTCCCTGCTCTATTGTTCACATTCCTAGATGTTTCCTGGGAACTAACACTCTCACAACTTCCCAGGGTATTCCCCAACCACATATTTGCACAATGTGGAACTACATACTGCCTTCTATTATCATATTTTTGAATCTTCCACCAGGTTGGTTAGTGGAAATGGGAATTTAAGGAACTCTTTTACCCCGCTCAGCAATAGGGTAACTCTGGGCAGGTAAATGCTCTGAACTCAAGAAGAAAGGTTTTCCCCTGTCTTTGGTCATCAATGTCTTTCTGCCAGCCATAGAACCCCTTCTCTCTTTTTTGGCCTCCTAAACGAGGATGGAGCAATCTGACCTTGACCTGAGGATCTGATAAGGGACATCAAGAGGACTGATGACTTTTTTCCTGTCTGGGTCCTCTCTCAGACAGGACTCAAGGGAAGAGGTCAGTAGGGCAAATTCAGAAATATTAGTTTAAGCTTAGGTTTCTTTCTGCCAGTAATTTAAGTCTGTATAAGAAGACTAATTATAACAAGTCAGGTGCCCTAGACATTACGATGACTGTCCTCACTCCTGTATACTGTGGCACCTCTTGGTCAACATTCTTTCTTACTCTATCCTTTCCTGGACCCTTGTAGATCCTATAGCACCACAAGATATGATGTCTGCATCTATGTGCTTGTGTGGAGGGAAAGGATGCGCTTGATGCTTCCCAGCCCCTCCTCTTAAAAGCTGTGTGCATGGACCCCTGCATGTTCTCCATCATAAACTTGCAGCAGCTTTAGGACTGTCCTCTCCAACTAAGCCTTTGTCTCTTTATCTGACCCCTTCCAGGCTGACCCACACTATCTCAGCTTCATTAGAGATTCCCAGCAAGGATCTTTAAACCAAAACAAGAACAAGGGTTCTGGAGAAAGGAGGGAGGGACCTTTAGCTTCTTGATAAAAGCGCATGAAGCCCAAGCCTCTGCTTCTCACCATCTCTGCACCACAGCCCAATGTATGCATGGATAAGCATGTCTAATGCTCCCCCTCTCTCTTTCTGTCTCTGAAAGACAAAGCCAACCGTCATAAGCCAGGGCCCAAACGTTCTGACCGGTTATCCTGGCATCTCTGCCCTGCCCCTCCCCCCAGCTCCGCTGAGCCATACCTCTGTAAGGAGTCTTGAACTGTACCCAGAGGCTTCGGTTCCTTTTGCACTCCCACAAGCTCTACCTTGACAGTTCCAGCTGAGGCACTGTTCCACGAGACCACACAGGGAGAACTGGGCTGATTTCCTAAGATCTGATTTCTGCTAATACAATGGCATCGTTGCTGATGCAGGGAGGCTGCGCAATCCCAGCCCCAGTATCCTTGCCGCTGCCTCTGGTGCTGCGGTGACGTTGCTGCTAAAGGAAGGGGGAAGGGAAACGAGCAGGCATGCCCACAGTACAGCCACTCAGCCTCCCTCTCTGCCAGTCCCTGCAGGCCCTTTAGCCTAGGGAAGGGGGAGGGTAGAGAAAGGAGTCAGCCACAGACGGCAGTCAGTGCTGGAAGATGGAGAACTCTCAAAGCAGAGAGGGGAAAACAGGTAGCACTGGACCTAGATCCTCTCTTGCCTTTAAGAGTCTCAGGGAGACAGACTGGCCAGAGGCTTAGAGCTTCCTTCATTTCTTAGGTCCCTCCTTTTAGATCTTAGCCAGAAACCTCTGCCTCTTCTTCTCACCCGCTCTGAATGAGTCCCTGTTTTCCAGTTTTTTCCTCTTAATAGGATTCCAGACTAGCCTCACGGTGGAGCAGCCAACCTGGGAGGGCGTTCCTGAAGCCCTGAAGGGAGGCTGCAGGGGCCAGTCATAATTCTACCAGCAGTAACACCAAGCTCAGTCCTTGTGGATGCCTGACTAGACTCAGGGCTAGGCTTCCTAGGCTGTGCCTCCTCAGGGAGGCGGGTCTGTCTCAGAAAGAAGAGAGACTGGGCCATAGGCAGGCTCCTGTACACGAGGTGGTAGTGAGTCTTAGGACCACGCTGGCTGCAAGCCCCCTTCCTAACA
Organism: Trichechus manatus latirostris; assembly: GCF_000243295.1. NCBI lineage: Eukaryota > Metazoa > Chordata > Mammalia > Sirenia > Trichechidae > Trichechus > Trichechus manatus. The sequence goes on from NW_004443952.1 coordinate 26,043,086, forward strand.
CAGGGTCCAAGTCCTAACACAGATCCAAGAAGTCTGAATCTTCAGAGGGTCTGCTAGCTGTAACTGTAGCAGAACCTGCCCCTCTCACATAAATCAAATATTGGTCAGTGCTGAATCGAGTCCAGGTGAAAGTGTGGGAAGGCAGAATCCCTTTAGCCAGACTGAGGGGTCAGGAAGTCTATCTTCCTAGGGAAGGGAAGGCTAAGGAAGGGAGTGGTTTCTCCCAGGCTGGAGAAAACTCTCAATCCTCCCGAAGGCCTACTGAGCCCTCTGCCTCTTCCTTACTCCACTCTTTCCAGGTTCTAGGCCAGCTCTGTTGTAACAACAGTGGAGAAGCCACAGCCAGAGCCAAAGCCAGTTGTACAGCAAGTAGCAGCACTGTCTCTGTCCACTTCATGGCACTGCTCCCTGATGTCACCCTTGTACACAGAGATGGTCTCAAGCTGGGCTTAGCCCCTGTCATGGACTGAACTGTGTCCCCCAAAAATACGTGTCAACTTGGCTAGTATTCTCAGTATTGTGTGATTGTCAACCATTTTGTCATCTGATGTGATTTTCCTATGGGTTGTAAATCCTACCTCTATGATGTTCATGAGGCAGGATTAGAGGCAGTTACATTAGTGAGGCAGGACTCAATCTACAAGATTAGATTGTGTCTTAAGTCAATCTAGTTTAAGATATAAAAGAGAGAAGCGAGTAGAGAGACAGCAGGACCTCATAACACCCAGAAAGCAGCACCAGGAGCGGAGCATGTCCTTTGGACCCAGGGTCCCAGCACTGAGAAGCTCCTAGATCAGGGGAAGATTGATGACAAGGACCTTCACCCAGAGCCGGCAGAGAGAGAGCCTCCCCCTGGAGCTGGCACCTGAATTCACACTTCTACCCTCCTAGACTGTGAGAGAATAAATTTCTCTTTGTTAAAGTTATCCATTTGTGGTATTTCTCTTATAGCAGCACTAGATAACTAAGACAGCCCCCAAATACTAACACTGCCTGAGGCTCCTCCCAATGTTAACTAGTATATGGACTCTACAGTCCAGCCGTTGGATTTCAGGCCCCTAGAAAGAAGCCCTGTGGAAAACACTGGCCAGGACCACAGCAGCTTTCTCTCAGGATCTGGAGGAGATGTAGTTCCTTTCCCCTTACTGCTTCTTCCATTCCCTGTGAGACCCATGTGCCCACTGATGCCATGATGAGATGAGTTTAATTGTGGAGAGGGCAGAAGTGGGTAAAGACCTCAAAGCCCTATCTCCAACACTGACTTGTTGGAGGGACCATGACCTCTTGACCTTACAAAGCAGGAAACAATGAGGAAGGGAAGGAGGGAGGAAGGCTGTTCATAAAACTAACCAACACCAGTAGAAGTCCTTTCAGGGGAAGTGAAACGAACAGAGATGGTATCACTGTACATCCCTCTCCCCTAGCTAATCCAGACCACAAAAGCAGTTGGATAAGCAGCTGCAGGTTAGGGCAAAGTCATTCTCCATGACCAAGTACATGGAATTCTAGCTTCTTATTGTGAGAGCTCTGGGGACTTCGTCTCTGAAATTTCTGTGAGGCTAAGTCATGCACTGCACTGGAGAGCTAGTACTTAGGAAATGTTTCCAGTTGCCTATGGAAGGCAGCCACTCTCATACTTTTAGTGCTTAGCTTACTTCATCACATCTGTCTTAGGCTGGGTTCTCTAGAAAAGCAAAACCAGTGAAATATAGATATGTGTGTATACACACACACACACACACATAAATATATATATATGCATATATATTTATCTCAAGGAAATGGCTCATGTGTTAGTAGAGGCAGGCAAGTCCCAAGTCCGTGGGTCAGGTGTCAGGTTGGAGGCTTCTCCTGACTCATGTAGCTACAGGGGCTGACGAACCCAAGATCAGCAGGTCAGACGGTAGGCCACTGGTTCACAGGATGCAGAGGCTGACAAATCCCAAGACTGGCAGGTAAGACGGCAGGCTGCTGGTATACAGGCTGCAGAGGCTGACAAATCTGTAAATCAGCAGGCAATATGGCAGGCAGCTGGCTCAAGTTCTAAGAACTGGAGGTCAGATGATGATGAGCCAGATGCAAGATGCAGAGCAAGCAAGTGGGCTTTGCCAGAACGTCCATATATATATTGGATGCAGGCCACACCCCAAAGAAACTCCCCTTACAACTGATAGGCTGATCACAACAGATCACATCATGGAGGATGACTACATCATTACATAACTGCCAAACGAGTGAGAATCATAGCCCAGCCAAGCTGACACACAATACCTTAACCATTACAACATCACAGACCACACTGTCACCTACTTCCCAACCACTATGGCCAAAGACCTATATGGATTTTGATGAAAGATCAAATTATTTTATGGCCAGAAACAAAATACAAACACTGACACATTATAAGCCTCAAATGCCTCCTAACTAGTCTCTCCACCTGCAATTTACCTTACATCACTACCAGATTCATCTCCCTAAAGCCCCATCTTTCTTCATCATGTGACTCCTTGTGCTCCTTTTAGAGGTCTCCCTTTACCCACAGAATCAAGTTCGAACTACTCATTTTGGCTTTCAAGACCCTCCCATTTGGCTGTCTACCCCCTCACCAACCAACTTTACTTTCCAGAATCCATCATGCAGTCCTTCAAACTTGTTTCATCGGCTCATTTCCACTCTGCTGCCTTTGTTCATTCAGATTCTCCTGTCTGTTACACTCGGTCATTCTCAGAGTTATCCCAAACCTGTAAAGTCCAAATCAACTCTTCCATCAAGTCTTCCTTGATCATCCCAGAGCCAGAAATGATCTCTCTGTCCTCTGAACCAGTGATTCTAGGTTGTTGATCTTATGAACAAGAAAAATATCCCACAAAAACTGGGGGATCAACATAGAATTTCCAACTTCTTATATTGCCAAGTAGCACCATTAAAAGAAAAAAATAAAACCTGACATCATCTACCATCATCATTTTATAAAAGGAAGCATTCTGTCATTATTGTTCTCATTTCATTGCCTACTGATCAGAAACTAGCATTAGTCCATGAGAGGTTTTGATTAAGTAAATCATGTCACTTAACATAGTTAGTATTTTCTTTGCATAGACCTAAATGTTTTTTCTAGACTGCAAAGTCCAAGCTATATTCACCTTTGTACCCCCAATACCCAGGATATAAAACAGTACCATTTTAATTTTGTGTTTTCCATAAGACAAAGGACAATGCTTGGCTTATGCGTGTGGGCTGCTGTTGAGCTGATTCCGACTCATGGTGATTCCATGAATGTCAGAGTAGAACTGTGCTCTGTAGGGTTTTCAATGGCTGATTTTTCAGAAGTAGACCACCAGGTCTTTCTTCTGAGGCACCTCTTGGTGGACTTGAATCCCCAGTCTTTTGGTTAGCAGCCGAAAATGTTAACCATTGCACCACCCAGGGACACCTTTGGCATATAGAAGGTGTTTAATCAAAGTCTTGTTGAACTAAAGTAGGCTACAAAGAGATGTTCCTTGAGTGTAAGTAACTGACTCAATAGTCTGGGAAGAGAAGATCCCTGTTGCTCATGTGAGAAAAAGTTTTTATTAAAAAAGAGCTTAGAAAACAAAGGAGTAACTCTTCATGACCTTGGGTTAGGCAAAGCCTTCTTAGATATGCCACTAAAAGTATAAGCAGCAAAAGAAAATGTTAATAATTTGGGTTTATCAAAATTAAAAACATTAGTGCTTCAAAGGATATCATCAGAATAGTGAAAAGACAACCCACAGAATAGAAGAAAATATTTGAAAATCATGTATCTGATAAGGGAATTCTATCCACAATATATAAAGAACTCTTACAATTTCACAATAAAAAGACAGATAACCCATTAAAAAATGGGCAAAGACTATGAATAGACATTTCTTCAAAGAAGACATTTAAATGGCCAACAAGCACATGAAAAGGTACTCAACAATATTAGTCATTAGGTAAATGCAAGTCAAAACCACAATGAGATACCACTTCACACTCACTAAATTCGTTGCCATTGAGTCCATTCTGACTCAGGGTGATCCCAGAGGATAGAGTAGAACTGCCCCATAGGGTTTCCAAGGCTGTAAATCTTTACGGAAGCAGACTGCTACATCATTCTCCCATGGAACGGCTGGTGGGTTCAAACCTCCGACCTTTTGGTTAGCAGCCGAGAGCTTAACCACTGGGCCACCAGGGCTCCTTACACACTCACTAGAAGGAATATAATAAAAAATATGTCAGACGATAATTACTGTTGACAAAGATGAGGAGAAATTAGAACTCTCATATATTGCTGATGGACATGTAAAATGGTGCAGCCGCTTTGGAAAACAGTCTGGCAGTTCTTTTAGGCGTATACCCAAGAGAACTGAAGACTTCTGTTCACCAAAAACTTGTACACAAATGTTCACAGCAGCATTATTCATAATAGCCAAAAAGTGGAAACAACCCAAATGTCCATCAGCTGATGAATGGATAAATAAAATGTGGTATATCCAGACAATGAAATAGTGTTGGGCAATAAAGAAGTACTGAATTGGGCAATGAAGTACTGATACATGCTACGATATGGATGGATCTTGAAAATATTATGCTAAGTTAAAGAAACCAGACACAAAAGGCCACATATTGTATGATTCCATTTGTACAAAATGTTCAGAATAGGCAAATCTATAGACACAGAAAGTAGACTAGTGCTTGCCAGAGGCCAGAGGGGAGGGGATTAGGGAGTTAATGAGTATGGGGAGTTTCTTTTTAGGGTGATGAAAAAATTCTAAAATTAGATTGTGGTGATAGATGCACAACTCTGTGAATATACTAAAAACAATTGAATTGTACACTTTAAACAGGTGAACTGTATGGTATGTGAATTATATCCCAAAAAAGCTATTAAAAAAAGGAGAGAAAGAAGCTTGAATGGTGTTGCTCAGCTCCACAGAGGCAGAAGTCTTTGAATGCCCTGTAACTGGGTGAGGTGGAAGGTCTCAGGTGTATTAGAAAGCATAAGACAGCACTGGCATGTCAATCCAATGACCTCAGAAATCCTCTCTTTTTCCGCCTTGTCAACACCAAAATTCTTAAAAAAATGGACTATGTCAACTTTCTCTATGTTTTCCTTAATCATTTCTTAGCCAACAGAAATTTGCTTTCTCCCTTAATCACTATTCTTAAGTTATTATCTTTAGGTCATCAATAACCTTTCTCTGTCCTTACAATATTTGAACTGTCTGAAGCAGTTATAATATTTTAACTTATAATATTTGAATTATCTGACACTATTAGCCATCCTCTCCTACTTGAAACCCTTTTCTTCCTTTGGCTTCTACAATACCAGTCCTCATAGTTCTACTTCTTAGATCATTCTTTCTTCATTGTTTGATAAAACAATACCTGGCCCATATTTAAACACAGATTTACAGCAAGGTTCAGATCTGAGTCTTTTCAGCCATTCCTGAGAAGTGATTAGCCCTTCCCATTATCTATGCTACTAATTTCCAAAGCTTAATTCTTCCTGAACTTCCAGAATCAAATATCCAATACTTCTTGTTATTACCTTAAATTCAACACATATAAAGTCAATTTCATTCTTCTATTCCAAATCAGCTCTTCCTTAGGACTACCAGCAAAACAAGCTTGAAAATGTAAGAGGCATCCAGATTGCTCTTTTTCCCTCCTCACATTGAGCCAATCACCAAATCATGCTGAATTTTCCTTCCAATGTTTTAGGTTGATCTCTCTAAAAATAACTTACTGTGCTTTTACTATGAGCCGATGGAGCCTTGGTGGCACAGTGGTTAAGCACTCGGCTGCTAATCAAAAGGTTAGCAGTTTAAACCCACCAGTCGCTTTGCAAGAGAAAGATGTGGCAGTCCGCTCCTGTAAAGATTACAACCTTGGAAACCCTATTGGGGGGGGTTCTACTCTGTACTATAGAGTCACTATGAGTTGGAATTGACTTGATGGCAATGGGTTTGGGTTTTGGGTTACTTATATGCCAAGCATTATGCTAAGTACTTTAGTTACGTTATCTCATTTAGTTCACATAACTATTCTCTAAACTAGGTATCCTTATTTTATAGATGAGAAATCTGAGGCTCAGTGATATTAAATAATCTATTCAAAGTAACACAGCCAGTAAGTATGCTGGGATTCAGATATAGGTGTATCGGATTCCAAAGTCAATGTTCTTAACTACTTGCTATATGGCCTCTGAATTATTATATAGTCTTTTCATTAGTTTCCTTGCTTTCATTACAGCTCTTTTCTCCCAGCTATCTTATATATTGGAGCCCTGGTGGTGCAGCGGTAAAGAGCTCAGCTGCTAACCAAAAGGTCAGCAGTACGAATCCACTAGCTGCTCCTTGGAAACCCTGTGAGGCAGTTCTGTCTGATAGGGTTGCTATGAGTCAGAATCGATTTCATGGCAATGGTTATTATTATTTTTTTAATCCTATATATTGACACAAGATTAATCTTGCTAAAGGACTGCCTTCAATATGTCACCCTACTACTAAAAAGCCTTCAGTGGCTCCCTACTGCCTACAGGATAAAGTAAAAATTCTTTAATGTCACATTCAACGTTCTTCCTACCCATCTGTGTTAGTCATCTAGTGCTGCTCTAACAGAAATACCACATGTGGATGGCTTTAACAAAGAGAAGTTTATTCTCTCACAGTCCAGGAGGGTACAAGTCCAAATTCAGGGCATCAGCTCCAAGAGAATGCTTTCTCAGTCAGCTCTGGAGGAAGGCCTGTGTCATCAATCTTCCCTTGGTCTGGGAGCTTCTCTGCACAGGAACCTCAGGTCCAAAGGACATGCTCTGCTCCTGGCATTGCTTTCTTGGTGGTATGAGGCTCCCATGTGCTTCTGTTCACTTCTCTCTTTCATATCTCAAAAGAGATTGGATTAAGATACTATCTAATTTTGTAAACCTAATCAGTATAACCTCATCATAGTGATAGAGTTTACAACATGTAAGGAAATCACATCAGATCACACAATCATTTAATACTGGGAATCATGACCTAGCCAAGCTGATACACATATTTTTTGGGGAACACAATTCAATCTGTGACATTCCACCCTTTGGTCCCCCAAAAATCACATCCCTGCAACACGTAAAACACATTCATCTCATCACATCACAGCAAAAGTCTCAACTCCAAGTCCAAAATCCA
>NW_004443952.1:26050788-26054787 GCF_000243295.1 Trichechus manatus latirostris
CGGAGGCACCCCACTCTGCCAGGAAGCTTCCTGCGCACAGGCACTCAGCTCTCTTGCTCCATGGGTCGGCAAGCCTAGCTCCACCAATAAGTGCCCAGAGGCACCCCACTCCACCAGGAAGCCTCCTGCACACAGGCACTCAGCTCTCTCGTTCTGTGGGTCAGCTCCAGCACCATCTTGTGCTGGTCTCCTGGTTCTCTGCTGCTGCCACTTCTCTGCTGCTGCAGGTCCTCTGCTGCTGCTGGTCCTCTGCCGCTGCCGCATCTCTATCCATTCAGTTTCAAAACTGCTTCCACATTTTAGGTATCTGTTAAAGCAGCACCCCACTCTTGGTACCAAATTCTGTCTTAGTCACCTAGTGCTGCTCTAATAGAAATACCACAAGTGGATGGCTTTAACAAAGAGAAGTTTATTGTCTCACAGTCCAGGAGGGTACAAGTCCAAATTCAGGGCATCAGCTCCAAGAGAATGCTTTTTCTGTCGGCTCTGGAGGAAGGTCTGTGTCATCAATCTTCCCTTGGTCTGGGAGCTTCTCTGCGCAGGAACCTCAGGTCCAAAGGATATGCTCTGCTCCTGGCACTGCTTTCTTGGTGGTATGAGGTTCCTATGTGTCTCTGTCCACTTCTCTCTTTTATATCTCAAAAGAGATTGGATTAAGACACTATCTAATTTTGTAAATCTAATCAGTATAACCTCATCATAGTGATAGAGTTTACAACAGATAAGGAAATTGCATCAGATTACACAGTCATACAATACTGGGATCAATGACCTAGCCAAGTTGATACACATATTTTTTGGGGGACACAGTTCAATCTGTGACACCATACAACCATGTTCCAAATTCTGAGTTTTGGCTCACTCCACTGGGAAGATGTCTAGAATGCTTCCCCCTATTTCTCACTTTCTTTTTCTCTTTTAGGATCTAGCGCAAATTCTACCACCTCTGGAAGCTTTTCTCTATCATGGAAGCCTTTCTTCTGAACTTCTTCAATATCAATTTGGCACCAAGCTTTGGCCATTTTATTTTGTTATTTATCTCTTGACGACAGTACACTTTTAAAGGGTGGGACTGTGTCTTATACCTTGATAGGTAATTCTGAACACAGGGCCTTGGTATGTAGTAGGACACCAATGATGTTGTTTGATAAAGCTACTGAATGGCAAGTCCAACAGGCTACCTGGACCCAGCTGCATATTTGATGAAGAGGAGAAAAGGCTAGCAGGCAAGCAGGAGGAGGAGGAGGAAAGGAAAAGAAAATCTGAGACATAGTAAAGTGCTTAGTAAATAAATTTTCAAGCCAAGATCTTAAACTCTTGATCCCTCATTTTTCTCCATTTTCATACTGAGGATGGAAAGATGACTGAGCAGCTGTGTCTTCAGTCAGTAAATTCCCCACAATTCATTCCCACAGTCATGACCCTAGAGCAAAGGCTGAAAAGTGACACACTGATGATCATATCTAGTGTGTTAACAGGTTTTAATTTAAGTGGCTTACACAGTATTGGTACATGCACTGTTTAAAAATTTTAAAAATTAGCTGCCACCATAAAAACTTTGGATATCTCTTTTTTAAAAATCTGGATTTCCAGCTTGTCTTGCTTGAAAAATCAGAAGAACTGACTACACTGGGCCCTCATTCTTAGATGATAATAATCAGTTGGACTGAGAAGCAGCTGCCCTCATAAGATGGATATGTGCCCTTCAGTTTGACAGGCTTCCACCATTCCTTATTGTCTCTTACACCTGGCCAGCTTCACTGGTTGACTTTGTTTGTATTATTTTGCCTGGCTCCTACAGGCATCTGAATTTGCAGCTCTTGCCCCAGAGTTACAGCTGTGTCTTTTCTTTATGCCTCCAGCCCCCCGATTTTACCTCACATTTCTACAAAGATGTTCACAGCAGCCTTAGTTGTAATAGCAGAAATGGAAAATATTCCAAACATTCAACGATAGAAAAATGGCTAATTAAACAGTGATCTAGCCATGCAATTGGAATATAATGGAACCATAAAAAAATTATGTTTACAAGAATGTTTAATGATGCGGGTAAAGGCTTATATGTTAATAAAAAAAAAATAGGATGTCAAATTGTATAGACAGACTTCTGCTTCCTGCATTATGGTGACCAAGATATTAAAGGGTCCCTTCCACTGCAAAACAACTAGATCCTATATAGCATATATTTTTAAAAACATTTCAGGGCTCAAAGAAAATAAGGGAAATCTCCAAGCCTACTTCCTTTCTGCCTCCCCAGCCCAAAAGGGGAACAAACCATAAACTGTGGAGTAAGCAAGGAGGAGAACGAAGGTTCCTTGTGGGCCAATTCCCAAAGCATCACTGCAGTCAGTATGACAAACCATGTATTACTAGAAGGGTGAGGGAGATAAACCTGACACTCCTGCATTAAGTTAGAACTCTTGACACAGGCTCAAGTGATCCAAGGCTGGTGGTGCCCTCATCCACCCCACCAGCTTTTGGCAGAAGCAGACACAAATCTCTGGAGGGAAATATCTCCCAACTTAAGCCAATGGGATACTCAGATTAAAAAGCAAGCAAATATTAGTCTACAATTAAAGATCACAAATACACATGGAGACACCCTGAGTGAATGACAGAGAAAACAACAAATTTAGACTGCAAGGATTTGAGATATTAAAAATGTCAGATATAGAATACAAAATAGCTACATGTGAAATGTTTTAAATAAAGGATAGAACCTCAAAGATAAGCAAGTAGCAAAAGATTATCAGAAAACGACCTGACAGATCTGAAAAAAAAAAAGCCAAATGGAACTTTTAAAAATTAGAGACATAATTATTGAAATAAAAACTCAAGGGATGACTCAACAACAGATTAGGCAAAGCTGAAATGAGAATTAGTGAACTGGAAGACAGATCTGAAGGAATTACACAGAAAGGAACACAGAAAAAAAGGAGACAAAATAAATAAAAGAGACAAAATGGAATGAGATCTAACACACTTCTGATCAGAGTCCCAGAGTAAGAGGAAAAAGAATTAAGAAAACATAATATTTGAAGAGATGTTGTTGTTAGTTGCCATCGAGTTGAGTCTGACTCATGGTGACCCCATCTGTTACAGAGTAGAACTCAATAGGTTTTTCTTGTCTGTAATCTTAATGGAAGCAGATTGCCAGGCCTATGTTCCACGGTATTGCTGGGTGGGTTTGAACTGCCAACCTCTAGGTTAGCAGTTGAGTACAAGTCGTTTCTGCCACCTAAATCTCTTTAAAGAGATAATGGCCAATAATTTTCCACAAGTGAAAAAAAACATGAATCCATGGATTGAGGAAGTACAACATATGCCAGTCAGGAGTTTTAAAAAATCAGTAACAAGTAATGATTTAAATTGTGTATCAGTAAAACTGTTTTGTGAGGATGGCACAGGACCAGGCAGCACTTCACTCAGTTGTACATAGGGTCGCTATGAGTTGGAACCGACTTGACGGCACCTAACAACAACTACGACAAAATTGTTTATTTCAGTATAGTCAACTTAATTAGTTACTAGATAATGTAATATCTGTTGGTGTGTTGTGTGATCATAGGCAAGCTACTTAGCCTTTCCCTGCATCCATTCCCTGTAAAATGAGGATAACAATAATACCTACCACAGTAAATGAATTAATACTATAAAATAGTTAAAATTGTGCCTGACACATAGCAAATATTTAGTAAGTATAAAAATTTTTATTGTCAAGTGATAACTTGTTGGTTAATGCTTAAAAATCCCATAAGAGTCTACACAGCTCTGATCAAAATGGGGCAGTGTCATGGATTGGATTATGTCCCCCAAAAAATGTATGTATCAATTTGGCTAGGCCATGAGTCCCAGTATTCTGTGGTTGTCCTCCATTCTGTGATTGTAATTTTACATTAAGGGGGATTAGGGTGGGATTGTAACACCACCCTTACCCAGCTCACATCTCTGATCCAATGTAAAGGGAGTTTCCTTGGGGCGTGGCCTGTACCACCTTTT